>NC_045708.1:52073137-52690542 GCF_009834535.1 Camelus ferus | reverse complement strand
AAGAAAATTAGGGAGAAAATTGGTAGCCTCAGGTTATTTTTGCAACCCGACACTACATCTCCATGAGAAAGGCTGCAGCCACTGTGATGTGGGTGAGGTGTCCTCAAAGTCCTTACCACGCAAAGATCATCACTTCGGATGTACTCCCAAGTTCCTACCTTCACAATCACTGCATCTAGAAAGTCTGCTGAAATGTCGAAGAGTCTAATATCAAATCATTGAAAGACCTAATACAATTACACTCCCAATACAATTGGTGGGAACTTTATGTGTTTTCTCCAAAAAAAGTTTATTTTTTTTTTCAATTTTGTCTTCTCTTCTCTAGCCTTTTGATCTTCATCCCTTAATTCAAGCCTTCAACATTTCTTTCACAGGGGTTATTTCAGTAATCCTGCAAACAGTTTTCTGTTTCTACTGCAGTCCTCTGCAACTTATCCTTCACACCGGTGCTAGTATAAACCCAGATCTGGCTCTGTCAGTTTCCAGACTAAAACTCTTGAAGAGCTCCTCATTGCCTTCCAGGTAAAAGCCAGGCAGGAGCATGAAAGCCCTTTCTAATCTCTTACCACCCTCAGACTCTCAGAATTTACAGCTGCTCCAAGCACGGTCGCTCCAGATCTCTGTGTCTTCCCCACAGTTATCCTTTAGCCTGGGAGACTCTTCTCCTCTTCTAAGTCTGATCAACTCCCACTCATCCTTTGAGACTCAGCCTGGGTGCCATTTCCTTTAGGAAGCCTTCGCCTACTCAGAGTGAGTTATATGCACTGTGCATTACCATAGCATCTGGTTTCCTCCCTTCATCATAATCACATTGCACCCCAATTGCAGGTATAATTGTCTGTATCTTCACTAAACAATAAACACGTGAAGGCAAGGACTATATCTGGTGGCACATGTGAGGTACAGCTCAGTTGTTTAGTAAACATTCCCTGAATGAATCCACATGCTCTTACTGGGTCATATTCTTTCTTGGGAATTTTCACAAATATGTTTTTAAATTTTTCCAGTAACAAATTTAACCCTGTCCTTTTATATAGGATTGGTCCAATTCTTGGAGTGTTCTTCAAGTATCAGGCTAAGGTACAGATGAACATTGCATCAGACAATTCAAGGAGAGAGAGTAGGTTGAGATGGAAAGTGGATGAAAAAAGGGAAAATAGTTAAGAGACAGAAAGAAAGGGAGATCTTAAGACTTTATGACTCTGATGTTGTAACAAAATGGTTATCTCCTTATTTGAAATCCCAGAGGGAAAAAAGAAACATGAAAT
Organism: Camelus ferus; assembly: GCF_009834535.1. Classification (NCBI taxonomy): domain Eukaryota; kingdom Metazoa; phylum Chordata; class Mammalia; order Artiodactyla; family Camelidae; genus Camelus; species Camelus ferus. Next base: position 52,689,274 of record NC_045708.1, on the reverse strand, counting down.
GGTATCATTGTAGTGTTAACTCAGTAACATGTTCACGATTCTATGTGCTTTCATGCAATAACTCATTCTATTCTCAAAAACACTTCAGGAGATAAATACTATTATTAGCCTCAATTGACAGATGAGGAAACTGAGGCACGGAGAAATAATTTATTTAAGGCACATAGCTAGTAAACGGCAGACTGATGATTATAAACCTAAGCAGTCTGAAGCCAAGGCACTACGCTCATAACCACTATACTCTGTCCTTTTTACGTGATGCAGTTAAAATGCAGGGGGGGAAATACTGAACAAGCCAGAGCGGCTGCACAGACCCTGCGGGGAGATTAGCAGTCAGGAAAGGCCACACCTAGGAGAAGAGGAACGACCACGTCTTAGAAGAGCAGGAATTGACCAAGGGGGCAGGAAATGTAAAGGTATTTTATGAAGAGAGAATGGTGTTTGTAAAGGTGAGGAGGATGCAGAGAAGAATCTACCATCTTAGTACGGAGCCATGTTTACGGCTGTATGTCAAGTGAAAGGGAGAGGCGAGAAACAGGAAGACCAAGTGAGCAGCAGCGTGGGTTGCCTTAGTCTACACTTAGTAGGGTTGGCCTAGGTTGCCCAGCAGAGATGTGGGGGAGGGGGTTCTGCTTTGGTAAGACCAGAGTGGCCTTCACATGAGTAAGCCTGGTCACAAGCGTCACCTTGGCACTTCCCAGAGTGTGGGATGCTTGGTAGACACTAAATATATACTATTGGAGTAAGAAACAGGCAAAGACAGCGTCTTCCACCACCCTCTTTTTATATCAATGAGGACATGGAGGTTCAAAGAGATTAAAACAAATAACCAAGGTTGTACAGCTCCTTAGCCGCAGGGTTAAGACTAGAAACTAGGAGATGCAGCACTTTTATTTGAAGAGCTAATGATCTTTCAGAGAGATAAAAATCAAACACAGAAACACACTGATATAGGAAAGAGCATAGCATTTCAGTAAGTACAAAACAAACAGAAGTTACACTATTTAAAATCTAAAGGGCCGAAGGGTTGACTGAGTAAAGACGGAAACCAGGAAGTCTGGACGTCTTCCTGGACCAGGTTAGCTTTTAACCAGGTTTTTGTCAGGTGATGGACTTTGGCTGGAGGCAAAGAGGGACAGGGAGAAATGAGCTTCTGAATGCGGACATGTCTTATGTACTGTGGTGTGTACACGTTGGTTTGGGGGGGTTGTATGAGCAGGCAACTTGATACAGAGGAGAGCGCAGAGACGTGGGAGTTATGCAGAACTGAGGTTAGGCTGGTAGATTGATCACCTATGGGAAAGTGAATCAGTTCAGTTATTTGAACCCAAGGGTTCTCGTCTATAAAATGAAGGTAGAGGTTCTTAACACATAGTAGTTATTATAAGTTATAGATACATTTTGTGACAATTTAATACACAGCAGAGATTTATGTCCCTGGGTCCCCTCTCTTTACTGTTCATTGAATAAGTGCATGAATGAATAAACGAATGGGTGAATTCCAGGTTAGATTTTTTTTTTCCAAATTCATCTAAGGAATGGAAATGTGGCACTCACCAGTGGATTCAAGCATGATTTGGTCTTTACCAGATCCTCACTGTCCCTAATCTCTTGTATACCTTGCCTAGGAGGAATAGGGAAAGCGGAAAGAGTTCCCAAGACCAATGAAGGATGAGGACTGTGTGAAGAACCAAACAGAAAAAAGAAAAGGTGTTCCACAGACTCTGGGCACTTACCCTTAACCTTCTGAGAAACACCAGATCCATGGATGGACAAGCATTTGATCTTTACATTGAATTGCAGGAGTGCCTAGAGTTTTACTTCTACTCAAACTGCAAGGAAAGAAATCCAGAATCCATGTTTAGAACTTCAGTTATGCAGTGAGATATTTTTTCAGGTTTGGCTCTGAAACACCTAAATGTCATTCCTGGTTATATGCTGCCATTTTAAGGAGACTCTGGAAGGCTCCAATTCTATAGATACCCTGATGACTAATCAAAAAATTTGGGAAAGAAATCTCAGAATACAAAATATCATAAAATCTCAGGGTTGGAAAGGACCTAATTCCATCTAGTCTATGGGTTCTAAGATTTTGGGCTCTCAAGACCTAGTAAAATTTCAAAAAGCAAAACAAAATAGGAACAAAAGCGGGGAACTGACCAAGGGTGGCTGGATCAGTGTGCGAGGGCTACCATAGCAGATCACCACAAACTAGGAGGCTTAACAACAGAAATTTACTGTCTCACAGTTCTGGAAGCTGAACATCTGAGATCAAGATGTCAGCACACATGGTTCCTTACGAGGCCTGTGAGACGCAATCTGTTCCATGTCTCTCTCTTAGCTTCAAGTAGCTTGATGGCAAGCCTTGGCATTCACTGTCTTACAGATGGCATTCTCAGTGTCTTCACCTCATCTTCCCTTTGCATGCATCTGTCTCTGTGTCCAAACTCCCCGCTTTTATAAGAACAGAGTCATACTGGATTAGCACCCCCCACCCCTGCCCAACACCTTCATTTTAACTTGATCATCTGTAAAACCTCTGTTTCCAAGTAAGGTGCTGGGGTTTAGGACTTCAGCATCATTTAGGGGAACTAAATTCAACCGATAACAATGGCCAAGTCATAATTTCATGAAGTAAGGACACTCAGAAAAAACCTGCAACCTACTGTCTTCATGATTTCAAAAAGAAGATAATTTAACACCAGAAATTTTAGGAATGTTACTACTTCATTGCAAAGGGCAGTCTTTCCCAGAAAAAAAGCAGCTGCAACCTCATACCAAGCAAGAGTACATGGACTGTGTTGCTCCTATTCCCAACCTTACTCTGGATTGATGGAAACTTTGACACAGATTGGCAGGAAATCTGGGGAAAGGGTTTCTTTGGTGCACTTGGTCTAGCACAACTGCTTGATCACTGCTAAAAACCCCCTCTGCAGCTGCCTTAGCCAAAGCTTTGAAACTGTAATTCTCATTGGCAAACGAAACAGACTGTCAGGAGGTACACTGCCTACTTGATGTCACATTTTTGTACCTGAAAATATGTGAGACCTACTTCCTTTCCTGTTCTCTACATTTTCTTCCTCAAGTATGCTATGGGCTGTTTCTGTGAAACAGAACATGTTTTTGTGAAATCTCACTGCTCCTGCAGAGCATTCTAAAATATCTCGGTAACATGTGGAATCCAAATTTCAGCTTTGCGTCTCCCTGCCCTGTTTACAAAGTGATATTGTCTTAATTAGCCCTTTCATTGACGTTTGCATGACGATTTTGAAGTTGTATAGGCAGAGGAGTAACGAGCATTCAGTGGCAATAACCGGTCATAAGCAAACGCTTGAATTCTGGGCCTGTCCTCTCCCTTGGGAGCAGAGACAAGTTTGCTTGAACCTTCAGAATACAAACCACATTAAACTTGGATTTTTAAAATTGCTATTCATAACCAGCATTGACTTGCTCAGAAAGCCCAATACACACACAAAGGATAGACTGTAGATTGTCAACTAGTTTTAAGAAAAAAAAACCGAAAAGGATGAGTTAAGATCATGGCTTACATATTACTTGATCATGTCTCCCATTTGTCATTTTTTTTTTCAGAATTCTACCCCCTCACTCCTAGTGCTATACAAGTATATTTCAGAGTTGAAATGTGAAGAGAAAACCTTTAAACAGAGAAAAATAAGGAAATGTTGAGAAAGGCATGACGTAGGTGAAAAGATTGGACCAGGTGGTTTGACCAATGCCTCTGCCTCTTTATAGTCGTGTAATCTAGGGCACGAGATTAACTCTCCCTGAGTCTCAGTTTCATCATTCATAAAATAGAACTAATCGCATCTCCTCCTGAAGGTTGTCATAAGGATTACTGTATCTCTGGTTGTGGGGGAGGGAGTGACCGGGTACAGCGAGGGCTTTCAAGAAGCAAAGAGTAAATTTACTGTCCTTTTGCCTAAAGATGAGGCTTGATCCAAATGCCACAGAAATTGTGATTCATGACAGTACTCAAAAAATTCTAATTTTCTGCTATGAGTTGAGAAACTATGTAACACATTTTTTGAAAGAAAAGATGAGTTTACCTTCAACAAGAGTAGAAAATAACCAAGTATGCTTCATATCAAACATCCAGAAGGAAACTGTGATGTCTCAAGCTCTTCAAGGTCACATAGGAAACTGGGAGTTGAATGCAGTTTTCTGCATTGTTGCAGGCTCAAAATGCCACTTGATATTTAACAAAGTTAAACCGATAATTTTCGCAAAACTACAGAAGAAATAAAATTTACCAGGCCCTTCAAAAGGTTACTTTCCATTCTAACTAGAAGAAAAATGTGCTTCTTGGCATTTGTAATTTCATTTTCGAATAGGGCAAAAGATGTGCATCGGTTTTACTGTTACAAGTGGATTAGATTTTTTTCTTTGAAGAATAAAATTTTTGGATTGAAGAAAATGTTAAATAGGATTTGGAGAATGTAGAAGATATAATTAAAATTTTCAGGGAAGCGACCAACAAAGGAACTTTTTCTGTGGCTTTTATTCCTCGCAGCAAATGTACTTTAGGCTGGGACACGGGGAATTTCGCCTCGGCAGCAGTTGTCAAAGGAATTTTTCCTGGCTTACTTGAACATCTTGTATAATAAAACTCTATCCACTCACGGAAAAGTCCCGACTCTTCAGGGAGGAGTTCTTAGTCATGTGAAAGGCATTTCACATTCCTTCATTCACACTGACATAGGAACTCCGGGAGCTGGGTTCTAATTAAAATAATAGTTTCTCTCTATGGTCTTGTCACCAGATAAGCCAGATGTTGCTGAAAGTCCTGGTGTGGTAGCCTCATCAGGAAATTATAGTATCACGAGGAAGGATGTGTGCTTAGCAGAGCCCCCAACACCCTGCACTACAATTCCCAGCACATCCCCAGACCCTACACAACCATTCCCAGGTATTCCTGTCACGATGCCTTTCTCCATGCCACTGTCCCACAGCGGAAACAGGAGGCAGTGAGCTGTGGGAGAGGGCTCAGCCTGCCCTAGGTTTAAATCACAGTCCTGGCATGTAGGAAGGTCTTCATGTCTCTGAGCCTCAGCCTCCTCTGTGCTGTCTACCCCATGGGGATTATTCTAAAACTGAGCTTGGTAATGTCAGTATAAGATGCCTGATACATAAAGGGTACCTCCCCGCAAACCATGTGGAGAGGATAGTGATCTGAGAAGCTGTGGGTTTGGAGCCAATAGACTAGATCAATTTGAGCTGTTTTGTTTGTTCTTAGTTTAATTCCAGTCTGTACTTGGTAGTTACCAAGCATCAAAAAACCAACAGCAGACCTTGTTTCTGCTTTCCAGGAGCCAATCGCCTAATCACAGAAAACCCATAGATGAAATATTATTTAATACATATTTTAAGATCTGCTGTGGGTATGGTATTAGGTTACCTGTTAGAATGATACTATAGAGGGGAACTAAAAAGTGCTCTTGCTTCAGTGGAGGTTGTAATTAGTGGAGGAGGAAGACAGAGGGCAAGGTTATGTTTATCCTTGGAGAGCCTGGTATAATTTATATAAGTACATAAACCTTATAGACGTACGTCCTCTTGTAACAGTTTATCTCTGTGTACTTCTCCTGCGAGATGAATAGTACTTGGTGCCAGCCTCGTTAAACAGATGTCAGCAGGTGACAGCCACCACTTACTAAGCCCCTGCTCTGTGCTAGGTGCTGTGCTGAGCACTGTGAATGCACTATCTTGTTTAAACCTCAGAACACATCTGTGAGGTAGGCTTATTATCGGCATTTTACAGATGAGGAAAAACAGGCTTAGAGCAGTTCACAAAAACACCTCGACGCGAAGCTAATAAGTGACAGAGCTGGGATTGAAAGGCAGGTGTGTCTGCCTCCAGTCTTTTTTCCCCTCAAACTGCGTGTTTTACTATCTCACCTCCGTGTATTTCACAGTAGAAGTCATGCAGTACGTACTCCAAAATACCCATTCACGGGTTGATTATAAAGGAATAAATTGCTGGCCTAGAGAAAGCCTTCTCAAAATTGACTCAAGCCTGTTTTGGATTTGCTTTTCTTGGTTGAGTGAGATTTTGCAGCAAAGACTGTTGATTTGCTGCATTCACACTTTTAAGTGCAACTTCAAATGTCTCTGTCTAAGTCTCATAGCACATGTCTTTTTTATCTACCAGGTTCTCCATATTATATAAAGCACATGTTAAGCACTATTAGGACCTTTCGGGATCTCAGTGGACAATTTTACATTGGCATAATTTTGCTATCTTCCCTTCCCTAGGCTATGAGTAAGGCTGCAAGAAAGACGATGCTATTTTTATGATTGTTGTTGTTAGAGAGAAAGAATGTTATGCCAGTCTGCAAGCTCTAAAACAAGCAGAATGGATTAAGAGCACAGTTCCCGCCCTGCGGGGCACCTTACCTAAAACCACAAATGGATGCAATATGGCACTGATTCGGTTTCCATATCCTCATGTAGTCGCAGACATCATTTGATGTTAGCACATTTTAAAATTGGAGGGGCTTTTTGCTTGCTTTTTTTTTTTTCTCTTAAAATTCACTTTGATCAGTTAGAGTGAGTGAGAGAGAAACTCTACAAAAGGTAGCAAGGAAGGAAGGAGCAGCGCTAGAAGTGTTAAACCTCTAAAATGCACTGAAATGTTTCTGGCTGCTTCATCAATATTTAACTGTCAGTCTGAAGTTGACATCTCCAGTCATGGCTGAGTGTGTTTCAAATGGGAATACAGGAAACGCATTCCAAAATCAAACAGAAATAATTTGAGGGTTATTATTCTTTCATTCTTTCATTAAACAATTATTAATTGAGTGCCTATGTGAAGAATGATAGTCGCTGTCTGCTAGAAAGTCATGGTTGAGGGTCAGAAATAGACAAAGATGGAGTTGGGTAAGTGGGTCATTGCCAGCTGTAGGGGAACCAGAGAGTCACTGAATCCAGCCTGGTAAGAAGTGTGTCAGGGAAGCCCCACCTGGAGGACATAAAGGTAAGTTTTGCAAGGTGAGTAGAGGTCACTGTAGCAAAGAAGCAGGTTCCAAATGGGGTAGCATGCAAATGTGTTTGAAGAAAGTAAAAGAGCTTATTACGCTTAAGGTAAGCAAGAAGCAAAACAAAAACTCCAATAGATGTGTAAATGGGTGCCTCTGCATGCAACTCCAGGAGTAAAACCAGAGAGAAAAACAAGAACCAGGTCTCAAAAGGCTCTTCATGCTGGACAAAGGAGTTTGAAAGTGATTGAAAGACTATTAGTAGGAACATGATAAAACCATTTTCTCTTGCAGCAACATGGAGATTAGGTCGGGGAAGGCCATCTGTGAGAAGGAAAGCAGGCTGCTGCAGTCAGGAAAAGTACTTGTTCAGAGGGATGGATATTTAAGTGGTAAAGTGGAATAAATGGCTGGGAAAAGATCAGATGGACTCTCGCAGCTAAGTAGATGACAGATAACACATATAAAAGTGAATTTGAAACGGATGGCACTCAAGGTAGATTGTAGCATGAATTAATGGGACAATATTTTGTGTTACAGGTGTTTTGTCTGCTTCCTTTATCCTCTAAGGAAGGTTTGAAGCTTGAACTGGGGGATCATTTCAGATCTTTCTGATCTTAAGAAGACCACTTAACCCTCTATAAGCCTCAGTGTTCTCCTTGGTACAATGATGATGAATACTTAAGTCACAGGTTTGTCATCGGTAATGGTTAAAAGAGAAAATGCACACTGAGTGCCTTCAAGTGAGTGATGAAGAGTCATAATGCCAGTTATTATTACTGCTCTTGCTATTGTTCATTGACCGCTCACTGAGTGCAGGGTCTACATTTGTTTCCTTCAATTTTGTGTCCCTGAGGACCTTCTCTAGTCTATTCATAATGGTCCACCAGGAAATAATTGTTGAATTGAGTTGAACTGAAATGGTAGAACACAAAAACACCAAATGATGTTTCTGAAAGAGATGGAGGATTCACGCATGTTCAGTGTACAACTTCAGGTAAATAAGTTCCACAGTAAAGGTCACGAGTGATGTTGGGAGTGAAGGGCAGGCAAAGAGCAGTGGAATTAATAAAGCAAAAGGGAAGGTGGCTCCTGACAGTAAAGGAAGCAAACTGACCCAAGGGGAGGGGCCTGAGAAGGGTTCTCACACACACATGAGGCTCTCTAGAGGAAGCTAGTGATCTGATGTCTTTCCTTCTTCGCTCAAGGTTTTACCAAGATATCACATCAGAAAACCTCTAACATATCACTTCAAGATGACAACTATCAGGCATAAACCTTATAAAAAGAATTATATGCTGGCCTAGAATGAAACCTATTCTGAACACTGATATATTGTTCAGCTGGCATCATGATTCTTGCTTTATTTTTCTTTTAGTAATTTGTTTCTGAATGTGAGCCAAGTTAATCTTTATATGTAAATAAAAAATTAAAATAATTGTTTTTGCATCTTCAAACTAAACTTGTCTAGCAAAGAAATAAAGTAATTATATTTACTATTAACAGAACATAAAGTATAAACTAACACAACGGTGTACAACGTTAAGTGGAAATTCTCTCGGTGCACTGGATTTAGATTTTGGGGGGTTAAGATGCATGTTGCAAAGGGCTGATTTAGCTATAGTAGGTCAGCAGCATGTAAATCTAAGCCAAGGTGGCACAAAAAAGGGGGAAAACTTCTTTAACCCCAGATACATTCAGCAGCTCTCAAGCACTTTGTCTTCTAACAAACCTCCCAAACTCTTGCAGTGCCCAACAACCCAGTCTATCCCAGGGCAGCTGCAAATTGTTTGCACATTGTTCATCGCACAAGGGTGCCAGGAAGAAGAGAGGGAAAGGTTCCCTAAGGAAGAAGGATGTTTTTCTCCTTTGCACAATTGCATGGGCAAACAACAGCATGGCGGAATCTCATGCCCCACATTGTCTTTCCATTACAAAAAAAAAAAAAAAAAAAAAAAAAATCCCCCAAATACACAAATCAAGACCAGTTTCTTACTGTAGAATAGCACACGTCTCTTTCCCAGCATCTCAGATGAATTTAAAAGCCTGAGAGGATGACTGGACAATGAGGATCGACATAGGTACATTTGATGCTCCTGAGTTTCCCTGCCCCTCTCTGTGGTTCTCTCTGGCGCTGGTTATTTATCATTTAAATAGTGGATTTTCAGAGGCTTTGGATCTGCCTGAACTTATGTAAAAGGCTATCTCCCTGGTGTCCTTCATGCTGTCGCTGTCCCGGCAATACAGCCATGCCTTCTGCTTTTTCTGCTTGGTCAGTGAGCTTGTTGGAGCTGTTTTCTGTCTCCCAGAAACTCAGCCTGGAGAAAGGCCAGGGTGCTGCTTGCCAGGGTACATGGTACAGTCCTGCTGGTTATCAAGGCGTCAGCACCCTCGGCTTTGCATGATTTGATTACCACCAAAGCGAAACATAGATGGAGACGGCGGTGTTGCTTCCTTGCTTCCAGCCAGGACTAAACCCCCATGAAACTGTTTTCCCACCTCTATTTTGAGTTACTCAGAGAGTTTTAAATAGAATCTTACATCCAAACATAATGGAAGAAAGAAAATATTTCTCTGCTCTAGTTTACATGTCTATAGTTTGTGTTTGAATATGAGCTGTGGCATGTTATAAAACCTAGCATAACCACCCAGCTGGAAAATGATAACCGGTGTAAATCAGGCAGCTCACGTGTATGACAGATTTTTTAAAATCGGCTTTGTATTCTCTAGTGCACCATAGAGAAGATATCAAGGATTTGGAAATTTTAAGACAGAAATTAATTAAGGACTTCATTGGAAAGTAAGTATCAAGAGCAACAAACAGAAGCGCATCCAGAGGACCTAGAATTGAACTGAAACGAAGCCAACTTCAGTTATCTCCCCAGCACAAGAGATACCAGGAAGTGGGTTTAGAAACACGAGACTCGTCTTCCCCCTCATCTAGCCCACGACACACACAAAGAGATGCTGATCAACAGGAACAAAATACATATTTGGGTTAAAAGAATTATAATTACGATCCACCACATGCAGACTGATCAGCAAAAGGGCTTGGAGATTAAAACCAACCATAGCCTGAAGCTTTAGTAATTAAACATCTACACCAAGTCATGTGTGAAAAACCAGGAAGGAATACATTTACTGAATTCTCCACTTAGTCTCTTTTGGCAATGCTCTGTAGAATTCTAATGGGAATGAGGAAAGATCTAAAGTGCCATTAGAGTTTATATAAATGCCCTTTCCCCATTTCAGGTGGTCTCAAGCTCTCACCATTAGTGTTTAGAGGGACTCTGAACACCACGTGGAAAGTCTTCTCCTCATGCCCACAGGGGAAGTTGTAAGCTCCCTTTCCAAGACGTTCAGAATCTTCATTATCTGTCCCAAACCATCTTCCTAGCTTCATCTTAAGGACCTCTCTTCTCACACCCCTACGCTCCCGCTTTCCCCTGTGTTAACTTACTCTTCCTCTTCCTCAGTGATATTTAAGAACTTGGACTCTGAGGTTAGACATGCCAGGATCCAAAGGCCTGCTCCACCAGACACCAAGAGATTGCAACCATGGCAAGTCAGTTCAGTCATTAGTGAACTTATAAATTCAGCAATATTTATTGAGCTTCTAGTGTGTGCCAGGCTTTGTGCTATGCATTGGGGATAGAGAGAAAAAAAAAAACAGTGCAAAATTCCTGTCCTCGCAAGAACTTCAGTCTAGTTGGAGGAGACAGAAGATGTCTGATACATGTCATTATGGAAAATAAAGCTGGGAAAGGATGCAGAGAGTGATGTGGGGGTGGGGAGGAGAGAGGGTTGCGTTCTCCACAGGCTGGTCAAGGAAGGCTTTTCTGACAGGATGGTATTTACACAGAGGCCGGAGTGAATGAGGAAGGGAGGCTTGTGGAAATCTGAGAGACAGCGGTCCAGGCAGGGCGATAAGCAAGGAGCATTCTTGGTGTATCTGAGGAGCAGCAAGAAGGGGGAAAGATGGCTGCAGAGTGGCAGATCCAGGAGAGAGGGTAGGAAGTGACATCGCAGAGGAGTGAGGGCAAGATAATGTAGGATTTTGAAAGTTGTCTTAAGGACCTTGGGTTTTAATGCAAGTGAGATGGGGAGCTGTTGGAAAGTTTGTTCAGAGCACTGACGTTATCTGATTTGTGTTTTTAAAAGATTACAAAGAGACTAGGGATAAAGCAATGGCAGAGAGAATGGTCAAAAGGCTTCTGCAAAAATTTAAGACAGAAGAGAAAAGCTTCGATGGAATGGTGGTGAAGAGATGACGAACTAGGGCAGGATGATTTCAGGGTCCTCTTTGGGAATTACTTCCCACTGTCATCATATCCTTGACTAAATGAAGTTGTTGTGAAGATTATATGAGGTTCATTTGTGTAAAGTGCAAAGTGCTCAGGGTGGTTCTTGGTGCATAGGAAATGGTTAACAAAAAGAGAGTTATTTTTACTACTAGATTTGGCAAAAATGTCACCTCTTCAGTTCTTCTTCCTTCCTTCCTTCCTTCCTTCCTTTCTTCCTTCCTTCCTTTCTTCTTTTCTTTCTTCTTTCCCTTTCTTCCTCTTTTCTTTCTTCTTCTTCTGTTCTTTCTTTCTTTCTTTCTTTCCTTTCCTTCCTTCTTTCTTTCTTTCTTTCTTTTTTTATAGTTTTGTCCAATTCCACTTCTTTGCATTACTTTTTTTTTAAATTGAAGTATAGTTGATTTATAATGCTCTGTTAGTTTCTGGTATACAGCATAGTGATATATATTTTTTCACTACAGATTATTACAAGATATTGACTATAGTTCCCTGTGCTATACAGTAGGACATTGTTGTCTACTCTCTCACCACTTACTTTCATCCATCCACATCGCCAGCCCGATCCCTCTCTCCACTCGGTTGCACTGCATGTTGCACCCACCATTGCAAGAGTATTTATCACAGCGAGTACCCTCAGATTTCTGCCTTTGCCTTCTCAGCTAGAATGTGAGCTTCATGAAAAGGGTGACTACTCCTTATTCTTGGGCCCCGGAGCCTAACACAGTGCCTGACACATCAAACTTTCTAAATATGTGACTGTTAAATGGACAAATGAATGAGCTTCAATCCTCCTTGCTTCATGAAGTTTTTTAACTTACCCTCACCTGACTTCCACGTAGTATTCAGACCAGTCATATCACTTAACCTGTATCACTTAACCTATATTATTTTATATGTAAAATTATTAATATTTTTCACATTTATATCTTGTTTCCAACTAGATCATAAAGTCTTATCAAACAGGAATTGTATCTTTTATTCTTTGTTTGTGTCAGAGTACTATGCATATGCATGGGTCAATTATTATTGTACTGCTAAAAGAAAAGCTTAGTAAATAAATGCACAGATGGACTTAAGAATGATTTGATAGAAAACATATTACATATTTTTGATGTACTGAGTGAGTGATGATGTTAGAATATGATTATTATTGTTTCAGAGAAACCAGAGGGAATCCCAGAAGCACAAGCCGGAGAAACTTTAGAATGCTTTCAGAGCGATGAGGACAATACAGGGACATGTCAGCACTCAAGACTTCTCATAAAAACTTAGCTCATCCCTGGCTATTAACGGCAGCAATAGAAAGGGTCTGACCCTAGAAGCAGAGAGATTTTGGGCTCTAGTCTTTTCGGGTAGATGACGTTGAAATAGACAAAATGATGAAAGATATACAGAATTCAGTGGGTTATCACTGTAATATCTAGAAGAGGGGTGGTCCAAATATGGTAAGAATGTAATACATAGAGGGGGGCCCTCTCAAGTTCCTGTCTAAAGGAACTTAGAAACTTGACGGAGTTTCTGTAGGTAGGAAGACATATAACTATCTCAGCTGGCAAATTCTATGCAAAATTCTACCAAGGGATGTGGCAGCTTGAGGGGGTAGGGGGGTCAAATCTCTATGAGTGGGCTGAATAATTAGGCATATATAACCTGAATTTGAAGGACCCAGATGGTGAGAGCACCCCAGTTGGAGAGTTTATTAGTTTTTTTATCATTACACACTTAGCAACTTGATACAACAGCAATTTATTATCTCACCGTCCCTGGGGGGATCTGGGTACAGGTTAGCTGGATCCTCTGCTTAGGGTCTCCTGCAGACTGAATTCAAGGTGTCATCCAGGGCTGTGATCTCACTTGATGCTTGAGCAGCACTGAGGCTTGGCCTCTTCCACGGCCAGCAGGTGGGTGCCATCACTGCTTCTTGTTTCTTTCAAGGCTCACCTGATTAGGTCAGGCCCACTCAGGAAATTTTCCCCACTTCATTAACTCAGATTCATTACATCTGGAAATGTACTACATCTGGGAGATTCCTTTTGCCATGTAACATAACAATCACAGAAGTGATAAGCCATCATATTTACAAGTTCTACCCCTGCTGAAGGGGAGATGATTATATAGGTTGCGTACACCAGGGGGCAGAAATCTTGGAGGTCATCTTAGAATGCTACCTACTGCTGACTGAGGGAACTGGGGCTCCGTTCTTCCCAATGGCAGTGCAGATGAGGTCATGTCCTGTTGGTAATTCTGGTTTTTAAGAAACCTCAACAAATTGAGAAGGCAATCCCAAGACTTATTTACTGAGAAAGGTAACATCAGAATTATTGGGGATGTTATAACTGTGTCCTTGTCTCTTAATGATGGCATAATTTAGTATCATGTATTAAAAAATCAAAATATAAAAATCAGTGCTAAAAATCTGTGTTTAGGAATCTGTGCTTATTTTGAATTTTAATTATTTGCACTATTTACAAAAAATTAGGCTTATTAAAATAACAAGTCAATCTTGTAATTTCAAGTAAAAAATGGGTGATTGATTGAGTTATTACTTTAGACTTATAATTTCAGATCGAAATCTTACTTGGAACATTTAAGAGAAATTAAAAAGTTGACCATATCTATAAACTTAATTTACTAGCTTTCTGAGAATTACTTAAGTTCTTGGGAAGTCTGTTAAGTCATGTGATTAATGCACTTATAAAAGAGAATAAAAATATGTTACATTAATAAATGTGGCTAAATATTCAAGGGATTTAATTAGGTTGTAAAATCTTCCTTTAAAATAATACAATTTACTAGATTTATGAATGTATTTATAAAATTTATAAACTAACATGCAAGCTTAAGAAAAATAAAGGTTTCAAATGAATACGAATTTTGCACCAAAATAACCTCAAATAGCTCTTTCTAAGCATAAAAATTGCCCGCAAGAACATAAAAATATTCATTTATAACAAGTTTCAACTCTGCTATTTTGTATGACCTTTGTCAAGTCACTTAACTTCTCTTAGCTTCAGTTTTGCGTCTGCAAAACTCGCAGGTTGGTCCTAAGGAGTAAATGAGATATTTTGAATAAAGTGCTTGGCACATTTAGGATCTCAATAATGAGAATGTAAAGAAAAAAAAAAGTTTCTTTTCCAAAACGGAAGGTCAGAGGCTTTGTTTATAGTCCATCCACACCACTTATACTTTAAAGTTCAATCCTCCAAAAACCCTCTTAGACAACAATTAGTTTGTTATCTTTCCAGGCACAAACAATGCGTAAAGGATTAATTTCAGTGCCAAGGCAGTACAGTGGCCTGAGTCATACCACAGGGGAGGCTGACCACCCCCATTAGAACTTCTCCAGAAAGGGCAGTAGGGAAGCTGTAGAAAAACAATGTCCCATTTCAGTCCTTAAACCTTGAAGCACAGAGGACACAGAGTATCAGGCTCCAAGGACTTTATGCAACCAGCATTTCCATGCCAATATCTGGAATCAAATTACTGGAATGGGGTTTAAAACACTAGGGGAAGGGAGAAGTTAGTATTCCCTCTAGGCTAATAGTCGCCTGGTGAAATGTCACTGTGTTTGTGTCAGTAGGAACAGAGGAATGCAGTTCTGTCTGGACAGAATACACACAGGAAACCCAGAGGAGAGCAGACCCGATCACTCTGCAGTGACTTAGTGTGTACTGTGGTTAACAGAGACCCATTCTCTTTCCCTGGGTGCCTAGATTCGGAAACTAAAAATGTGGTTTCAAAGATAAAGTGTACAATGAATTTTTCTGAGCGATTATAAAAATGTGTATAAATAAAGTCCTTGAAAAACTGCAGTGATTTTTGATGATGATTCTGGAGGGGAACAAATACAAATATAAAAAGGTGTGTGTGAGAAACAGAAACACAGAGACAGAGATGGATGGAAAGGAGGGATTAAGGAAAGGATGGAAAGGAGGATTAAAGAGCCTCAGAGAAAGGAAACAGAGAGGGACAGATTCCCAGGGAAGCTGTGAGGTAAGGACCCAGACATGGAAAAAACAACCAGGAAAAGATGATGTTAAAGCATGTTCAAGCCCAACACTGAAAACTGAGGAGACAAAAAGTAAGGGAACACTGCAGAAAATCTATACTGTGGATGAAAAAATAATCGGGCGATCTAAGAAAGAAATGGAAATTTTTATTCCAGCCAAATTGAGGATTATAACCCAGGAACAGCCTCTCAGAAAGCTCTGAGAACCGTTCCGCCCATTAGATGTCAAAGCACAGTCACATAAGGTTTGGAGACAGAGGGCTGTACACTAAATGACATATTATTGATCATTTACACAAGCCAGGTCCACGTGTCCAAAGCAAGCAGTGGGTCATGAGTCCTTGTGGGCCCTTACAAGGTGGAGCAGGAAGGTTACTGCCTAAGGACTTATCTTGTGATGCTGGGAGAATGTCACCCTTTATGTTTGAGCAGGTATTTCTGCCGATGGGGAGGTGTGGCTGATGCACCGTGCAGATACACGATGCACGGTGGAGGGGAGGGAGGAGGCCAAAGGGCAAAGAAGAATTTTTATGTTCAAATTTTCCTTGACTTGCCGTAGCATACGAATTTTTATTTTATCAATATGTAATTTTCAAGGACCTCAGGAAGCAGCTGGAGGACCAGGGGAGAAAAAAGAGAAAGAAAGATAACACAGGGCTACATTCAATTTAGTCAGTATTTATTGCGTGCCCACAGGAACATGGCAACCTCCTGGAACTAAAGGGGAAATAAATTTAATTCTCCCCTGTTCTGAAGGGTGGGCAAGTTCAAGTCCATGGAGCTGCCTCAGGGCTGAGGAGTGAGTACAGCAGGGCCATCCCCTGCTTCCAGCTGGTTGACCTGGCAATTGTCTGCCTCCGGGGCTGACCTGCAACCCTCTCTTCCCCCAACTCCTTAGAGGAAAAACAAATATTTAAAGAGAGACAACTAAGAGAGGTTATTTTGGTGCAAAATTTACACAAAATTGTAAACTGACTATAACTCAATAAAATAAAATTTTAAAAATAAAATAAATAAATAAAGAGAAAGATGAAGGCATTATATACTTTTTTATTTGTATTTGTAATATCAGGTCTAAAGCAAGTGTTACTTAGTAATAACACTGTATTTCTTAATTAAACATCAAAATTTTATATCTAGATTTCTTTTTTAAGTTAGAAATTTTTGAAAAGACTGAATCAGAGACCATTTCCATTAGGCGGCCCTCTCCACGCCACATACACACACATACACCACCACCCCCCACAATCACCACAATGTTCTGATACATGTGATAATGTGCAGTATTTTTAAAACAAATCTCTCTTTATTTCAAAAAACTCAGCCAAGAAATATTTCTTGGTAACATCAGAGCACACAGACACATATCTGATCAAAATGTCTCTGAAAGACCTGCAGAAAGGGAAATGCAGCTTGTTATGTGGCTTATGGTGTCCATCAGATAAAAATAAAACCAGAGGTTTAGAAGAAATACAACCACTCCTGGCACTGGGTTCTGTGAAATGGATGTGCAGCAGAAAGACACAATCACCAAAAACTCATTATACCTCATCAGGGAACCCACGCCCATTCGAACCAACTTATCTGATAAACCTAAAAGAAAGGATACAGGTGGCTGAATAATTTACAAGGATATTAACTTATCCTTTATTATTCCTGTATTTTTCTATCTTACAGCCAGACTTTGAGTATTTGCTGGCCTCTGGGATTTTTGAAGAATGGAAAACAGAAAATGCTTAAAGAGCTCTTTGTGTTGTGTAAAAGTGACAATTTGTTGAAGAAATTCTGCTACTATTATCCAGAAGGTAGAGGGGTAACTTTGAGGGACTCAGGAAGAGGGAGCAACACCTCCCAGACCAAAAAAAGGGTCAAAAGCAGAATCCATGCTTTGCTCCAGTAGCAAAATTAGCTCTCTAGGGAGGTGGCACATGATGGTGGCAATGTCCCCTTGATGTGCCAGGAGACTGGGACCCAAGGCACCAGAGTTCCAAACTATCTCAAAGATACTGTGCCTCAAGTAGGAAACGCGGCATGAAGCAGCATGGTTGGAATGATCTGATCACGCAGCTGGAGCAGTGGGAGTCTCAGTGGTACTCAGTGGACTAATGGCCAATGACGGTCTGTCACCTGAGGTGGTGCTGCCTACCACTAACTCTAGAACCTCAGCACAACTCCATGGTGCAGTGAGTCCCAACAGTGACTGTGACTGAATTTTCTACCACCCTGGCAAAGCAGGCTTAGGGCACAAATTGAGTTGATTTTATTACAGTAGATACATGAGATATTGTATAGGTCGCTGTGTTTGTGGTCTGTCATACCTGCCACACAAATTCTGACATCACTTAGAACTGGGGCTGAGTAACCTTTGGGCACCTTACTTAAATTCTACAAGTCTCCGTTCTCTCCATCTGTAAAAAGGAGATAAAAGTAGTACCTAATTCATAAGGTGCTATAAGCAGCGAGGATTAAGCACGTATAGTACCTTATGAAGGTTCAGTGCCTGGAACCCAATGAGCATTCAATAAGGGTTTTTATTTTTATTCAGTTTGAAAAAATGAGTCTATGAGCAGTGAGACACAAAGCTTTGAGCCTTTGCACAAACACAGCTATTGGAAAGAGGCCATCAGTTATGCATAACGTTTACAAGATAAAAACGAATTATTAGCAGTTCTTCAAGAGAAATACCACTATCCCTTGCAGGAAGGATATGAGAACATGGTCAAGAAGAGTACCAAACATCCCCCACCACCTCACCCACATGGGGCCATGTCACTCACATCAACAGTTCTAGCAAACCCCACACCCATGGGGAAGGACAACAGAGAAGCAATTCAAAGCACTTAATGTGGCGATGGCTTTTAAAAAGTCAACTGCCACCCTTATCCTCCTTTTCCCTCTCCCTTCCTACAACACAACCACATCTGAGGCTAAAGATATTTAGAATTCTCTGGTGACTAACTGTAACAAACTTTTGACAAGCCGGCTGGTAAACCTGATAAAAGTATCTTAACATGACAGATATACTTGGCAAATGGAATGTGGGAGGGGAAAACATGCTTTAATTGTTGATAAGCTAAAATAGCACCTTGAAAATGGAATGACCTCACACGGGGATTGAACAGTAGAGCCAATTTCAGGTCTGACAGGCCTCCAGCTATTAGGGAATCTGGTTCACATTTACATGAGATTTCTCATTAAATATCTTAGCACGATCTTGGGGTCTCTTCATTCTTACCTTCCTCTAGCTTGCCCAGATCATTTGGAACTAATCACTGGTCTTAGACCTGTTGCCCAGTGGCCCATGGTGGAAAAAAAAATCATAATTTAACAGTTCAACAAACATTTCTTGAATCTTTTCTATAAACCTGGTAGCAGGGACACAGAGGTGGACATAGTCCCTACTGTTAGCCCCATCTCTAAACTCTGGCACAACCTTCCCCAGCTTCTAACAGAAACGCTCAGTCCTGCCCACCACCTGTGGCTCCAGCCACCCCCAAGCATGGCTTGGTATTTTTGCCTTCCTTCATGGCTACAAGACCTCTTTGACTCAAGATTTCTGAGCTCTTGAGGGTTAGCCTTTCTTCTGAAAAGAGAAACTCAAGCATGAAGTTCCTCCAATGATTCTATTTTATAGAATAAGGCTTCCACTTTGTGCCTCACTTTAGTTCTTGTTCTAGAAGTTCTCATGTTTCTCTAGACCCTTCTCAGGAGGAGTCTGCCCTAATTTGGACAGTCTTGGATCCCTAGGGATGGAAGTTATTATCCAGAGCACAATCTTGGGGGCAGTGATTCTGTCACCTGCAGACAGACTTCTCTACTGACACCCTTTGGGATTTCTAAAGTCTATTTGTCCATTACCTTGTCCCACCTCAGGGAACTGAGCTGTAAAAAGTTAGACCTCCCAAACCCCAAGGATAGATAATTTGGCAGCTAGTATTCACTGAATAAAGGAATAAAACATTCATTCATTGAGTATTTAATAAGTGTATGCTTGTGTCAGGCACTATGTCAAATTTTGGAGCTATGGAGCTAGGACGAAGTAAACCCTATTATTAAGGAGGACATAATCTCAAAGGGAAAGCCAAGAGGACGTAAGACAGTGGAAATATTCAACAACACAATGGGAACATGGAGAAGGAAAGCCAAAGTTTGGTTGTAAAAGTTGGCATGGGTGTCACAGAGGAGGTGAGGTTGGAAAGGAGTTGTACAAATGAGATGGGGGGTGCTAGGTGGACAAAATGACCAACAGGTGAAGTGTGGTGATTGGAGGTACACAGATTCCGGGCAGAGGGAACAGCATATGCAAAGGCTTAGAATATAAAACAGCTTGGTATATCCACGGTACAATAACTTTGCTTTGCTTAGAAGTTTGACCTTCAACTTACGGCCCAAAAATGGCAAATGGAACTAATCTTTAAGGCACACTGAATCTTGCCTGCCATGGTATTCAGTAAACTCTATTACAGACAAGGAAGAGAGGATGGTGACCCAAATGCTGCCTATTCGCCAGCTAAGCATAGACAGTCTTGAGTCACTAAAGAGTTTTGCTAATCTGGAGAATAATGTGTCTAAAAGTTTATTTCTTGCCACCCTAGTTGGGAAAGCTTCTTCAGGATCTAGCCTGGCCTCATGGGCATATCTAGTGACACTGAAAGGTCCTCTATCTTTCCAGCCATTTTTCATTACAAGTAAACTGCCCATAGGTTCTGAATTGTTATACCTGCCCTTGAGGAGGAGATCTAAATTGGAGGAGAGGGAAAAATTTTAAAAAAGCATAAGCAAAAACAATAAAATTAAATTTCAGCATCAGTTTTATAAAGCAGTTTAGGTTAAGGTGATCTAGCAGAACACAGGAAAGCAAGAAAATGTGTCACACATACTAGATTAAGGATGTGAGTTACGTCACTAATGTGTACAACTTTAATTTTGATTAACACTCTCTGCCAAAATAAACTTTATTCCCTATAACTTGAAATGTGTGTGTGTATGTGTATATATATATAAATAATAGTTTATTATGCAGCTAATTCCACTGTTTGGGGCTGCAACAAAATTGATTTTGACATAAATGAAACGTTGAAAGTAAAAAAAATTTTTATTGTTTTCGCTTATGCTTTTTTTCATGAAAGTACTGTTTTTAGTAGGAGAAAACTGATAATAATCTACCTAGAAAATGCATTAACTTATACCATGATGCAGCATTCAGTCCATTTCATGATTTCAAAGCACAATTACTGCTCATGAAAATAGGTGAAGTCTGCTGAAAAGCAAACAAATAAATATGAATAGTGTAATAAATGACATTTAAGGTACATTCCTAAAATCTAGAGAAGAAAGAACAGCAAAATCTTCCTGATGGTTGGAAAACTCTTTATTGAGTAGATTATAAAAGATCCTTGCAGGGGGTAGGGTATAGCTCAATGTTAGCCTGTGCTTAGCATGCACTAAGTCATGCGTTCGATCCCCAGTACCTTCGTTGAATATGAAATAAACAAACAAACAAACAAACAAACAAACCTAATTACCCCTGCAAAAAACCCAAAAGATCCTTGCATGACAAGTGGGAGTCTGAGAGGTGGGGAATGGTATTCACAGAGGAAGAAACAGCCTGAGCTAATAGCACGTGATGTGTGGGGGTGAACAGTCTATTCAGTGATTTGGTGTTGCCAGGGTGGTGGCAGGCCAGGGCCAGTGGCAGACATATAATAACGAGGGCAGGTTGGGCGACTGTACAGGGTCTTGTATAACGTGCTAAGAAGAGATGACTTAAATAGAACTGTTTATTAGATACACCTAATGAAGGAGAATACATTGTAAGTTAGAAAGCATGGAGGCAGAGAAAGCAGTTAGAAATCCAGTGAAGCATTCAGAGCAAAGAAATTGAGCTAGAAATAAGAGCTAATAAGAGCATCGACCATCTGTCCTCCTGCCTGAGTGAAACACAGAAGTCCAGGTTTGAGTTCTGGTGCCTTCACAAACAGCCCCAACCCTGTGTCTCGGGCGGTGGAAACATCTCAAGCAAGTCCAGTCCGAGCGAGCTGCCAGTGCCCTCTAGCGGTGGCCCACTGATGGGCCATCCAATTCCCCACCTATTTTCCAAATACCTGCCACGTGCTGGCTTCTGTGATAGCTGCTGGAGACACAGATCTTTAAGGCACTGATTTTTCACTCAGGTTTAGGATGTGAAACACAGAGATGAACACATCAGAATAATAGTGTGCTACATAATAGAACGATAGTGTAGCAATCAGACTTAAGAATAAGACAGAGATCGTATAGAAGAGGGCTGATTAAGTTTGGGGCATGGGGACGTAGATGGTGTTTTGATGTCTGGGTTGGCAGTGATGAAGGTCTGCTGCAAAATGTACCTGGGCTCTGAAAAATTAGGACGTCACAAGGCAATTAATAGGAAATGAGCTCTCTAGGAGCAGAGATCAACACAGGCTATTTTGGAGACTGGCAATAACTCCCTAATCTAGGGGCATCCAGTGGGAACAAAACTGGGTGGATTTTGTAGTGACCCTTTCTGAGGCATCTAAATGGTACCAAATGTTTCCCAAAGGGTTCCATTCAGTAAACAGTTACAGAGCATCATCTATATGCAATGTGATATGGAATTAAATATTGTTCTAGCCCTCAAGGTGCTTACCGTCAAGCGTTAAGACATGTTCAGTGGAGAGGGTATAGCTCAGTGATAGAGTACATACTTAGCATGCACAAGGTCCTGGGTTCAATCCCCAGTACCTCCATTAAATATAAATAAATAAACCTACCCCCCCCCCCAAAAAGGACATGTTCGAAGATGTGAAGGGATACATTCTATAAAATGCAAGTTATACAGCAAAGGAAAAGAAGCAGCTGGCAACAAAGGAAAAGAAGCATTTACACTGAAAGGGGCAATCAAGGGAGCCTTTCCAAAGTAGGAAACACTTGACTTGAACATTTAAGAACAAATGAGTAGGAATTCGCCGGAAGGCAGTTGGGGAGGGTGTGCTTCGTTGCTTCTGTGACCAGTGATTGGCACTCACTGAATGTCTTCCTGCCTCTCTGGTTGCATTTACTTTTCTCCTCTAGCTTCTCTTCTTCTTCCCACTCCTGCTGTGATCAGTCCCCCAAGGCTCTAAGCGCAGCCCTCAGATCTTTGCTTTGTTCCCTCTTGATGACTTCATTCATACCTATGGCCTCTACTTGCGAGCTTCAAACATTTTACCTAGTGAAGACCCCATATTACCAAGTACATCACTTTTTACCCAGCAAGTCAACCTATCCCTAATGAAATGTGCTCCAAGCAGAACCCACCATTTTTAACCCCTGAAATCCTCCCCTCCCTTAGTTGGTTGTCCCTCCCTTAAGTGGCCTGATTTTATAAAAACCTTGAAAACACCTTACTTACTCCTTTTCTCTCCCCAGCCTCCAGTACCTCTCCAAATTCTGCAGCATTTGTGGATCCTTTTCTTTCTATTTTTGCTATTAATGCCTTAAATTGGTCCCTCATAATCTCTCGCCTGGTTGATTACAGTGGCCTCCTAATCTGTCTCTCTGCTTCTAGCTCACCCTCTCCGTCCATCCTGCTCCATGTCTGCTAAGGTGGTATTTCTAATAAGCAAGGCTAATCTCGTATCTTATGCCACCCCACCCCTCCTTCCTACAATGCTTCCATGTTGTCTACAATCTTTGGAATCAGGTCTCTAGCCACATTTGGTGTCCTGTGTTGTGTGTGGAACTCTCCAGAAATTCCAAACCTACTGTAGACTCCCCTAAACATCACGTCGTTTCATACTTTCCTGCTTTAATATGCTGTCACCTGGAATCCCCTCCCCAAGTGGCAAACTCTCATTTATCTCTCAAAACTCAGTTCCCCATCACTTCCCCGCAGTGAGCCTTCCTTGACCCTCCCTTTCAGATAGATAACCACTTTCTTCTCTGGGCTACTTCCAGACCATGCATGTGTATCTATTATTATATCACTTTGTGACAATCTGCTTACTTGTCTGTGTCCCTTGCTCCGGGCTGGAACAGCAGTATAGCAGAGTAATTAAGAAAATGAAAACAAATCCTAGCTCTGCGACTTATCAGAGTGAACCTGGGCAAGTTATTTATCTCTCTTTGCGTTAGTTTCCTCATCTATGAAAGGTGGATGATAATAGTACCTGCCTTATGAAGTTGCTGTCAGGTTCACGTATATCAAGTGCTTTCAATAGTGTTACATAAAAATACGCTTTGATTTTCAATTACAAGGGACTTGATGTTAAGAAATTATATCTTGTTCATCTCCATTTTCCCAGAGTCCAGCATAGTGCCTGACACAGAAAGCACGTGGAACAAATGTTTGTTGAAAAGAGGAATGACTGAATCTTTGGCTCTTCCCTTTTTCTTGCTCCAGTATCTAGTAAATCCCTGAGTCCTACTGGCTTTTCCTTTCCAATATCCCTGCATCTAGTTTTCTTTCTGTAGAAACTGTTACCACTCCTTCATTTATTCAATAAAAGTAATTAATAATCAACAGTGTTCAAGGCACTGCACTAATGGCTGAGGATAGTGCTTTGAACAAGACACATTCCCTCTGCTACGGACCTTGCATTCTAGCAGATGACATAGCCACTAAACAACAGCACATTAGTTATCTGATCATAAATGTGACATATATATATAATCGGAGGAATTTAACCTAGTCTTAAAGGCCGGGAAGTTTCCTTTAGAGGAGAAATTTCACTGATCTGTGAAAGACTAGAAGTAAACAACTAGCAGAAGGTGGTAGAACCTGTGGTGGAGAACATCCAGGCAGAGGGAACAGTATGTGCAAAGCCCAGAGGAAGGAAGGAAGCGGGCATATGCAGATTTTGAGTTCCCTGTGTCTGGATTACTGCTGCAAATGCTACCCAATCTCTTTACAGGATGACCCTCCACACAGCACTAGGATTCAACTTTCTATCATGTTAATTTCTTGCTCAGAAACCTTCCATGATTCTCTACTGCTTACTGAGTGACATACTAATTCTTCAGTTATTTTTCCTGACCCAGTGTAACATAGGCTCCAGTAATGACCCAGTTTTATCTCCCACAAATCATCTGCATCTATGCTCAACAATAACCGTCATGAACTATTTTGAAATTCCACACATTCCATATTTTTCCTTACTTTTCCATATTCACTCAGGTAGTTGTTGTCACAAAAATGCCTTTCTTTTCTATTTCTGTCCATGCTTGCTGTTCTGCAAAACAACATTTACTTATTCTATGTGTGATGTGATTTGATATTTTCTATTCTAGTTTACTCTACTCTATTTTATTCTATTTCAGTTTTTAAAGCAAGCAACTTGTAACCTACCAAAGTGATTTTACAACCCACTAGTGCATCTTGAGCCACAGTTGAAAACTGTCCTAAACAACCTTACAAATTTTTCCAAGATATATGATTCTTGGCTTTGGTGGAGTCTAAGTTTTTCTTCAAGCAGTAGAATCCTCTAACTCAGTTACATCTTGATTATTGGGCATCTGTATTCTCTGGAGATAGGATGGTAAAATTCCACCTGAACACATGATCAATAGGGGAGTTAATCATACAGAGTCAAGTCACCCTGAGGATATTTGGCTATGCATCTTAATTTGTAGGAGATGTCACACTTTGCTGCTTCAGTTCTGGCAATGTTCTGAACTGAAGTTGCTAATTGTATTGAGCTGTTCCAGATCACATACTGGGCAACGATCAACATGAGAAAGTACTTGTTCCGGCTGTAACTGAGGGGAAAAAACACCCTCCTCTAGCAAATAAATCCACATCAATCATATGTAATTGTAGCTCATTTTAGGTAATGGGTACATTTTGCTTTATAATTTCCCAAGAGAAATACTTAATCTTTTGTAATAACCACTTCTGAAAGGATCTGTTTTCCAATAAATTTTTGTATCTTAGGTTAACTTTCAGTGGGATGCTTCATTATTTCAGTATTTCTTCCATTTTTGATTTTCCAATGTCAACACCTGGGTCAATTTAGCATCTTGTTAATGTTCTTCAAATCTTTATCTCCAGCCCAGATTACATTCCCATGTTTCATTTTTCTGTATCTTCTATGGTCATACCACCTCTTCACTTAAACCAGAGAACACCAGCATCAGGCTTTTGCAACTAACCTGCCACTAACTCCTCTTGATGTTACATCCTATATACGTCTGAAATCTATCTATTTCTTTACAATCTCCCTGCCTCTACTGATATACAAGCCTCCCTAATTGTCCTCTTGCCATCTTTTTTAGTGCATTTCACAAAGTGACCAGTCTATCACATCATTCTCCAGTTGGAAGCCATTCAGTTAACTACTGTTCCCTTAGAGAGAGAGTCCAATAGAATGTACTTAAAATTGCTTTCAAAGCCCTTCTTGGTCTGTCCTCTGCTAAACTCTCCTGCCTCACTTTCAACCTCTCCTCTCCTTCTTTCTTCCTTCTCTCCATCTCACCCTCCAGTCATTAAAAAAATGTTCTTTGTGCCTCAAATTCCCTGTCTGGAACACTCTCCTTTTTACTGGAGAAAACTTACTCTTCCTTCAAGCCACATCTTGGATATTTCCTGGGAACCACTCCTGCAGCCTTCTAAGTGCAGGCTCTTCAGTACCCTGTAGTTCACCATGATGCTATGTTGGAGTCACCCATTCACTTCAGTTCAGTTGTGTGAGCACAGGAATAATTCAATGTCATATCTGTATTGCCTAGTATATAATAAGTATACAATTAACATTTCTAGAATGAATAAATAACATCTGATTTGCTCTCTGGCAGATGGTAAGGGGCAGCTCCCCTATGGGAAGGCCTTTAGTGCCCAGCTCCGCTGATGACTTGGGAGGTAAGTCTATCCGACACTGGGATGAAGTATCGGAAAACTAGTTTGACTGTAGATTTAAGTCATGATTTCCAAAGAGCTTGTCAGTAATATATCTTACTTAAAAAAAAAAAATCTCCAACTGTTTTATGTGTCTTACTTCACAAACTCAGGAGGAGGTAAAAAGGGGTTATTTTTGGCTCCTTAAAATCTCAACATTTCAGGTGATTTCTTTTCTTAGACAATTAAACTTTACTTCTTACTAGACTCACCCTGGCTGATTTCTAGATCCTCAGATCAGTGTGGCTTTCACGTTTCATTCACTTATTCTCGTTCGTCTATTTTTCCTGGATTAAATGCCTACTGAGTGCCGGACATCAGAAATGCTAGATGAGTAAGATGTCATTCCTCCCCTCAACACTCAGTCTATTCAGGGATAAAAGGAAAGAAGAAAACAAACATGTAAACCGTTATGATATAGAAGCCCTCCAAGCTTATGCAAACTTGAGCTTAATCAAAGAATTCCACAGGGGTATAAAAAATGTTACAGAATGAGAAAGCTCTTGCTTTGTATATGAAAAAAACAAAATAAGCTTTAAGAGCAATAAATATTCTGAGGGAAGAACATACAGCAAAGAGCAGTAACATATGGGGAAGTATTTTTGCTTATGGAACTGTGAGGATTCTCATTGCGTTAGTTCACGGTTAGTGAATGCTACATGCGTTAGCTGCCCTTTTATTGAATTCTATTCATAACTGAAAAGGAAATAGTCTGGCAAAGTCCAGACACTTCTTCAAAGACCTCGAGGCAAAATATAGCTAAAGTGATGAAAGTCTGTGGTTAGTTACAGGTGGTCAACACGTATAGCTTGTGACAATTATTCAAATGGGCAGGTCAGTGGTGAGGCTGCTAACGCTGATCCCAGAGGAGTAAAAATGTATTTGAAAGGATTTCTGACTTGAGCAAAATTTGAAATAAGCAAAACTTCTCGAACAGAATGATTCTGCAATTTTCACAAGGTAAGAACTCTTCAAAATGTACCTCTGAGACTCCTGCATAAATATTTAGAGCCTCACTGAATTCCCTACTATTGCTTTAAGGCATTTTGCTATATGATGCTCTATACCTTTGCTGTTCTTTCTGAGTGGAATAGCCTCCAGCCCTGGGTGACTGTCAAACTGAAATACCATCTCTTCTGTGCAGCACCACTAGAGGACCAGCAGAAATCTCTCAGGCTGAAGTAATTCCTCCCTGCTCTGAGTGCCCACAGCATTTTGTGATTTGCCTTTCAAATTGTACTTATCACATTACATTATCGTTATTGGTGGATAGATCTCTGTTCCCCAATAGTCTGTGAGCTACTCATTAATTCTATATCCACAGGACCCAACAGGGCCTGATACACATTAAAGCCTCCGTTTAGACAGGTTTAATGGTTGAATCATTCTATTTTTTTCTCCACCTCTCTGTGTCACTGTAGTACCGAGTTCATGCTCTGCAGTTTTAGCTACCTTCATGATGTATATGATTCATCAGTTCTGATATGACAATTAAGATATAAATTATCTTTAACTAGCCACAAATTTACCTTGAGAAAAGCAACGGGTTGCGGTTTTAAGACCCATCTCTGTCACTGAGAGATTCAGTAGTCTGGGGCAATCAATTTACCTGCCATGGTGTCAGTTTCCTCATTTAGCAGATTACTAGATCATTTCAGCATTCCCTATCTTCTCCTAGTCGATGAACCAATATTCTTTCCTGAATTTATGTAAAATTCATGGTCTAGATTAATTCATAGTTTTTAATCTTAACTTGTTTCCTGTTCCTCAGCTTTGCTTTTCCTTAGAAACACATAATCAAATTGAAGTTCTTCATGGTTTACTGTAATGTCATTAGAAAGTCACAGCTAAAGGTTCAATCCTGACTCTGCCACTTACAAAACTAACTTGATAATCTTGGCAGTTTCAATATGGCTGAGCCTCAGCTTCCTCATGTGTGAAATGAGAATAACAGTAATGGTGCTGGTTTCATAGGGTTATAGGTAATCTTCTTCTATATGTCTTATGACTCCCTGCATTTGCAAGCTGTGTAAGGATGACTAGGTCTTAGTAACACAAACATGGTCACTCTTCAGATCATTAGCCTCTATTTTCTCCCATTATGTGAAGTGTTTTATCTGTTTCTTGCTGATTGCCAGATATTATAACGTAACTTTAGTACCAAGTAGGTATGGTGCTAAGTACAACTGCATATCTTACAACAAATGCCAAGTTTTATGGAATTGGTGAAAATAAAGTCAAATAATTTTTAAACACAGAAGTAAAGCATCAGCAAATGAACTGAAGAAGAGAAAACTAATACAAATGTAGCAGACTAGGCACCTTAAAGATACTCGAATATGGGAATAAATAGGTAAATCCCTGAAATATTTATCACAAAAGGCAACCATATGTATGATCATGCTGCAAAAAGTTTTAAAAGGGTTGTTATTTTGTACTGTGATGCATTTTTTAAATGCTCAAAATTAATTATTTAATTTCTTCTTTGCTTTTTCTGAGAAGTATTGATGGGCGCTATGAACAAGAGGATAAAATTCAGCACGGGAATAGGAGCGCCTCACCCAGTGGGGGTCATGGGGCAGGACAGCAACAGTGAGAGGCAGCAAAGACAGCCTTCCCTAGGTCCCAGCTAGGCCCCTGGCTGACTCTGGTGGTCTTCCTTCTCAGCAACATGAGAAAGCAATGGAGGAAAATGCAAAGACTGAGCGTTTGACTGTGTATGTTTGACGTGTAGTAATTTATTGGAGTTTCAACCCAAGCAACTCCGTTTGAATATGAAAAACAAACTGGTTATGTCAAAATTCAGTCGAACTTTGGTAAATATTAATTTTATTTATTTTTATAGCATTTTGCAATAGTAAAGTTAATTTCATTACCTTTTTGTTCTATTAATACTATGAAGTAGCTAAAACAAGGTTTTATTTCTCTTTTCACTTTTGAAAAAGCAGATGTTGGCCAGGTCTGCTCAGGTAGTCAGAGACCAGACAGGCTCCCTGACTCCAGGACATAATGATAAGGATGTTTTATGTCCCTTCTCTATCATTGATAATATTAAATACTTTACATTTGAGTTCTAATTCACATTACAATCTTTTCAGGATAGATTTTGTTGCCCCTAGTTTACAGATGAGAAATCTGAGGCACAAAGAGATTAAATAAATTCAACCAAAGTCACTCGGTAAAGAGTTTCTTTTTCACTCCACAGCCCCTGGGGATTTTAGGACCTTCACCCCTTTCACTATGTTTCACCTCTTCCTTTGCTGAAGTTCAGGGTTGAATGTATTTATTAATAATAGAAGAACTACGCCTGCAGAGAAGAAGCTTTAGAGTATAAGTTTGTCTTAGGAAAAAGTAGTTATTTTAAAGCTTTTCAGTTTGCATCTCAATTATAATTACTGGTAAATTTAAGAAATCAGGTTTTAAAGTGATGCATTTATTTCACTCTTGTTCTCTTTTTCTCCAGACTTTCTGGAAGTGACACTAAAGAGCAATGAAATGAGCAAAAACCATGTTGCATACCACCCCCCCCCCAAAAAAAAGAAAGAAAGAGAGAAAAGAAAAGTAAGAAAAGCTGTATAAATCCCTAAACTCAGCAGGTCACTGCTTCTGTCACCCCATTTTACTGACTGCAATGTGAATGAGAGGGAAATTCAGTGAACTTCCTGGATCACAGAGCTCAAAATCAGCTGAGAAAACATACCAATTGTTCTTGTGCCGTTTGTTGTTTTTGATAGCTGTCTTTGACCCAAGCATATTGTAGTGAAAACACAAATTTTTGTTAAGTAAAGCAGTAGAGAAAACACACTGGCTCAAATTGTCACCAATAAACTCTGGATTGAATTTATGTGTTGTGAATGATCATTTACTTCTTACAGCAGGTCATGGATTATTTGTGAAGGATTTTTTCAGGCCGGTGATATAAATTACGTAAGTGAAACAAAGGTGCATATTTTAGATTATATTAAAGTTGCAGCAAAACAAATATTTTCTGTTAGCTGAAGACTGAAAATAACCTACGTGGAAATTTTAGAATTGAATCTACTGGCTTCACAAAGAAATCTTGACATATCTCGTTTTTTTCTTTTTGAATTAGAAAATAGAAAAACTAATACTATCAACTTTTTAACAAGGCAGCGGAAAGCATAGTTGTATTTCACAGTACATTCTTAGAGGCATTTTCCTAACTTACTAAAACTGCTTCAGAATATGAAGTTTTAAAAGGACCCTATAATGTTTCAGCTGAGTTTCAGGACCAAAAGTCTCCCATTAGAAGGTGATGAATTTGTTCATTAAAACTGTAAAGCTGAAAGGCATCTTTCTAGAAGCGTTGCTGAATTGAAACTAAATTAAATAATAACATCTATACTAAATAATAACAACAATGAAACAAGTTTTGTGTTTGCTTTTTTATGTCACACTTTGATATTAAGATTAGCAGATGTGAGAAGCAATTTATAAATGCATCCACCAATCTATAAGTGACCTCAAGAAAGAAAGCACTTCCCAGGGAAAAGAAACCTTTAGGATTATCCCAAATCAAATAAACTCTCAATATATTTTCACATTTTGACAATAAACACCTATTGTGTCAGTGTGTTGTCACAGAGACATGACAGTCCATAAGAAAAAGTCCCATATTATCTTTCAACCACATGAATCTCAAGTACACTGATTCTGTCTCCTTCTCATTGTCCCTCCACCCCTCCCTACCACCAATGTCCTTACTTCCTTCCTTGTCTCACTAAAATTCTCTGGTCAATCACTGTAATCACCTCCTTGCATATACTTTTGACATCATGTCCCTGGCCAGTTAGCAGAACTGGAGGCATACACAGGTGTACGCATGTGTCAAAAATCATCAAATTGTACACAAGAGTTATGTATTTCTTTACATGAAATTTCACCTTGAAAAAACTTTAAACAAATATTGAACTCTAGTTAATAGGTTTGCTTTTTGAAATGGTATGAGTTATCAATTTTAAAATTTACTTACACAAATGAGTAAATATACTGAAGGTAATGGGAGTAGTATTTTAAGAGGAAGTTGTAAATATAGAAAGAGGAACATTAGTATTGGATTGAAATGGACAATGCTATGTAAACCCATGATTTTTAATATCTACCTATCTAGCTGGCGAAATATAGAAATGATTATATATCTCGGCATATACGTGTAAGTGTGCACATACACATGTATCTGTTCACTGAGATTGTCTACAGGTTATGGCGTAGCATTAGCAATGAGCACAACTAATACCTAGAGCTTGGTTTCTATTTACTATTTTGCATTAAAAGGAAATTAGACTTCTTAAAGAAAAAAATGATTTCAGGGCTGTATACGAAGGAAAATATAACTATAAAGGATGTTATTGGGTAAATGGACAAACTTGACTCAGTCCTGGAGGTGAGAAAGAAATAGCACATTTTCCAAGTGCTGAAAGAAAAGAACCATCAACCCCGAACTCTGTATTTGGCCTCCAGAAGTAAATTCCGTATCTTTTATTCTTCAGGAATGTATAGGAAAAAAACATTCTCAGATGAATGAAAATTGAGAGAGTTTGTCAGCAGCAGAACACAGACTGAAATAATGGCTAAAGAAAGTTTTTGAATAAGAAAGGAACTGATGAAAGAAGGAATCACAGAACATTAAGAAGGAAGAAAGAACAACTATGGGTGAATGGAAGAGTTTCCTTCCCCTCTTGCGTGCTCCAAGTTTTGTTTAACAGCTGAAGCAAAAAGTACAGTTTTCTCTAATGTGGATCCCAATATACATGGAGGAAGTATTTAAGACAACCATATTATAAGTGAAGGAAAGTAAAAGTACTTAAAGCAAGGCAAGTTTTCTATACTTGATTTCGACACCAGTAAATCTTTGTAGTGATGGAAGAATTCTGTATCTGAATTGCAGTGGTGGTTACAGGAATCTACACATATGATAAAATAACGTACACACAATATTGTACCAATATAAATGTTCTGGTTTTCATGTACTATAGTTAATGCAAGATGTAACCATTGGGAGAAAGTGGATGAAGGGTATTCAGGAATGTTCCATTATTGCAACTTTTGTAAATCTATAATTACTTCAAAATAAACAATGAATAAGAAGCTTTAAAAAGTATTTAATAGGTCATATTCAGAAAATTCTTCTAACCATGAGAAAACATAAAAAACACATAATTGTGTGGGTGTAAAATTATAAAACAGATTTCCTTAGTAACTTGTTGGAGTTTCTTTGGTTTTACTTTTATTTTTTGACAGTTATTTATGACCTATTTGATTTGGAGAATGCAATTATTTTCATGTTGATGTTATTATCAATTTCTACTTTTTTATTTCTTCAATAATAAAACTATGAAAGCTTATGAGTCATCTTGCCTGGATCATGATTATATCTGACTTTATTTCCTAAAGGAAAAATCATGTACTATCTTCAATTATCAGGACACAGCAGCAGATACCCTGGAATTCTGCAAGCATTTTTTTTTTTTCCTCTTTCAGAAAAGTGAAAAAGAACTAGCATAGGGGTCTCAGTATCTATTAGTGGCACAACGAGATAGTGGCATCTAACTCTGATAGCCAAATATATCCAGGTATTACCATCCATCTGTGCCTGATTTTCTTATCTACAGTGAAAAACTTCCCTCCCTTCTGATTTATTGTAAATATTTTCAGAACTTCTACAAAGCACAGATCACCCCTTTGGGATCTGACCGCATCTTCCCGTGTAGCCCTGTTTGAACCATCTGATCTTCTCAACTGGTCACAATTGGTTGAACTACTATAGGTTTCTCTTTCTTATATTAATTTAGAATAAGGACTCGAAAACTCAAGTTGGGAAAGCTCAAGATCCAACGCTGCCAATTTTCCATAGCCATAACTTTTTCTCAATTTTGAAATATTTCAAGCATACAAAAACACCCAATTAATCCCTATCCTGGATGAATAGATGTTAATACCTTGCTATATTAATTTCGGATTTATTTTTTCTAAAAAACTATAAAAATATTGATATAGACACAAATTAAGGAGACTAGGAAAAGATATACCAATCACAAAGATAAACCTTCCAAAATTTTGTCACATTCATTTAATCTGATTTTTACTTATTTTTTAGTTGTGGCTTAAGCATATAACATAAAATTTACCATCTTAACCATTTTTAAGTGCACATTTAGAAGTGTTAACTATATTCAAACTATTATGCAATGGATTTCTAGAAGTTTTTCACCTTGTTCAACTGAAACTCTATGCCCTTTAAACAACTTCTCATTTCCTCCTTCACCCAATCACTGGCAACTACAATTTAACTTTCTGTTTTTATAAATTTGTCTATTATAGATATTTCATGTAAATGGAGCCATGCAGTATTTGTCTTTTTATGACTGGCTCATTTCACTTAGCACAATATCCTCAAGGTTCATCCATGTTGTACCATGTTACAGGATTCCCTTCCTGAATAATACTCCAATGTATGTATTTACTACATTTTCTTTATATGTTCATTGGTTGATGAACATCTGGGTTACCTTCATTTCTTGACTATTATGAATACTGCTTCAATGAACATGGCTGTTCAAGTATCTCTCTAAGTTTTGTTCTTCAATTCTTTTGAATATATATGCAGAAGTAGAATTGCTGAATCAATGGTAATTATATTTTTAATTTTTTGAGGAACCTCTATACTGTTTTCTATAGTGGTTGCACCATTTTATGTTCCCATTAACAGTGTACAAGGTGTCCAATATCTCCACATTCTCACCAATACTTGTTTTCCATTTGTGTGATAGTGGCCATCTTAATGGGTGTGAGGTGGTGTTTCATTAAAATTTTGATTTTCATTTTTCTAATGATTAGTTATCCTGAGCATTTTTTCAGGTGCTTGTTAGCCATCTGTACATCTTCTCTGGAGAAATGTCCATTCAAGTATTTTGCCCATTTTTTAATTGGGATTTTTTGTTGTTGTCATTGAGTTGTAAGAGTCATATATTCTGGATATAACAAACGCTTACCAGATATATGTTTTGCAAATTTATTATCCCATCTGAGTGTTCCCTTTTATTCTATTGACTATTTCTTTGATGCATAGAAGTTTTTAAATTTGATACAGTTTTGTCTAATTTTGTTCCTGTGCCCTTGGTGTCACACCAACAAATCATTGCCAAATCCAACGTTGTGAAGCTTTCCCCCTATGTTTTCTTCTAGTAGTTTTTTGGTTTCGGGTCTTACATTTAAGACTTTAATCCATTTTGCGTTAATTTTTGGTAAATAGTGTAAGATAAGGGTCCAGGTTCATCCTTTTGCATGTGGATAACCAGTTTTCCCAACACCATTTGTTGAAAAAGCTATTCTTTCTCTCATTGTGCGATCTTGGCACTTGTGTTGAAAATCACTTGACCGTATGCATAGCGGTTTATTTCTGAGCTCTCTACTCTAATCCACTGGCCTAATATGCCTATTTTTACACCAGTACCACACTGTTTTGATTACTGTACCTTTGTATAACTTGACCTATTTTTTTAAAAAACCTTTTTCTTTTTCCTTCTTGATGTATTTTACAGCAAATATCAGATGATAAATGTTTACACTTGCATGATTCTCTAAAAATTATGAACATTCTCTAACAAAACCACAATATTATTATCATTCATAATAAAATTGGCACTGTTTCTTTGGTATCATCTCATACTTAGTCCAAAGTCAAATGTATGAATTTTCTCAAAAATGTGTTTATTGGTTTGTTTCAGTCAGGATCTAAACAAGGTCCCCATTTTAATTTGATTATGTCTCTTAAGTTTCTTTTGATTCAGAGAAGTT
This sequence comes from Camelus ferus, assembly GCF_009834535.1. Classification (NCBI taxonomy): domain Eukaryota; kingdom Metazoa; phylum Chordata; class Mammalia; order Artiodactyla; family Camelidae; genus Camelus; species Camelus ferus. The sequence continues at coordinate 52,654,279 of NC_045708.1, read as the reverse complement.
TCTCCCTCCCTTCTTTCTCCACCATATATTGATTTGTAGAAATTAGATTAGTTGTCCCATAGAATGTCTCATGTTCTGGATTTCTGTTTATTTCCTTGTTCCATCATTTAACATGTAAATGAAGTTAACTGGTGAGTTAATTACATGGTTATTTAACTATAAATTGAAATTACTCAGAACATTTTTTTTCTCGCTTGTATGTAGTTTTTCAAAATTTATTTTCAAATTGGAAACCCTTGTAAGCTGGGGCTTTTTCCAGTTTCACTAGTCATTCTCTGATCTGCCTTCCATGTTTCCACTTAGAGTATGTAAAGTCCTCTTGCCTTAGAAATGGATATTTGTTGGCAAATTATTTGAATTGTGGGTTTCTGGAGTACATAGATTGCCCCCATTCATTTCTCACTATTCCTGCCATCCAACTTTGATCATGTTCTTATTCTACTGCTGTAGGTGATTTATTATTTGCATTAATCATCTCAAGTTTATGAAAATGTCTTGCCTCCTAGTTTTATTTAGATGCCATCAATGGAGTTCTCATTTGCTATTCTAATTAGTTTGTTTATTTTTCAGGAGGAATTTTTGGGAGATTAAAAACCAACCTTGCTGCCAAGATCACATCCCTGGAAGTTCTTCAACTTTCTTTTTGTTAAAGAAAGAAAACATCGCAGAAACACTCCACCTGCCAACCCATTCCATTTCTCTTTTTCTCCTATGTCCACTACCAAAGGTGACCCCTATCCACAGGTTAGTATATCTTGTTCCCTGGCATGTTTTTGTACTTTTACTGCATGTATATGCATCCATTAAATTTGTATATTACTGTTTTGTTTGTTTAGAATATATATATATATATATATTTTCATATTATATACATATGATTTGCTACTTGGTTTTCTTTACTCAAAGGTGTATTTCTTGAGCTTTATTCATGTTAAACCATGAAGCTCTAGATCATTAATTTTAACTGCTGTAGAGTATTCTATAGTTTGAAGGAAACATAATGTGTTTGTCAATCCCCTGAGAAGGAAAAATTGTTTTGTTTCACTATAATAAGAAGCACTGCAAGAAAAAATCATCTGTATACATGTTTACTTGTGCACATCTGCATGAGTTTCTCTAAGATAAATACCTAGGAGTAGAAGTGCAGTGTCAAAGGGCACGTGTATCTTCTATGTCACGTGTATGAGAATTTCCCCTCATGTATAGTCATACCAAAGTTTTTGATATTTTAATTTTTTATATCCTTGTAGGTGTGAAATGGTATCTCACTGTTAATTTATCTTACATTTTCTTGACTGAAATGTAAGATTGAGAATCTTTCCAAGTCTTACCAATTTTTGGTTTCCTTCCACTGTGTCTGGCTATAAAACTGACAGTCTCTCTTGAGCTATGTGTCCATTTCTTAATGATTTGTAAGGGTTTTTAAAGTATGTTCTGGATAATAATACCTTTTTGGTGTTTATTAAACACACCGGATTATCATAGTCTTCTGTGAACCCCCTGTCTCTCTCTCAATCTTTGTACCTCTACCACGACCTCTACCTCTACTCCTATCTTTATCTCAGTCATCTTTTCTCTCTCTACAGCTCAGACTTTGTCCATGGAAACATCTTTGGAAACAAGGAGCACACTAACTTTTTCATTTTCCAATATCTCCATCTCTAATCACCCCCAATCCCCATGACCACCAAATTTCTTCCTGGAACACCTTTTCTTTCTGAGACACTGACACTCAAGGAAACACACGTTAAGAGTAGAAGTGTTCTACCTTTATGACAATCTGATTGTCAGGTTCATATTCTGTAAATTAGTTTAATGTCAAGTGATATTTTTCCTTTTTCCAGCTTGTCTTTTACCCCATTCCTCTTTGTAGACCTTTCCTATTCCATGTTTTTATCAGGATTCTGCAAGTCTGGTGAGTGCAGTAAACAAAATGTTAGATGTATAATAGATTCTGATATGGATGATAAGAAAAAGAAAAAGAAACCCTAATTAACAGACCATGCACTGTTATGAGAATTTGATGTTACTGTAAAATAAAACAGTTGAGATGATATTGTCAACTTATTAAAATGAGTAAATGTCATGAGTTTGAAAAAAATTTCTAGGATATATCAGATTATATCACATTGCCTCTGCACACAAAATTGATGATAATGCATAAATTCCTTTGGAAGATTCTGTAAGTTTGTGAGTCTGAAGCAGTACTGTTTGAAATATTGACATCTAGGTAATTCAACTTCTTAGATTAAAATATATAGACAAGAGATTTTCTTTGTTTTGTTTTGCTTTTCTGTCTTCCTCTTTGTCTCTTAGCATAGATTAGAGAAATAAAGGCACATGTAAATAGTTAGAGTTATTTATTTGGATTACAAGTTAAACTTTCCATTATTTTTAATTTTATTTTTAAATATTTTTGGTTTCATGAGTAAAGTGCCCAGTTTTGTTCTATTCTTACTGAAATACTTGAAATAGAATATTTTAACATTTGAGACTAACAGATCAAAGAGAATGATAACATCCAAGTGTAACAACGTATTTCATAATCTAAAACAATTTTCTTTTTGCAGGAAAATGCACTAGACAATGAATAGTAGGGAATTTTAGTTATAACAATCATTGTGGAAGAAATAACTGACCTGGGATAACATCCAATCCAAGTTGGTATCCAATACAATTTTTAATCTAAAGCAAAATTATAATCTAAAAACAATATTTAGATTTTGAATGATGAGTCAGATTTAGAGAGAAAAATATTAGCATATTATGTTTAAGACTGTTACAAATGAGTGATTTTATTTGAAAAACAGACAAACATTCTTCAGTTTCAGGCCCCTCAGTTATTTTAATTGAACAAATTATCTTAGATGAAGGCTCATAAACTTTCTAATGTTCATTAACTTACAGATGCACAGCGAGGGAATGTGTTTGGGAAATTGATGGACTCTGACTCAAGAAGTGAATGCCCTTAGATTAAGGTTTTTCTCAATGCACAATGAAAAAAGCTAATAATTTTATTTGAAAAAATTCATTATCATTTCTTTCCTCTCTATTCAGCCTATATCACACTCAAAAAAATTAATTATCTTGGTGGTTCTGCACCTCATTTGTCCCAATGTTTTTTGTTTATTTTAATGATAAATGTAATACGTATATTAACTTCAGGCTGTATCTTTTACTACAAATTATCAATCTCTGATTTTCTAAATAATTGAAACCATTCTCATGAATGTTCAATATAAGAAGGGACAGTCAAGCTTCATCCTCCAAAACTTTTTCCAAAAGCTTTCATTTCCAAGTATATTTGATCTACTCTTATTTGCTATTAATTTAGCATCCATAAACTTAATATCATTTATTTAATTAGCTCATTCATGAATCTTCATATTAAGTCCTTGTGTATACTAGACAATGATCTACTTGTGACTCAAGTTTTGAATTCTTTCCTCCTTAAATTAACAAAATTTAAACTTGTTTTTATCTTTAAATATTCTAATAATTTCTCTCTTAAACAAAAGGGCTTGGATTTAAAAGATGATTAAAATTCATAACAAATGTCATTCTTGCCTCATATTACTGCACTACTTAGAACTATAAAAAGTGGCAGTTTTTGTATTTGTGGCGCTTCACACATATCAATTATCCTTGTGAAAATCCTACGGACTCTCAGTGAGAAAGAATAGAATGAGAAAGAATGAGAATTGTTTCTTCCAATATCCCTGAGGGAGTATAATCTGACATTGCAGTAGACTCTAGGACACACAGCAGTGCCAAGAACAAATGTCTGTGCCTGCCAGTAAGCAGGAAGCTGCAGATTCTGGAGCTAGACGCTACTGAGAAGAAAATAAGATGATTTCTGTTTCCTTCCAACCCAGGCGAGACTGTTCAGTAGGTCAGCAAACAGAAAGGAAATCGAACTCAATAGTATCTATTTACTTCCTCCTGTGTGCTAGTGTTAGCATGGACCCATATCGCCAAGTTTTACTGCTACCAGCCACGTGACCTGGGATAAGGATGTCCCAGGGCTGCAGTTTTCTCATCTATAACATAAAGGCAATAATAACATGTTTTTCAGGGTTTGCTATGATAATTCAATACATTTGTTCTTATAAAGTGCTCAGGATAGTGTCTGGCCCAGTGTAAGCATTCCAGCATTCCTTAAGTATTTACTACTTTTATTACATTATCATCGTTGCTTATCATTAATGTAAGGAGTGGCACACCAATATAACATTCATGCTGTAGCAGAAGTTTAGCAAAGATTCTGTTGACTTAGCTTCTCTGATCTGATCATTTGGACATCAAATCTTGATCATAATTACATGCGAGTCTCAATAGCTCAGGTATTTCTCTGGAACACTACCAGTGTTTTTTTTTGTTTTGTTTTGTTTTGTTTTGTTTTGTTTTGTTTTTCTTTTCCTTGTAGTATAAACCTAATCATGACTCATTAGGAGCCAGAGGTTTTTGAACAGTGCTTTTCAGTTGCTTGGGAGCTTCAAAGGGGAACTTGATGTCTGGTAATTTTGAGGTGTCAAATGCTTTCCTCCCGAGATGATTTATATCTTCTGCCTGGAGGCAGGGCTGCTAGTGAGCATGACCACTTTAGCCCAGCTGACTGCTCCTGGAACACTCCAGAAGTTCCATGCTGGAAGGAGGAAGCAGCTATGATCAGATGGCTGCTCAGGAATGTGACCTAATGGGGACCTTAATTGGGACACAGAGACTGGACCTACGATTCTCTTTGGTGTGTTGTTTTAAATAGGTGTCTACAACTCTTAATGTCTATGATCCATACCAAGGTCACCTTCAACAACTTCTCTTCCTGTAAACAGGGAAGGCAGTGCTGGGAAATAGGCAAGTGAGAGAAAATGAGTGGGAGTCACAGTCACTTCTCACCCCATTAGCCAATATGACACTATTTGTAAACCCTGGAGTTGAGTGTTAGTAACCATTAGATATTTTTGGCTGCTTTGATTAGAAACTGAAACTCAAGACCATGAATACTAGTGAGGTTGGATAGTGGAGCTTGAAAGAGTTCAGGATTTGAAGGGAACAAATCTCAGCCCCATTACTAGTAGCTTTTGTAGCCTTGGTCTCATAACCTATCTATGTGTCATTACCCCAATTTGTAAAATGGTGATTCTAATAAGGACTTCAGGAGAGTAATGTAAAATGAAATAAGAAAGCAAAAGAGGCTGGGCACATACTAGGTGCTCCGTATTTACTGGTTCCTTTTCTACCATGTTGTACGCTAACTGCACTCAATCCTTCCACCCGTAAGACTGGCTTGGGCTTAGAAGACATTCACATATTCACAGCAGGGTCACTTCACTCCATCCACACTAACCATCCTTGTTGCCTGAACAGAGCAGACATTCTTCTGCCTTAGGGTGACAGATCTGGCTGTTCCCTCTCCATGAATGTTCTTTCTCCCGATTATGCACGTGGGCTGACTTTTATCTCCTTCATCTCTGCTCAGATGTCGTCTTCTCATTGTGGCTTATCCTGACAACCTCATTTAAAATTTCAACCTGTACATTTGTCCTCACTGCTCCCTCATGATTGCACTACTAATTCTCCCTACCATGCTCCTTCCCCCCCCCTTTTTTTTTTTAAAAATACAGTGATCATCTTCTAGCACTCTATAAAATTTACTTTTTATTATGTTTATTCTTTATTCTCTGCCTTCTCTCACTATGACGCATACCCCATAAAGGCTAAAATCTTTATTTAAATCACTGATGTATCCCAAACACCTGTTTCCTGCTGTGTAGTTAGGACACAATAAATACTTTTGGATGAAGGCACACAAGCATTTCAGAGTAATCAAACTATAGAACTTACTCAGGGACTGGCTGTACCCTGAATTACCATGCCTTTTTTTCACCTTCCCATTTCCAGAGTGTAGGAGTATGAAATGGATAATGGAATGGATAAAAAATTCAGTTCAAGTACAATGCGACTTCCCAAGAGGGCTGGGAATTACTCAGGCTTAGGCAAAATCCATTACCATTATTCTCCTCTTTCTGACCTTGACAACCAAATATACTTGCTTAGGATTTTTTTCCTATATTTGATTGATGTCATGCATCCAGAAGGGCAAGAAAATCTGGAGAATATTAACTACAGTCCACAAACTTTGATGTAATCATGGTGGATATCTACGCTCACTGGGTCATTTAAAGTGTGGGTGCTGGCATTTAAAGTAACACTGGGATAATGTTTATCATTTTTGTAATAAAGGAGCAGTACAATGAGATTTAGTTACACCTCATCAGTGGATAGTTCTATGTTGCTCACCATGTCCCTTTGAGCTTAGCAGAACAGGGCGTTGGCATCTGCTCTATTGAAGAGCTATCCTTCTACCTCATGGAGTGATCCATCTCCCTCACCAAGTGAAGGGACACAAATGATTAAGCTCCTTCTAAGAATCTAGTCTTCGTTCGAGGAATTTTCTGTTTTACATTGTATCAAGAAGGCATCATCTAATACAATCTTAAGAAAGTACAAAAACCCTCTGAACACTCACGAGATGACAACACATTCAGAGAACCTCTGCAGAGTCAAATCCAAAATGAAGAATGACTGTAGTTATTTGGAGGAATGCAAACCACGAAACATAAGATTAAGAGGAATGCATGTTATAAATACAAGAAAAGAAAGTTTACAGACATCATAGTAAATTTTTGTCAAGAGAGCTGGAATTCAGATATGCCTAATTATTACCTGAACTTTTCTCTCCCTCTACATTTAGCAGTTAAAATGACGGTCTCCCCCCTGAGGTCTCTCTATAATGGATAGTTTAGGACATATTAATCTGATTTTACACAACTGCTGTCCTCAGTCATCTGTGCTTAAAGTGTCATCATGCAAAGGTTTTATGTGATGCTAGCATCTGGTCTTGCCTTATAACAATGCATTTATCAATTAAGTATGCCTTTGTCTTATCTCTGATGTTAACACTGTTAAGGATTTCACAGGCTGAACTGAAGAAAGGCACCATAGGGAAGCACTGAACCTGTTTATATTCTACCTGATCACTAATAGTCATTCATTTATCTGAACAGAGTAAAGAAAATATGCAATAATTCTCTGAAACAATGTGAAGACAAAGGATTAAATAGCACATTATGGTAAATAATTTACGTTGTCAAAAAATATGTTTTGACATGTGCCACAGTCGTAAGTGCTCAAAACTCAAATGTTATACTTTAGAGTTAGGGTTCCCAGGAGGCAGATTAAAACCACCAACTTATTCATGATTCATTCTAACCTCTTTACGTAAGACTGCAACTGGGAACACAAACGAGGAATAAGAAAGCTGACCCACACTGTACCATTGTAGATTATTCAGCTGAAAATATTACATAAAAGCATCTAGAGGTCAAGAAGAAGAAATCAAAATATAAGACCATGAACCCAGCAGTATATTGTTAAAGTATGAATGAACAGAGATGGGTGGCTCTATGTTAGAGGTTCTATATCAATCAAGAGAGACGAAAAGCTATCTGCTTCCAAGACTCTGATAACATAAGTATCACAGAATGAGAAATGTATTAAATGGTTAGTGCTAAAAGTAGCTATTGAGGACAAGAAAGCCAACCCCAAAAGTTTAGAATGGGATCAGGGAAGCGAGGTAATGTGTTCTCAATCCACAATTAGTTGAACCAGAGAATATTCCAGAAAAACAGAACATTCTGTCTTGGCCATTAAGTTGTATCTGTCTTACTAGGTTCAACTAACAATTAGGGCATCAGGTGGTGTGATACCAAGTAATTGAACAAGCCAGATGTTTCTCTTGGTGCCCAGAATTCATAGATACATTTTTATTTTATATTGCCATTGCCTTTGTTTGGCATTATATTACTTATGATGCCATTTTTACTTAAATTAGAGGATTACCATTTTCAGGTATCTATTTTTCTGCCTAAGCGCAGGTCTTCTGTATAAACAGGCTATAAAATGAAGTCCCCAGGGTCTATTCCTGTTCAGCTACCCTGATTTCTACTGCAGTTAACCACAAGGAAGGTGAATACACAGCACTGAGGAAGGAGCCAATCAAGGGCCCAGCATCAGATGATTTCAGACATTGAACATTAGCACAGCAATTAAATTCAGTCACCTGGAGAGGCAACAAAAAAACATGGATCCAGATTATTGGTCACCTATTCAGATGAACGGCTCTAAGTTTCACACAGTGAAAATTCAGAAACCATAAGGTCACCATGGAGGTTGATACAGCCAATTCAGTCAACAACTTAGAGTTACAGTGAAAAGACATCTAGTAGTCAACTCTTGCTCCAAGGTCTTAGAGGTTATTAATGGCTGACCCAGAACAAGAACCAAGCATAAGTATAAGACACTCTCCAATCAATCTTCAATCATGAGAATAGTGTAGCTCTGAAAGAGTTTTTGTATGTATTTATATATAAATGTATATTACTTATTTTTAAATATTTATGTATAGTTTTCTGAGTTCTATGGTGTATTTAAATAACCCCACATAATTTCAGATGAATCCTGGCTGAAGTTTCAAGGATCTTAGTTCACTTTGAAACTGTAAGTTATTTACAAATCTAAAAAGTGCTGAACTAAGCTAACTTTCTTTTGCTTATTTATTTAAGGAAAAGCAGGACAAATAACCCCAAACACAGGCTGTTGATGCTGAGGAACTGGGCCATGTAAATCAAGGACACAGAAACTATCAACTGCCCACAACTTCAGTCAGTAGCAAGTTTTATACATTGGAGTGGCTGAAAAACTTAATAGGCAATAAAAAGGATAAATAAGAAGGAAAGTTGAGGAGATAAATTTTTCTAATAAAACTCGTCTGAATTGCGCTTTTTTTTATGGCAGATTTTGCCTTATTTAGACAAGCCAGGATGACTAAGTTATTCTTTCAAAAAGCTGTTTATGTATCCAGATGCTACTTTCTACCTCAAAAAAGCAGAGTGTAGCACTTCAGAGCACTCAGGGAACTAATGGCTGAACAATCCCCTTCCAAGTGCTGCTCAATTAACTCATTAAGGGATCAAACGTTGTGGTACAAAGCTGCTGGATTCCTAATGTTATCCAGTTCACACTCAATTGAGAAGTAACACAGAACTCCTTCTTTACTGTTGTCATCTTTTAGTGTTTATTCTGTTACAAAATGTTAGACCTTAAAGTCCCCAACTGATTGCCTAGAGCAAAGGCCTTCTGCCAATTGTATTATGTTATCAAATAAACAAACAATAAACTTTGATTACATCAAGCCATTGGAACTTGGACTTGTTTGTTACAGCTGCTAGGGTTGCTTACCCTGATTTATGCAGAGAAACACTTCTTTTTTTCCAAATAGGTAGTTTTTTTCCATGCAGTAGACATTATACATAATTTTCCACCAGTACTTTTATTCTCCCTTCTGTACACCTAGATGTCATTATTGGCTTCCTTGCGGTTGAGGAAAGCATTGTGATTAGTTCTGGCCAATACATTGTGAATGAAAATTATGTGTGGCTGAGGCTGGGGAAATTTCATGTTCAATAACCCAAGCTCTCCTTTTCCATGCTGAGTGATTGACAAGATTTGTGTTCTAGACAGTAAAACCACAACACAGCACCCCTGTTGGCCTGGGTTTCTGAGTAACTGTGGGATTGAACCCCAAACCAGCAATTCACATGTAATTTGAATAGGAAATAAGTTTCTATTAAGGTAAACCACTGAGATTTTGAGTTTGTTAGTTCAGCACAACCTACTTTATTCTTACTAATATGTAACATACTGGCTAGAATATGTATATATATGATGAATATATATACACACACACACATATATGTATATGCATATATACGTATGCATGTCTAAATTTATATATATGTATATACACATATAAATACATATTAGAAGTATATTAGTCATTAGAATATGTTATGTATACATGTACACATGCATATACATATACAATTACTAAATTGTAACTTGAGCAATTTTGATGATGGAGCTTTATTTTATAGCAAGTGTTCTTAACTATGCCTTTAAAAGAAAATGATTTTTAGCAATTAAATCATTTTTTATAACACTAGGCCAAAAAGCAAATGATACACTCAATGCCCTCTACTGGAGGTTTTGCAAGGTGCTAATTGCAACCCGAGTCCTCTCTGTGTTCTAAACGGTATGAAAAATAAACATAGGAAGTAGCTGGAACTGCGCATCTCAAAATATTAGCTTTTTCACCCTACAAAATGATCAAAGTGGATCTTCTACTTCATGAACTGACTCGTCCATCTACTTGCAGGGAGAGCAGCTAAAGGACTGTGGGCTTCCCCTTGCAGAGGTGAAAGGCCCTGCTTTGGGGAGCTTAGCGTATGGAACAGTTAGCTTCAATGTGATATACTGAATTGGATCCTGGAACAGGAAAAAGGCATTAGTGGAAGAACTGGTGAAATCTGAAAGAAGTCTGGAATTTAGTTGATAGTAATGTGTAAGTATTAATTTCTTAGTTTTGATAAATGTGCTATTGTTATATAAAAGTAGAAGATGCTGGAGTGAAAGGTATATGAGGATTCTCTATACTACCTTTGTAACTGTTCTGTAAATCTGAAATTATTTCAAAATTTGAAAATTTAAAGGAAAAAATATCTTTCTTCTACAAGCTAGAAGACACAGTAGAAAAGAAATGGTTAATAGCTTTGAAAACCAGGAAGAACTAGGTTTAAATACCAGACATGCCACTTTCTAACCAGCTTCTCTTAAGCAAAATATCTAAGTCCCAGTTTGTTTATCTGTAAAACTGTGATAATAGAGCCTGCTTACAAGGTTGCTGTGAGATTTAAATGACATATAATGTATAAAATAGTACCTGGGATGCAGTAGGGCATCTCTACAAACAGATTCTACATTCTTTAAAAAAAAAAAAAAAAAGTTGGTTTGATAAAAAGCAGGAGAGCTTGACCGTCAGGGTGGAGAGAGAAGCAAGTATCACTGTGAGAAGTAAAGGCTGTTTACACTCAGGAGGTGGCCTTGCTGAAAGGTGCACACTTTCTTCACAATGGTATGCATACTGGATTGTGGTCACAACTACAGTCCCAGAGTGCCTTTCACTCAGGATATTTCTACCCTTCTGTCACTGCTCATGGCATCATAGAAAGATCTACAAGACGCACTCTCCTAGCAGTGTCAAGATTTATTGGAAGACACAACTCAGCCGATTGTAAAGGGTGGGTTCTTTTTCTGTTGAAAATCACAGACAAATTCAGTCAAAATGAATTTTCTGGTTGTTGCTTTAAAACTTTCAGTATCCCCAGCTGGTTGACTAGAAGGTCTTTAATCCACCCAAATCAATGCACATCAGTGGCTTCAGAGATCAAATTCTAAGTAACTGGCGAATGTATACATGACAACTCCGTGACCAGAAACGATTCCAGAAGCACTGATTATAGTGGTGATAGCTTATAATAAATACAAGTCCTCTTAGAAAAAGGTTTCAAGGCCTTATAAAACCAACTAATGATGTAATGATATTTTGTTTTGTTTAATTACCAGTCATAATGCAATGTAATTAAACCCAGTGGCAGGAGGCTAACAGTACCAAGATACAGACAATTAAGTTAATCACAACACATGTAAGATGTATTTAGGCACCACATAAATCTTCTGACAGGAAGGATCTAGATTTACATTAATCAAAATAAGCATTTTTATTACATTTATACAGAATTTTAAAAATAGACAGTTTCCATATTCTAAACAGTAGATAAACTGCCAATGATAATTTCTAAATATTGAATACTAACATTAACTTATCCTTACAGAATTGGATTTAAGAGCCTAAGCATTATTTCTTCTACTTCAGATGCTTAGAGAAACCCTGGGCGAGAAAAAAGAAAGAACATTAAAGAGTAAACATAATTATTTCTTTTAAAAGTTGATTTGCTGTTCATTATATTTTCTGGGCAATAATCATTTGTTGGGTACATAATACAACTACTGACTCCCAGGTCTGCAGCTTTTCTTTTACCTTTATTTAGTATATTTTTTGATATACAAATTAAAAAATTTAATCTCCACACCTTTATCAGTCTTCTCATATGGCTTATGTTTTTGTGTCATATTTAAGAATACCTTACCTACCACATGGCAACCATATTTTCTTCTAATAAAGATTTATTTTTTTCATATTTAAGTCTTTAATCTTTCAAGTTCATTTTTATGTTTTGGGTGACATTGAGACCTAATTTTACTTTTCCAAGGAAATCCACTGACCTAACACCATTTTTTTAAGAGACTATCCTTTTCTCACTGTTTTGAAACACTGTACTTATATAAATATTTATATAGCATTTATATTTAATTTATACAGATTAGATGCTAATTATAATTGCATATTATATTAAAAATTTATATTTATATGTCATTTATGTATCTAAAATGTATTTATCCTCTAGGCGTTGACATCAAGTTCTCACTTACTCACACATGTACCTTAGAGTTCTCTCCTCCATAACATAAGTCTATTCTTTCTCTAATACATAACTTTTAATTCCTATAACTGTATAATAAATCTTGATATCTGGTAGCCCAACCATTCTTTAAATATTTTAGCCAACATTTTGCTTGCCCCTACTAATGTCAATGCCAATGGCAGCTGTAACAGTTGCTGCTGATTGTTTGAGACAATTGCCCTGAGGATAGGGATCTCCTTTCTGAGAGAGACCTGAGTCAGGTCAAACAATAAGCTTTCTCAGGGAGCTACCATGCAGATCATCTAATGAAAATTCTTTGGAGGTAAAGCTTTTGAGGGTGCTCCAAACTATTTGCCTTCCCTTCTATGGCTGCTAGGCTGCTGGTTCTGTCTGACAGCTCCCATGTTCTGAGACTGCTGGTTTTCAAGGCTATGAGAAGCTGAGGAGAGAAGAATGGAAATCAGGCAAGTTCAAACACCACAAAGCTTGCTGTTTTTACCAAAAGCCAACTGTTTTTCTTGAATAAAGTCTCCTCACATTGTTGCAAGCCTTTGGTTTATTAGCAGAGTTTTTACAAAGTTGATTTTGACCATTTTTGCCAGTATTCTTCTTTTCTGGAAGAATGGATTTTCCAAGGACTTAACTCTGTGTTACAGATGTTTGTGTTCCCTTAGTCCTACGTGGAAGCCCTAGACCCCCAGTGTAATGGCATTAGAAGGTAGGGACTTTGGGAGGCAATTTAGGTTTAGATGAAGTCATGAGAGGGGAGCTCCCGTTATAGGATTAGTGCCCTCATAAGAAGAGACATCAGAGAACTTGCTACCTCTTCCTCTCTCTGCTGTATGAGGATACAGCAAGAAGGTGGCCATCTTCAAGCAAAGAAGAGAGTCCCAACAGAACCGGACCATGCTGGCATCTTGAGCTTGGACTCTGCAGCCTCCAGAAGTGTGATAGATAGATATCCGTTGTTTAAGCCGCCCAGTCTATGCTATTTTGTTATAGCCAAACCTAATTAAGACACTGTCATTCTGGAAGTTCTTCTCTATTTCTCCATATATTTAACAGTCATGAATGCTTCATTTGGGGGGAAATTTCTTCTCATTCTCTTTACCCATTCTATTGTAATATTAGGTTATCTTATTGGACTGGAAGTGATTTTTTATATTATGTATTTGTAAACTGCCCTTTTTTTTTTTTTTGCTAAAATGTTCCTAGTTTACAGTTTGTTTATAAATATTACAATTTTGTACACACAGACTTTTTAATCCAGTCCAGTGTGTCAATATCTATCATTATAATTTTTTATCATACTAGGAAGAGTTAGAATTCATTCACATTTTCTGTTTTTTTTTTTTAATGATTTCACTTTTTATATAAAACTCTTCCATTCGTCTAGAATTAATTTTGGCATATATTACATTGGGTAAATCAACTTGATTTTTGTCCCCAAACATCAATTTTTCTAACAGAATTTATCTAGTAATCTATTTCATCCCCCATTGGTTTGTGATACTTCATTTATAATATATTAAATCTTTAAAATTAATTCTTATATATAATAAAAAAAAACAGTTTCTGGCTGTCTCTTCTGAACTGTGATCATATTCTTACTCTTGATCCAGCATTACATTTCTTGATATTTTATTGCTTTTTACTATATTTTAATATTTGGTTATTAACTATAAATTAGTATGCTAACATTAGACAAAAAGTGGTCTTTGAAGTATGGCCTTTCTTTGCTCCTGTAGTTCTTAAAATCCTTTTTCAACTTTAAAGAGAGACCTTGCTTCCTCTAAGGAGACTTTCCTCAGTCCTTATTTTCCTCCTCCTGGGACGGTTAGGTGTCTTTCCTCTATGCTGCTTCTTTATATTCTCATAATTTCTGTGCACATCTTTGTTAAAGCATATATTTCATTGCATTGTGAGGGCTGAGTTTTCCTCTATTTGTTACCACTGGACTGCAGCAGACTCTTTGAGGGCAGAGACTGTGTTCTGTATCTGTGATGCCCTAAATTGTTTCTGGCCATATTAAAAGATCAACAAATTTTCCTTGAAAAAAAAGGAATAAATGGTATCAATTGAACTTTCCCTTGGTGTGGATAATAGGGAGAAGGAAATCGGGCAAACAATTAAAGCATCATTATCATTAATTTATAACTTATTACAAATAAATACACTACAGTAATTTTAAATACAAATACCTAGACATGATTCGACAGTCTCAACTTTGAATATTCTTATTTTCTTTTAGTACAAAATTTAACTATTATCATTGGATATTTAAAGGCTGTGGTTTGTATGTAGTTCCCAGTTATTAGCAGTTAAAGCCCCTTGCAGTTTTTCCTACTGCCAACTCTATTCGCTTTTGAAATCAAATCAATTTAAATCAAACATCTACAGAATATCGGCTAATCCCAGGAGTGCAGGAAAGTCTCAACACTTGTTATTTGCATTTGAAAAAAATGACATTCTGTTGCACACACCTGGTCTCAGCTGTCACAAGAGGGGTTATAACTATTGGATACATATTCACAACCCAGACAGATCTTTTAGGACAATGAGTTTTCAGATAGAGATTTCTCAGGAAGCTAAATTGTACCCCAACAGCTAGTTAACAAAAGAGACAGTTGGTTTCCTTGGTAACAGCTTTAGATTTTTGCATTTTAAATCAGACTTGCATCTCAGCATCAGATGTAACAAGATTATATAAAAAAGGATGGTATCTTTTTAAAGAATTTTTTAAAATTTAAATACTTGGAGGGAATATTTACATTTTTTAAATAAAAATATTAAAGATCAAAAATGATCACAAAGTCTAGCATTCAGGCTATCCAATATATTGAACTGTGTCATCAGTTTGGAATAAGCCAAGGTATAAATAAATGTATAATTACATACACTTGAAGAAAGGCAGATAATTGTGGATGAGCAGAAACAACTGGATATACTGTCATGAAAAGAAGTGCTAGTGGACAGCCTGGAATGGAGCTAGAATATCTATAAAAATTTAGCTGTGAACTACACAAACAAAGAAGACAACTCATTTAAAGGAGACAAATTTGCAAAGCCAATGGAACTGGAGCACTTAGGAATTTTTTATGAATCCAGTCTAAGACAACATGTATAATATTGACAAATGCCTCTGCTTTCCATGTTCATCTAAGGAGCTCATCCTGAAGAACCCTCACTGATGACTTAGAATACTCAAGGTTCCCTTTAGCTTTCTGATCCTCAGAAATGTGGCCTTTGCGCTATTTATGGTTAGACATGACATTACGGCATTTCAAACCTGTCATTGTCCCTCAGGAACAAATGGAAGTCACTGCAAGCATCAGAACTCCCTATGCTCACCACACATGGGAGCTCGGGGAGCAAAGAGGAAGGGGCACCACAGCTGAGAAAACAATTGCTTTGGCTGAAAGATCCGACTATAGGTTAAAGCACAAGGAAGAGAATTTAAGAATCTACTTTGGTATTAAGTGTAGTCAGGTCCTGAGGATTAAAATCTTGAATTATTCTCACTTTCCAAGCAGGATTTCAAAGTTTTGATTCTCATAAAAAGGAAATGTTATAAATGTTTAATTGTGTTCATGAGTAAGGAATGATTATATTAAATCATAAAGTTTTCCATCTCATTATTGATGCCAACATGCGTGAGACAGTCACAGCTTTACCTTCAGATGATGTGATTTGGGGCATAAATAATCTTGCCTCATCCATCCAACTCCCTGCAGCAAAAGAAATTCTTAGTCAAAGGACTGAAATCTCCACTTACAGAGAAGTCACTCCTTATGAAGTAAGCATTGGTATGCCCAGAAGCTTGTTTAAATACAAGTAGCCTTGAAAATAGAGCATATCAAAGCTTAGCGATCTTTAACACCTCAGTGTAGATTAGCTTATCTTTTATTTGTTTTGTTTTGTTTTGTCTTTGCTTCTGCGAATTGGGAAAGGAGAATTCTGAGGCTGGTGGATGGCCTGGGCAGTTAAGATTTCACCAAATCACTAGTTGTCAACTTAGAATGCCTGGGGCAGTGCAGAGGGAGTGGAGCACACTGGACAGGCATACTTTGATGGAATAGAAAAGAGAGACACAGGCCCAGAGCTTCTCAAACAGCCCTTATCTCTCCTCTAGGTCTTTGCACTTGGTAGTCCCGTGAAACTTTCTACTCCCCTGTCCCAGCCCCATCCCCCCCTCTCTACTGGGCTAATTCCTATTCAACCTTCAGATCTTAGCATAAATGCTACTTTTTCAAGGCAAGCTTTTTCTGGCTCTTAAGATTAGGATGCTCTCATAGAATATGAAATTTTCTATTTTTGCATATATCAAACGCCAGTTAATTATTTGTCTACTTATATTTTAATGTCATCTTCCAAGCTGGACTATAAGCGTCATTATGGCAGGGCCATGGCTGTCTTACTTACCTTTCTTTCCCAGCCCCTAACACACTGTAAACACTTCAAACGTGTATGTGGACTGACTGTTTGGTGCAATGCATATGTATGCAGTAATCCTGGAAGTGGAGCATTAGAGCAGCATGTTCCCATGGCACAAGGGTGATAACTATCCAGGTGGTAGTGTAAGCCTGGAAAGGATGTGGACAGGGATGAAAGGGAAAATAAAAGGAAGAAGGAGACAATCTTTTCACAATTTGGCCAAGCTTCAAACTGCTACTTCTTATTGCTCCCTACACTTCCTGTTTTTTGCAGCCTCCTCTTTAAGGGCTTTAGTAGGAACAACAGTAAAATCAGATAAAATCTTACACAGTTCTTGTCATGTGTCAGGAGCTGTTCTAGATGCTGCACATACACTAAATCATTTGGTATCAGAGCAACCCTATGAGAGAAACCCTATCTCCATTTGTAGGTGAGGAAACTGACACATTGAGAGATTGATTAAATAATTTCCCATATTCACACAGACAGGATGTGGCAGACCTAGTGCTGGAACTCGGCACTCTGACTTCAGAAGGCATGTCCTTAAATGCTTTGCTTGGAAAAGGGATTGCAGAAGACATCCTCGCTTAATGAACATCTAGTTCTAACTTCCCCCGCCTTGGAGGAAAAGTTGGATTTTATTGCTTTTCCCCTATCTTTTGCATCTAGGGGTGGCTCTGCAAACCAATTCTGATAAACAGGCTTACGCGGATAGAGAATCCTTCTAGGAAAACAATTGTTTTTCTAAAAAACATAATGAGATAAATGTGGATTGTAGCTCTCTTTCCCTCTGGCTCCTGCCTGAATGCAGATATTAAGCAGGGCTCTAGTAGCCATCTTGTATCCATGAGGGAAAAGCCAAAGAATCATAGAAGAGACAGACAAAGCCTTGACAATATTGAGGCACTGAATCAATGCCAACATCTGACCATAACCCTTCTACCTGTAATGTATAAAAAGCAAACCCCCAGTTTGTTTACCCACTCTTGGTAGTGTTTCCTGCTACTCACAGCTGAAGATAAGCCTAAATGATACAAGTAACAGAAAACCAAGAATGGGTAAACAAATTTAGATCAATCGATTGACTAATTGATTTTATCAAATAACAAAAAGAATGGAAACCTGAGGGACTTCTAAAAATATTCTAGACTCTAATGATAATTTAGGAAAATACTGGGAAGGGCTGGAATTATGTCCCTTTATACCAGAGTCTCAGCAAGAAAAAGTCAAAAATTCAAAAGGCCTTAACTGAAGACAGTTTAAATGAGATTATTTATAGAGTTCATCAGGGTCAAGGAAATCGAGAGGGGATAGTGAAGCACCCAGAGCCTAACAACAGCAGGAAGCTGGGCCTGATGGGGAAAAGAGAGGGAACAGAGCACCAGAGGGCAGAAAGACCTGGAGCTGTAACAGCGGGTCCACCACACTGGAGCTTTGTCCACAGAGATGGGCAGACTCCCGCCAAAGCCACAGAAGTCACGCTGGAATCCGGAGTGGGTACACAGTTACACCAGTGCTTCTCCCTTCTGATCTCCTGCTGAAGGCTCCTCAAGGGCAAACCCAACTCGAAGCCAGAGGGCAGGAGAGCCATTCACAGAGGTCAGCCTCCTGGGGCAATGAGAGGGCAGATAAAGGCGGATTATAGATTCCAGAGTGTTGTGATGGGTGGGAGGTGGCAGCTGGGAACAGGAAGAAAGTGTGCCAATGGAGAATATAAGCAAATTTGCCCTGAAACAGAGAGAAAATAGACTTCCTTCTTCTCCTTGTCTTATTTTACAGGCATTCCAGAAAGAAAAGTTGAATATTTGGTAAAAGTAATAAAGGAATATAGTTCTAGCCCCTACAAACCATGTGACCTAGGGGAAGTTACTGAACCATTGCCTCAGCGGATCCCAAGCCTAGTCTATACCCTGACGGCTTTACTGTTTAAGAAACTGGCCCATCCAATGCCACAATCTTTTGCTTTCTTAACCTACCCAATGATTTTCATTTGTAATCACTCATGACCATACTTTGATCACACTTTTTTCAATGAGAATTATTCCACTATTGAAAGTTTGAACACAAACAATTCACAATCTGAATACAATGTTCTGGTCAGTTGAAAAAAGCCCCTCTCCAAGGTGTCCTTGTCTTAATCTCTGGACCCTGTAAATATATTACCTTATATGGCAAAAATGAAAAAATGACTTTGCAGATGTAATTAAGTTAAGGATCTTGTGATAAGGAAATTATCCTGGATTTTCCAGGTAGGAACAATAGTGTGACCACACGTGCCCTTATAAGACGGTGACAGAGGGAAATACCAGTACAGAAGCAGAAGCAATGTCATCATGGAAGCAGAGATTGGAATGGTACAGCCAGGAGCCAAGGAATGCCAGCAGCCCACCATCAGCTAGAAGAGGCAGGGAATAGATTCTTCCCTGGATCCTCCAGCACCAGTCCTGGAGACACCTTGGTTATAGCCATGTAAAACTCACTTCCAACTTCTAGCCTGGAGAATGGTAAAGGAATGAATTTCTATTGTTTTAACCCGCTGAGTTTGTGGCAGTCTGCTAAAGCAGCCATAGAAACCCAATAAAAATATCTTCTCTTTTCAACTCCCTGTACCTTTAATTCCTCAAAGCAGTCTCTTGATTCTTTTATTTTCCCCCAGTAGTGTCCTCTTGTCCCTTTTGCCCTCTCCATTTGTATGATTATCTGAGCACTTCTCCAATCAACACTGTCACCACTTTTCTCCCATCAAACCCACTCAGCAGAACCCCAGCTCTGGGTCAGTCCCTTTACCTGCTTTCTCCATTCCTACACCTGGAACACCAAGAATATCTACAGAAAAAATACCACAATCTCAGGAAATTTAACCATTGTAAATGTATGTTGTGCCAATTAAGTTAGGACAGCTTTTTTCTCTAGTTTTTCTAAGAATTTTTTTCAGTTGTTTACTGCTTTTTAAATTCCTTCCCCTAATCTCCTTCCATTCTATCTCGGATATCCTCACCTATTTCATGTAGACCTAAACCATCTAGTCATTAAAAAAAAAAAAAAAAAAAGATATTTTCTTTCTCCAAATCTATTTCCATCCTTATTGTCCTTATCTCTTTTTGTTCAAGGTCATACATAGGTCTCCTGCCTACGTGCTTGGAAGTAATATGGTAAGGTATGCATACAAATGCAGGGACAAAGGTAAACAACAGCAAAATGACAGCAGCAAACTAACTCCAGCAACAGCAGTCTCTAAGGAAAAAGGCCTGACACATTTCTTAAAAACTATTTACTGTTGTAGGCTCCCCAGAGTCCAAGAATCTCAGACCATGGCTCATAACCTACTGAGAAAAACAGATACTTAAAATGAATACATTGCCAGACTCTATGCAAGCATAATATGTGAAGTAGGTACACCCACAAGAGGGAAAAAACATGGAAAGCCATGAGCAACTTTGCTTCCACAGTAGGAAAAGGCGCACAGCATTGGCAGGAAGGCTTCATGGAGCCTGCTATGCTGAAGCGGGAACTTAAAAGTAGACTGCAGGAGAGGCCATTCCCAAAAAGGGACGAGCATGTGAAAAGGCTGGGGGCACTGGGTGCACGGCATTTCCAGGGAACAGTCAGAGGACTGGTATTCTGGAACATTCCATCAGAGCTGGGGACTGGAAGGAGAGGTTCTGGAGAAGTAGGCAGGGGCTAGGCTATGAAGGGCAAGGCTAAGAAGTTTACATATTATTTTGTATGCTAATGTTTCCCAAATTTTACCTGATCAAAAAAAAATCATACAGAATGTTTGTCAAAAATATACATATCCTGGACCGTTGTCTGGAGATCCTGATACTTTAAGTATAAGATTGGTCACAGGAACCTCTATTTTAACCAAAAGTAGGAGAGTAGGAAAGGGAACAACTTTAGAAGCAAAATTTAATTTCAACTTTGCCATTTACTAGATATAAGACCCTCAGCAAATTTGACACAACATTGTAAAATGACTATAACTCAATAAAAAAATGTTTAAATAAAAAAGATCCTCAGCAAAATATATAACCTTCATGAGTTTCACCTGTAAAATGTGGACCGTGACCCCCACCTTGCAAGGCTGCTAGGAGGAGGTGAGAGGGTGCAGCCAAGCCCCCGGCATAGGGCAGACAGCCAGTAAGGAATGGCTCTTGACATTAATTTTGTTATTATTGTTCCCAGTACTGCTTCTTAGTTCACCTTCTCTCTGTTCCCAGACTATTACAATGACTTTCCCACACGTCTTCCTGCCCTGTGTCCCCCTGAACGCAGCAGTGGGAGGCTCTGCAGGCACGAGAAACAAGGGGCAGGGATCGAGGGGTGGGGTGCGCTCCATAAAAAGACGGAGCTAAGCCAGAGAGCCTGCGTCAGGGATCTGAAACTGACGGATTCACCCATGCTTTTAAGAACAAGGTCAGAGGAAGCATGACAATCGACAGAGGATTGTTCATATAGCCAGCGAGGCAGAGGGACTTCAGAGGGAGACCTCGAGAAGCTCTTATATCATCTGATAAAAGAGGAGAAGTGACAGCACAGACCACACCTCTGCCCCCACAGTCGCCCCTCAAGCTGAAGACATGTCAGGCTGGGGGGCGGGGATGGGAAAAGATGAGGTTCACATGAGTCTGAGACTGAAGTTTTAAACTGAATGAGTCTATGTTTTGCAAACAACAAAAAGGTATAGAACCCTTTTTAAATGGTCTTAATAGGTGGGAAAGGGAGATTTAATCTGTACCATTGAAGGCAGAGATTCTGGAAAAAAAAATTAGATTTATGCCCCTTCAAGTTTGGACTGTTCAACAGTCTGATAAGAGGGATGATGACATCAAAGACGCCATTCAGATCTCTGGTCCGGGGGGTAAGCAGTGCTGTTCCCCTAGATGGGAGTACAGAAGCCCAGGTGTGGACACAGAGGTTTGGGAGTGCTCTGCCTGAAAACATTAGCTGGAGCTTTGTCAAAGGAAGTGATGACTCAAGGAGAGGAAAAGAGAAGGGAGCCAAGAACAGTCAAAGGAAGTCAGAAAAGAGGGAGCGAGGAACCGTTTTTCTGAAGGAGGGGATAAATACACAAAAGGGACCACTGTGGCTCCTGATTCCAATTTTACTTCCATCACAGTTGTGCCAGCAGCAGACCAGTTGAGCAAATTATGTTTTTCTCATTCTCTCCAGGGAGACACAGGATGTTTTTATTTTTCAAGGAGGCTCTGCAGTGTGTTCCCTAGGCTGGCAAAGTATATTTAACATGTTTTTCCCAGCTTAGAACTTCAGAAGTGCCCACCAGTCAGTAAAACAAATGTCTGGGAAAGAAAGTACATCATGTATTGCTCCCTTAATGATTCCTTGGATGTTCCATGGTACTCAGGTACATTAAGCACCAAATACAATGTGCTACCTCTTCATAAACTGCATTTACCCCAGAGTCACAATTTCACAGACCAGGAAAAATGATGATAGCTTGTGTAAACGAAGTGCATTTGTCAAGAGCTCTGAAACTTTTTCCTCAACTTGACAACTCTCGAGCGTGAGCTCGAGATTTTGTGCTATTTTCCAGGCCACATGCCCCTCTATCCAACTCACAGGGAAACAAATAAAATATACTCAAGATGTACTTATTGTGAATCTACGGTCAGTGAGAGCTGACCCACTGGCATGAAGATGAGTGTCCAGGTGCCCCCGCAGCAAGTGCCCTGCAATGCAGGTCCTTGCATTGATCATAGTAAATACGTGGTAGTAACAGCACTTGCCAGACCTTTCTTGTGTCTGGATGTTGGCCTTGGTGGTCTCCTTCAGCTCCTGCCGATCCTAGTTCTCTAGGCTTTCTATATTTCTTTGAACTGTGAACTCTTTTTCTGCCTAAGTTAACCAGATCTGGTTACAGATTGTTGCATCCAAGAACCCAGGCTAGGACAACAGTGGTTTGACTTTATCTCCCTGGCCGTGGCCCTCAGGGAGCTAGTTCTACCGTTCTTTAGGATAAATTATCAGACTGGAAGGAAACTAGATTGATGGGAAGCTTAATAAAACACCATGGTATTTGACTAGATCCGTTTTTTCTCTGTTTCTACCAATGCACAGTCTCATTCTGGCTTGCTGATAGACATATGGCCTGAATCGGGCCAAACATACAATTTCACCATCACCTCATGTCACAGTGATGGAAAGAAAGGATAGACATATGGCCTGAATCGGGCCAAACAAACAATTTCACCATCACCTCATGTCACAGTGATGGAAAGAAAGGGTCGATATACAACCTAAGCCTTGCCACAGACTCGAGTCTGTGATTTTTTAAAAATAGAAACAGTTGGGAGAGGTGAAAGGAGAGTAAGAAAAGGTGGTAGGAAGGGAGTGAAGACAGAGCAGACGCAGTTAGTGCCGCACCCACAGCCTTCTGCGTCTCATCACCATTTTCACACACCTGCTTCTCTCTGGTCCGTATCCTCAGGATGCTGGATTTGCATGTGCACACATAGAGCTGAAGGGGCCTGGGAATTGATGTTTCGTAAGAGCAGCCCTAAACTAATGACTTAGTGGGCACCTGTCAAGTGGGACAATGCTGAAGGGAGCTCAAGTACATCTCTGAAGTCCTGCTGAGGAAGGAAGCCAAAGTTACCCTCTGCAGGGCTGTACTTTGTTTCACAACTTTGCACCTTTTCTTAGCTTCCTTCCCGTCCCTATTTCCAGTCTCCATCCCCTTATCAAATTTTTCCAGGAACACTTCCTAGTAAATCACTTTCAGGGTCTGCTTCTGGACAATCTACTCTATGACACCAGAGAAACCAGCAGTTCTCTCTGGTTCCTCATGGATAACGGTGCTTGAGATATAAAGTAAACAAGCAGGAAGATGAATCAAATCTCTGCTCCAACCACTCCTGCCCCTCCAGTGATGAACTGATACATTCCCATTCCTGCCTAAGCTGGGTTGAGTTTGATTTCTGTCATTTGCAACTAAGAGATGCAGTTCATCAGAGCTACTCCTTTCCTTGCTCCATTTAACAGCAGACCTTGCAGACAACTGAGAGCTGTCCATGATCTCCAGAGGGGAACAAGTCAGCAGTATTTTCTGAACAAAGTTATCAAAAGACCACTGTCATATTCATTGCTCCTTGGATGCCATGTACCTGATTTATGATTTATAATTTATATCTTCCACTAGAGTTTACTAGTCTGTTTCCAGACTTTTCCACAGTGCAAACACCTGAAAAACTTCAATCGACCTTGATCTTTTCCATAATACATACCATATATATGTTAAGAAAGAAAAAGACAGGAGAGAGAAAAATCTTTCTAAAATGCAAATCTGTTCCTACCAAGTCAAGTTTAAAGGCCTTCAATATCTCTTTCTTGCTCCCAACATAAGGTTCATAATCCTGCCAACTGAAAATTGGCACTTGCCACCTACTGCTACAAGGATTAAATTATGAGCCCCTGCAGCCACTGACCCTCAACACACCCTGAAAAGAGTTCAGACTAGAGATCAGGAATGAGGCGCTCTGTGCTCTGGGAAAAACTGGCAGAACAGGCCTTCAGATAGTGAGATATTTTCCGGAGAAGATTTTATGGGCCCAAAATTCTTGCATCTCCTAATATCTAGAAAAGCACTAAAATCATTAATGGGGCCATCTGCTTGTTCCTTGTGACTAACAATAACCTTCATGAGACTAGCAGCAACCTTCTGCAAAAGTGTGTGCTTGACTGCATGTCCCCCTCTTCATCAAAACCGCCTATATAATGACTTTCCTCCCTACGTCTTTGGATCAATTCCTTAGAGGTACCTGAGATGTTGTATCCTGGGCTATGGTTCTCATTTTGCCCCAAATAAAACTCACTTAACTCACAACTCTCATGCTGTGCATTTTTTCAGTTGACACTCCTTAAAATGGTGTCAAAAAGCTTTATTATGTGATGTCAGGTGCAATCACCAGTCACGTTCTTCGCACTGCACCTCCATATTTGAATCACAGCGAACACTTCAGTTCCTTGAGAGACATGCACTCTTTCAGCCTTGGACCTTTGTCCCTCCTCTTTTCCCACATACTCTTAGCCCAGCTTCTCACTTTTCTTGGATTCCTCCTTTTTAGGTTTCAGGACTAAGATATTACATCTTCCAGAAAGTCCCGCCTCCCACCACTCCTAGGTGCTCCCACTGTTCCCTTTACTTCCCGAACATTTCACATCACCCTCCAGTGTGATTCAATGTGTTTATTTGAAATAAGACTATATGACTCTTGAGGTAAAATTATGTCCGTTTGTTTAATGCTATATTGCTGGAGTCTAACAGTACCTGGCTCACAACAGATTTATCATATTTTTAAATAAATGAATGAATTAAAAAGAGAGAAAGAGATGTTGAGAGAGGAGAAACACTGTTTTTTGAACACCAGTATAGCTAGAAGACTAAGTTGCAATCAGGAAACATCTTCTTGAGAAATATCTTGATGAGGACAAGATGTTTCATCCCAGCATTGTCTCCCATGGTATCAGCTCTTCATGACAGCTAACATAGCCATAAAAAGCGCACTGAGCGACGGGACAACTCCTGTGATTTAACAACAGGATCAAGAGTCATTTAGCTGTGATAACTGGCTTCCCTCCCACAATAAAATACCTAAGTTCCCTTAGAAAAAAGACAGCTAAGATGAGTATGCCCACTGTGGAGAGACTTGGGTCAATCACTTGACCTTTTTATTGTCATATTAAATTCTAGATTAATGTTCAGGGGCAGGTAGCAGTAAATATTTCTTTTTAAAACAATTTCATTTCTGACCTTGTCTCATTTAATAACCAGGTAGATTAAGGAATAAGGAGATGCTGACTTACAGAAGAAAGTGCAAGACTGAAAGTTCTTGCAATGTGGAAGTTCATGCAGTGTGGAGTTCATGCAATGAGAAAGCAGAAATAGCACTAATCTGTGTGTGCTGCCTTCCCCAAGTGCAGTGAGACACTTATTGTCAACTTACTGTCAAGTTTCACCCTGGCCAGGATCATTATGCTGGATGCTGCATCCTCAAACAACAGACTAGTCTTTTTCAGAAATGGAAGACATGGCCATGGTACTGCCACTCCTCCATGCAGCTTCCTGACTGGCCTCATTAACCCATCAAAATGTTCTTTTCCATGAGACAGACTCACCCTCAGAATGCTCCTCAATGCATTCCTCCAGCAATGACTACTGTCCAGTTAAACTTGCCAAAGAAGATAAAACTGCTGTGTCACTCTGACTTTTCTGCCCAACTAGTGATAGACGATTAATTACTTTTTGGGATCTCAAGCACTCATCTCCCTACCATTGCTGATCTTACGGAACTGCTAGCCATATGCCAAGCTCTTAGAGCAGATAGGGTGATGTCTTTGGAACCAATGAACCTCTCATCCATGTTAACTTTAAGCAGCATTTGCTTCCTGGGGATTTCGCTTTGTCTTCTTTGCTATCACATTATGGATGGTCTCAATGATCATAGGTGGAGATAGTGCCTGAAGTGTTGTCTCATGGTCAACCCAATCCAATCCATCTCTGCAGAGAGGAGGGTTGGTCATCACCCAGGCAAGAGTATCCATAAGGCTTCTTTGTTAACACAGAAGAATGTCAACCCTAACACATATTTCATTCATTTTAAAATATCTTGACCCAAGCACAACTGACAAAGAATACTTGAAAATATGACCTTTGTCTTTAAACTCTGCTTTTCATCTTCTCATCAGTCTTATCAGGAAAAAAAGAAACCTTTTGTATCCCAAATTCTTGGTTGTCCATACTTCCTCTCTTATTGCATAATCCAGCCCAGGGTTTTCTAAAATTCAGTCATTTGTATTCTATCTTCACAACTTTTGCCAATTGTACTCTTATAGATGATGATGACAATATAGATAGATAGATAGATAGATAGATAGATAGATAGATAGATAGATAGATAGATAGACAGATAGATAGATAGACAGACACAGATAAACAGATTTGCAAACGTAGATAGATGCATCAGTAGATAAATATAGATACTGATAAATAACATAATAGTTAGATAATCTGTTTCGAGTTAACCCATTTTTTATAACCTTTTACTTGTCCTAAACAATATTAGTCATGAACTTCTTACATATTTTTCTGATATACATTAAAAAAAATCAAACTATTATGTATAAAATAAATAAGACACAAGGATATACTGTATAGCACAGGGAATTAGCCAACATTTTATAATAACTTTAAATGTAGTATAACCTATAAAAATCACTATATTATATACCTGAAACTAATATAATAATGTAAATCAATTATACTTTGATAAAAAATAAATAAAAATAGCAATAACAAAAATAGTTTATATTTCTTGATATAAATATATTTAATTTGTTGAGTTCTCCGTGTTTGAAAATGTATCAGGGACCCCTCTCTTTCTGTAGTGTACTGATATTCATTTGTCATAGATGTGTAAGTTTGATGACATGACATAATTAATTTATCTGTTCCTTTATTACAAACATTTAAGTTGTTACTAGATTATTGTCATTAAGGTGAAACTTTAATAAACAACAAGTTCTATTTAAAAAAAATATTAAAACTGAAAAAGATCCAGCATCATTTGGCATGATCTTAACTATGAGTATAATTCTTTGAGAAACAGGGATTTCTGCCAGTGGTTCTCAATACTGGCATATCAGATCATTTGAGAAGACTTTTTTTTAATTCCAGCGTCTAGATCTCACCCCAGACCTATTAAATCTGAATGGAAATATCTGAGAACAACAATACACCTAAAAGAAAAAATAGTTACGCAGAAGCTTCTCATTCTACTCTGGGAACTGTGTGAAAACCTCAAGATAGGCATTTCCAATAAAAAATGTGTTGAGAGCTGCATTACTAACTAACTTGGGGCTTCTTCCCTCCCATCAGGATTTATGAACTAGCATTCAATTTCCACCCTAATCAATGGTTCTAACAAAATTCCTAATTTTAAAAAGGTCAGTTGATGTTTGCTACAAAATTTGATTTTTAAGTTAATTTAAACTGAATGAAAGACAATCTTTATAGAGAAATATACACATCTTAATGTTTCCCTACATGTATGCATTGGACACAGCTTTGAATCCTCTAAAAACAACTTTAACTTTCTTACATCTATGCATCCACACATCTAAGGTTTCAAGCAATATCTGGCACACAGTAGACCCTCAAAAAATGGTCATCAAATAAATAAATGAATAAGTAAATACACATAGGTCTAATAACACATAGGATACAAATTATGTCAAAGACGTTTTATCCTTCTTCTCTCACTTGGAACTCGTCATCTCTACTGTGTTTATTGTGAAGCTTTCATACAAATTTGAAAGATAAAAGACCAACGTTTTCTACCATTTCATCTTCCACTAAAAAACAAAGTAATAGTGAGAGATTAAATGCCTCCTAAATAATCTGTTTTAACTGTGCATATTTTAGTGTTTGCAAGCTGAGAAGCTGCCATCAATTTTAGAAGACGTAATTGGTTCCAACCATTACAGCTGAACTGGTAGCATTCACTCATATCCAGGCCACTTGTCTGGTGCCCAGTATATAGTAAGTGCTCAATAAATCTGTCACTGGTATTTGAACAAACATTATGTGAGATATAATCAAAACAGTTTTTAGTGGAGAAGTGTTTCCCCTGCCACTGGATGAAAGCTCTGGCAAGCTCCACATCTTCTCCAGGCTTTCTCTCATAAAGAGCTGGTGCTCACATTTTCTGACTTCATGAGCGAGTGGCTACAAAAAACTGGCAACCCATATGATGGTGATGTCTCTAACTGAGGCACAGCAAGCTGCTGCAAATCCATTGTCCCTGGTTAATGGTCTTTTCTTCAGAATTAAACCAGAGCCAACTCCTGCCACATGTTGCAGACAAAGGACAACACAATGTTAGAGTCTTCTCCCTTTCACTTCGTACCTGAAGTCCAGACTTTGAATTTTCTTATCTTGAAGAGAGATGCCAGAAAGGCATCTATTTTTTGTTCCATACTGCTGAGCCAGTAATGAAAAATGCAAACTGAAAACTCCCATTTACTTCCCAGTATCAAATGAAAGGAAAACACAGCCTTGGTGAATAACAGCCAAGAAACTGAACCGTATCCTGAGGGGACAGGAAAGATAAACATGGCACCGTATTGTTCTGAAAGCACTATATGGGATGCAGATGTCACCGGCAGCCACTCCTCTCAGAAAGTACATACTAGACTACAAATAGGAATGCGTAGGTGGTAAAAAAAAATCATCCTCATGTGAAACCAGGATAAAATCCACCGCCCTTTGTTTCTGTTTGGGGGCATAATAGCTAAGAGGTTAATGAGGAACTAAGAATATTAGATCACATTCTTCTTTCTATCCATATTCATTTATTTATTCCTTCCTTTGTATCACAGATGATTACTTAAGCAGATATATATCAGCACTGTGCTAGCCTCTGGGAACACAAGTGTAAGTGAGACTGAAGTGCAGCCATCAATATGCTGAAATCAACTATATTCGGTAACTTGTAAAGGCCTATAAAGAAAAAGAATATGAAAAGGAATATGTGTGTATGTGTGTGGTGTGTGTGTGTAAATGAATCACTATGCTGTACAGCAGAAATTAACACAACATTGTAAATTGACTATACTTCAATAAACTAAATAAATAAATAAAGTAAGCTGAAAACAAGTTGGGAAATAGTCACCTATACAGATTAGCATAACACAAAGCTTTCTGGATTTCATGATCCTTGAGATAAATTCTGCTTTATTTTAATACTAAGCAGACATTTAGTCAGAAAATATCATTTCACACTTGCAAAATTCATTCTTTGCTACATACAGATATACACACGCATTCATACTAATTATTAAATGATGGGTGTAAATTAAACTTTGAGGGAAGGAGGTAAAGATGGTGTGTCAGTGGGAACAGTGTCATGCCAAATAGAGGAGCTGGCATGCGTGAAGTTTTTGAGAAACAGTTCAGTGTCCTGAGCAGATTACCAGCCGTTTTGAATGGTTAAAATGCAGAAGAAATTAGTAACATGAATATATAATTTATTGTCCAAAGTGGGACACTTCTGAAAGTGAAAGGAATGTTAAAATAACTAAAAATATATAATTTAAAACAACTAAAATTATTATTACTATTACCATTATTATTATATTGGTGGACCTACACAACAAGTATTTAAGTACTATTTTCAAAAATAAAATTCTTTTGAAAATTAAAATAACATAATCTATGTAATGAAAGCAAAAAAGATAATAAAACCACCCACCATTGGTTATCTGAATGTTACAAATATAACATGAGCACAATAATTATTCTTGATATAAATGTTTGACCTTAACTGCTTGACAACATTAAATACTTCCCCTTTTTCTCCAAGACCCAAAAGCTGAACCATTCCTAGCTATCTTTTTTTTTTCTAATTAACAAATACTCTGCATCGTGTCTTTGAAAGGGAAGTGATAGTTAAAAGATAGGTGACAGTTATATATATTATACCTGGAGAGGCCTAGGTGAAGGAAGATGGTTGTCATTGTTCATCTCTCAGATTTAGCTACGTATTATAAAGAGAATGCTCTTTAATATACATACCACTCATCATTACTAGATAAGACATGACAAAAGCTAGAAGCATACAGTAGACTAAATCCATCCCAGCTTCTTTGAATGCAATTATTAATAATAACACTTTATTTAATAAAAGGAAAAATCCTGGACGTTTAAATACTAAACCAGGTAGGGCTCTCAGACAACATTCATAAGCCTGAATTATTTTAGGCAGAGTGGATATGTAATCAGCTGACAGTGAAGGGACTGGTAAGATAAAAAGCTGGACAAAGAAGCAAAGGCCAGATGCAGATCCTAGAAGGTCTCATACACCACGCAAGGCAGCTTGGAATTAAGCAAGAGGAAGCCAGTGAGGAGCTGCAGGGACAGCAGTGTTTAGTTACAATACTCTGGCCGCTTGTGGAAGATGAATTCTGAAGAAGCAGAGCTATTATTATGTTTACACTAGAGACAACAAACTGGAAACCCATGAGTTGTATCCAACCCACACACATACATGTATGTTTTATTTTGTTTTGTTCTTTGCTTGCTCAGTGCTAACATGCACTGTATTTAACAAACTGAATTTGCAGTCTAAGCAATTAAAGAAATAGGAAATTTCAGATACAATTTGGATTGCTGGATTCTATTGAAAAACTGGAAGATCTGAGGTTACAAGCCTGCTTTTCTGGAGGACGACAATTGGCAGAAATTGAGTGGCAGCTGCCCTTCTGAGTGTGGGATGCACTCTCCGACTTGACTGCCTGCCCGCCCTGCTTTCACTAACACACACTAAATGCCTGCCTGTGGGACCTGAATTAGGAACTTCCAGTATACGCTTCCCTTTAAATAGGCAACGTGGTAAAAATGGTCCGAAGAAAACACATACCTGAATTCGCATCAGATGTTCCAACTTAACGGCACAAAGGTATGCACCAGACAAAAGAGCGGACAAGCTTTAGTGTGGGCAGGGGTAATGGCCATTCAC
Organism: Camelus ferus; assembly: GCF_009834535.1. Taxonomy (NCBI): domain Eukaryota; kingdom Metazoa; phylum Chordata; class Mammalia; order Artiodactyla; family Camelidae; genus Camelus; species Camelus ferus. Next base: position 52,622,868 of record NC_045708.1, on the reverse strand, counting down.
ACAGCCACTGCAAACATTATTTTGACCTTGTGACAGCGCCACACAATTTGGCTTTGATGGTAAAATGACCGAAATGTAGAGCAATCTAGTGATCCCTCTCCCCCTGACACTGCAAGCTATAACTTTCCAGAAGGAGATATCACTTCAATATGGTTCACGGGCAACTCCCAAGATAACTCGAGCAGAGTAAGCCCTCACTCATCTCCTCCTTCCTTTGGGCCAATACTTCATTGAGATACACGGAACACGCAGGGTTTCCAAAGGAGTTTCCCAAATGAAGCCGCTGACCACTGCCCTTTCTAGCCCCAACAAAAGAACAGTGTACTATGCCGGTCATTAACTCCTCTCTTCCAGGGCCCATGTAATATATGGCTTCTACTTCTGAGTACTTAAACAATGATTATACATTTTATTAAGATGTTTAGCTAAACAGAAACTGTGTTATTGTAGAAAGTGGAACAATAAAGTAAAAAGGGCAAATGCTTTATGCCAGTGAGATTTTACCCTGTACTCTTGAGATCTTCCTGTGCAAATGTGACAGGCCACAAGAAGAATTTTTAGCAGCTTTCCGTGTTTTATAAGGCCTTTCGTGATCTGCGTATCCCACTACCTCCTCTCCAGGCCCTCTGCCCTAAACTCGGTCTCCAGTCACACTTACCTGATTTCATTTCCTCAAACATGCCATGTTTCCCTTCCTGAGCTCTGCACATGCTCTTCCCTTAACCTAAAACACTTTCAGAACCATCCCTCCTATTTGCTGTGTATGATATATTGCTATACAACAAGTTCAGCAAATTTAGCAGATTTACACAAAACATATTTATTATCTCACAGGTTCTGTAGGTCAGGAATCTAGAAACAGCTCAGCTTGGAGGTTCTGGCTCAAGGTCTTTCATGAGGTTATGGTTAGGCCGTTAGCTGGGACAGCCATGATCTTAAGACTTGCCTTGGGATGGAGAATCCACTTCCAAGGTGGCTCACTCAAATGGCTAGAGGCAGCAAGTCTCAGTTCCTTGCTAGCTATTGGCAAAGGATCAGCTTCTTGTCATGCGGGCCTTTCCACATTACGATCTGAGTGTCCTAACAGCACAGCAGCTGACTTCTCCCAAAACAAGTGATCCCAGAGAGAACAGGCAGAAGCCTCATGACTTTTATGACCTAATATTGGAAGTGAAACATCATCCCTTTGCCCATTTTTTTTTTTTTATTAAAAATGAGTCACTAAATCCAGCCTACACACAAGGGAGGAAAATTAGGCTCCACCTCTTGAAGGGAATGTCAAGAAACTGGTGGGCACATTTTAAACCACCACAGCCCTGCTAGAGCCACATTTCAGCCTAGATGGTTACTTCCCTAGGTTAGTCTTTGTGACTCTCTCAAGACTGGGTTGGTACCTCCTCTAGCTCTCAGGAGGTCCCCCTCCTAACAGACACTACATTTTGGAAGCATTCCTTATTTGCTGGTCTGTTTTTCGCAGTAGAAAGTAAACAACTTGAAGGCAAGGACCATGCCTGGCTCACACTTTTATCTCCAAGCCTGGCACAGTGCTTGGCCTTCAGTAGGCATTCAATCAAAGTCTGCTGAAGAATGAATCACGCCACTCAAAGAGGTGCTTTTCCTACCTTCCCACATGATAAGGAGGGGAAGAAAGGGGGAGAAATAAGTTTTATCATGTACCTCCTGCTGTGCATTGACAGATGCACTAATCTAACATTTAGTGACAGATGGAAACTTTGATAGAAACATAATTGTGTGGTGGAAAAGAATGAAGAATTGTACTTTTATACTTTCCTGTCTCATTACTGCAGAGTCTTGGGCAGCTAATTCAGACTCTTGGAACTTCAGTTTCCTCTGAAAGAATGGAAGGATATAATAATAATTGCCTTGCCAACTAACATGGTTTTAGTGGGATCAAATAAGACAACATAAATGAAAAGGAGGTACAAGTCATAAAGCTTCATACAGATATAATATATAAATATTATTATTTCTCAAATTCCTGTAGAGCATAGATGATATTACCAAACATGAAGAAGATGCTTCCATATTTGGAAACTTAAGCAAAGGTGAAAGTGATAACCAGTATTTTAATTCATTCATTCATTCAACATTGATTGAGTTCCTACCACGTGCATATTCAAGGCACAGCCCAGTTGTTCACATACTTCTGTGTCTTCAATTAAGTCCAAGGCTGTTATCAAATTTTCAAAATATTTTAATACAGAGCTATTATAAGCTTACATGTCATAATTAGCATTTTTAAAATGACAGGCGGGAGGTTGCCAAAACAACAGTGCAAACAGAAGGCTAGAGGCCTTAGTCACTGCCTGAGTCAGAAGTCCAGCAGCTCCTGCCGTCGCTGTGACCTTGGCTCTCCTCTCAGGGCAGAAAGTGTTGGTGCCTGGCATTCAGCAAGTGCTTAATGTTGGTTAAACAGAATTAAATAAATAGCTATCCCTTGTACATGAATCACTGTTGCTATAGCTAGATGGAATGAATGAGGTTTCCAATTCAGCTGCCTCATTTTGCAGAGAAGGAAATAGAAACTCAGTAGGTTAAGTCCCACGATCAATAGTAGGCAGACTCCACATAAATCTTCGGACTCCCAGTTCTATGGTGTCTAACCATAGTGTGCAAATACTGCAAAGTATTTGCCTTTAGCAAATACTGGATTTTAGAATTGATTAATAGAAATAGCCTCGCCGTCATCTCCGCATTTGCAAAATGATGAAAAGTAACACTGACTTACCTAATAGGCTTGCTTGTAAAATAACAATGTCAGTAAAGTACTTCACAAATTTCACAAATTATTCCAATTATAGCAATTGAAGCCAAAATTTACCGACAAGCAGCAGAGGCACACATTAAGTTTTTCAGCCACCAGGGTAACACTGAATGCAACAGTGAAAATTGTACATGAAAGGAATCCTGCAAAAGGTTAATGTTTACAGTCTCTTTCTTGGTGTAACAACGCCTAGGGTGGCAAAAGTGTCCAGAGCACCACAGGAGTGGACTAGCCCAGACTGTGTCCTCCTTTGGTTTCTGTTGATTTTCCTGATGATTATTTTCCTGGTCTTTATTTTCTTCATTCTCCTGATCATTAAAGGACGACAGTATTCCCTTCAAGAAAATAAGTGCTTTATACCACACAGTTCCTAGGCTGTGTGTCAGTTTTTCAACTTAAACGGTTCTGATGACTCTGAAGGAAGACTATTCACATTGTGCCTTAGTTTTCTTGAGGAAGAGGCACTACTCTACAGGCTAACCTGGAAAAATGTCAATCACTTCCCAATGCCTTCTTCCAGCTATACTCTCATTACTTCTCTTTAACTCCGGATCTTGAACTCGCGACTTTTACATAACATGGTAATATTCTTTACAGAGGGTGATTAATATAAAATCATCCACAGCACCTTTGGCAAATGGTGCGCCAAGCTGGGCCTGCATTAGCTCCTCTTAAAGACTTCGGCCCTGCGGTGGAAACTGTCAAACGACAGAAACTTGGATACCAGGAGAGTTACACTGATGGTCCCATCAGTCAACATGAAATGTGATTCATTTTAGGCAGAAAAATATTTAGTGGTTCCATTTTCCCAAGCTCCTTGGAGGAATGCATCTTGTCTGTCTGCCTGAGGTCCAAGTAAGCAAACCTTCAATATGCCTGGCATCTGGGGAAAGAAGTTGTAACTTGAAGAGAAAGTAAAGGGATTTACCAGCCATCTCATGCTTTAAATCTAAATCAACACACAAAGTGGTGACAAAAACAGTGTGGTGGGTTTAACTTAAACTTTAACATAAGAACTTCTTTTAAAAATCAAGCTTTGCCCTTGGCAATTGCATCAACCAGGGATGAAAAATGAAAACTTACTTGTAAAATGGAGATAAAATAGCTACCTGATGGCAGTGAAGGGAAGGTAAGGGAAATGACAACTCTAGACCGTTTATCCTGTGCTCACAACATACTATGTGCTGGATAAATTGCGGCTTTTATTATTAGAAGTAATAAAACCAAAGACAGACAACTTACTCCCTAAATAGTGTTCCCTGTTCTTTGGGGCTTCAGGAAACTTTGCAATGTATACTTATTTTCACTATAAATACATAATGGGTCGCTAAACTGACCCAATCTTTCTGAGCCTACTAATGAAGTGAGAACATTTATTTCGGTCCCTGAGTATGAGCATCATCTACTGTTCGGATACAAAGCTCTGAACTTCTAGGATGAAGTGGAACTCAGCCCAGGTTCTGTTTCCTGTCTTCCACTGGGCACGTTCAAGCACTAGCGTGTAAAGCTCTGCGCTGGTAAGAGTGGGGCTTTGCAGGTGCTGGGAGCTTCTTCCAAATGGTTCCATTTACAAAATCTTGAGCTACCTAAAATTCACCCTAAAATTCTTCACAACAAATCCTTTTCCCCAAACAATACAGATTTCAGTGTCATACAAAGAAAAATGCCAACAGAGTAGAAATCCAGAGTAATCTCATTCAATGGTATTTTGCTACCCAATTTAATTTGCTTTCCTCCCTTATGAATAAGCATAATGACATAAATATAATGCAGAATGAAAAATTACAATAGTACTTTTAGTGTCCTGGCAAGCAGCCAGTTCCTCCAAATTAGGGTTGCCAGATAAAATACAGGATGCCCAGTTAAATTTGAATTTATGATAAACAATGAATATATTTTTTAGTCCAAGTATGTCCTAAGCAGGTCCTGGCCTCTCGAGGTGGACTTAGAAAAACCATCAAGGGCACGTCCGATGAGCAGGCTCCATGTCAGATACATGATTTAACTGTGTGCCTGTATTTTTATTTGTTAAATCTGGCAGTCCTATTGCAAATGAACTGAATCATACTTACCTCTACAGCTACTTGTCATATAATTACATGATAACCCTTCAAAAAATCATATTCTGGGGCCCATTCAGACATTTTCTGGTCCTTGTTTATTTTAAAGGGATGATAAAAATTATAGATTAGAAATTTATTAATGCAATCACTTTTATAACAATTTTATACAATTGCCATTTGTATCAATGATAATTTCATAAGGGGAAAGTTAACATGTATAAAACTAGGGCTTAACTATCCAAAGGCAATCATGAAATAAATAGTTCAGTGTAGGCTTCTGGGAACCAGAGAGAGAGGTTTTACCCTTATGATTGGACCCAGCTGGAATTTTTTTTTCTTTTTTTAGTATTAAGGCCATTGACCATTTAGACACAAAGAAACTTTCCATTTCAAATCCTGGACAGTTTTCACCAATGACGTCACAGCAGAGAACTGAATATTTTGGACTTGCAATGAAATCAATAACACTTAGTCATAGGCTGAAAGGCCAGATTTCACCCATGTCGATTTTGGACATTGCCAACATTCTAATGCTTCTGTTCAGCCTTCTAGTGGCTGATAAAAGATGAATTCTGGGAAATTCACTCCAAAGTCCAGTGAATAGTCAGAATGCGGTTTCTAAGGACAGTCCCCACAGAGAGTTTTATAGAACCTCCCTCTCACAAGGAGACCTCCGGGTTCCTCTGAAACATTCAGTGTGTGAGAGAAGACACACTAGGACGTAGCAATGAGCGTCAATATGTGACCTATGTTTGCTGAGGTTCCCTCAAGTGTGAGTGTGGGTAGTAATCTTGGTGACCTCTGGCCCCTGAACCCATCACAGGAGGATTCCAAGTCTTGCATTTCCTGTATGGTCCCTGGTGGATTTTGATCCAAAATAAGTAAGACCCAATCCTTGACCTCAAAAGTGCTGTGGGGTCAGTAGAGCTGCTGTCTTGGTCGTCATCGTTTCCCCATCCATGGCTGGTGTGCTCCCCTGCCACTGCCTGGTGGCCCTTAACCTGGGAAAGGACCCCTTAGCCAGCCCTGCACAGCCTATCTCCAGGGAAGCATATCCCCAAATGTAGACCCCCTAAACAAGTCATTCTTTTTCATAAATCAAACAAAAACAGACACACAGATCAATGAGAAAGAATAGAGAGCTGAGAAATAAACCCACACATATATGGACCATTTACAACAAAGGAGCCAAGAACATACAATGGGGAAAAGATAGTCTCATCGATAAATGGTGTGGGGGAAACTATTAATTGATGCCATCAATTATTTGGGTTGTGTCACACAGAAGTATGCATTTATTTGCCTTGACACTGTTTGAAAATTAGAGGAACATCCGTAGAGAAAGGTCTGAGGTCAAACCCAATATGATTAATGCTGCACTGAGTACTGAGATTGTCTTTGATACTCTAAGACAGGGAAGTCAAAACGATCTCTGAAAAAAACCTTTCTACAGCCCGCTTGAAGCTGCAGTGGTTGCTACAAAGATAAGAAAATCAATCCTGAACTCAATCTTTTAATTTCTTTTCATGATTACTGTTCTCAAATGGAGAATGCAATAGAAACTAATGCCATATTAGTTCACTTCCCTCAAAATGAACATTGATCAGATGCTATGTGAAGGGTCTGTAACATTTCATCTGTAATTATTTTTAAGTATATTAAGAGGGATCTGTATTCTGCAGGACAAAGGGTACTATTTCTGGAAGACAGGAGTTCTGAGTTCTGGCACTAGAGCTACCATTCACCAACCATGTAGTGTGTGGGAAGTCATTTCTTTTGGTTGACCCTTCATCTCCTTTGTAAAATGGGTACATTACTACCACACAGGATTGTTTAAGGATTACTCCAGTCATGCATGTTAAAGGCAAACTGTAATACACTTATAATAAACTATTATGATTGCTACTCATGTTCCTGAAAAATATGATTAACACAAGCCACACAGAAATCAGAATCACTGGGACTCAACATGGATACGTGATAACGCCCATTATCGCTGGGATAGGAAACAGATGTTGGATAACTAGCTCACATTATAAGAGATGTTCTTTCTTTCATTTTTAGATGACAGCCAAAGAAAGAGAAATGAAGACATCTGAGACTTACTACTTAACACTAAAATTATTAAATAATTATACCCTTAAACGATTCAAAGTGATCAGAAACTGAGATATGATACACATACTTTTGCATTCTTTTCAAAGCACAGCTTACTTTGCTAATGTAGAATGTTAGTCCAGGCTGAATGTTTGTCATACGTACTCCCCAGACTTCATTTTTTCTCCTCAACAACTTCTCTGATGTCTCAACACACTGTTATATAGGAAATGCTTCACCGTTGCAAATACTAACTTAGCCCTTGTCAAAACCTGCTAGCCATGAACTCTGGCACTTTTTTGGAACTTCTAAATTTCAGTTTAGATGGAACTTTTTAAAAAATCCTATTGCTATAGTATAAATCCACCTTGAATAGCCCAAATGTTGGATGAATTGAGGCTCTCCAAAAAAGCACATGTTGTGCATAGGGAGTAAGTGATACTTAAACTGACACACAACTGGGTCAGGCTTCATTTTTACTAGCCATCATAGTGTCATGAATTCCACAACACTATAAAGCTTGGTCCTTCTTCCAGCTCCAGTTGGGCTTAACAACATGCTTCCCCTTTATTTCAGGTCACGAAGCTGACAATATTTATACCCAGACTGATGCCAAAGGATATACAGTTTTCCTGAAGGGGTGGGGGGGAGCCATCTGCTACCCTTTTAGAAGGGCTGGGCCAGATGCATGCTCATAATTGTCATCTGTAATTGCTAGATGGAAGGGAAATGAGAAATTATCTTTTTGACAGAGGCATGAAACATCAACAGGATCCTGTCTTGTTGACTCAGAAAGCTACTATTTCAGGGGTTAACATTTCTCAAGGTGCCATAGAACAAAAAGGAAACCACAGTCAAGGATGCAAAGATACCCTTTGGAAAACAAGCCCAAGTTCCTTTTGACAAGCATTTCTTTATCCTTTTTCCTCCTCTGAATAGCTAAGATAAATGTTCTTCGTTCCTCATTCAACAACCATTTATTGATCAGCTAGTCAGCTTCTTTCATTCTTCAAGGCACAGGTAGAAGTGGATAAGGCTCACTCCGTACTCCGTACATTCAAGGAGCACAATGTCTTTGGGAAATGAAAAATGTGTAACCAAGCAATCAGAAGACAATAGCATACTATTTTTAAAAGAGGCCTTCTGAATGCTATTGCAGCACAGAAGCTCTATGTTACCTGTGTTTCAATAAAGATTTCAGAGGAAGCAACACTTAGTTTGAGTTTTGAAGGTTGCATAAAAGACAAGAAGATGATATTCTAAGAAAAAAAAAAGGAATTGATTATGCAAAAGCACAGACTCTGAAGAAGCAATCTTTAGGAAATAACAAGTAATTGCAGTTGACTCTTGAACAACACAGGTTTCAACTTACATGCAGATTTCTCTTCCGTGGTAAATACTCCAATACTACAAAAATCCACAGCTGAATCCATGGATGTGGACCCATGGATAGGGAGGAACAGGGTATGTATGTATGGAGCACCAACTATAAATTATCCACAGACTTTTGACTGCAGGGAGGGTTGGCACCCTTAACCCCCTCCTTGCTGAAAGGTCAACTGTAATTGTATTTGTCTAGATGATAATTTTCACAGAAGAGATTACTGACCTTCAACTCTCTGAAGAAATCAGCAAAATAACCTGTTTAATCAAAAGCAAGTTTATTGCTTACTGTAGGAAGGGGGGCCACGTAAGACCTTGACAGAATCTTAGTAGTATCTTGGAAGGCGGAGTCAAAGTAGCATTTGTAAGGTGTTGAGGTGTAGTTTAAAGTTACTTCTTTCAATGAAGGGGTCTAATTGGTACTGAACAAGATTCATAATGTAACAGTGTAAGATTAATGGATCAAGGTAATGGGAGGACTTTGAAGAGAGTCTCTGAAGAGTAAACAATCACTCGATGAGCCCAGTTGACTGATCTTTTATTCTGAGAAGAGGCTATATGCCTAATGAGAATAAATCTATTGTTCAGATCAGTAAATTCAGGAGGCTCTGAAATAAAACAATAGCTATTTTCAACTCAATCTTCTTGGGCAAATACTTCCTGGAATAACAAAGTTAGGTTAACACAGAAGTTGAAAAGTAAAATCATGTTAATGTAGATTGTAAGCTGCATGGGTGTAGATGGTTTCAGAACCAATAAGCAGATGAAAATTGAAATAGAAGTTGGGGCTGAACTGTAACAATCCTCATAAGCCATCCTGAAGAATTTGAAATGCACAAAGAAAGGAGAGGGAACAGTCTAGACCTCGTGTTAAAATGCTTTGCCAAAAAAAAGTATAATTCTTACAGCAATTCTGTAAGTCAGATATTATTACCCCCACATTACAGATGATAGTGAGACTAAGAGAAGTTATACCTAAAAACTAACAAATGTCCTTCAAAAAATTAATGGAGCCCGATATCAAATCCAGTTCTAGCTGACTCCAAAATCATTTTGCTCTTTCCCTTACATAGTGCTATTTCCAGTAGATTGTAAGGCAGGGGTGCAAAATGAAAAGATCTCTCCTTAGAGACCGAATATTTAAAGTGTGGATACTACCAAGTTGCTTGTCAGGAGTGCAGACTGTTAAGGCACACCCCAGAACTACTGAATCAAAATCTGCAAACAGGTGATTGCTATGCATATGGGCCTTTGAGAAGCGCTGTTTGAGAGGACTCCTCAGAGTTCTTGACTTGCCATCTCCAGGACAGTAACTCATGTTGTACGGTGGAATTTCATGCCCCCTCCAGCTTCCAGCCCTGTCCTTTTTTTCCCATACCTTCCTCAACTGTGATAAGAAACAAATGTAACAGAAACTTTGATAGCATAATAGCCTATGAAAACTGCTATGGAAGTACAATCAATAGAATGAGAGAACTATTGCCTTTCCTGTGGATGTTCCTTATGACTAAAAAGCATGAGCCTACTACTTGTCGGGCAGTAAGGACCTGGAGCTCATCTCTAGGGCAGGACTGAGACTGTGGGTGAGGTGACGAGGGAAGGGGCAGAAGGGTAGAGAAGAGCACAGGCAAGATGGGAGGAAGATAAGGAGGGGGGAAACAAGGATGGATACTAGAATTCAAAGAGATTAAAAGAGATTGCTATTAAACTCACAAGTTATCTTCTTTCTCTTCTGATAATTTTGAAGATCTTTCTCACCATCTTTGATTTTTTTTCTGCCATTTCACTATGATATCCCTGGGTGATTTTTTAAAATCTTACTCTTCATTCAGTGAGATGTTTTCAATTTGATAGCTCAAATATTTCTTCTGGAAAATGTTAAACATTTGCTTCAACAGCAGATACTTATTGTCTCACAGCTCAGGAGGCTAGAAGTCTGAGACCAAGGTGTCCTTCTGAGGGCAGGGAGGGAGAATCTGCCCCTCTCTTAGCCTCTGGTGACCTCTGACGTTCCTTGGCTTGTCCTGCATCACCTCAGTCTCTGCCTTAATCTTCACATGGCATTCCCCATGTGTGTGTCTATGTGCACATTTCCCTTCTTGTAAGAACACCAGCCATTTAGGATTAGGGGCCCATCCTAATCCAGTATACCTCCTCTTACCTAATTACATATGCAATAGTCCTATTTCCAAATCAGGCAACTTTCTGATGTAACAGCAGTAGGACTTCAACACATAAATTTGGGCAGCAGGGAGCACACAATTCAACTCAAATTCAACCCACAACAGAAACAGTTTCTTCTGTACTGTCCCTAGCCTGGTGTCCATGTCTCCAGTCTCTGATCCCTCCTGTCTTCACCTCCACTCTTCACGGTACAAAACCTAGATCACACGCCTACACCCTCACTGTAAGGAAAGCTGGAGATGAAGTGTCTGAAGTTTACCTTGGGAAGGTGAGATTTATAGTGTAGGATCCTAGGAGCATGTAGGGAGGGTGTTCAAAAAACATGAGGATCTGCAATTCACAGATGTATGTCAAGGCTAGGTTTTAATTCTGGCCCTGAATCTTCTTGATCTTGAGTTCCTTAATCTCCCTGATACTCAATTTTCTCATTTTAAAAATGATTTTTCATGTGGGCTAAGTGGTAAAGATTTAGCACTGTGTATGGCATATAAACAGGCATTCCATAAGTGCTAGGTTCTTCTACTTCCTATCACTCCTCTGAATCCTCAGAACTCTTCATTTCTTGTATAAGGTCCACCACATTCTGTCTTGTGTTCACTGTTGCTTGTCATATTTCTCCAATTTTATTGTAAGTTTCATGAGCCAGTGGTGTCGTTGTAGACCAGTGCTTCTCAAATCGTTTGTGATGGACAACCATGTGTGTGTGTTTTTTTTTTTTTTTTTTTCAGATTCCACATATGAGCGATCTCATATGGTATTTTTCTTTCTCATTCTGGCTTACTTCACTTAGAATGACATTCTCCAGGAGTGTCCTGGACCACACTTTGATTGCACGTCCTAGACCCCCCTCCTCAGAGTGAGGCCCCAGCACTAGCAGTTTCAGCCTCACTTATGAGCTTGCTAGAAATGAATCTCAAGCCTTCTCTCAGGTCTATTGAATCAGAATTTGTACATGGAGGTTCAAGAAACACTCTCTTAGATCATTTTGAATCTCTTGCATTACTGAATTCCAAGATTTCCATAAAGCAAGTGTTCAATCAAAAATCCATTAAATAAGCCACAAAGAGAAAGAAAAATACCATATGAGATCGCTCATATGTGGAATCTAAAAAACAAAAACAAAAACAAACAAGCAAAAAAAACCAAAGCATAAATACAGGACAGAAATAGACTCATAGACAGAGAATACAGACTTGTGGTTGCCAGGGGGGTGGAGGGTGGGAAGGGATAGACTGGGATTTCAAAACTGTAGAATAGATAAACAAGATTATACTGTATAGCAAAGGGAAATATACACAAAATCTTACGGTAGCTCACAGAGAAAAAAATGTGACAATGAGTGTGTATATGTCCATGTATGACTGAAAAATTGTGCTGAACACTGGAATTTGACACAATATTGTAAAATGATTATAAATCAATAAAAAATGTTAAAAAATACATTAAAACTGTCTAAGAGTGGAGACTCCCCAAAGAGACCCAATATGTGACTTCTAGTGCATCTAGCAGAGGATTTTCCTTTTATTTTGATCCTGTAAATATCAGTTGATTAATAACTGAGCAAGTTTTGTAGGTACATTCGTACTACCAAAACCATACATTTTTACAGAAATAGATGATTTCACATATTTGAAGCACAGTATTATTACAATTTATATTCTTAATGTATGTGTATAATGGGGTGTATGCATGTCTATCAGTCTGTGAAGTATGTAAAGGGGGAACATAATTCTAACAGTGGATAGTTTGCAGTTGTGTTCCATGAAGTCAAGATTAAGATTAATAGATCTAGATTCCAAAACTGCAGTATGTAGTATAGTGAAAGGGGATCAGCTTTGAAGTCAGAAATGTCTCCTTCTGAACACTGGTCTTTGCCCATTATTCACTTCTTTTCTTTAGTCAAAATTCCCCATTTGTAAAATAGGATTAATATTCTGATTCTGTGGGATTGAGGTAAGGTTAAAATAATTTATATTAGACATCAGTATGATGCCTCTTATAATATTAGTACCCAGTAAACTTTGGCCTTCTGAAAAGGGAGAAATTAGCTTAAAGTTTTTATTCATTTTTTAATGGGGCTGTTGGAAGAACTGAAAGGCCTATAATGAAATTAATAACTCTAAAGTAATAAAACAACTTCAATACAGAAAAGAAATTGAGTCTGGTAGAGAAGAGCACAGGAGTTGTTTCTCTAACACTGGAGGTTAAAACGCCTGTCGCTGTGCGCCACAAGTTATAGGCACTCACCGTTTTTTCCTCTGTGCTAAAACTGGATATTCTGCCTGATACGAGCATGTCACGTGCCCACAGTGCCTGTTACATCACTTGGCTTGCAGACGATTCTCCGTAACTGTTTCTGGAAGAAACTGTGAACTCTTTGCTGTCAGGGATCATGCCTTATTCTCCTTATTCTATGGTCCTCTCATCAGTTTCATATGACAGAGCTTCCCACCCAGTGTGTTCTGTGCCTGGTGAGCCACAAATGGTTTTCAAGTGTCCAGCGATCTTGACCTCCTAAGCCTGCTGGGCAGCCATGCGGGGCCTGGAAGCTAAAGCAGCCTCTTTGTGTTTATGGCAGAATCACAGTGTTCTGACATGAAAAAGGTTGAGAGATGCGGCTCCATCCTATCTTCTTTCCTAACTAGAATCACTGATATACACATTTCTCCCCTTAGAGAAGATCCTTTGAAATGGGGCCTGAATTTTACTCATCACTGTGTTACCTCCACTTCCTTCCTCCTAGATGAGTACATGGCACCTTTTGAGGAGTTTGAGTGAATTCTCATCAATTACTTTCATTATAAACTTGACCCTTTTCTCTAAGTAAATGTCTGTTCTTCCATTACTTTTTCAGATAAACCATTCTGCAGCTCAGTGCCTACTAGCATGGGAACTAAAATTATTTCACATAGTGTAATGGTTAAGTTTTTCCTTGTTCAATTTAATCCTCAAAGAGATAGCTCCTGTTTGGTGTTTGTGTGACCTTAACATCTGCTCAATCTCATGCCGTTTTCCCTTTTTAACAACAGGAAAACAGGACCTCAAGTGTTTTAGCAGGCAACAGTCTCTAACTAGAAATTAACTTTGTTTTATCTTCACTGCATTTATTTTCATGGCTTAAGCAAAAGATTAGCATTTAAACTATAATAAATAAAGCTACTTTTCAATATATGCTTATTTAAGTAATAAGATTAGTTAAATTTTTTTAATTCATGGACACAGCACACTCGAGTACATGGATATGGTAAATACATTTAAACTATATGCAAATAACTGAAATGTGCAAAACACCAGTATAGTAAAAAGGGCACTGGGTTTTGAATCTGAAGACCTACGACTGGGCAATAGCTTTGCCAATTACTCAAGCAAAGTTTTTGAACTTCCTTAGACACAATTTTACCCCTCATCTGTAGAATAGAAATTATAGCAACTTCCTGAAATAGAATTTCTTGTGAATTAAATGAAACAATGTCTGTGAAAAAACTTAGTAAACTAAAGAGTTATACAAAGGTTAGTTTACTATTCTTATGAACACATCATAACAGACATTTCATATTATAGTTTATATCACGAGGTTCTACAAGAGTCATTCTATTGCAAGATGCATGATATGAGTGTATTAAGTTTTAGGAATTTGGGCATAACATTAAAAATAAGAATGGTTTTTAAAGATTTTATAGAATCTTATAGATCTTTATAACATTGACATCAGGGTTATTTTCAAGGTTTCTTACATGTCAAACTAGTTTCAGGGTTAGCCAAATACAAGTAACAGAGACAGCTGGACACAAGCTGTGCAAATAAGTGGGGCCCCTAGAATTGCAGGCAGTTAAGTAACTCCTTGGGCAGAGGGTGAAAGGAAGCCAAGTGGCTGGAAGAAAGCAGGCCGTACTCTGAGGAGAGGCGATGAGGGGACAGTGTTCTGGGGTGGGCTGGCCTGCCTTGAGCCCCAACGGTGTAGCCATGGGAACATGAGAATGACAGTGGGAAGCAGGTAAGGGCACCCAGAGACTCTGTGGGACTCACACTGGTGGAGAGCCAGGCTACGTGCTCTCAAGCAGCCTGCCAAAGTACATAGTGTACAGCAGACTAAGGCTGCACGAAACTTGAAAGGACACTGTCTCCTAATGGTCCCAGTCCACGTACTTCAAATAGTGAGTAGGAAAAAGGTGGAGATTTAGACTTTCTGGGAACCTCTACAGGAGAAAGCATCTGGGCTCCCACAAGCTTGATTTCACACTGGATGTCTGATGGATTCGTGGAGCCTGGACACCAGAAAGGAGTATATATTTGAATCTCACAACAAACATTCTCTGTTAAATGGCATAGGGAACCTCTCAGATGGGGCTCTAAGTGAACAAAAATCTTAGAAAGGAATATTATTTCTCACCTCTGCAAATCAGTAGTGACAAAGTTCTCTGACCTTCCTGCAGCTTGTGTGAAAGTTTTAGAACATACAAATCCAAATCTGCATTTATGCATTCCAATACCTTATGCTAATAAATAATCTATTTTTTAAGCCTGAGTGATCTCAGCCATGAAGATTATTGCACTATCAATTAGACCAACAGCATCAGTGTCCCCTAGATGTCCTCGAGACCCACTCTCAAGATCTGTGATGTCAAAACTATCTTAATAATAATTCCAAGATGTTATTTTCCTTTCTCTCTCATTCTCTCATGAGTGATCAGTGTTGTTTTGCAGAGTCAACATGAAGTGTGATGACGTAAAGAATTGAATGCAAAAAAAATTTTTTTAAAGAATATATGTAGTTTAAATTTGCCAATAGAGAAATTACCCTATAATGTTAACCAAAAGTAAAGCTGAAATGAGAAGGATAAATTCTGAGTTATTAAGAATTGAGGAAAAAAAAAAGATCATGAATCCTTGATCTCTTGATGAACCAACTAGTTCATCACACTTGGGTTAAAACTTTGTTTCATGGAGGGGGAGGGTACAGGTCAGTGGTTGAGTGCATGTCTAGCATGCATGAGGTCCTGGGTTCAATCCCCAGTACCTCCACCAAGAAAATAAATAAATGAACCTAAATGTACTTAAAAAAAAAAAAGAATTGAATGCAGAAGCAGATATGAGAATCCAGTCATCTATTAAGCCATCAAAAAGATTTGCACAAATGTTGAGCAATGGCACTCTCCTCACTAATTTGTTTGTTTCGGAAAATACAGGTTTTTTTTTAATTAAAAATACATTATTTATGTTAAAATCAATTTACATGTAATCAATGAACATATAATGGGTTTTTATTATTATTATTTCCAAATGAAAATTATCTCAGTTTTTATTATGGAACCCAGAAATAGATATTAACACATAAACAACAGATGTGTAACACACAGAACACACTTCGGGATCATCATAAAGGGATCCTGAGGCCAAAAAGTTAAGACCTACTGGACTAAACTATTAAGCTGCCAGTTCCTGCAGGGCTAATTTTATCTGTGGTTTGGATTCTCTGGTATTGGCTTGAGGAAAGGTAATCCATTATAACTGTATTAGCAATGTCAATTAGGTAGCAGCTGGATTAACATTTGTTAATATGAGTGTAACTGCAGAACACCCAGAGAAAAATCCCTTCCTACCAGCTGCTGACTTGCTCTGCCCATCCTGAGCTCCAGAACCTTCACTGCAACTCACCCTTATTTGTTAGCTGTCAAACTACAACACTTGAGAAGATTT
Source organism: Camelus ferus (assembly GCF_009834535.1). Classification (NCBI taxonomy): domain Eukaryota; kingdom Metazoa; phylum Chordata; class Mammalia; order Artiodactyla; family Camelidae; genus Camelus; species Camelus ferus. Next base: position 52,606,659 of record NC_045708.1, on the reverse strand, counting down.
TTAGATCTAGAAGTTTAAAATAATAACCAAAATTTTTATTAGAAACGGCTGAACCTGTAGTTTGGTATGAAAACTGGGAACAGGTTCCTTTACATTTGCGTTGGGCCAAATTACGTAAATCACAAATACAAAGATTATGCAGGGCAGTTCTGCCAGTGACTTAAATCCTTTCTCACTAGAAACTAGTGAACACTTAGAAAGGAGTATCACACAGTGGTGCCCTAGAGTCAGGCAGGCATGGGTTTGAATACCATGGCCCATCCTTGTTAACAGTAGGGCCTTGGGAATTTTAGTTAATTTTAATTTTAAAATTATTTCTTTTTGGCTTAGTTTCCTCAACTAAAGAGTGAGAAGTAGTAATAATAGTAATAAGAGTTTCACTTCATAGAGTGATTTGAAAATGAAATGAGACACATTCATGCACATTATTTCATTTAACCCTCACAGCAACTTTAAGACATAAATGCTATCATTTTTCCATTTTACAGTCAGGGCCATTGACATTTAGAAAAGGCAAATAATTTTCCAAAGAGCATGCTATTATAAGTAGCAAAACAGGAATTTGCTTTTGACTGCTCTAACTATGAACAGCCATATCACTGTGTTTTCTTAACAGCAAAAATTAGGAAACTGCAACCTTCTCTTTCTCTTGTCCACCTTTTTTAGCCAACACCTTGCTTTGTATGAAATACACATGAGCTAGAGTTTCTCCTAACACAGGGCAAGAAAACTGCTATGGGCTCAGTATAGGAGAGGGAAAGGAGAGGTATTTTATAATCCCCCAAGATGTGGGAACTGACAATCCCTCTTTTGCACACAAATACTCCACACATTCCTTTTAATACATTCTGGAATAGAGTTGAGACTTTGTGACAGATACATGTAAATACTGGCTTATATTCTAAGTAATAAATGATAAATGAGCTTAAGAAAAAAAAAATGATTTCCCCATGAAAAGCTCTCACTGAAACATTCTAGATGAAAGGGCTTGAAGCAGTGCAGGCTCATTCTTGATACACCGCCAGGTCAATGGGCTGAGGACCGGATGCCCTACACCTGGACCTTTCTGGACCTTAATATTGTAATGGAGATACAGGGTAGCTGTGAGTGTTTCCCCGATCTTGCTATTTGAGAAGCAATTCTACTCGGAGCAACGCTGTTCCATTTATATACCAGACAAGTTAAAATAAAAATTGATGCCTTTTTAAAAAACGTTTATTGTAAATTCAGAGTAATAGACTTGGTATTACACTGTTAACAGCTTATGAATCTGTTTCTATTATGGGGTTGTGTATAGCCTGGGACATTCTCCGTTTCCGGACTGGCAATCTGAAACTGTAAATAAATTTTTACATTTAATCTCTATGGTTCCCGCTTTTCTCTTAGCTGGATAACAAGAATTGCCTGCTTGAATCATCTAATATTTCCTGAAGGCAGCTTACCCTCTCCCTCTCCTCCAATACTTCAGCTGTAAATGTGACTGCCTGACAGGGTCATGCTTTAGACTTGAAGGAAGAGCTCAGAAATGAATCATTAGCCATAACCCATGAGTCAGACTCTTTCTTAGCTCAGTAAACCGTAATTCTGGTTTTACTTTTCCATTGGGACAGAGATAAGAAATCATACCTGTCCATGAAAAGTTGGTGGTTTTTGTTCCTTTACTATTATTGCATAGATGGATATTTGAAGCCATCATGTGCCTCTTTCTATTTTGGGTTATTTCTGCTATCTGAATTACACTGAAGTTATCCATGGAGGTCAGCTGCAATAAGCTCTTCTGTTTTGCATTCTGCGAACAGCATAGCCTAGGGCTGTGGACATGACAGGCTAATGCTCTCTATTCCTATAACACCTTTCACCAGCAGTAGGAAATTATCGTGTATCTCTGACTTCATTTTTTAGAGGTAAGAGAAGTGAGGCACCATGTTTTTTCTAAGATTAGATTCCAGATAATAGCTTCACACTTTCTAGCTCATTCACATGGACTTTCTCCAGATAATTACCAAGACATTCTATTTATCTGTAGTCCAAATATTTTCCGAGGTTAAAACAACAACAAAAGGTCCAGGACGTGGTAAGTCGAATTCACTCACGAGAAGCCCTTCGATAGCGAGGCCATTTGATACAGTGAACAAAAATCTTTTAGGATTTTTCTGAATAATCACCTTACTACACACCAAACGCCACGTGAAAACTGGAACTACAGCACTCTCATTCCCACAACTTCACCCTGTCCTGATGTAACCTCGGACGCTGTCTTACTCTTGATATGTCACAGTTTCTAACCCTCCTATTTTCATCCTCACCTCACTTTTCAGAATTGTCCCTCAACATCATCTTCGCAGGTTCAGGCTTGCTGCCCCCTCGAACATGATTTTAATTTTGACTCTTCCTCTAGCAATGCTCCCCTTGCCATCTTGAATAAATCTTAAATATGTTTTTTACATTCAACATTCCATTGATTTCAAAATTAATTTTATTGCAGCCAAAACCATGGAATTAACTGTACATAATAAACTATTATGCACACACACACATACACACTGCAAGTTATTAGGAATAAAGTTTGTTTTGACAGATAGCATTAAAAAAAATTAAACTTGCATACATTTGTAACATAACTCAACATCCTTGATTTAGTATAAGGTGACACATTTTTTTGCTTTCCTGTGTTCTGCTAAATCACCATAACCTAAACTGCTTTATAAAACTGATGTGCTGAAATTTAACTTTACCGTTTTCACTCACATTTGTTGATTCTAAACAAAACTATTCACAGGATTCCTCTATCTCTGGGTCTACTTCATCACCAGTATCATCCAAGGATGGGTCACCAGCATCCAATAAATCTGTTCTGTTTTCTTCGTAATCTGTGGGAAAACTCTTCTCTTTCAAGTAACTCTTGATATTGTTTAAAATAAGTTATTAATTAAATAAGTTATAATTACATATAATTACAATTAAAATAAGATATTAATTAAAACAAGTTACTAATTACTTTAAATAAATCTCCCACTTCAATACAGCCCCAGCAGTTTCTCTTTTAGGACTATCCTGTGAAGGGCAGTCTCATTCAATGAGTTCAGTCTTTGAAACCAGCCAAACTTCTTACAAGAAGGAAAAGAGGAAAGACAAAGAAAAGGAAATAAAGATCAAAGATAAATTTATCAAATAAGTGTCTTCTGAGCTAAAATTCCTTTGGGGTTCCCAAGTAGACAAAAAAAAAAAAAATCAAGGGCTTAGCTCAAAAATTCAGAGGTCTCAGCGTAAATGCTGTGTGGTTTGTTAATGAAATTCCAACTCTACCATCACCACGAGTATTTATTTCTAACCCACCTTTTGTCAGGTACTGTTACCTGGCATGTGTGGAAATGGAGGGTCAGTTGGGAAATTTTTCCAACTCCTCTCACTTTCTATAGGGTCTGGGAAGCTCACAGCATCAACTTTAGGCTCAATATTCTGCTAAGAGCCAGTTCTTTTTACCTCAAGCAAAAGGAATTCTTTCTCAGAACTCACAGCCAGTATTTGGCTGAGACCATGCTCTCAGTAATCATGACCTACCACTTTTGGTTAATAGAAAAGATTTTAGAAAAGTAGATATTGAATCAAATTTCAAGCCTGATCTTTACTATGTAATATGGGGGACAAGTCTTCTCTTTAAAAATATTTCTTTATGTGCCTCTCAAAATGCCTGGCATTTATTATGTGCCAAATATATAGAATACACTCTGTTCCTTAGTAACCAAAAGAGGGACCATGTGCACTGTCATTAAGATTTCAATGTCTTCTGCATCCAGGTTTTATTAAGCCAGTGCACTGTCCTTCTACAGGAACAGAAAAATTACTCCATTTTGGAGACAGCTGAGCACTCTCAACAATGATAGAGCCCAGAGCTGAAGTGCATCACAGTTCCCACTAGAACATTCTAAAGGGGCCAACTTAAATGGAAGAGCCTGTACCTTTCTTCAACAGATAACTCACTTCTCTTACAGCTTTATTAAATTAGAGAAGCATCATTTTTATCTTCTCTACAGCCAGGATGGAAAGTTTAGTAATCCCATCAAAATTACTCCTGGATGTGTTTCCCGCACTTCCAACTCATCCTTCATGGGTTTAACTGATCTGAGATCAAAGGCTCAATACAAAATACAATTTTTTCAATGCTAAGTAATCCAAAGAAGGCTTTTTTCTAAACACATTATAAATCTGAACGTAATGCTGCCTCACTGGAATCAATCTGACAGTAACCGAAAACAGACTGAGAGGAACTAGATTGCATAAGGGGAAGAAACACGAACAGACCTTCATACTTCTCTGTTTCTATCCTCCCTTTTGAAAAGCTGCCAATAGATGGGATAAATGAGTCAGAGTCTTAACAATCCAGCTCACATTTCCATCTATAGTGACTTGACTATATCTGACAATCTCTGATTCAATAGTTTTTATTACAAAAGAGAAGTTGTTTGTGTAAGATGCCTTATTTTATTCTTCAAGTCATTAAATGTAAATAGAAAAATGACAGCAAATATTTCTGGAATTAGGTTTTCATGTGTATTTGGGTCAAACAAACAAGTCACATCAAAGAAAGAGCCATCCCCCTTCCTTTATCATCTTTAATATTTTGTACCTAAATTCCATAGTCATCCAGAGAAGAGGTTATATCATAGAAAAAAAACTTCTAGTTTTATTGAGATATAATTTACAGACAGCACTGCATAAGGTTAGGGTGTATAGCATAATGATCTGACTTTACATACGTCATGAAATAATTATCACTATAAGTTTAGTGAGCATCAGTCATCTCATATACATACAAAATTAAAGAAATATATAGGGTTCTTGCTACATGAAGAGGAGGTATATAGCACTAAGCAACAAGTTGGGTCCTGATAGGAACTGGTGTTCCTCAAAGTCCTTCAGAGTGTCTAACACAGATCCTTACACTTAGTAGCTGTTCAATTAGTAAATGTAAGTGTCATATAAAACTAATCTGGCCCCCAATAAGGTATCCCTACATTGCGAATTTTTAGTTAGAAAGCTCTGCAACTTCTTAACATTACTTTGACACCCTTTATGAGGAAGTAGAATACATTCATTTCCTTTGGCTCCCTTCCAAAAATCTCACTAAAATAACAGTAATATGATTTGGTTTAAAGACATAAACCCATAAAATTAAGGAGAATAGAATGCAAGCCTATAGTAAAAAAAAATTATGAAAGATGAAAACAGATCTGAAAAGAAAAATGGTGAATCTTAAAGTAACAATGAGGAATGAAATACCCTGATTTACAATTCAAAATGTCCCCCAAATCTCAGGAACTGTTAGCAAAGCAAAGCAGAAAGAAAATGGCCAAAATGAGATTTTTGAAAATCTGCTTGGAGAAGTTTTAGAGCCACAGATCCTTTCTCCACTCTGATCAGCCATATGACTGTACCTCCTTCACTCTCACGGAAGCCTAGAGGGACTTCTTTTGTTTTCTTTTTCCTTTCCTTTCCTTTCCTTGGTTAAAAAATAGGGTCTCTGAATTATAGTAGGATACTATAATAAGAACAGAGAAAATGAGCAAGTGGATGTAAGTGGATGCTGAGCTTCTCTGTCCTCTTTCCCCAAATTGGCTGCAGATGTTGGAAACAAGATCTTTACCTTCCAAGGAAAACTGTCTAAGACAGAAAAACAGAGAACTCCTCTGTATTCCATCACTAGGTTAACAAGCACCAAGGGACCAACTGACAGCAGTCTACAGCTCAAGGAGGGAGAATAGCATAGAGAGAGACCAAGGAAGGCCCAAAATTTACAATAAAGCAGGAAAATTGGGGGAAAGGCTCTGAAAAACCAACCCCATGATAAGAATTAGGTAACGACAGAGACACTTAAAGCTAGTGCTACACTAAAGTTAGCCACTGGAACAATAAAACCCAAACCTAATTAAAATCCTGACTATCTCAGCTCAACATCCCACATGAATGGCTCTTGTCAGTCATGAGTACTATTTACCTCAGTCTGCCCCTCTACATACTATGTCAGCAATCAGTAAGACATTATAGGTGGGGAGGGGGAAGAAGGAACAGCTCAGGGGTAGAGTGCTGCTTAGGATGCTTGAGGCCCTGGGTTTAATCCCCAGCATCTCTGTTAAAAATCAATCAATCAATCAATCAAATTACCTCCCTCTCCCCCCCAAAAAATACATTATGAGACACATAAAAGTCAAGGAAAAGCAACACACTGTCCAAAGACAAATCAATCAATAGAATGAGACTCAGAGATAACCTAGATAATGTATGTTTGAGAGAGGAAATTCAAAGTAACTATGATTACTATGTTATCTATGAGAGGGAGTAGGCAACATGCATGAGCTGATGGGGAATTTCAGCATGGACAGATGGGGAATGGAAAGGATAAGAAAGAATCAAATAGAAATGTGAGAGGAAAAAGTCACAGTTACATAGATGAAGAATGCCTGAAGCTGGCTTATTAATAGAAACATAACCAAGGGAAGTCACTAGACATCAACCAAACTAAAGCACACACACAAAGAAAGTGATAGAAAGAGAAAGCAGGGGAGGGGTATAGCTCAGTGATAGAGTGTGTGCTTAGCATGCATGAGGTCCTGGGTTCAATCCCCAGTAACTCCATTTTAAAAAAGAAGAGAGAGAAAGCAGAACAGAACATGAAAGTTTTCCAAGATACTCTCAAAGAATCAAACATGCATGTAATGGAAATTCCTGAAGAAGGAGATAAAAGTGTTGAAGAAATATTTAAATAAAATGGCTGAAAAATTCTTCAGAAAGATAAAAGATACTAAACCGCAGGTCTCAAAGCTCAGAAAAGTCCAGAAAGGATTAAAAAATTAATAATAAAATAAAATATATATACCTCAACACGTTACTCAAAATACTGAGAATAAAAGATTAAGAGAAAATTTTGAAGCCATTTAGAGAAAAGGCCACAGTACATAGAACAAAGATAAGACGTATACCAGGTGTACTGCCAGAAGTTTTTCATATCAGAAGAAAATAGGGTGACATTTTTAAAGTGCTGAAAGGAAAAACTGTCAACCATATACCTCATGTAATTTTCATTCAAAAATGACTAAGAAGTAAAAACTTTTTCAAACAAAAACTAAAAGAATTTAATAGCAGATCTAAACTACAAGAAATGTTAAAAGAAATTATTCAGCAAAAAGGATTACATATGACACAAGACAGAAACGTGGATCTACGCAAAGAAACGAAGATCCCTGGAAGTGGTTAAAATAAAGATAAATATAAAAGACATTTTTCTTTTTTCAGTCCTTCTAAAATATGACTAACTGGCTAAAGTAAGAACAAGCAACATATTGTAGACTTAGAGCACATGTAAAATTTAAATATATATTACAAAAATAGCACAAAAGGTGACCAGGAGGTACTATGATACACTGTCATAAGTTCTTATACTACATGTAAAGCAGAATACTACTACTGAAAGGTAGACTGGGATTAACTAAAGACATACATTGTAAACCCAAAGGTAATTATTAAAATAAACTAAAATTAGAGGTAGAAAAATTCAGTCAATTAGTAGAGATAAAATATAACCTTAAAAAATACTCAACTCAAATGTAAGACAAAACAGAAGAAAGAACAAAAACAGATGAAAAAACTAGCAATATGGTAGTTATTAATGATTCCACAACAATACTCATAGTATGTATATATGGTCTACACATAAAAATTAAAATCAGACATTGTCAAATCATATTAAAAATTCTGTCTATAAGGAACCCACTGTTAAATATAAATACTTAGGTTACAAGTAAGAATATACAAAATGTATAGCATGCACTGATTAATCAAGAGAAAGGCAGAGTAACTATATTAATATCAGAGAATGCACAACTCAGAACAAACAATATTACTAGAGGTAAAAAGGAGTATTATAAAAATTTACCAGAAGGATACAATAATTCTGTATGTATTGTACCTAACAATAAAACTTCAAAATACATGAAGGAAAGATTAATAAAATCAAAGGAGAAATTGGCAAACTTAAATTTATAGTTGGAGACTTCAGTACTCCTCTCTAAACATATGATAAAACAGGAAGATGGAAAAATCAGAAAGGATATGGACTCTCTGAATAACGCTGAAGTCAACTTGACCTAATTGCCACTTACAGAACATACCATTCAAAAGCAACAGAACACACTTTTTTTTCAAGTATACATAGAACATTCACCATAATAGACCATATTTTGGGAAATAAACAAAACCTCAACAAATTTAGAAGAATTTAAATTATACAAAATATGTTTTCTGATCATGGAATTAAACTAGAAATCAATAACAGAAAAATATCTGGAAAACTCCCAAATTAAATGATACTCATCTAAATAAACCACATGTCAAGGAGAAAGTCACAAAGAAAACTAAATTTTTTTTGAAATTAAAGGTAATAAAAAATTAATAATAGCTGTGGGATGTGACTATAACAGTGCTTGGGGGAAGTTTATAGTGTAAGATTCTTATATTAAAAATAAGAAAACTCTCAACTCAATGCTGTATACTTCCACCTAAGAAACCAGAAAAAGAAGAGTAAATATAAACCCAAATCAAGCAGAATAAAATAAATAATAAAGAGTAAAAATGAGTAAAATTGAAAATGAAGACAATAGAGAAAGTCTAAGTAACTGATCTTTGGTTCCTAGAAAAGATGAGGAAAATCGTTTTTATCTAACCAGACTGACCAAAGTATAAAGCATAAATTCTTCTTGCATTTGGTGCCCTTACACTTTGTTTAGTCTTACTTGAGTTATCTTCTGTTCCTTGCAACCACATGTCCTAAACCAAAATAGGAAGAGACACATAAAATCAGCTCTGGAAAGACAGAAGCCCACAAGAATGTTAGACTGCGTGTTTGGGTGAAATAATTTAGGAAGTAAATATATTCAATTAATTTTATTTATTTCATTTAAAACAATATTCAGTCTTCACTGGAAAATGTCCATATATGAATATACTTCTTAATGAGCTTGTTTTCAAGTTTTTAAAAAAGCTTGTTTTGCATTACACTTTTAGTTATTCTTGCTTAAGGTAATGTTACTGGGGGATTCAATTCTATAAATGTTACTGAGGATTCATTTTCCTTTTCACTGAAGGATTGTACTCCTTTCATCCATACCTCCTGGTAATAACTGAAATAGAAGCCATTATCTTTATTTCATTAACTCTGCAGATGACATTAGATTTGTACAAAATATATATATCTTTAATTTGGACAATTACAGTTTTTTAAATTATTTAACTGCTCTAAGAGGAGAAATATGGAGTAAAGTAAAAAGAAAATGAGTCTGGTGTTTGGAAATGAGAGAGGAAACTAAAATAATCCTAATACTATTCAGGCACCAGGAAGTGACAGTCATTGTACCATGTCTTAGCAAGGAATATGGACAAGTTTAAAACAGTTTTTTCAATCTAGAGGTACCAATCCAATTAAGAAGACAAGAATGCTTCATGTGACAAAACTAATGTGAAAGATAAGAAAAGATTTGTTCAGAGAACAGAGAAAATTTTAGTAACTTTTGGAGCAAAAAAATGCATTGGAAAACAGTTGCATGAAGAAGACTGGAAGAGCAGCTTATGATCATTAAGTTCGAACAATATTTTGTAGTAAGGATAGCAAACATTTATTAATTCACTTTATTTATGTCAGGTACTATAATTAATCATTTCAATAATCCCATGAAGTAGGCACAATTTACTTTAATATGAATAAAGTCAATCTTAAAGAGGTAGTGTAATTTACCCAAGATACAGCAGCATTACCACCAAAGATTTCTGATCATAAATTACATGTTCTTATCCATTCTAGTGTACTTCAAAATATCTGCTAGGGTACCCAGTTAGGCAGAGTAAGAAAACTGGGGTGGGGGGAGGAGGAGAGAAAGGAGGAAGAAGAAAAACGGAGTTGGGGATGCACATTGGGAGAATCAACTAACAATATCTGCCACAGTCAAAATGTTGGGTTACCCAACACTCATTTTCCAGCACATATATCACATCTTATGAGAAAATAACACAAACTCTCTCCAAGGGAACAAAATATACAAAATCTAACCTACTTACTGTCTCCTGATAAATTTCTAGAATTTACAGGTGATGGACATTTTTCTATTACATCCTAATATAACGTTTCACAGTTTAATGACTGCAAACTAAAAGACAAATTATTTATACCCTAACCTATTTAATATTTGATGGAAGAAAAGAAATAGGATTTACTACAAAAACACCTGCCATTCTGAAAGGAAAAATTTGAACACCAACAGTTCACAGTAGAAATTAAATCCCAATGTGCAACAGTCATAAGGATTCCTTATCCAGACAGCTCAAAATTTTCTTTACTCAATTTGGTATAAAGCAAGAGCAATAATCCGTCTTCCCACTTCTGTCCAGTTTTGCAGCTCTGGGAGGTTCTTAGCTGTCTATTTGACCATAGTCGAGATGAGTATTAAAGAGAATGTACTTCCTAGGTGTTTCATGGTTTCCCAACCTACTTCCGTTAGTGTGAGTTTGGGACTCAGGTGAAGGGATTATTTCAGGAGTTAAAATAGTCACAAGCTGTTTCTAGGCTTAGCATCCACAGAGTTTTCTCAAAATATTGTGGCCTTCCCATCTACTAGTTTCTAGTCAGTCGGTGAGTGAAAAACTACACCCAGAGATCTTATCTAGAGGGGAGAAAGTCTTATCTAGAGGGAGAAAGTCTTCAGACCAGTGCTACTTGCAGTGTGGTTCAAGGACTGGTGCCAGTTAGTTTGTTATGGCTTCCTGATAAGATAAGCACAGAAACTGAGAATAAAATTTAGCAACCATTACATTACAATTTGAAAGAGTAATTGCATCTGTTAAATACAACAATAAAAAGTGGGTTTGTATTTTATGTGTCTTTGTTTTTCAAAAAGAAAAACGTCATTTTTCTAGTAATTTCATTTTAATAGTATTTTACAAATAAACTGCACTGGTCTGCAAAAAAGGGAAGAGGGGACTGGTCCTTCACCATGGATAGTTTGAGAAACACTCATTTAGACTGAAAACTCTAGCCAGTTACCTGTGGGCCTCTGTGATGGTTGGTTTTCTGTGTCATCTTGACTGCACTACAGAGTACTCAGATTAAACGTTATTTCTAGGTGTCTGGATGTTTCCGGATAAGATCAGCACTTGAATTGGTGGACTCAGTAGATTGCCCTCCCCAAAGTGGGTAGACACTATCCAATCTGTTGAGGGCCTGAATATAACAAAAAGGTGGACAAAGAAGGAACTCATCCCTTTTTCTTTCTGCCGGCCTGCTTGAGCTGAGGCATCAGTCTTCTACTCTTGGACTAGGATTTACACCATCAACTTCCTTGATTCTTGGGTGTTGGGCTTGAACTGGATTATACTATTGCCTTTCCTGGGTCTCCAGCTGACAGATGGCAAACTATGAGATTTTTTTGCCCCCATAATTATGTAAGCCAATTCCTCATAATAATCTGTGTGTGTGTGTGCGTGTTCCCTACTGGTTGTTTCTGTGGAGAACAGTGACTAATACAGCCTCCATATCCATTTGCTCCCACCTTAATGGTTGCTTTTTGAATAAATTTGAAACAATAACTTCAAAAGGAAAGGCATTACCCAATCCAGTTTTTTCTGAGACTCACTGCTATTGACTAGGAGACAATAGTTAAATAAGATTTTTGAGAAAGACCTAGCACTCCACTATTCTCTCCTTCAAGGCTCAGCTTAAATTTTCCAGCTTCAGCTTAGGGATATACTAAGGTTAAAATAACATTTTCACTTCTGCAAGTTTCCAAATTATGAGACTGGGTCAATTTAAATTCCAGGCCATCAACAGAGAGCACCTTAGCAAAACTGTATATACAATAGATAGAGTAAAACAAAATGAATCTCATAAATTGGTGGATTTCTTTATTCTAAGGCAATGAAATGATTGGTTTGCACTTGCAGAAATACCCAGCTGCGTATATAGGTCTGTCTGAGTCCTGAGTATAGTTTGGTACCATGTGGTGGTCAGCTGTGTCTAGGACAGCAGCAGTGTCCTGGTGAGATTGGGCTTGGAGAATGCTGAGAGGCAGGAATCCACCTTCCATCTCCCTGCTTCTCAAAAGAGAATTGCTTGCTAATGTTCCACTTTTCCTCACCTTCCCTTCCATACCACCCATTCTTCCAAGAAGATAAGTACTTGATTCCACCCTGTTTGAGGACAACATTTGTGAAAGACAGGAGCCAACTGTCAAAAGCAATATTTCTGAATTCATGTTATACAACATAAAACTCATAACAAATATCACAAACAAGGTGAATTTAACCTGGTAATGAAAGGATGATTTAATATTGGGGGGAAAAAATCTCTTAATATACTCATTTACTAAACAGATTAAAGTAAAACACATGATGCAAAATGATAAAATGATAAAAAGATGTCAATAAATTTCAATACTTACTCATGATAAAGAAAACAAAAAACTCTTACAAAACTAGGACTTAACGTACCTTTTTTTAACCTGATAAAAATATCTTCTGAAAACACAGAACGAGCATCATATTGTATGGTAGAAGGCTGGAAGTACACTTCTCAGTAACATTAGCAAGTTGAGAAGGCTACACCACTACTACTAAACACTGAATTGGAAGCATTAGAATAATGAGACAAAGAAAAATATATAAGCTTTGGAAAGAAAAGAAATGATTCTTTGCAGATGATAATATCTATAAAAAGCACTCAAGAGACCCTACAGAGAGTATGTGAAAACTAACAAGGAGGTTCAAAAAGCTATTGGATTCCAGCTTAATATATGTAAGATCCATAAATAAGTGGCAAAATACCATATGCATGGGTAAGAATATTAATATGTTAAAAAATTCAAGTCTTCCTAAATACTAACAATATTTTTAGCAAAATTACCAGCCTGGTAATAAAATTCATACAATGAGAGAAAGACAAAGAATAGACATGAACATTTTGAAAAAGAAAACAAGGAGCAGGTAAGAGGTGTGGGGAAGACTTAACGATATCAAATATCAAGACATATAATTACTATAGCAATTAGAACAGAGTAATCTTGGTATAAAGATAGAAATACAGAATACAGATCTCAGAATAGAACCAAGGGTCTATGAAACTTGTAAGGGATATTTCAGAGGAAGAAAAGATGCATATATATGGGGGAAATTGTATAAATGGAAAAAATAAAGTTAAATCTTTACCTCATATCCAACATGAAAATAAAAGCCAAGTGGAGTAAATAACTATATTCAGAAAGGCAAGTCTAAAACTACAATAAGGAAATTTGGGAGGGGGTTCAAGGGAAGATTGTCAGGGTACAGAATAGTTTTTGGCTTTCTATACTACCCTACAAAACAGACAGAACAACTTGAATTACAAAACACACAGCCAAATCTACAACAAAACTAAACAACAAGGTACCTCTATGAACCCCCAAATTTGAGGACTTGAGGTCAAACTAACCATAACAAGCTTCACACAGTATTGTCAACTGTGCAGGAGGAAGGAGAGAGTAGGCAGAGGGATTTCTGACAGATGGAAGAGTGGCGAGACTCAGAAACTGAGTTGCTCAAGGTTTCAAAATGGAGGGATCTATTCTGCAGAATTCAGCAGGTCATTCTCAGAATAGCACCAAAACTGGGAACTGGTTTCATGGGCTCCAATTGTGGGTGGGTGCAAAGGGGCAGCAGAAGGTCAGGTGGTGCAGGTCAGTTTGTACCTCAGGAAAATGTGAAAGAAAACAATGTAAGCTCCCTTATATGACAAAGACCAGCCTCCAGGAGCATCTTCTGGGAGTAGAATGCAAACTGAGCAGTACAGAGACACTAAAACCAAGTGAAAGCAGGGGAGGAGAACAGAGAAGATAGGTCCCAGAGAGTATCAGATTATATATTTGAGCACTTGGCAATAAGAAGAGGGGGGTCTACAACTTTGAAGCTAGGAAAACTCTGCTGGCCAATGCTGTTCTTCTGAGAGTGTGGAAAAAAAAATCTCACTTAAAATATGAAGAAGAGAGAAAACTGTGGTCAAGGTGTATACAAAGCTATTGTAAAATTAAAGAAAATAATGCATAAAACCATATAGTAAACCACATTATGAAGAATGTATATTAAATAGCATGGTACTCACATAGGAATAGACAGGCTGATCAATTGAAAAGTATAAAATACACCCAACTTCATGTGAAAATTTAGTATATGCTAAAGCAGCATCTGAAATCAGTGGGAAAGGTAGATTTTTTAATAAGTGTTATTAGAATAACTAGAGATCTAGGTAGAGGAAAAAAAAAGATAAAATTTGGTCCATTTTCACACTTACCCAAGGGTAAATTTCCAACAAAATAGAGATTTAAAAAAAAATTTTAAACGAAACCACACAAATACTAGAAGAAATTCTGAGAAAGCATACCTACGGAATGAAAATCTCCAGTAAATGAGCCATATTAAGCTATCGATATTATATGCAAGTGTATTATAAAAACTATCTAAAATTTGCTTTACACTTTACAATTACAGAATGGTTTCCTATTTGTTAACTAATGGCATTTTCCCTTTAATCCTTTGAAGTAAGTAGATACATAGTATCACTCCCTGAAAAACATAGGAAGTGAGATTCAGGACTATCAAGGAACCTGTCGCTGGTCATACGGCCAGGAAGTGACGGAGCTGCAAGGGAAAGCACCCTCTGAATCCAGTGATACTGTTTCTCTCATTTCATCAAGCTCTTCTGCTCTTCTTTCTTCCTGATCTATATGCCTTTTTAAAAATACTTTTTCTTCCCTCCCTCTCCTTTACTACCTTATTTTTTCTAGTTAGAGGGAAATGTATTATGAATGGTACATGGACAGATGGGTGGGTGGGTCAATGGATAGATGCATAAGTTACTGGATATGCAGATAGAGGGACAGAGAGAGAAAGGACTCAATAGATGAGTATGCAATACGTAAGTGAGGTGTCATGGTGAAAAAATGACGAACCTATCTCTACTCAGTCTGCTATAAAGTGTCAAGGATAGCCATGATCTACCATTGACATACCTGCAAAAATCATGATTAGAGCATTTTGTGCATCCCACACACAACATCACACTTCCAAAATCTGTCCAAAAAACCTGGTCAGAGAAGAAGAGGGCATTTTCCAAACAAAATCATGTCATGGCTGCTGGTTCTCTGTGATTTGTTGTTGTTGGAGTTGGCAGGAATAATTTTTTTTACTAATAAATTTTGTAAAACTTTGTAATTCTTTGATTTTGGCTTCTTCAGTTAAAACTAATGTTATCTATTGTTACTCCCAGGATCCTTCTGAAAACCCACTGAGAGCTCCACAAACAATTTCAATAACCATCAGGGCTGGTGGAATAATTGCACCTGCCAGCCTGACAATCAGGCACTGATTTCCTGTGTCTTGCTGAGGAAGAAAATACCTTTTTCCATTTGTTCAAACTATCAAATGTTGTCTCTGTCAATTGCATTCTGAGTCATTAACAGACACTGATTATTATTTCAGAGCAGTCACTTAGCTGCACAATTCCCAAATTACTGTTCCTGCAATACTGAGTACAGAACATGACCTACAGCTAGAATTGTGACACCTGGCTGTGCCACAGAGAAACTGGGGCAGTTCCTTCATGAAGTGACCACCTGAGCCCATGGAGAGCCTCAGTAATTCAGCAAACTCTCAAAATAAGCCTTGATTAAATTTACACAATAGAAGTGTATCAGGGTCAGAATCACTAGCTGTACTTTTTATTCTCCTACTATTTAGATGTGTCTGAACAACAAAGCTAAATATCCAAATAATTTATCTAGGAACAAGTGAATAGCCACCAGTTTTTATTTGCCCCTGTAAAGAAAAGTTGGGTCTGAAAATACAATGTTCTCAAAATTTTATTTCCTAAATCTCTTGAATCTATAATGACTAGGAGAACGTAAAGTAAACAGGGAGCTGAAGGCACAGTAATGGAGCACATAGCGTGTCTGTCTTCTTTGTTCAAAAATGCAAAGCCAAGATTCTAATTCAGGAAATAATAACCTTTATGTATCTCAGCATCAATCATGAGTGTCAACTTTCTCCTCAGTACCTAGACATATATCATTGCTTTCATTGATAAATGTGAAGGTGGTTTATCATCATTCAGTGAGTTGGTCAGTAAGTCATTCATTTGGGCAGTTTTTCTGCTGTTCCCAGAATCACAGCACGGCTGGTTGGAGCTTAAAAAGAACCATTTATTTTATTTATTTCATAAATTAATTTGTATTACCAAAGATCCTTTCTAAATACTGTATTTCCTGAAACTTCTACTTTCCAGAAAAAGGAGTAGATAAGATTTTTCCTATTCCTCCCACCAAGTACAACTGGACATTATGTAGAAAATGAACATAAGAAGATTCTGAAAAATAGAGAGAGAAGGAGGACTGGTTAAGGACCTTGAGACCCAAGGAATAATAACAGGGTAAGTGTTTTCTTTTTGCCTAATGTATCTCATACAGGGAGCTGAAGAAGCCAGCAGACCGGAAATGCTCATGGGCAAGCACAGGGAAAAAAAGGTGCCGTGTGTGTGTGTGTGTGTGTGTGTGTGTGTGTGTGTGTGTGTGTGTGTATCTGTGAGATTAGGCCACTCAAGGTGGCTGCTCTCTTGCTCCCTGTACATCCCTTGCTCCACCAGTTCTTGCTTCACCTACACCCTACTCACCTGACTGACCTTCCCTCTTAATCACAGAGCCTAAACAGTAACTGCCTACGTGCTTGCTCCCCTGGCCCCAGCTAGTGACTGTTCTAATCTTTAGATCAGAATGTCTCTACTATGACAGTTTATCAAAGGGACAGTGAGGGACATGCCCCATTGATGGTTTCCTTGGTAATCAGTGGGGCAACCTGACTTCAGTTCCTCCTATAACTGGTAACCTCCCTCTCTCCTCTGTTCCCCAGTAGCAAGGACTGAGACTTCTGCCATGTTCTGCCTACTATCTGCTGTACACGGTGGGGTGTTGCTCTAGGGCCTTGCCTCGGAAGTGCAAGATCCCTTATGCAATAAACATTGATGACTCTGTCGCTGACTCCTGGCTCTTTCTTTGGTCTTGGGGCTTGGCAATGACAAGACTTTCAGGCCTGTAGGGTGCAGCCCAACAGTGTGTGTGTGTGTGTCTACTCTCTCTAGCCAAAGGACCAGGAAAGAAACAAGCAGGACCCGAAAACTTTTAGACAGTGGCAGCTCTACTCCAGCCAAACACCACAGAAAAGCTGTGGCCCCACCAACGCCCACTCCAGCAAAGCCTGGGTGCGAGCCTAGATTTCCAGCTTTGCTAGATAACAAGATGTCCCACCACTCCCATAGGAGTGGACCATGTATGGAGCCGGGAATTTCACCTCTGATAATCAGTAACAAGCACCCCTCCATCTCCCTTCCCCTGCAATGTTAGTGAAAACCATGTGGCAAACCAGAACTCCCACTGCCCCACAGAAGTAATGAGAAGCCCCTTCTCCTGGTATCATTGGAGGCCAACTGGTGAACCTCTATGTGTTAGTAATGAGGTGACACTCCCCCTCTATGCTGGAGCAATGTCAGAGAAAGCCAGCTAAAGCTGAGGTTTAAATAAGATCCATAGTCTCATAGCATAATATAAAAATATTCAGGTTTCAGTAAAAAGTCACTTGTCACACCAAGAAACAGAAAAATCTCAAGCTTAGTAGAAAAACTTATTAGATGCCAATACCAAGGTGACAAAGAATGTAGAATTATCTGATAAAAATATTAAAGCAGCAGTTAAAGATGTACTAGTAAGCAATTATGAACACACTTGAAACAAATGAAAAAATAGAAGACCTCAGCAAAGAAATAGAAGATATAAAGAAGAATCAAAAGGAAAGTTTACAACAGAAAAATATAATGGTGGAAGTACAAGTTCAATGTAGGACTAACCAACAGAATGGAGAAAGCCAAAGAATCTATGAACGAAAAGATAGAACAACAGAAATTCCCTAATCTGAATACCAGAGAGAAAATAGACTAAATTTAAAAAAAATAACAGAACCTAGAGACCTATGGGACTATAACAAAAGATCTAACATTAACATTATTGGAGTGCTATATGAAAATGAATATATATATGTGTATGCAATATGAGGACATTGTGCTATACATTAGAAATTGATACATTGTAATTGGCTGTACTTCAATAAAAATAAATGAACAAATAAATATTCAAAAGTTAAAAAAAATTATTGGAGTGCTGAAAAGTGATTGAAGAAATATTGGCTGAAAATATGCCAAATTTGGAAAGAAACATAAACCCATACATTCAAGAGGACGAATAAACCCCAAATAGGATAAATCAAAAAAATTCAAGCCAAGACACACTATAACTGAATTTCTAAACAATGATCAAAGAAAAAAAAATCTTGAAAACAACCAGAGAAAAAAGGATACCTTTCCTATGGGAGAGACACAGTTAGAATGATAAGTAATTTCTCACTGAAACTAGGGTGATGAAAGAAAAGGAGTGTCAATCCAAAATCCTATAAACCTACAGAAAATTTCCCTCAGGAGTCAAGGAAAATTAAGATATTTTCTGATAAAGGAAAACAAAGAATTTGTCACCAGCAGATATATTTTAAAAGAAGTTTTCTAAACAGAAAGGAAATGATAAAAGAACTTCGGGACTCTAAAGAACACAGTAAACAAAAATACGGTAAACACAGTTTTCTTTCTCCTCTTGAGTTTTCTAAATCGTGTTTGAGAGCTGGAGCAAAAATTACAACACCTTCTGAAGTGATTCTAAATACATAGAGGAAATTTGTTAGACAATTATAAACAGGGAGCGGAGGAAGGGTAAAAGGATGTAAAAGGAGGTAAGGTTTCTATATTTCATTCAAACTTGTAAAATGATGGCATAAGTAGTAGACTGTGATAAGCTATGCATATACAGTGTAATACATAGGCTACTACTGAAAAAGCTCTACAACCAGATAGACTCAAAGACACTACCAGTAAATCAAATGGAATTCTAAACAATGTTCAAGTAACCCATAATAGGTAGGAAAAAGAAAAGAGAGATGAAAAACAGAGAAGATTGACAACATGATAGCTTATTGCAATATCAACAGCAAAGAGATAAAGAAATTGAGATCCAGAAAAGTCACATGTTTTGATCAAGTTTAACAACACCTTCATTACTGAATGATGAGTCCATGATGCCCAACTCATACTTTCCACCAAAATATTAGATAGAACTACATAAAAATACCAATACTGAGCCATTGTTACCTATTAAAAAATAGGGTCAATTCAATATATAATTTCCATTGTGAAAAGGACTTTGAATGCTGCTGTATTTTCTAATAAGCATTTATTTAGTATCTACTGCATATTTAATTAAATATGAGGTGCTTAACTCTAAGGAATATGTCATTTAATTCTCCTTTGATTTGTCACTATTAGCATTGTTGCCAGGACTTGGAACCCGTCAGGAACTACCAGAAATTTCATTCCCCCTAACCCAGTGTGAAGTTGTCCCATATCTCTCGTGTCCTGCCATGTTGTTAGGATTTATGTCACTAGGCTGGATTCTCAGAACACCATGGAGAAAAAAGTGGAAGACCAGCGCTTGACGTATGCTCGTGCAGAAGCATGGGCCTGTGATCTAGTCCCAAAGTTTCCTCTCTCAGAACCACCATCTACGAAGTTCTAGGTCTAAATAAGTATAAGATTACCCACAGGGCTTCTGAGAGTTTTCCAGACTGAAAAATTGCTCCTAGTCCTCCTTTTTGCTTCAACTAGAATTGAATCTGAGTGGCAAGGAATGGGTGGATGAAAGGATGGAGACCCCAGTATCAAGCTGTCCTTCTAGGAGTCTTTCACTCTGAGGATGATCTAGGACATTTAAATAGCCCAGAGCCTCTCCATCAGCCAGGTCCCAAAGCCACCACAATGCGCTGCTCCCTGGTCACACTGGGAGCACACTCCTACACAGATGCTTTTGGGTCTTCCTTTTCAGTACCTTATCCAGCAGCTGTCTACTACGGGCCACAATCAATACAAACTAGAGCAAAGAACCTGGATACTCATCCCAGCTCTGCCTATAAGCAACAGTGTTTTAGGCAGCAACTTAGTTTTTCTTAGTCTAACTTACTTGGCTGATAGAGTAGTGAAAATACCGTTATAACAATCTAATGAGATAATGCAGTGTTTTCCAAACAACAGTATGTTTATTATTCATGATATGTGAGATGATTTTAGGTCATTTATGATCAATATATTCATTATAGTATTTTTACTCTTAGCTTCTGTATAAAAGGTAAATGGTTTCCTATTTATATTAAATTCTCTTTAAAAATAAATGTGTGTACATTTTTCAAAGTATACAGTCATTTAAAGAAAAAATATTATGTATATAATGTGACAAAATGACTTACAAAGGAAACTGATGTATTGGAAACACCTACTTAACATATGTCGTGCTTATCAATGTAAGAGATCTTGTCTGGTCATTCCAACACTGTAACAGAAGGGGTGGTGCATGCTTGAATTATCCAGATGTCCATTCATACTGACAAAATTTACTGTTAAATTTAATTGTTTAAATAAAAAACAATTGTTAATTGTTTCACTTTTCTCTTTGGCAGCATTTACAGTCCCAAAGCATGCAATCACTGCTACCACAATCTACCCTAGACTTCATGTCATATCACATCACTGTCCTCCTGTGGCTTTCAGTTTCCAACATAAATTCCTCATCTTATATCTTTAAACCCTCAGGACCCATGTCATCCTGATTAGCACTTTGCTCACACAACCTCATCTATCATGTTGCTGCTCCTCTGCAGACCAATTCCTCCTGCAAGATCCATTGCTAGTCTCCAATGTTTTCATGAAGACTGAAGGACATAAGGTATATGAAAGCAATCCATAAATTGGCTATTATAGCATGACATGTGGCTCTTCTTCCTGCTTCTGTCATGGAACTTACTAGTGTGCTGAACACAGCTAGCCTGACTCTCATGAATAAGGGGCCTTTCTATGTGATGCTATTTGAGAAACTTCGGGAAAGCTACCACTTAATCAAAGGTAACTTCCCCGATAAGTTTCTGTTAATAATCGAAATTTTGAGATGGACAGCATTCCTGTGGGCATTATCTCTTATCAAATTACAAATGTCCCTTGAAACCCCTTTGTCACCAATGCATGTGAGGCAGTAACGCGAAAAGAACAGATCTGGATGGGAAGCCTGATTGTCACTTCATAGTTACAAGAATTTTAGCAAGTGACTTATTTCTCTAAATCTTAGCTCCATAGTCAGTAAATTGGGAATAATAATACTGCTTGCTTTACAGGGATTTTGTAAGAATGAAATGACATAAAGCTTGTAAAGCACTTAAGAAATGATCAATAATTTATAGCCAGTATTTTTTTGTTTTTTACAGTTTAGGATTAATGTTATCTGATGCCAGTGATCAGTTAGCTTCTGGTGTTGGGTTTATAAATGGGCACATTCCGGAAAAGGGGAGGAAATATAGACTCGGAACACAAGAGCAAATGTCTCCTTAAGGAGTTAACAGGGCACTGGTGTTGGGGAACAGGGGAGGCTGGGTGATCTGGAGTCACAGGGGTTCCATAAGGATGAAAGGGATCAAAGGCAAACTGTCAGCAGCAATTGCAATCAGAACTCTCCCTTTTCCAAGGATGTTTTAAACATTCTGAAATGCATTTACTGTCTTTTTGATTAAACAAGGTCACGGATCATTGTAATTCAGCAGATACTGCACATCACTTCACAACTAATCAATGCGGCACTAGCTGACACAAGAGAATCCAGTTCTCTCTGCGGTAGACGTGACCATCATTCAGTGGCCCTGAGTTCTTGGCTCAGCCAGGAAACTTATTAGCAAAGTTTGAAGATGTTTGGGAAAAGCAAAAAGAGCACTGAAATCTAGGGTAGTGCCCACTCATTAATTATCCTAGATGAAAACATCACTTCTGTGTCTAGAGCACTGATATCTTCTGTATAAACTAGAGATCTTTTTCTTTGTGGACAAAACTTTCATTTTCACGATTACATCATGTTTCAAAACTGGTAGAATACCAAGGAAAAGGAGTGAGAAGTAATCCAGAAAAATAGCTTTGCACCAAAAATAAAAAGGAAATAGTGTAAGTAGAAATTGAGGATCACCATGACTTTATGGCCCCTTATTAAGCCAGCTCCTGTTTTACTAAATGGAATTTTTTTTTTACATTTTCTCAATCTTTTGAATCTGTTATCTGAAACTTGTAATATTCAGTATTGGACAACTACAACTAAACTTGATAAGGAAAATTAAAAGCTAAACCTTGAGAGAAAGAAACAGAAAATGGCATTGTCGTAAATATATTATCACTTGATAAACTACACATTTATGATGTGGTCTTCTCCCAAATAACTCAGATTTGGGTTCGTGCAATTTCTGATTCACTGTTTGACTTTTGAAAAGTTTTACCAGGTTTGAGAACTCTCTCTGCTCTAATGTAATTGCATCAAAGAACAAATACACAAATATCAGTCATTCACTAGTTTATTATTGAGGGTCCATGATGCTAAAGGTGGACTTGGGCTCTCTTTCCTCACAGGTCCCACTACACTCTGTCTGTTTGGTAGTACACTTCATGTTGCAGTTAAGATGCCAGCTCTTGAGAGTTAAGCTTCTTAATTTCATCACTGTCCTGGTGCCTAGCACATATTAAGCACTGCATTGCATACCTTTTAAATTAGTAAATGAATAATGGATAAACTAGTCACCACTGGGAATGTGAACTTGTGTAAGGCTCAGCTGATCTTACAAGTTGGGTGGATAGATAAGATACGCAAAATTAGATAACAAACCAAAGGCTGAATTACCCCAGAGGCTAAACTTAACCAGGAAGGCGCATGTGGGCAGTAACCATCTTGAAATGAGGAGAGGCAGGACGGCATGCTGGGTGAGAGTTTAGGCTCTGAAATGAGATGGAATTTGTTGCTTGCCTCTACCATTTGCTAGCTGTGTGAACTCGGGTAAGTTACTGTCGAGGGACAATGAAACCATCACACATTATCTGAAATAAGAAGACAAAGCCGAATGTATTGCTTATACAGTAAGAAAGAGTAACGCTGATCAGGCACAGGCTCTGCTGGTCTTCCAAAGGATCTCGGGGAAGCATGCAGCTCATTAAGGCTTTCAGAGCATCTGCAGAAGCCTAATGGGGGTAAAGGCTGTTGTTAACTGACTGAAACCCAGAAATGTGTTTGTTGGAGTGAGTCCTGATTGGCTGACTTTCAGAAGCAAAAGGCTGTCTCTGATTGGTTGGCTTATAAAAGCACATTCACTGCAGTAGCTGTTGATCAAGGGTCTGGATTTAAAATCAGTTCTGTTGACTGCATGTTGCCATGGCTACAGAACAATTTATCTTTTCTTACATATGTGAAAACTCAACCTGTCTAAATTTCAGTTTCTTATCTATAAACTTCACAGCAGGTTTTATAAAAATTTTAAAGATAATACTCAAAGAATTTACACTGTGCTTGCCACAGAGTGAGCATTCAGTAAAAGTTACATTGAAACTTTAAAGTTACTGAAAAGTTATTTTAAGATACACACAAGGCATTTTGTTTATAAAATGGATAGAGTTACTATGAAATATGGTCTGAATGCTTTTACTGGAACATGAAACATCATTTACTTCCTCTCATCCCTTTCCCCACTCTTGATTAAAAAAAAACAAAAAACAAAAAAACCTCAACTAACATGGTATTTTATTCACAAGGCCTAATACCTGAGTTTAAATGGGCTTGTATTACCTAGGGTTCTGCTTTTGTTCTACTCTACCTAAGCTCATTTTAGAGTCTGAAGGCATGAGATAAATAGAATGGACCCGCTCCAGTGCTCTAGGAGAATATGGAGAATTGTGGTAGACCAGATTATTGCCTCCAATTCTTCCATCTCACCTTGTTATAGAATTGTATGTGACTTTACAGTATGTCCCACCAAGTAAACAGAGTCTATTCCCCACCTCCATTGATACTGGTGTTGGCCATGTGAATTACTTTAGCCAATGAATTGAAGCAGATAGGATGCAAGGAGAGGCTTTAGGCTTGCTTTTAGGATTTGGCTTGGAATTTTGCAACTCTGCCATCTACTTGAGAGTAACATATCCCATCCACGAAGAACGAGGAGGCACATGGAGCAGATCTGGACCCAATGTGCAGATTGAAGCCAAGCCCAGCTCAACAACAGACTCATGACTGAGAAAAATAAATATTTGTTGGTGTTAAGTCACGATATTTTGAAGTTATTTGTTGTACAGCAAAAGCTGACTGATATATAAAGGAAAGACATCTAAGGCAGAGCCCGGATGGTTATAGATGAGAAAGAGAAATGGAGCAGGAATTGGGAATAAAGAACCAGAGAAGTAGATTAACCTGAGAAAAATATCACTATTACTTTGTTTTGCTTTATCTGTAAGGGGAACGTTAATACATTAATACTTTCTCCTAGGTACAAAATAATACAAAGATACAGCAATCATGAAGACTAAAATATAGGGCTTTCTGGGAGAGACAACCTCAGAGTTAAACAGAAAGATAAATGTTAAATACCTGGCATTTAACAACCAGAAAGCACTAAAGACTGAGAAGAACATGAGCTGGAAAACTAGTCCTGAGGCTGGGAAGTTGTTGAAAGTAAAAAAGACCAAGATTCTCGGTGCTAGAACAGTCCTTTTACAAAGGTTTTTTTCAAATCACACTATGGATTTGATTCAATGCAAGGTTACATTCCATTGCTTATGTACATATATTCAACAAAGTGGAGTGGGTATTAAGTAAGGGGGTCTCTGAGGCACAGCTAGGAAATATGGACAAATAATAATTAGACGGGATGCATTTGATAAGGATGATTCTGACTTCCTTGCTCCAGAAGCATTTTGCAGCTGTCAGAATCATCAATATCAGCTTACATCATCCCTTAAACACTAGTGTACAATATTGAGAAAGTGGCAAATCATACCATTTGAGTCTTCTGGTTTAAATTGTGAAAAATTAAATTATTATATTATGAAGTCAGATAGCATCCCTTTTAGAAAGTGTTACCTTTGATTAAACCAACATTAAAACTCTGGCTAAAACTCCAGAACAACTTTGATTACCTAGGTCAGACCCATTTCCATGAGTCCTGTTACATGGGTATCTAGTTAGTTTCTTTCATGAAAATATTATAATTTCAGATCCCAAGGGCTTTACAGTGACAGCCTAAACAAAGAAGTCTCTTTGAAACCAAACTATAAACTTAACAGTTTAAATTATGTACACCAGATTACATCTCATAAATTTAGAATACTCTTCTCAAAAGAGTAGAATGCAATGAAGTTAAACTGTTTATATTTGGAAATTCTGAACTTTTAGAAGAAAGGTTAACTTGTCTGCATCAGCTCTCACTATTTAAAATGGTTCATGTGCACTTGATGGCTGTGAGGTTTTAATTCCTTCACCCTGTTATGGTGTTATAATAGTAACAGCTTTGAAAAAAGTACACTTTGTTCTCACTTCTGCATTTCTTTTTTATAATATTCTCAATTTATCTACACAGTCAAAGGAAAAGAAAATTTTGGACCCTCCTTTCTTCCGCACTCAAACTACTATTGCTAAAAGAAGACTTCGAAGCCTGAATTATTTAGAGGTACTCTACATTATCTGAATCTGTTGGATAATAATTCAAACTTTCACTTTGGTTCAGCAAAATAGGCTTTGAGGGATAAGTAAATACAGCTTTTGAAGCTGAGGAAGTTCTTTGAATTGTTAACAACTAGAAAACTTCTAGTTATCTTAACCTAAAACACAAGTAAATTTATTTAAACAACAAGGACTTCTGCATCACATCCTCACAGTACAACCTCCACAGACAGAAAACAGGAACGCCCCTGACTTCAGCCCTCTCCCTTTTCCCAAAAGTCCCTCAGACAGACTTTCCCTCAAGTCTCCTGGCCAGAAGAGGTTCTCGTGTCTACCCTTAAGCCCATCGCAGGCATGCAGAATAGAACAGTTGCCTTAGAACAACTAAGATTCATTGCCTGGACTGAGGACAGACCCAGGCACCCCTGAAGCCCATGGCCTTACTGGATAAAATTGGGTTTAATACATACATAACCTGAAGGCAGAATTACTGTTGAATAGATATCTGCCATAGGCTTTTAGCTACACTTTTACAGAACTTAATTTCTTCAAACTCTCTTAAATGTGTATTTTAATTCTCAAAACATCTGGAGAGTTGGAATATAACTGATTATTCCTATCTTACAAACTGAGGTCCAGAGAAGTTAAGTGGTTTGCCCAAGACCACAAAACTAAGTGATCTTGAATTTGTGTTATATTCATTTTTTAATAATCACACGATGTTAAATAGTTCCTAAATAATGAATGAATATAACTTTCCATTTAAAACATGCAGGCATTTATATGTTATTTTTTAATGTAAAAAAAAAAAGAGAGAGACACACACAGGAATCTCCCTGACATGTTCTCCTTCTGACATGAACCTTCTCCTTGGTAAGAACTTCACGCTATTATGAATTTGTATAATAGCCTCACTCAAAGGAAAAAAGAGTCTCTACACTTTAACACAGGTAAAAATAGTTGAACTATTTCAAAAGCAAGGTGAACTACCTATGCTACAGTTTGCCAGTATCCTATCCTGTATGTAGGAGATGACACTGAATGTTACTGATGCATAATTATAGGGATGTCACTGTCCTTAAACTGCAATAAAAGGCATACAGAGGACCACCTGAAGTCTGTTAGCCTGACTTCTGCCTCTTAGCTGGGCAAATAATGAGATTCTACCTCCCTTTAAAATATTTCTTGAGAAAGATCATCTGGAATTAGCACTAGTACCTTACTAACTGATTGAAAAAGTGCTCCATGTCATAGGCAGCTCTATAACTGAGCTCATCTTCTTGGTTGCTGTGTGCTCACAAAAGGTCCTTCATTTTCCCTTCTGTGAGCAATGGAGATGACAGTGCCACGAGAATGTCACTCTCTTAAGTTAAGATCAGGCTTAAGCCCCTGTGAATCCTGCTATCTTCTTCTCTGTTTTTAGAGGAGTTTACTACGTAACAAACTCCTAATTCATTCATTCCTATTAGCATTATTTTTAGAATTCCCCAGGCCAATCCATTAAAAAGTAAGTTAGTAGCAAATGATTCTTAATTAACATTACTCTTTTTAATTTCCAAAAGTATGTTACTTTTAGGAATCTATTCTCTAGAAATACGTGTACATGTACACCAAGATATATGTACTGGGAACTTCATTACTGCATTGTTGTAATAATGAAAATTTAGGAACAATATAAACTACCATCAGTAGAAGCAGAGTTAAATCAACTGTTATGTATACATAAATGGAACCTCAGGCAGTTTTTTAAAAAATTTGATAAACTTATATGTACTTGATGGAAAAGATGTATATCATAAATTGTTTTATTTTCAAAGCAAAATGTGGAACAATGCTTACCCTATATTCCATTTTTGCTTTAAAAATACATGTAGTGCACTGGAATTTGACACAACATTGTACAAATGACTATAACTCAATAAAAAATGTTTTAAAATAGAAAAAATAATAAAATAGTTGTAGAATTTAAAAAAAAATACATGTAGTAGGGGGGAAGGTATAGTTCAAGTGGTAAAGCACATGCTTAGCATATACAAGGTCCTGGGTTCAATCCCCAGTACCTGCTCCATAAATAAATAAATAAATAAACAAACAAACAAACATGTAGCATAAGCATAGAAAATCTCTGGAAGTATACACAGCAAACTAACAGTCAAACTTGTAGGAGAATGGTATTAAAGAATAAGATATCTTACTTTAACTTTATGTACTTCTGTGTAGTTAGCTAAGTATTGGGTTTATAATTTTTAAATAATCTGAAAAGGAAAAAAGTAAAAGTACAATTTTAGAATATTGTACCTCGGTATCCCATTGTTTTTTCATTAAGTGATTTGATAAAAGGCACCATAGCGTTGAAACAAGGAGCAGTGATGAACAAATTGCCCAGGTTTGAATACCAGCTCTGTTACTTACTAACCGTACATCTTTGGGCAAGTTACTTAGTTTCTCTCTACCTCAATTTCCTCATCAGTTAAGTAGGGATAATTGTAGTACCAACTGAGATTGTTGTAAGAAGAAAAGAAGACAACACATGAAAAATTCTAACTTAAAACAGTGTCCAGAACATAGTAAGGGTTCGATAATTATTAGCAAGTAATAGAGAAAAGATAGATACCTTAATGAAAATGGTCTATCTCATCAGTCCCAGAGTTGGGATTAAAACTCAGGCTGCCTGGTTCCTGGTTCAATTGGCTTTGAATGATATACTTTGTTATTTCTTTTTCACATGATCACTTTTAAGTCTCTGAGATCAGCCCAGTTTCCTCCACTCTTTATTCTAAAGGAAGCTATCTCTGGCATTTTAAAGGCATACATAGAAAACTATAAAAAAGAAAAACAACAACATTAAGAAAATGTTCAAGATACAAGGACAATAATTCATTCAAGTCCAATAATCTCCTGGAAATGTGTTTTCTTAAATGCAATCTCCTGCAGTTGTCAGCAAGATACATGTGCAGTTAACTGTGAGGAAATAGGAATCTGCTAGCAAAATTCAATCTGAAAAAACAAGTGTTATGAAAAAGAATCCTCCAAAATACGACCAATATGTCATGTTAATTTTATAGGAGAGACTAAAAGTTCAAACCATTGTTCGTCATAGGCTAAATAGTACACATATTTTTGTTCTCAAAAAGACGTTGCTGTGAGCCATCAAATGCAATCAGCACATATGAATACCAAGCCCTTCTGTGAAAGGACCAAACTATGGGGAAACATAGTATCTTGTCACATATTAGGTACTCAACAGCTATCTGTTGAATGGATTAATGAATGTATACTTTAAATCTGATGACATAATTGCATATCTGCTGGCTGTCTACTTGGGATGTACTTGAAAATCTTTCTTCTTTACCATCCCACAAAGTAAAACAAATAGGGGATTTTAAATTTAATACCATCTGAATCAACTACCAGTGTTTCCATTTTCCTACTCACAGGAACAGTAAACATTGAGAAAAATGGCTTCCTTATATAAATAAGCTCCTCTAATTATTTTCTGATAAAATTTCATGGATATCTCAAAAAAAAAAAAAGGAAAATGGAGAGAGAAGAAAAAGAAGAAGGAGGAGAAGGAGGAGTTGAAGGAGGAGAAGGAGAAAAGAGAAGAGAAAAACAGAGAAGGGAAGGGAAGAGAGAAAGATTAAGATACTTTTACAGTGCGATTAATCCAGTTCTGGCTCTCGGGTCTCAGAAGTTTCATTCCCCCTTCATTTCTTCTAAGATACACATGTAGTTTAATTTCCTGGGTAGACTACTGACCTTCACAATCCTTGAACCTCACTTTTTCTCCCATTCAGATTACCTCTACCTGGCACTGCTTTTTCTCCACCCAACCCAGGCCTGGGAGAGTGTGCCTTTTTAGACCCAAATTAAAAACAAGAAGCAAACGATTGGGTTTGCTTTGAATAACCTGTCCTTTCATCTTTTCTTAGCCTGAAGCATAAAGCAAAGTGAACCTTTTTTTTTCCTAACTTCTTTCAACCAAACTCTACCATAAGCTGCATTCACTGGAAAAAAAAAATCTATGAAATATCCACACAATTATAAGGGAACTGAGAAATTTCACGGAAGACACTCAGCTATTATATATAGCTCCATTTCTGGCAGAGTATTAGGATTTGAAATTAAGAAGAGAAAAGGGAGAAAGTTATAAATACAGCAAGACTGGAAGCTACTATATCTGGAACTAGCTGGTTTTCAACTACATTAGTCAAGAGTGTTCAGTTACCTAGCCTTGACATGTTTGCTCTTTGCTCTCTTTTGTTCTGTCATCAAAAAATCATTTCACACATAGCCATAAGTGCCACATTGTTATTCTGGTGTAATGCTCTCATGTATGATATCAGCATTTCAACATTTTTATATGTTTTATTTATGCTACCAAATTCTGATTTCTTTCATCTCTTTATACTTTACCATTTATTTTAAAGCCTGTACTATAGGGTTTTTCCCCTCCCTGGGTGTTTCATAAGCATCTTTGGGTAAAGGCATTAAGGATCTGATTAGCTTATTATGAACTGTGTGCCTTGTCCTTCTGGATAGGAACAAGAGGCTCTTCAGAATCTCAATGGCTGTATCCACAGCTCCTGAGAGCCTTGACACAACTCAGGTGCACAGGCTACACGGGTTTATCTGTGTCCTTAATACTGACCCAAAGCAAGGTGGTTTTGCTGTTTGCATTATTGTTTTATTTAAAAGATAAAAATTCTTGTTTACCACAGCATGCTAGACCAATACTTAGTAAGAAGTAGAAACCAGGGCAGCAAATACTTACTGCAAGATAATAGTGAAAATGGTAGACTTTGGAACTAAAGAGATGGTAAAGTAAGTTCCTCCCCCAGTGACTTTTACATCTAATTAGGAGAACTAAGATGTCCTGGATGAAAAACATACATATATAATGCTGGGAAGACAACCTTCAAATTTTTTTAGCCCTAGAATTCTATGATTCTATTAAGAATAAAGGATCAATGAATAACTTAAATGCCAGAGCAAAATAGATTAAATTCATTCCAGTATTAACAATGGAATTGTGGTGTCTATTTTCAGTACAAGAGAAGTGGAGAGAAGGAAAGAAGAAAATACCAGTCACTCTCTGTTTCCAGGGAGAGTATAATGAGCCTTCTCGTGCGTGGTGGGCACACCAGGCCCTGAATGATCTACCTCATCTCATATTATTTTTGCTTCCCCTTGTGCCTGGCATCTCTTAGCACCCTAGCCATCTCTTCTTTAAGAAACATGGACTTAGGCACCCATGCTGTGTGATCTCTAACCTTGAGCATTATCCCTGTCACAGCTCTTGCCTGGCTATCCCCACCGCACTGTAAGTTCCTGAAGGGCAGGGATGTTGGAATTAATCATCACAACAATGAAGACTTCTTTATTAGACAGAAGAGACTTGGACAGGCTTATATACTGAGAAGCCAGTAATTCAGGACTCTATGAATAACTATGTTGCATTTCTGCAGTGCCTCCTTATCTCTATCTCCTTATTTTCCCCAGCATACATCCTAGACACATTTTAGAACTCCTTTCCAAGAATCCTGGCAGGAGAGGGCAAGGATATGGAGCCAGGAACACTCTAGCATAGCAATTCATTTACATTGCTTCCTCAATTAAAAGTCCACTTTCAATCTATACTGTCATCAAACAGGAATATTACAGCGAGGCACGGACCAGTGCAGACTCATCACTATTTCTGTAGACCAGTATTTTATTTACAGGTTGTATATTGTTCAGTGGTGAAGAACATGAGCTCTGGAGTCAGACACACTTGAATCCAAGTATCTCTGCACTTCTGGCTATGTGAGATTGGACAACAAATTTAGTCTTTTTATGCTCAGTTTTTTGATCTATAAAGTGATGACACCATAACAAACACCTTATGGAGTTATCAGGAATAGTAAATAAACTAATCTCTATAAAAATAGCTAACATAGTGCCTAACAGTTCACAAAAATTAAGTACAATGGTTCATTTATTCTTGCTTTCAACAAATATCAGTGCTAAAGATAGAGAAAGTGAGGAAAAGGTATAAAAATCCCTGTATTTATGAGCTTTCAGACTAGTAATGGAGACAACAAACAAGACTGATAAATAGTATACATCATGTGTTTATGCAGTGCTAGGGAGAAAATACAGCAAGGAAAGAAAATTGAATGGGTGTAACAGCTTCATTCTGAGGAGGATGATTACATAAAATCATTACGACTCTTCCAAGTACCTAAGTGGGAAATTAAAATTTCAGAATATAAGATCCATGATGTCAAGAATTTGTGTATTTGGTTCATTACCATATCCTTAGTAACAGGGCTTGATATATAAGTGTCTAAGAAATATTTGACTGAACATTGATGAATAAATATTGACACTATGTGAAATATTATGTGGCATGCATTATAAACAGCTTTGTTTGCAAAAAAACAGTAAAACCATTTTAGGCAAATGACAATATAATCAGTGTGAAATTGTTAGGAATAGTGAGCATTTGACTAGAAAACTCAGAAATATTTAATGGTATCTGCTCCTCAGCCATCCCCCACCACTAGTATCTCTCTTAGGGAACCTGCTTCATGCCTTGTTCCTGTACAGTAAGCAGCAGACTACAGAGCGATCAGGTAACAACTGAGTGGAGAAGGACTGATCCCTGCCCGGGTTGGCCCACTGTAAGCACATCATTGGTTTTTGTGGTCTGGTTTGAAGAGAAGCCAAACCAATCAGACCGTCTCCTTGAGGAATTTAAACTAAAAGGACAAGGAAGGAAGTTACCTATGATTTCAGTGCTTGAACTAAAGGTTCATCTAGAGTTTGGACTGACGTGGTCATTTCGGAGCCATATGTTATGAGGAAACAGAGACTCGGAGAGCGCTGGCTGGGAGTGAGGCATCAGGGTAGATGTGCAGGGAGGAAAAGGAAAGCCACATGACAGAAAGACAAAGATGGGAATGCGGCTGGTACTTGAGATTGTCTCAGTTCCCACTGACTCTGCAGTCTGGTTGTTTAGTCTGTCCTGGGTGATTCTGAGACATCCTTGTGTCCTTAGAATAAGCTCATTTTTGCCTAAATTAGATTAAGTTTCTTTTCTTTCTAACCAAGAGAGCACAGACTCTTGGTCATCAATTATACAGTATGCACTTCATACACAGTCTGATTTAAACATTAACACACTTCTATTACCCGTTTACTTTAGAGCAAGGGGAAAAAAATGGAGGTTCACAAAAATGAACCAATTCATCCAAAGTTGAATGGCTATCGAATGAAAGGTCTGAAATTTGAACCAAAGTCTGTCCAAGTCCAAAGCTAATAATTTTTGTCCTGTTCTGGAAGAACAGAATATAAGTACTATAGGAAATCATGAAAAATAGACTCCTTTTGATTAGAGTACACAGATGAAACTTCATTAGCAGAGGAAGGACTTGAGCAGATCAAAAGATGAGTAGAACTGAGAAGCGTGTAGAATATTTTGGAGTGTTGATGGAATGCTATTCCAGATATAGGTACAACATGACCAAAATCATGGTGATGACAATGAGAACATCAGGCAAGACTAGGGAGACAAACAAGTTTGGCATCAGTGAGAAGCAGCTTCATTTTGGAGGATGGTATGAAATCAGATTAGATAGTTAATGCCTGTAAAACCTGAATTCTTGACCTTGCATGCTTAATAATGCTAAATGGCTGCTAAATATTTTTGAGGCTTCAGTAGAATGTGTAGGTGGTCTTATGCCTAAATTTAGGAGTTGGGACTCCAAACAAATAAATTATTTTAGAAGCAAACAGTTATTATGTCTTTTGTTATGCTCATTCCCAAAACCCCCCTCTCAAAAAAGAAATCTTCCTGACTCTAGGGAAACTACAACATGCCCAACTTTCGGAACTGCTGATAACATTACTATAAAAGTAAAAGATTAGGCTTGCCTTGTGGTCCCAAGATTGATTCAGTTGTCACACTCAAGTACAGGTAAGGTAATTTATCCGTATAGCTGAGGTACATTTCCAAAATTATTTCATTTTAAAAAGAGAGTTAAAAAAAATTCTCTAACTCTAAAATTCACTTAGAAGAAACCGTACCCTCAGTAAATCAGATCCCCTGGGGGAAATCATGGTTCATTACCACTGTCTTAAAAATTCATTACTTTTTCAATAGCTTCTATTTCCCTATTTCCTGGCCACCCACTCATCATTAACCCATTGCATTCTGGCTTATCTACTCTCTTTGAATGTAACAGACTGGGTGCCTTGAATAACAGAAATGTATTTTCTCACAGTTCCAGAGGTTAGACATCCAAGGTCAAGGTGTCAGCAAGACTAGCTTTTTTCTGAGGCTTCTCTCCTTGCAGGTGGCTGTGGCCATCTCCTCGCTGTGTCCTCACATGGTCTTTAGTCTTTCTTCTGTATGCTCACATCCTTGGTGTCTCTTTTTGTGTCTAAATTTTATCTTCCTATAAGGACACCATTTGAATCAGATTAGGGCCCACCCTAATGGCCCCATTTTTAACTTAGTCACCCCTTTAAAGGGCCTATCTCCCAATACAGTAACATTCTGAGGTGCTGAGTGTTAGGGCTTCAACATATGAACTTTGAGGAGATATATGCAGCCTACAACACTGTGGCTTCCTAACCAATAAATTCAAATGTCTTTTTCTGTCTTCATCATCTTTTTTTTTTTTTAACATTTTTTTATGTCTTCATCATCTTTAAATTCTCTGTAGCATTCAATCATGTTGCTAACTTCTTCAAAAATTTCTTTCCTTTCCTTGAGGAATACACCACAGCACCTCTCATCTTTGTGCCTTTTCATGTGTTAATTTTTCCGTCCTCTTTAATTCTATTCCCAGCTGAACAACATTCCTCTGAGATCCCTTCCACAACTACCCGAGTCACCTTGTGTGCATCCTGCACCTGCCTATCATAGCAATAATAAGAATGGCAAAAATAAAAAAGAAGGAGGCACTAACATTTATTGAGTAGTTTCTGTGTGCCTGACATGTATTAACTTTTTACCACAACCCAATAGGCACTATTATTATTCCCATGGTATAGATAATATCGAGACATACATGGCTGCAGTAAATAACAGAGCATTTATCACACTGTATTATAGTCACAATTATAACTGTCTGTTTCTCCTACTAGATTTTCACCTCTGTGAAGGCAAAGGATCTGTTTAATTTATTGTGGTGTTCCCAGTATCTAACATGCCTTATTGGTAGCTGCGTAATGAACAGTTTTAGTTCCACTGAATCGATGTGAGTTGAACTGTGACTCTGTGCTCTGCTTACTCTCCCCTACCCTGTTTGACAACTTCTCTTCTAAATGCTTTATTGACTCCCTTTCCTCTTTGCATCCAGTAAATGTGGATTTTTTCACCCTATCAGTTCTTGATCCTTCTCTTTCTCTCTACATATACTCTTTCCAAAGGATTTCAGCCTCTAACAGTGTCAGTTCTCACAGATATTCAAATGACTCCCGAATGTACATGTAGTTCTGACCACGCTCACTTTGGGGGGATGTCCTATTGCATTTGCACCTCAGTTTCATTGTCCAAACTGAATCATCATATTCTCCATGGCAGCTTCCTGCTTTTACTCCCATTTAACAGCAGCAGCGGTACTCTCCCCTCACCCAATTTAGTACCTGAAAATTAATCTCAATTCTTCTTGGTTGCCTCCTATAGCCAATCGGCTGCTAGTCATATAGATCTTTCTTCAGCAATACCTGTTTTGTTAATCCCCACTTCTACTGTACCTGTTCAGGACCTCATTACCTCAAGTCCAGATTTTCACACTGGCTTCCTAACTGGACTTCCTTCCACTATGTTGCTCTTGAAAATGCTGCCAGATTTATCTTCCTAAGAGTCACTCTGACTATATCACACTTTACTCGAAGTCTTTAGTGACTCTCAACTCAAATGAATTAGGATAATTTCCTCGATCAGGCCTTCTCATCAAAGTCTCCTTTCCTCTGTCCCTGCTTATTTGAGCCTTTTCCATTCTCTATACCGCAGTCACACAGACCCTCTTTTTGCTCACAGGCTCCCCCGTACTTCCTCATTTCTGCTTCTCCTGCAGTCTAGAATAATCTCTATGCCCACCCCGTCTCCACCAATCAAATTCTATCAAGCCTTCAAATCTCACATGCAAGCTCTCCAGTGATATCAGCTGGATGTTCTTTCTCCCTCTTTGGACATTTTGAACTGGAAGACCTCTGGGTCACAGGAGATACTGAATTTTGCTTTACACTGTACTAAGTTTTCTTAAGAATTTACCTTGTCCCCCTATTTATTGTAGGCTTCTTAAAGGAAAGAGCCTTACTTAGCTCAACTATATGACTGAGCACAATGTCTTATATGTGCAAAACACTCAAACTCTACTTGTAAAACTGAATTATCATAGACTAGTGTAAGAAGCAAAAACTGTCAGCTTTTGTAAAGGATCTGACTTACTCTCTACAATCTTTCTTATACTGAAGCTTACCCATAAGCAATTGAGCTATGATTCTTCTGGATCTCCCACCTACAGGACTACTTCACTGTAGTTTTTTGTACATTATGTGTGTGAAAGAGCAAGAGAAGGGCCACAGCTGCAAGCACTTTTGAAGAGATTCTCTCACATAGGGAAGGCTTGTATTTCAATTTCCTCCATGGATTTCAGAATTAAATATTCCAAAGTAGGATGTGTCCCAGCCAGAGGTAAGCCATTTACAGAAGAGCTCTATGACCAGTGTCCCTAGAACACCCTGGTGTTTTGATTCAGTTCTGTTTCTGCAAGATTGCCAAAGAACTCTGACATGCATGACTGCAAACAGCATAATGAGATTTAACATTTTTCTGCCTGGTAAAGATCGAAAAGATCTAAGCCAAACTTCAACCAATTCTTCCAAAACAAAACAAACAAAAAACCAAGAATGGAGAAAGGACTATTAACTATAAATGTTCTACCTGAAGAACCCCTTCGAGTAGCACATATGAAACACTGACCTGAAGCAACGTTCTGACCCTCATGCTCCAGACCTAACCTTACTCCCATTTCTGACTTTTTCATCAGAATCATTAATGGTTGTACAAGGAGTCTGAAGCCTTCTTAGTTCTCCAGCATGAAATAGTTCCTAAAGTATTAATGGTTGACATCTAGGCCCCTTGGGGACTGTGGGATAAGAGCAGATGGGAGGAGAACATGCCACTCACACTTACCACCCAGGAGACTCACCACCCAAACCACCGGCCTGCTCCCACTCTGTGTAGCTGGGTCCTCAAATATGCAGACCTATAAAATGCATGCTTTATTCACAGCCTTAGTTCCAAGCCATCTTTCATGATCCAACTTCTTCAAAATTAATCAGTGTTAAGTTCTGGCTCAAATGCTGATTAGCCAATAACTTTTCTTCCTTGACATCTCGATATCCAGGGGATATCAGAGTCTTTAGAGGGTCTTACTTCCTCAGTATCCAGGGATCAAGATCAGGAAGGGACAGAGCTGCCTCAGAGGGACTGACTCTCCAAGCTCAGACAGCTCTGGTGGTCACCCTTAAAATCTGGTGATGAGTATGCTAACTAAATGTCTGTCTGCTTTCACGTATATTTCTTGCTCTTCCTCTTGCCATGCTCTGTTTGATGGGATCCCTTGCCTTCTGGCCTCCGGGTAAATTCATCCAATGGGAGGAATTAACAGAGAATTGGAGGGTAGCTATAGAAGAAAAGGTATCTCTACCCCTTTCATTTCTCCTGTGGGTCTCTAAAAGCAGCTGTGTCTCCACAGGTTCTGTCAGACTTTTCCTTGGTAGCCCAGCCCTTTCAAGGCAGCCTCCACCAAGGCTTTAGTTCCAGCCAAATAATCTTGGCTTTTCCCACTGACACTCCATGCCCAGATATGGCAATGACTTTCTGTTTTGCAAATATCCAGCTGCCTCGTTATCCGTTTGCTTTCTCATCCATCTGTGACCTGTAGAACTCTTTCCTTGTCTTAATTTTCTTTGGCTTAAAAGATATAAGATGGTTTCTATTTTTCTAAATGAACTATGACCAACTAATGCAGGCAGTATTCCAGTAGTTTAACGTGTGATTAAACTACTGTGAGTGACAGCCTTACAGTGGTGTTAGAGCATTTGGTACTGCCAGACCTAAGATTCTTAACCAGGGATGAACATCCAAATAACCTGAAGAACTTTTTCGAAATCCAGATTCTTGGCTCTTGTTTAAGGTCCCTGGAAAAAGTACCTCAGACATATATATTTTTTAAATCTCCACAGCTGAATTGGAGGTACACACCTTGGTTAAGAACCACTGATTCAAGGTAAAAATATTTTTTAACTAACTAATCTTTATCACATTGATAGAATAGAAAAGAAAATCAACTACTGAAATTGCTTCTATTAGTTACCTGCCACCTGCCCTCCACACATTTATTCTTTGCCCATCAATGTTCTGCTCTGTGCCCAGGTAGGATGACTCCTATGAACCCATCATTTAGGCTCCCTTGCCCTCTGGCTTCTGGTTTGGTTTGGTTGATGGGAGGTATTGACCAGAGATCAGAAGGTGAGAAGAGAGAGAAGTTAGGGTGTTTGTTCACCTCCTACTCTCCTTGTCTGGTCTGGACTCTGGTCATAGTTGCATTCTATGGTCATAGTTCCTTTTTTTAATGGCCCCAAACTGACTTTGGGTTTTATATTTCTATCAGTTTCCCTTGCCATTTCAGGCCTAGTGATAGGAAATAACTCCCACTAGTCCTTGGGCATTTTACCACCCGTTGTGGGTTTTCTTACTTTCATCCTCCTCTGTAAACAGCTGCTTCATTAACTTCTGCTCAGTTAAATCCTCTGCACACACTTTCTTTCCTCATGGACTCTGGCAGAGGCATCACTGATCTAGAAATCTTCATGAACCTAAGTTTAGATTGTTTTTGAATATCAGAATCACTTTACAACATTATGAAGGAGTTAAAAAAAATGCCAGGATCACAGGATAGGCCATTATTCCTGTTCTAAAGTGTATCTGGAAGGACTATTTCGTTCATAGTATAAGAAAATTCATTAATTAACATAAAATGTCAAAATGGAATCTGTAATATTTCACTCATTTCTGATGTTTAAACAAAGCTACTCTTGTGATAGTTATTTTAATAATGGTGATGAAGAGATTTATTGTCTGTCTGCACTCATTTGTCAGAGTTCAAGGCATTCTATTCTTTCCTTTTACTAATTGTACCATCTTGATCCATTGGCATTGCTTCACAGCTACTTTGAAGCCTGCAACCAACTTACCTGATCTCTCTTTCTCTCCACTATCTGTGTTAAAGTATTTCATCTCTTTCTAGCCCACACTGAAGTAACCTCCTCTTACCTTTCCATCAAGATGCTTTACCCAGAACAATTCTAAGTGGAGAAAGAAATAAAAAGAAAGAACAGAAGATGGAAGACACAGATGGATAATCACACAAAAGAAGGGAGATAAAAGAGAATGGGAGATAAACACACTGGCCTGCAACCATTTCACTGCAATGGTTCTAGCTGCCTGGAATTTCCACACACAGCCTTTGCCAAACAACTTGCCAACTACAGGGGAAACGTGGATCTTCAAAATCCCTGTATCCCTTTCCAATGACCCTTCACAAGCTAACAGCTATATGTAGGTTCACTGAAGGAGAGAAGAAATATGGTGTAGAAAAGAGAAAGACATATGTAATAATGTGACTAATCTGTAAGGAGCATACACAGATGATACTGAATTTGGAACAAATGAAAGAACAGGCATGAGTTTGGGTCATTCATTTGATTACCTGATATAACTCCTTTCTATCACATGTCAAATGTTCTCATCGGACCCAAATGTCATCAGCGGATAATGCTGATTTGATATTCTGTTGAGTTTCTTCATCTAATCTGATTGGTAATTCTTTACAGTTTCTTACTTGCTTCACATATTTTCATGCTTGATTTTCTTCTTTTAAACATAATCATTTCAAGCTTATGTCTAATTTCCTTATCTGAAGTTTTTTCTTCTCTGTTTCTAAGGCCTGTTGTTTTTGCTGGGTTTTGTTGCTTTTCTCTTGTATATTTACTTCTTTACTGTGAACTGCTAGTGGAAATTTTTTAGGGCTGGGATTAAAATGGGTTTCTTCCAAGAGGATTTGGATTTGCTTCTCCCAAGCTGCTGAGGCACTACAAGCTTGCAATCCCTTTTAATTTAATTTTTGGTGTGAAGTTTTCTGGAAGCTACATAAGTAGTGTGATTTCCTGCTACAACTCGCATAGGGCCAATCCATTATTCCAAACGCTCAATAGCATATTTTTCCCACTCCATTCAAAGCCAAGGTTTGAGAGAACTGATTAGCCTCACAGTTGCCTGGGAGGTAGTTATTAGAATTTCATCATGTTGTTGAGAATGAAGGCCTTTAGGGGAGTTCCAATTTTATGTAAGTATGCTTTCCAATCAGACTCCCCATTATGAGAAGCCCTGGGTTTTCCCTTGTTCCCTATACCCTGTGAGGGCATATAAAGCCCAAGTTCATTCCTTGTTGCAAATGTTCTCAAGGTCAAAGCCAGCTCTGGGCTCAGTTTACTTCTCTAAGTGTCTATCTCTGGTCACCAATTTGAAAATTTATTCACTTTCTTATCAGCACATCCATGCTCTTTAGATGTTTGTACCCTTTCCCATGAATTTTAGTTACTTTCAATGGGATTCAAATACTTACACTACCACAGTTCCAAAAACAGAAATACAGAAGGAGCATTTTCATAATTCTGAGCTCTCAGAAGATTTTTCAAATGAATGTTTTTGTAAACAGTACACTGAGTGACTAATCAATTTCTTCTATGCAGTTGAATATTTAAAATAGTAAAACCATTCTTCATATGAGTATTTCATATGCTGGGAAAAAACTAAGGGCATGAAGTCGTAAGCACAACTTTATAAAGGAAGTCCTCTAAGGAGCCAGTGGAAGTTATACAAGAATGCTGTTTCAAGGAAACAAAGTTCTGTATTCTGGATAATTAGCCCCTCAATATACTTCATAATAAAAAATGATTAAGTTTGAGAAACATTGCATACTGTATTATCCACACTATATTATCTTAGAGATTCATAAATTACCATAGGAAAGCTGAAATAGAGAAATCTGTTCTTACTGACACTTATTTGAAGCTGAAATTCTTTCCTTTTTCTACAGGACGGGAAACTAGCATGCCACATGAAATATTTTGTGAACCTTGCCTTAAGATATATTCTGGCATATTATATGATAAAGATGGAGAATTTTCATAACAGAATACATAATGTGT
Organism: Camelus ferus; assembly: GCF_009834535.1. Lineage (NCBI taxonomy): Eukaryota > Metazoa > Chordata > Mammalia > Artiodactyla > Camelidae > Camelus > Camelus ferus. The sequence continues at coordinate 52,565,674 of NC_045708.1, read as the reverse complement.
ATCTTACATGACTTTTCTCAATAAAAATTTTAGCAGCTGATGACTAGCAGAGAAATAAAGACTAAAAGTTTCTAACAAGACTCAGAATACAGGTGTTCTGTCCTTCTGCTTTCCTCCTTGAAACACCTTTTCCACTTAATTTCCCAGACAGCATAGTCCCCAGTTTTCCTTTGACCTTACTGGCTGATCATTCCCAGACTTCTTTGCTAGTCACTTGTCATCTACCCAATGTCCTAATGGTCAGCCCTTAGATATCTTCTCTACTTGCACTCATGAAGATGGTGACCTCATCCAGTTTTATAACTTAAATAATACCTTTATGCTGAATACTCCCAAATTTATATACCCAATCCACACTTTTATTCTGAACCTCAACTTCATATGCCCAGTTGTCCACTTGACATCTCTGCTTGGGTGTCTCAGACCCAACCTGTCCAAAACTGAATTCCTAAACTCAAAACCTGCTCCTCCTACACTCTTTGCTGTCTTGGTCAATGTCCTCTTTTCCAGGTGTGAAAACCTTGAAGTCATCATAGTTTATTTCTCTCTTTTTCTAACAATGCAAATCCAATCCACTGACAAATTCTATTGATTCTATCATTAAAACATATCCAGAATAAACCACTTTTCTCCTCCTCCTGTGCTCCATCCATGGTCCAGGCCACCATCAACTCTTACTTAGATTATTACAATGCTTCCTCACTAATTTCCAAGCTTCCATCCTTCCTTCCCCACTGTATTAGTCAGGCTTCTCCAGAGAAACAGAACCAATAGGAGACAGATTTATAGATATAGTTATAGATATAGATATAGATACAAAAAGAGAGAGAGAAAGTTTTATTATAAAGAATTGGCTCATGCAATAATGGAGGTTGACAAGTCCCAAGATTTGCTTTCACCAAGCTGGAGGTTCAGGAGAGTCAATGGAATATTCCCAGTCTAAGTCCAAAGGCTTGAAAACTAGGAGAGCCAATGATGTAGTTCCAGTCTGAAGGTCAGCAGTCTGGAGACCCAGGAAGAGCTGATGTTTTAGTTTGATTCCAAAGCAGGAAAAAAGCAAACAACAAAACAAATGCACCTGCTGAAAGACAGTTGGCCATTAGAAATTCCCTCTTACTCAGAGGAAGGTCAGCCTTTTGCTCTGTTCAGGTTTTCAGCTGATTGGATGGGCCCACCCACAGCAAGGAAGGCAATCTGCCTTTAGTCAGTCTTGATTTAAATGTCAAGTTCATCCAAAAACACCTCTGCAGAAACACTCAGAATAATACAAGACCAAAGGGCACCCATGGCCCATTTAAGTTGACACATAAAATTAACCATTATGCCCTCTATAATTGATGCTCATTAGAAATACAGATCATTCTGTTGGAACAAAATCCAGATCTTGCCATTCTCCAAAATTTTCATTGGCTTTCCATCTCTTTATAATTATTTATAAGACCCTCCCCACTGTATATCCCTTATTCCTCATTTCCCCTCTGATTTCACTTCCTTCAACTTCTTTTGCTCATTCATCTCTTAAGCACAGAGATATCCTTCCAGTTCCTCCAGCTCCCCACTCAGGGTCTTTGTACTTGCTTTTCCCTCTGCCTGGATTGCTCTTCCCCTCAGATATCTGTCTGGCTCACTAACCCCCATCAAGTCTTTGCTTCAATATTATCTTCTCACTGAGATTCTCCCTGGCCATGCTGTCTAAAATTGAGCCTCTGCATCCCATACTCCCTAGTTCCCTCCCTGCTTGAAAATTCTCCTCACTTTTTTATCACCATCAAACATGCTTTTGAATTTACTCATTTATTTTATTTTCTTCTCTCTGTCATTGGAAGATATGTTCCACAAGGGCAGGGAATTTTGTCTGAGCTGCTGTGTCCCTGGTGCCTAGAAAATTCTTGGAATGTAGAAAATGTTTAATAAACAGTTGTAAATGAATGTATGCTTTCCATCTTTATATATAATATATGAAGTTAATGTTGCATGGTGAAAATTTTTTAATCTGACTTTTTTTCTCACTTTAAATAACAAGTTTCCTACTTGCAAATAAAAAGTCTGCAAAAATATCCATAGTTTGAATTTCTCAAATAGGAAGTCCTGCTCTGTTCATGTTCTTAGATAAGTACTCAGGGGAAGCCCCGTAACTTTTTATAAGAAATGCTTAGAAAACATTTCTCAATTCAGCTGGAACAGATAGCACTAGGTCTAGGATCTCACTAATATTTACCGTAGAGCCCAAGAGGCTTTGCCCTTGTTAATTTTTCTCAATTCTTCAATCATCATTATTTTCCTAATATTCATGAAATCGTGGGGCAGAGATATACAGAAAAAGAGTGGATTCTCCATTTAAGGGGAAAATGATTACTTTGAACCTGCCACAAAAATTCAAATCCAACACAGAGATATACAGGGTAGGTCTAGTTATTAAGTAATCAATTGTGCTGGTTCCTTAGTTAGCAGGTGCATGAAATTCTTTCTCCATTTAGTCCATTGGATAGTATTTAATAATAATAACTTACAGTTGAGGAAAGTTTGCTCAGTTTTTGCTTTTTTGTTTAAGCTAGCCTTCCATAGAGGCCCAGAACATAGGGTACTTGTCTTAATAACCAAATCACCCATAATTTAAATAATCTATTATAGTCATTCCTGGCCCAGACATTTAAGTTACCTGTAATTATTGTCACCCCCATTTTAAAAGGTTCACAAAGAAAGAAAAAATTAATATCTGTGGCTCACCTACTTGGCATCAGTTACTAGGCTAAGCAAGTATGTATGTGTGTGTGATTGCTTACAACAGTCCCATGAGATGGGCAATGTTATCTCAGTTTTCACAGATGGAATAATTTGACCAAGATATCATAGCTAGTATATGCAAAAAGAGCACAGACATTTCTAATTCAAATATCTGTGACCTCTTCTTGCCATGTTGTTTTCATGTAACATTTATGAGATTTATGGCAAAGAGGTAAAAGGCTACTTCTGTCAAGGACCCTAAGGTGAACCTTTGCTTTAATACCCCATGGATTTGTAAGGATCCAGAGCAGTACATAAGATGAGAAGACTTGTGTCTTTTCTCAGCCAATTTCAAATCCTCCAGTTTCCCCAACACCTGTGGGAATTAATAATCATATGGAGGGGGAGGGTATAGCTCAGTGGTAGACTGCATGTTTAACATGCACAAGGTCCTGTGCTCAATCCCCAGTACTTCCATTAAAAATAAACAAACAAACAAACAAACAAACCTAATTACCTCCCCCTCCCCCCAAAAATAATAATCATTTGGAGTTTGGAAGAGGAAACTTCAGTTTAAGGTTGCAATCTACTCTCAACACAGCAGTCAGAGTAATCTTTGTTCTCCTTATTCTTTCTCTCAGAATGTTCCTCACAACCTCAATTCACAAGCAAATTCAGCATCTACATGGTTGATCTAACAACCTAACCTCAAAGTTCTGTTTGTTCCTGACTCCAGGAACCTTTATCTGCATCCCACTTCCTAACATATTGACTTCATTATATCCTTATTTTATAAATTGCCCCCTTTATAAATTTTCCTCAGTTATGTAGTTTTAGTATATTATCTGTATTCTACTGAAACTCTCTCATTCTATCCTCCATGTATTTTAACTTCTCATCCTTATTTTCTATCTCCTTATCTTTCTGTGCTGCATTCTGGGTATTTACTTTAGATACTTAATCTAGTTTCTTAATTCTCTCTTCAGTTATATCTAATCTCTGACCTGATCCACTGATGAGTTTTAAATTGTATAGATTTTAACTCTAGAATTTATATTTGTTTATTTTTCAAATATGCCTAGCAATTGGTACTCTGTTATTATTTATTCACTTACATGATTATGTTTTCTTTGTACTGCATAAGATAAGCCTGGAACTACATTTCTCAAAATTCCCTTCTCCATATAGTTCTGGCCTGGAGTCTACCAGTGGGAAGCCCTTACATAAAATTTTGAAAATGGGACAGAAGGAGAAGGTGTTGTTCTCTGAAGCCAGCTGCAGCTAATGTCTCCTCAGCAGATTTGAGATTGAGAACAATTTCCCGACTCATTCTTGAGAGGGGTGCTGTGGTTGAGATAAGTCATAGGAGTTCCCCAGAGGTTGTAGAAAATTGTAATGGCTTCCCAATGAACTCCAAAAACCCACACATTCTTACCACTCAGGCTGAAAATATTGGTGGTGGCTTTAGTAAATTGTAATGTCCCATTTCTTCCAGAGATATGAAGTCTCTAATTCCTTGAATTAATTTTTGAAAACTGGAATACATGGAAGAGCTTTTGTTTTTCGGACTGAACCCTGACTGATAAATCCAGGGAAAAGTGACATTCTCATTCATGCCTTAACAATATAAACACTGAGCATAGTAATTAAAAGAGTGAGCTGTATTATATTCATTAATGTATCTTTACCCCTCCCCTCAGCCTTTGCCCAGCATATTGTAAAAGAGCTGGTACTCTTTTAATTTTTGTATCCCTAGCATCTAGCATAATCCCCAGAATAACAGGACTAAAAAGAAATGGTTTGTTTTTAACGTCAAGAACCATAATTGTCATGGTCATGAACCATAATTGTAAGTCAGGTCAAAGATTTTTTTCTTCAAGATATTGGGGAAACACAAGATAAGGCATTACACACTTCCTGCAAGTGACAAAATAGTTATTTTTTTACTCCACATGCCTAGTGACTCCTCTTTCCAGGGTTTGTCCTGCTCTCCAATCAACAGCAAAAGGGGAAAATATACCTACATCATTTGCAATGCCTGGAGAATCTACCTTCTTCTACATACAAACCCACACACATACACAAATACATTTTTGTTATTCATTTTTAGCAATCACACGTCATTAGTCACTCAGGCTGTAGGGTCAGTTCATTACTTTATCTATTACCCCAAAACTCAATTCACTATCTTTCCACACAGTTGTATAAAAATGTGTTAGATAAATGTTTTACATAACATTTTTTAAATGTTGAAAAATCATACTCAGAGGATCTCTTTATGTATTCTCTTATTAATGTATCTGTATTCCTGATCATTCAGTCTTGCCTACAATAAAAATGTCAGTGGGAAAAAATAATTTTCCCACTGTTTGGTGGAAAGCATGCTCAGCTTCTGTTTGTATTGGATGGCACTGATCCCCCAGCTTCTGTGGAATAGCCAGCCCTGTTGAGAGTCACAGTGTTTAAACACAGTAGATCTTATTGCAGGTGGGCCATTTAAATGTCCATACTTCCCACCTCACTGGGGTTACGCAACATTGTCTTTTGTATGGATGAACAAATTAATGGATAAAAATTAAGTACCTCCGTATCTATACTTAAAAAGCCTATTTATAACCTAGAGGAGATGGACAAGTTTCTGGAAACATACTGTCCACCAAAACTGAATCAAGAAGAATCTGAACCCTTGAACAATCCAATCACTAGAAAGGAAATAGAAATAGCAATTAAAAACCTCCCTACAAATAAAAGTCCAGGACCGGACGGCTTCACCGGGGAATTCTACCAAACATACAAAGAGGAACTCATACCAGTCCTTCTCAAACTCTTCCAGACGATTGAAAAGGAGGGAATACTCCCAAACTCATTCTATGAAGCCACCATCACCCTGATACCAAAACCAGGCAAAGACACTACAAAAAAAGAGAATTATAGGCCAATATCACTGATGAACATAGACGCCAAAATCCTCACCAAAATTTTAGCAAATAGAATCCAACAACACATAAAAAAGATTATACATCATGACCAAGTGGGGTTCATCCCAGGGACACAAGGCTGGTTCAACATACGCAAATCAATCAGTGTAATACATCACATCAACAAGAGAAAGGACAAAAACCACATGATCATCTCAATCGATGCAGAAAAAGCATTTGATAAAATTCAACACCCATTTATGATAAAAACTCTCACCAAAGTGGGTATAGAGGGAACATATCTCAACATAATAAAAGCTATATATGACAAACCTACAGCCAGCATAGTACTCAACGGTGAAAAACTCAAAAGCTTCCCACTAAAATCTGGGACAAGACAAGGATGCCCACTATCACCACTCCTATTCAACATAGTCCTGGAAGTCCTAGCCACAGCAGTCAGGCAAGAGAAAGAAATAAAAGGGATCCAAATTGGAAAAGAAGAGGTAAAAGTGTCATTATATGCTGATGACATGTTACTATATATAGAAAACCCTAAAAGGTCCACACAAAAGCTACTAGAGCTGATTGAAGAATTCAGCAAGGTAGCAGGTTACAAAATTAACGTTCAAAAATCAGTTGCATTTCTTTACACTAACAATAAATCAACAGAAGAAGAAAGTAAAGAAACAATCCCCTTTAAAATAGCACCCAAAGTAATAAAATATCTGGGAATAAATCTAACGAAGGAGGTGAAAGAATTATACACAGAAAACTATAAACCATTGATGAAGGAAATTAAAGAAGACTTTAAAAAATGGAAAGATATTCCATGCTCTTGGATTGGAAGAATCAATATTGTTAAAATGGTCACACTGCCCAAGGCAATCTACAGATTTAATGCAATCCCTATTCAATTACCCAGGACATATTTCACAGAACTAGAAAAAATCATAATAAAATTCATATGGAACCATCAAAGACCTAGAATTGCCAAAGCATTACTGAAGAGAAAGAAAGAGGCTGGAGGAATAACTCTCCCAGACTTCAGACAATACTATAGAGCTACAGTCATCAAGACAGCATGGTATTGGTACCAAAACAGACATATAGACCAATGGAACAGAATAGAGAGCCCAGAAATGAACCCACAAACTTTGGGTCAACTCATCTTTGACAAAGGAGGCAAGAATATACATTGGAATAAAGACAGTCTCTTCAGCAAATGGTGTTGGGAAAACTGGACAGCAGCATGCAAAACAATGAAGCTAGAACACTCCCTTACACCATATACAAAAATCAACTCAAAATGGATTAAAGACTTAAACATAAGACAAGATACAATAAACCTCCTAGAGGAAAACATAGGCAAAACATTATCTGACATACATTTAAAAATTTTTCTCCTAGAAGAAATAAAAGCAAGAATAAACAAATGGGACCTAATGAAACTTACAAGCTTCTGCACAGCGAAGGAAACCAGAAATAAAACAAGAAGAAAACCTACGGAATGGGAGAAAATTTTTGCAAGTGAAACCGACAAAGGCTTGATCTCCAGAATATATAAGCAGCTCATACGACTTAATAAGAAAAAAATAAACAACCCAATCCAAAAATGGGCAGAAGACCTAAACAAGCAATTCTCCAAGGAAGACATACAAATGATCAAAAAGCACATGAAAAAATGCTCAATATCACTAATTATCAGAGAAATGCAAATCAAAACTACAATGAGGTATCACCTCACACCAGTCAGAATGGCTGTCATTCAAAAATCCACAAATGACAAATGCTGGAGAGGCTGTGGAGAAAGCGGAACCCTCCTACACTGCTGGTGGGAATGCAGTTTGGTGCAGCCACTATGGAAAACAGTGTGGAGATTCCTCAAAAGACTAGGAATAGATTTACCATATGACCCAGGAATCCCACTCCTGGGCTTGTATCCAGAAGGAAATCTACTTCAGGATGACACCTGCACCCCAATGTTCATAGCAGCACTATTTACAATAGGCAAAACATGGAAACAGCCTAAATGTCCACCAACAGGTGACTGGATAAAGAAGATGTGGTATATTTATACAATGGAATACTACTCAGCCATAAAAACCGACAACATAATGCCATTTGCAGCAACATGGATGCTCCTGGAGAATGTCATTCTAAGTGAAGTAAGCCAGAAAGAGAAAGAAAAATACCATATGAGATTGCTCATATGTGGAATCTAAAAAACAAAAACAAAAACAAACAAACAAACAAAAACAAAGCGTAAATACAGGACAGAAATAGACTCACAGACAGAGAATACAGACTTGTGGTTACCAGGGGGGTGGAGGGTGGGAAGGGATAGACTGGGATTTCAAAATTGTAGAATAGACTACACTGTATAGCACAGGGAAATATACACAAAATGTTATGATAACTCACAGAGAAAAAAATGTGACAATGAGTGTGTATATGTCCATGAATAACTGAAAAATTGTGCTGAACACTGGCATTTGACACAACATTGTAAAATGATTATAAATCAATAAAAAATGTAAAAAAAAAAAAGCCTATTTTGCAGTACCAGGAAGAGCAGAAGGAAAATGAACATTTACTGATCTCTACTGAATGGTAGTTACTTTACTACCTTATTTCATCCAATCACACAAACTAGATATTATCCTTGCCATTTTATCAATGAAGAAAGTGAAGTTCAGCAAGGTCATTTACAAAGCTAATAAATAAAGGAGTTAGGATTTGGATCTAGATCTATCTGGCTTCAAAACTCTAACTTTTTCCATGACAAATACTTCATGCTGATTCTCTGATTTTTATGATTTTTAAAGAGTTTCTCATGAAGAATGACCTGCCAAATAAAACATGTTACTTGTGGCTTGCAGGTTGTAAAGATATTAGATATACCCCAATTGTCAGATAAAACTCAGAAGTTTCTACAAGAACCTGACACCTAGTACACATTCTGAATACTTAAATATGTTAAATAAAGAAGAAAATAAATACCTTGCTTTATATAGAAAACTGAAAGTGAGGATCACAAAATGGAAAAATAAAGTAGGATATCTGTCATCTCTTTTTTTCAGATCATTTTAGTTATTAATGCAAACTGTACCTTCATATATATATTATAGCTCCTCACCCAAAGTCCACAGGATTACCATAGTGACAGACTGCCAGGGACTTCATGCAGGCACAAGGCACACTGCTAACAGGTAAATAAGCAACTGTACTGGGTATGACTTTCATACACTCTTCCTTAAGTCATCAAATAACCAAAGTGAAGTTCACTGGAGTTCACTTGGTCTATGCATATTTGTAAAGCAAAACAGATATCCCAAACTTTGTCAGCAACAAAATTCTCTTATGAATCAGAAACCAGTAAGTAGTATAAAAGAGAAGGTGCCCGAACTTTCTTCTCATCATGCTAGCTCATATACCCTAATTCTCTTTGTTCCTGGGCATAAATAAAAATAGACTCATGTTTAATGATGATGGTAATAGTAGCTAAGGTTTACAAAACAAGTTGTACTTTACCTATATTATCTCATTTAATTATCAGCTTCAAAGGTTCATGCATCTTCATTTTACAGATGGTGAAAAGTGAGCTCCAGCTTTTGCCAAAGTGTCATTCCTGGGGAGCCCAACGTGAAGCAGTCTCATTCTTATGGAGCTAGCCTTTCATCTTTTCATTAGTAAGCTGAGCTACAAAGCCCTGTGAGCAATTTGTAGAGCGAGCATTAGAATTATAGGAACTGGGATAAGTCTCTCACTAGCCAAGTACCCTTGTGCAAGTAACTTGAAGGAATAATAATAATACACCAAATGCAATTTGTTTATTGTCTGTCTCCTTCACTGGTATATCAGTTTGTTGGGGCAGAGACCTGGTCTTTCTTGTTCAGAGCTGAACTAAACATCTACAATCGTGCTAGCTTAAAGTAGGTGCTTAGTAGTAGCTGGGTGAGAGAGCGAGTAAATGAATGAATAAATGAATGAATGATGGACTATCAAGAATTATAAATTTATAGAACTATTTTTGAATTTTTATTTTAAATCCTTAATCATGTACCTTTCAGATGTATGACTTTATTAATGTCAAAGAATCTTGAATATATCTTAAAATGAGAATTTTCTTTTATTTAAGTGAAGGTAAGCATTATGTAGAACCTCATTTATTATAAGGAAAATATTCTCATTTGGTGTTTACCATAATTTTACATTTCAGTAAAATTCCAAAGATGTTAAAATTTCAAAGTATTTCTAGTAGGCTTATAATTGTTAGCTTCTTGTTTTATAAAGTATGGACATTATTTTTAAAACCAAGCAATCAACCATCTACCTAATCATGTACCTTCATAAAAGAAAGTACATATTGCAGCCAAAGAACTAGGCAGGACTTAATTCCGGAATAAAAGACAATGCTTCACAAAAAATAATATTAAGTAATCTTACACTGATGTGACTATGTGACATTATTCTTATTTTTCTCAACTGCCTTAAGATGGTTGAAATCTCTCATACCGACTGGCACTAACCCACCAATCACTTTTTGTACTAAAGCCTCTAAAACTTAGTAATCATTTTCAATGCAAAATCTATTAGTTTACTTCTTAAAAGTGTAGATTAGACTCAGAAACTCATACTGAACACAGTGGTATCTGGCACTCTCACAAACATTCAACCCTACCCAAAGTGCATGGAAGCAAGTATTAGCTCCATGGTGTGGGTTAGAAAAGTGGCACTAAAATAGAAAAGCAACTATGCAAAGTCACACACAGACATTGACTGTGTCTGTTACTTTTTCTAAAAAGTCACCATGGCCTCACCTTTCAAGACATGTATTTCAATGAGATCTTTTCTAACTCTCCTTACCCCCACTTCTCCAACTACTCAAAGGGAGACATTGATCCCTTCCTCTTTTCTGCCTGCCTGCTACCTGGTGCTTACTTCTACCGTAACAACTCTCACTGGCCTTGCTTTTGCACATATCTGTCTCCCAGGACCAAACCAGGAGTTTCTCAAAGGACAGAAATAAACTTTTAATCACTGAGTATCTCCAAAAAGAAACATAGTCATACCTGGACAGCATCTCAATAAATTTTGGTTGCAAGAATAAACAAATATCTCATTTTTCTGAAAAATGAAGTTTAAGGCATAAACTGCTAATCTGATGTTTAAGTTTATACTTGCCAAGACCTGTCCACGCAGTTTTCTGACCATGACAAAATATATAAAATCATTTTAGAAGATTCCTCATCATCTAAGAAATGTATATTTTCAATATAAGGCAAAGGAGGTTTTAGCTTTAAAGAATTTCAGAAATTAAAAGATCAAACATCATTAACTTCCAAATGAAGAAATGCAACCCAGGACGGTCGTGTGACTCTACTCATGCAGCTGAACAGACAATCACAGGCCACAACCCATATCACCAAACTCCCAATCTAGTCTTCTTCCTTCTACATCATGCCGTTTACGTAACATTCACACAGCTAGGTGATGATCCCCATTCATAACTAATCCAGCCTTGATATTTATAATCAATTAAATATACTCTGCCTGGATTAACACCCTTGGGTATTATGTTCTTAAATCTTAGTTATCCAGAGTCATAGACGCCTGTTCTAATAGTCTTCATGTTAACTAAACAGCACACATAAAACACCTGTCCCCAAACAGATCTATTTGATAGCATCTTACAATACAGGCCTGAGGGTAGAGGAGATGCTCATTTTCAAATTTAGTTACTTTTCAAGCATTTGAGTGCCTGTTCTGTAGAAAAGATCAGTTTCCATCTAAGCAATGACTACTAATATTTAACAAATATTAGATTTGGGGGGCTTATTCCAAGTTAATAATTAATTCATAGGATTGCCAGACAAACTGTGGGAAATATTTGATACATTCACATACTAAAAAAATTATTTGCTTTTCATCTAAAATTTGAATTTAACTAGACATCTTATATCTGTATTTGCTGAATTTGGCAACTCCGTTAGTTCAGCAAATATTTACTGGGGTCTTAGTATGTGCCAGGCCCTTAGAATGTAACAATGAACCAAACAGAATAAGCCCATGCCCACATGGAGCTTATATTCTACTTGGGGGATTTTTATTACTGTAAATAATGTATCAGGCAAAGATGAGTAATATGAAGCATATGAGGAAGTGAGACACACAACAGGGCAGCTGCTTATCATAAAGGAAGCATCATTCATGTTGCATGGAGGCAACATGGCAGCTCTACAAGGAAACAGCTAAGGCAAGTGTTCAAGGGAGAAGAAATAGCAAGAGTGTAATCCCTGAAGGGTACCCAGTCTTGAGGTATTAAAGGAGAAGGATGTAGACAAACAAGTGAGGGGAGGAGTGTTAGGAAATGAGGTTGGATGGGTAGTCAGGAGACAGATCATTCAGGTATTTGTAGGCCATGGTGAAGTCTTTATATTCTAGTCTAAACGTAATGGGGGGGCCACTGGATGGTTACAGCAGGAGAGTGACAGAATCTGGTCATAGAATTAGGGAGACCAGTCGGAAGGCAGATGCTCAATCAAGAGATGGTGGTGGCTTAGACTTCAAGAGGTGAGAAATGGTCAGCTTGGGGATACTATTTCCTAATTGAATCTGGAGCATAGAAAGAGAACTGTGAGAGATTCTTTTAAGATTTTTGAGCAACTCAGTGAATAAAATGGCACTCACTATAATGAAGAATACTATTGGAGGAGTAGGATTGAAGGAGGGTGAAAAACCAGAAATTCAATTTTTAGACACTAAATGTGACATCCTGTGAGACATACTATCAAACATTTGAGGTGGGCTATGGTTCAGGGAAAATTCTGGGCTAAAGATATAATTTGGGTATAATCAGCATAGAAATGCTATTAAAGTCTTGAGATGAGGTCATGTAGGGTGTGGCTATCAGTAGAGAAAAACAAAAGAGAGAGAGAGAGATCTGAGGACTGAATCCTGGGTTCTCAACATTTGAAAATCTGGAAAAGAAAGATAATACAGCAAAGGAGGACGAGTGATAGTGGTCCCTGAGCGTATTTGTGTGAGATATCTCCAAACCCAAGTAAAGAAAGGGTTCAAGGAAGGAGAAAGTGAAAATCTCTATCACATGCTCTTGAAATAAAGACTGATATTTACACTGACTTCAGAAATATGGATGTCTTTGTTAACCCTAGTAAGAGCTGTCTGAGCAGAATACTGGGATGAAAGCTCAATTGGAGGGACTACCCTGGAGACTGGGAGGCAAGGAAGGCAAGATAGCGTCTATAAACAACTTCTTCAGGAAGTTTTCTATAAAAGGAGAAACCTTGGGATTATAGCTAGAAGAAGATGTGGCATCTTGGGATGCTTTTTATTTAAGATTAAAGATGTTATATTGTATTTATATGCTGATGGTAAAAACTGATAATGCAGGAATGACTGGATAACTATAGAAGCAAACCCCATGAATAAGCAGAAGGCATTAGAGCCAGTGTTCAAGGGGATAATGAAGATAAACACATTGAAGAACAAGAGGAAGGGAAACAGTGGATATGAGCTCAGAAGCGTGCAGGTTAGTAGATTTGGATGCAGGAATTTTCGGAGGTTTTCTTTGTATTACTTCTATTTTCTCAATGAAATCAGGAGCAAGGTCACCTTTTGAGAATGTAAGAGGAAAGGCAAAGGTTTAAGTACGGGAAAAGTCTTCTCTGGAAGGGGGAGAATAATTGGTTAGAAAAGTGTAGTAGTAGGACTCGTATTTCAGTGTTTTCTCCAAATCATTAACTTTACATAAGACTGTATTTATCAAAAAGGTAAAAACACCTGAGGATGAAGAAGCTCTGTCTGTTCCAAATTCTGAATAAGCCAGAATGTAAGCTCCATGAGAGAAGGATCTGTTGTCTACTTTATCCCCAACTAAATCACGGTGCATAGAACATTGTCTCTACATAGCAGATGCTCTAAAAACATTTGACTTCTGAATTAGTAAATGAGGAACAATAGCATCTTTACCTTTTTTGTTGTTACAGATGATCTGTCGCCCACTAATATTTACCTTCTTACCTCATCCTAGCACGTTTCTTGTAGCACTTTTCCAACTAACTTTTTTAAAAATATGTGGCCATTTTTAAGAAAACATTTTGTGGTTTACATTCATCTATTTTTAATTCATCAAAATATTGTTTCACAGTATCTAATGGAAAGTTTAAAAGCTCCATGAACTAAAAGGCACATATTGCCAAAATCAAATGAACTAAAAAGAATGAAAAGTTTGGGTAAAGTTCAAAATTTTAAGCTGTCAAAGAAAAAGAATGCACAAAACTTGAGGTTTTCATTTCTCATATTCTGATATTAAACATATGAAATTCAAGGGTCCAGACTGGATCAGAGGAATGAAAATTTTAGAACAAACTTTCAACTGTGGAATGTAATGAAAGACTCTTAAACTAAGATCCCACTAAATAGCTGATCTAGCAATTATGTTTTTTTTATTTCAATGTGTTTGTTTATCTACAGCAAAAACAGTAAAATTTTTATTAAATCCCAAGCTATTTCTAATTGTTTCACAGAAATGGATGGCTTTGCATGTTTATTGAAAGAGAAGAGCAGAAACTCTTCTACTATTCAACCACTGGAGAATGTTAATCATTCTTTCCCACAAAGCTGGTTATTAAACATGTGAAAAATAGATAATTTTGCTAGCAAATAAAAAAGAGCTGCAAATAAAAGCACTAAGGCAGCATTTTCACCTATTGAAAATGTGACAAACATCTCTAACCATACAGGTTTGCCATATTTTTAATGATTTCCTTAGAATAAATGCTACACTATCGGATTATTAGATGAAGAGCAATTTTATGGCTTTTGAAATATATAACTAAACTACTTCCAGAAACTGTAATAAGTTACTGAAAGTACAAACTTTGTAATATTCTGCCAGCATTGGCTTCTTGGCATTATTTTTTTTTTACTTAGTATACAGTAAAATTTACTCTTCCTCATGTATGTCCTATGAATATTGGCAAATATATACAGTCAAGTAAACACACCACAGTCAAGGTACAAGTCAGGTCCATCGCCCCTAAAAGTGCCTTTTTGTTGTTAAGCCTCTCCCCACTTCATCTCCTAGAAACACCAATCTGTTCTCTTTCCTTATAATTTGACTTTTCCAGAATGTCATGTACTTGAGCATATACATCTTGAAGTCTTTTGAATCTGTTTTATTTCACTTAACATAAGGCATTTAAGATTCCTCCACATTGTTGGGTGAATCAATAGTCTGTTCCTTATATGCTGAGTAGTGATCTATTGTGTGGACATACCACAGTTTACTCATTCATTGATCAGTTTGGTTGTTTGCAGTCTGGGGTTATTATAAAGCTGCTACATATATATATATATAAAGCTACATATTTTATATAGGTTTTTATGTAAATCTAATATTTACTTCTGTTGAGTTTGTTGTATTTTTTAAATAATTATTTATCTGATATTTATTCTGTGGTTTTTGAGTTCCTTGACACAAATTCAAATTCTCCTATGGACATAAGTACTCCAGCTTGAGCATCAGAGGCTTAGGTAAAGCCACATCCAAGACAATGTACATAAAGCTCTTAGCACTTAGTCAAAATTTAGAAAGTACCAGGCATACAAAGATACTCTCAAAAATAAAACGGTGAAGACTTAAAATATTCAGACTAGGTAACATGGATGTTTGGGTTTTGTTCATTTTTAATAATGTTTTCAACTTTCAAAAAACTTGTTTCAAATGCTTCTGCTGGTTATAGGGAAACATGTAAGAAGACACAAAAACTCAAATTTAAAGCTCCCCCAGTAACTTGAAATCTGAATGGTCTTAATTATTTTCCAACAACCTGTTTCATTCTAAAAATAATAAAAATTGTCCCTGCTCATAAGGAGTTTACAGATTCACTAGAGAAGATTATCTTGTGTTTGGAGAGAGACACACAACAACCCAGGACAGAAGGTTAAGGATATCAAAGGAGCTAATAGGTGACTAACGGAGTTCAGAGTTGGGAGCTGGGGAAATGATTTGTGGGAAGGAAAAGGTAAGGATGAAATTAGCTGTGCCTTGAGGGAGAGATAGGACATTTCATTTCAAGTTCTAATCTTCTGCAACTGGTACACCTTAGAGTGTGAAGGCAATTTAGACAGGCTCTTAGCACTGATCCTTCTCCCTCTGCTTGTCCAGAGTCACAATGAGTCACAGTACCACCCAAGAAAACCCCTCTGGCACCCAAACAGCAAAATATAGTTGTCTGTGTAGCCAGGACACATTGTTAAGTGTCTTCTTCTAAATTTGTCTGATAATACCCACATGACAGGTTACACAACACCACTATTAAATCTGGAGAACAGTAACAAAGAAGGATGAAGGACTTATGAGTCATTCCCACATAAAGTCTCCTGATTCTATTTGTACAGCAAACTAATCAAAGTCAGATGTAGTTAGGTCTCAATTCACATACAATTTTGCAGGCAGGAAATAATGATGTCTTTCTGTAACACCAAGGAAGATGCCTTTTTAGTAAGTTTCCCAAAATGTGCCTACCTAGCATATTATATTAAAAAATCAAGCTTGTATATTAAAGTGTTTTTGCACAAAAATGATCATGAACAAGCACTTCTTTCTTTATAGTTATTAATAGTTATTATAACTATTTGTTATTAATTACTGCAGCTTATGCAATTAAATTATATGCACACATATATAATTAAATCATGAATATATTCATTCATTAATTGACGTGGCAAATACTAATTACATGTCTACCATGTGTTAGGCACTAAGAATACCTAGATGAAATGTACCACCTTCCCTTATAGTGCTGAGAGTTTAATAGTTGAGACAAAGAGATAAAGCACATTTGTAATGAGTGCATTGTGCCATAAAATAAGGAGAGTATTGTCTAGTGTGCTGTGTGAGCACAAAGAAGGATCACTCAACCCAGACTGAGTTAGTAAAATCTCTAAAGGAGATAATCCTTCAGCTAAGCCTTAAAAAGGTAAGTAGAAGGAAGCCCGATAAAGAAACCAAAAGAGAGTAGTGTCTCGCAGGATACAGCAAATAGGAAACCGTGTTTCAATCAAACTGCAAATGGTTTTACAAGGCTGCATGTATATTGCATTTGGAGAGCTTCTATAATAAACTTGAAATCACATTTTTAGTTTATGAGATTCCCAATTTATCAGTCATGACATGTCTCTTCCCTTCGTACAAGTCAAGCATTTTTAAATGAACGTGGAGTTAATTTAGTTTGTCTGGAGGATTAAATTTGTGCACATACCCTCTCTGCAGGTCCTGGCCATGCTGGATGGTGCCAGTCAGAGAGCCCTCCACCAAGAGGCCTTCCACAGCAGAGCTGCCTGCTCACCAGCGTACCTTCTCTCCCCTTCTTCCTAAGCACACAGCTAAATCACATTTCCTGGCCTCTTTCCTGACAGGCTGGCATCTTGAAACCAAGTTCTGAGAAAACGGAATGTGGACTAACGTGATGTATTCTGCTTTCAAATCAGGCCTATAAAAATCTCCCACATTCGAATCTCCACTCTCACTTTTCCTGTCCCGTAGTAATCTAGGATTTGGAAGGCAGCAGTATGATAAGACGGAAGGCACCTGTATTCCAGGACAGCTGCTTGGAGCAGAGTCCCTTCACCGATCTCTACTGGACTATTACATGAGCACAAAATAAAACTCGATTGTGTTAACCCACTGAGATTTTAGGATTGTGTCATTAAGCAGTTAACTGAGCTCAGAGTGTTTGTTCCATCCTCTAACCCTGTATTCTCCAGTATATGTATTTTTGACGTAGTGTTTTAATCATCACACTGGATATTAGTGTGTATCACGTATGCTAAGCAACACGACTAATTTTCACTGCCTACTTCATAGAAGCCTGCCACACCGACAGCTCTGTACTGACTAGTGTGGACTGAACTTTTGTGTCCTGCTGCACATCTGCTCTAAACAAGAAAACCTCTTCATTTTAGGACCTTTCAGAAAGAAAAAACAATCTCCTAAAATGACATTTACTATTTTATGCAGACTGCTAGAGATGTCTTCCTGGATACTGTTTATTATTTTCCTTAGTCATTGGGTATTTTCTCATCTTTTTCCCCCTCTTTATTTCTCCATGATAATCTTACACTGCGGTTTCCTTCTGGCAGAAAGCAACTTTTCATTGTGTGTTTAGTATACTAACCAGTCACTTACAATTTATCTGTGTATGGTTTAAAACAGGTCAGTTGTTTTCAATGAGAAAACAATTATTTTAAGCTTTTATATTTAACTTTTTTTATAAGAATATATTTAATAATAAAAGTATCAAAGCTTGCTTAAATCACAAAAAATACATTTTAAAAATAAATAATCTCTTTCCTATTCTTCCCACCAGGCAATAACCAACCTGAATTTATTGCTTTTTACCATCAAAATTCACTTTATTAGTTTTTTTTTTAATTACAAAAGCCTTGCTGAGACAAGTGAAACAATGCAACAATATATGAATGTAATAATCTTTCCTTTATCCTCCTTCCAATCCTACCTCCTGGGATTAGGCATGTTACTAGTGTAGTATATACGTCCCAAACTTCTCCATGCTCAAACAGCAGAATACAAACTCTTTTTATTTTTTTATGAATCGTGGTCGATATTTTTTATCCATAACTTACTTTTGTTACTTAACTCTAGATCCTGGATATCCCTCAAGGACAAGATATGTAGATCTAATTCATTCTTTTTTTTTAATTTTTTAAATCGTTCTTTTAAATAGTGATCTGATATTCCATAGTATGAAAGAAACAAATATTTTTAACCATTCTCATATCAATAGTCACTTTTTTTTTTTACAGTTTTCTCTCTGTGTGTGTGTGTAGTAGGATGTATACAGAAAAAGGTCACCACTACAAACAATACTACCATAAACATACTATACATAGAAAATACACTCAAAATATTCAATGGGTGGCATGGCAAAGAATAACCAGAACTGATATCCAGTCAATCGGCTGACACACCATGCCCACACACAATTTGATTATAAGCTCTGCAACTGCATTCTTCCTTTTATACTGATGCTTGTATTTCTAGAGTACAAATTTTCCCAGAGGTTACTGTCCAGGTGCCAGTCATCTATTGCTGCATAATAAATCACCCTGAAACTTAGCTGCTTAAAACAACAGCAATTATCTTATTCTTTCTCACTGCACTCTGGAATTCAGGAAGGGTTCAGTTGGCAGATCGTGACTTGTGATTTCTCATGCAGTTGTAGGTAGACAGTGACTGGTGCCCAAACAACAAGGCAGCTAGAAGAACTGAAGTCTGGTCAGCCTCCTCTCCCTCTTGGTGTAGTCTCAGTGCCTCTCCATGTGGTCCCTAGCATTGACTGGTTTAGGCTTCCTTGCAGCATGATGGTCTTAAAATGGTTGGGTTGTATGTTGGGGTAGCTCAAGGCTTCAAGAGAAAGTATTTTAGTATTTTAGAAAAGAAAAAGCTGCATGGCCTTCTATGACCTAGCCATGAAAGTCACACAGCCTCACTTCTGCCACATGCTGTTGGATACAGGTGAGTCACAAGCCAGTCTGATTCAAAGGGAAACTCATATCTTCATAGGAGAGTGACAAGGTTCTAAAGGAATATTTCAGAATAGAAAATATTTTGTAGCCACCTCTGGAAAATAAAATATGCCACAGTTTGCCCTCTGGCCACAACTGATATCTCTTACACATGCAAAGTACGCTCACTTTCTCCAAAAACTCTTCAGAAGTTTCATCCCGTTATGGCATCAGGTTCAAGAATCCAGGATTTCACCCTCTAAATTAGATCCAGGTCTAAATGAGGTTACTTGTGTGTGCTTCTTCAGATAAGGATTGTTTAGTATTCTTCCTCTCTATTTGAAGACTTGTGACCTGAAGAGACAAGTTATCTGTTCCACATGCAACCAACATACAAAGGTGGGACAGTTATAGGATAACCACTATATATGGTTCATTCAAAAAGGGAAAAACGAAAGACACACAGCAGGCACGGGTGTCCCCAACCTTGAAAGCCTTCTGGTCACTCCATTGCCAGTTTGCTGATTAAGGCCCAGCACTGCTCCCTGAGACTAATTTTTTGGAGCTCTTGGCTGCATCCTCTGGGATCTTAGTTCTGCCCTCTGAGTCATCGTTTTGGTTTACTTTCCCATAAAAAGTAGCCTATATTTTCAGCTAAGTTGAGTAGTTTTCTTAGCCTGTAGAAGTTCCTGCCTGTTGAAGATTAAGGGGGCCAAAGCTCTCTTCATTTTGTGCTGCTTCTCACCATTTCAATCCAAGCTGAAGTTGACACAATTCTTTTACAATTTTGTGGACTTTTTGTATATCAATCTATAATCTACTGTACTATATAAAATCATATTCCAATTAAGTTAATTTCTCTCTGCCTTGGGTTCCTGTGAAGTTCCTGTAAAACAACACCCTTAAGTTTCTTAGAAGCCCTGTTGTCTAATGGGGAGGGTCTGTGAGGCAGTCCATGGGTCCTTAGGAAGCCTTTGTCTGTTTAAAGGGTCTATGAGGCACTCTTATCAAAGGAGTGGCCCCAGGTTTTCCCTCAGAGTCATTTTACTTAAACTTCAGTTACAGATCGAATAGTCATGGCTGTCCAGTTTGCCAGATTCCTAAGATGCTAATCAGAAAATAGAAGAGGAAAGTAAAGGTGGCATTGCTATGGTCAGGCAAAGTGACAGTAATGAGGCATTACAGGTGAAGTCAGACATAGAGGAGGACACAGAGAAAGAGATAAAGACAAAAAAGAATAACACAAGCTGTGCAATAATCTGAGTTATTTAATTTCGTTGTAAATAATAGTCTACTCTTCAGTAGTAGTGAGATCAGGAAAACCTCAAGGAATCACAGAGACATGAGTTGACATTCATTTTGGCATTGCGGTTTAGCGCACAGCTCTGGAACTAGACCCTGAGTTTTCATCCCAGCTCCAGCACTTCCCTGATTGTACAATCTTAGGTAAGTTATTTTATGACTATAATAGGACCTATGTGGTGGGGTGATTGTTAGGGTTAAGTGATATAACCATATAAACTGCTCAGAAAAGTACCTGGGACACAATAAGCATCTGATAAATGTTAGCTGTTATTATCATTATTATTATTTTGTTTAGTTGACTTTAGAAGATCAAATATTTCAGAAGGGTTTTATCACAAGCAGATAAAATATACATCACTTGGTGCTGAAAGAACTCTACTCAACTTATCTGAAAAATCTCCTTATGTGGAATTTCTCATTCTGGTGAAACCACACTAATGATACATGAGTATCCCCATTTCATAAATAAAGAAACAGACACAACTGAAATGAGGAGCTAAACGTCCCTCAAGAAGTCAGTCCTGAGTTCCAGAACTCCTGCTCAGTAGCTCAGGGAAGGATTTTACTGTTTTGTTTTGTTTTGTTGGCTGCCTCTGCACCATTCCTCTCTTGAACCGTGTCTTTGAGTACTTATTGCCAGTCTTCCTGTTGCTGTTTTCTTACATCCCAGGGGACAGGCAAAATTTCCCTAAATTTGTGATTCAAAATGTTCTTACATTTCTTCCAGTTACCAACATTTAAGGGACATTAAAATGAAAAAGCATCTCTTACAATCCAAAGATAAGAACTTTCCAAATAATCATTTGGAGCAGCTTCTTGAACTTTGAAGGATCATAAATCTCTTTAACAATCTACGGAAACTATTGATCTTTTCTCCATTAAGCAATGCATATGTGCATTTCAGTATAATTTCAGAGGGTTCACTTGGGTTTCCCCTAAACTGTTGATATATCAGTTAAAGAATCCATGAACAGCAGTTTAAGAACCTTTTATTCAAAGGCATTAGTAGATCAATGATGTTAGAAAACTCCCTCATACCATACACAAAAATAAACTCAAAAATTACTTAAAGACTTAAATATAAGACAAGACATGCTAAGCCTCCTAGAAAAAAAAACATAGGCAAAACATTCTAAGACATAAATCTTAACAATGTTCTCCTAGGACAGTCTACCCAGGCAATAGAAATAAAAGCAAAAATTAACAAATGGAACCTAATTAAACTTACAAGCTTTTGCACAGCAAAGGAAACTATAAGCAAAACAAAATGACAACCTGTGGAATGGGAGAAAATGTTTGCAAATGATGCAACTGACAGAGGTTTAATTTCCAGAATACCTAAACAGCTCATACAACTTAATAATAAAAAAACAAACAACCCAATCCAAAAATGGGCAGAGGACCTAAACAAGCAATTCTCCAATGAAGACATAGGCACATGAAAAGACATAGGCTCAGTATCACTAATTATCAGAGAAATGCAAATCAAAACTACAATGAGGTATCACCTCACACCTGTCAGAATGGCCATCACTCAAAAGTCCACAAATGACAAATGCAGGAGAGGCTGTGGAGAAAAGGGACCCCTCCTACACTGCTGGTGGGAACATAGTTTGGTGCAGCTGTTATGGAAAACAGTATGGAGATTCCTCAAAAAAACTAAAAATAGACTTATCATATGATCCAGCAATCCCACTCCTGGGCATGTATCTGGAGGGAACTCTAATTTGAAAAGATACATGCACCCCAATATTCATAGTAGTACTATATACAATAGCCAAGACATGGAAACAACCTTAATGTCCATCAACAGATGACTGGATAAAGAAGTCGTTGTATATTTATGAAATGGAATACTATTCAGCCATAAAAAAGAATAAAATAATGTCATTTGCAGCAACATGGATGGACCTAGAGATCGTCATTCTAAGTTAAATAAGCCAGAATGAGAAAGAAAAATACCATATGATATCACTCATATATGGAATCTAAAAAAAAAAAGAAAAGAAAAAGGAGGCCACTAATGAACTAATCTACAAAATAGAAACACTCACAGATATAGTAAACAATCTTACGGTTACTGGGGGAAAGGGAGTGGGAAGGCATAAATTTGGGAGTTTCAGATTTGCAAAGATTAGCCACTATGTATAAAGATAGATTAAAAAAAAAAGCAAATTTCTTTGGTATAGCACAGGGAACTGTATTCAGTATTTTGTAATAACCTTTAATGAAAAAGAATATGAAAACAAATATATGTATGTATATGCATGACTGGGACATTGTGCTATACACTGGAAATTAACACATTGTAACTGACTATACTTCAATTAAAAAAAAAAAGCAGAATCAATGTAGACAAAGGGATGAAGAACACAATTATGTAAGTAAATAAAAAAATAAAATAAAATAAAATAAAGGCATTAGTAGGGTGTAATTTCCTAGAGGAGCAGGGTACGTTTTTTCTGATAGTTATTTATCTTCTTTTGAAAAATCATTCTAAGCAGAAACAACTGCTAATACAACATATTGAGATTATCTCCTCCAGAGTTAAGCCAGAATCCTTTCCATTTGTGTCTATTTCCCCCTAATCTACATGTTTCTATAATTATTCTTGAATTGTCAAGGCATTCTTAAATTTGACCCTCATGTATCTGCAGAATCTGTCTTCCAGGATTATTTTCCAAAATATAATTTCTGTTTGGAATTTGATTATAAGCCAACAATTCAAATATTCAAAATATAATATTCTGAAAAAATTTTGTCAAATTCTTTCAATCCTGCTGTTAGCTTTTCCTTCTCCATGGTATTCTTAAGGAATGAAATGCCCATCGCTTGAATTGAATTCTTCTTTTTTGTCTGTTTAGAAAAGCCTTTGGTTGTATATTCATTTATCAGAAGAAGAAATGCACATATCTCATAAATTGTTAGGCTTTGATTTATTCTTTAAAAAGATGTCAGTTATACATCTCTCCACATAAATTGAATTTATATGCCCTTCCTTAAGTTTTCTAAATTTGCCAAGAAATATCTTCAAATTATGTATTTATTTAACATATTCTACTTTATTTATAAAATGTTATTTTATTAATTTGTTTTATTTTTTTATTAAAAACTGAAGAAATGCCCAAAGGTATGGAAATGGAGAACACTAGTCTATGGAGGGCACCTAAAAGTTGGAGCTAAAAGAGACATTCGAAGTTGTTAAACAAATATTCTCATTTTACAGATAAAAAAACTGGGCCTAAGGAATTTCAACAGCTTACTCAAGGTCAGAGAAATGGTGATGGACAGAATTGGTGCAAACAAGAATGGAGTGAAATGCTTGGTTTAAAGTTCTTCTGCAAGGATGAATACAAAATAAGTTTTTTGCATCTAAACTTTTACCGTGACAAAGAGTTAATTCCTAATTCGATGTCTCAAAACCCACTTAGTTATTCTAGATTTGGGAGAGGGTGAAGAAAATGCCATTAAAATTTCCCCATCTATACAATTTTTTTTATGGACTCAGGATCTGGTGTATGCTAAGCACATGCTCTACCATTGAGCTATTACCCTCCCCCCATATAAGTCTTATTGCGTTCTTCATTAACATCTCTAAGTCTCTACTATATTACTAACAGCAACCTTAAAATAGGAAGAAAGACAGTCACTCATTGGGAAGAACTGAGAAGACAGTTTTTCTCTGTGTAGTCTATAAAAATTCAGTTTTCCTGAGGGAGTTAAAACCAGAGGTAGAGATGGGAGTTTTACACCCCAGTACTAAAATTCCTGCTGATTTAAGCCCAAATCCTTCTTTTTTTACCTCTTCTATCTTCTTTTCAATCATCACCTGAATTCTTGAAGAATTCGATGAATTTCTTCCTTCTTGTCTAAGCTTACACCAACTGCTGCATTGATAATGATGCAGCATGCTAAGCAATGCGGAAGCGTCGGCAAAAGTTATTTTACTAGGAAGTTGTTTTTATCCAGCACAATAAACTATCCCAGTGTCTGGGACCTCCAGGGCCCTAACACATTTAATTACTGCAAACAATAGACCTACCATCCCATGCCTTTGATATATGGCCATATGTAAATATTTTGCTTATTTTCTTGATAGTAGATGTAGAGTAGTAAATTTTTATCAGAATTTTTAAAAATTCAAGGGTGGAGGGTATAGCTCAAGTGGTAGAGTGTATGTTTATTGTGCATGAGGCCCTGGGTTCAATCCCCAGTACCTCTAAAATAATACTACTAATACTAATTCTAATACTAATAATTAAATAAACCTAATTACCTCTCCCCCCACCAAAAAAAAAGAATTTTTAAAAATTCAAATTGTGTACGTTGTAAGTTAAACAGCTTAGATGCTAATAGGGCCAGCATTAGACTTTACACTGCAGTGTTAGCTGTTTACTCAGCAATTTGGTGCTGTTTCTGTTCTAATGTTGACAGACTTTAAGTGTCATTATTACTTTCTCCTAGAGTAACTATGGTTTTACCTTTCCTACAGCACCAAGGACAAGTAAATAGCCTTCCCTAATGATAGCAGCTTATAAACACGTAGTTGCTGTGAATTTGAAAATTCACTATCCAATTATGTCCTACCATCAGCCAAAAAAGTCCATAAAATTGATAATAACTTTAATGCATATCATCTATCTACCTATAATAATTTCCAAGAAGCTTTTCCAAGCTACTTCATAATTAGCACCATTATCAATTAGCACCATTAGCACTTTTCTTAGGACACAAAAGAAGTCCATGCAGTATTTGCCTCCATCCATTTATGATAATCTTAAATAAGGCCATTTAACACCTGGCTGCTGGAGGAGGTTGAAATGTCCTGCCTGGCATCCTGGTTGTAACAAAAAACCACTACAAGATCAGGCACATGATTAACTGGAGAACTGCTATCAGACCTTAGGTAAATGAAAGGGAGCCATCAATTGCACAGCAACAAATTAGGGTTAGCAAGGCAGGGACCAGAAATGAGGAATATTGAGGTGCAATGGCAGCCTCCATTGGCTTGATTTGAGCCAGATGAAAAATCAATCCGCCAAGGGTCATTTGTCACCTGTGAGGAGTGCAAATGACCATCTCTGTCAACAGCAACAGAGGACATGTTTGAAGGTCAGCTGTCATGGTAGCTCTGAAAAATCTTAGACAACATAAGGGCTGCAAATCAAGGATGGCTCTCCCTGAGTCTGCAGAGTTATTTTCAGCTTTAAAATCATTTCTTTTTTCATGGAAATTGGTCATTTGAATGTCTTTAGCAAGATATGTGCCCTACTTCAGGATCAAAAATTGAAGATGTCTACTTCTTTTACACCTGGCAATGCGGTTATTTTAAGGAAGAGATTTGATAAATAAAAAGTAAAAGGGAGGATAAGACTATAGTTCAAAAAAGTTTTTCCATGTCATAATTTTTATGTAAATATAATGAATGAATGAACGAAGGCAACAGTTTGTTGCATCTCTAAACCCCAACCATTGCTCACAGAGGGTCCAGAGGATAGCTGTGCAAACCTCAGTCAACAGGTGGTGTGGAACTAGGACCAATCCTACATTCATTTGAGGAGGAGGCACAGTATTTGCCTTGCCTTTCTGAGCACTGTTGGCTTTGCATCTGAGTGCCCGTTGCTGCCCCCTGGTGGCCCAGAGACTCCCACAACAAAGTCCATTTCCTCCAATAAAAGCTCATCTGACCCATGTCCCCAGTGCCCTGCAGTCTTCTAGTCAAAGTTACAAGAGATTTTTAAGTTTTAAGAATAATTTGTATATGACACTCCTTTTCAAGCTAAAACAACAAGTAAAACAAATGTTTACAGAATGTGATCCTTTTAAGTAACAAAATCTTATATTTACAGATTATATTCATATTTCATTTCTTTTGATTTTGGGTGTATGTGTGTGTAAATGTGTACATAGATACATATAGTCATGTATATGTAATATCATAAAAGTAGCTGCCATTTGTTGAGCACTTGCTAGGTGCAAATGTACCTATTACATCATTTAATCACAATGATTCCCATCTTACAGATGAAGATAAAGGGCATGCTTCTGGATCTGGAGTCCTACAAACAAGAATATATGAAGTAAAGAAAGATGACAGAAGGAAGAGAATACAAAGAAATAAAAGGTGTGCAGGATGAAGAATGTCTTCTCTACAGGATCTGAATAATTCTCTTTTTTTCATTGAAGTGTAGTTTATTTTACAATGTTGTGTTAGATCCAGGTGTACAGCAAAGTGATTCAGATTTTTTTCCAGATTTTTTTCCATTATAGGCTATTACAAGATATTGAATATAGTTCCCTGCACTATAAGGTAGTAGACAACTTTCATAAACAGAAATTTTCTTTATCTACTTAACTTCCAGAGAAGTCAAGTCCAGGGTCACACAATAAGTGCAGAACCCAGAGCTGAACCCAGATTTGTCTAAAGTCAAAGTTCTCAATTGTTATGATGGTGATTATAATGGAATTTGGCCAGAGGACCCAAGAACATCCAAATCCTGTCTTCAACAAACCACCTCTTCTCCCATGAGGACGCTTAGGGAATATTACACATATTCAAAAGTGTCTGTCAAAAGAACTATTGAATGCAAGCTGAAGTTTTCTAGCTTTCTAACCTAGGCTGGATGACATGGAGAATTTTTGTGCTTAGGCTGAAGTTAGCTGAGAGCTAGACACAACAGGCTATGGAACATCCTCCTAGGTCCTAAGGAAATGTGAGGTGCAGAAAGAGCAAAGAAGGAAGAGATGGGAAAGACATAAGAGTTTCTGCAGGAAGAAGAGCAACTCTCTGACTCACTAATGCAAGATCTAGACAACTTTTTAAAATGGGAACTTTATCTACTTCCTCCGCTATTTTTTCCCTTCATTTGGACCCCTTTCATTGGGTCCTTTTACAGTTCCTACCTGCTCTTTCTAAGACCTTGACTATACATCCGATCCCAAACCTCCTCCCATCTGATGGTGGATGCTCCAAAACTACCTAACTCCTTCCCCCTCTCTAAGAACCTAAGCCTTTGGTTTAGCCTATTGGTTTGATGTTGGAGGGAAACACTGATTGAGAAAGGCTACGTAGTGTGATGATTAAGACCATGTTCTCTGAGCTGAAATCAAAGTTCTGTAACTTAGTAGCCATCTAAATGTGGACAAAGTCTCAAACACCTGGGGGCCTCAGGTTTAAGATCTGTGGAGATGATAATTATAGCATTAGTCTCATTTGTCACAAGAATTAAATGAGTTCACATGTAAAATGGATTTACAACAGTACTCAGCACAAAGCAAACCTCTGTAAGCATTTGGTATCATTTAATTCTAAGGAGGTTAAAACAACTATGTTCTCTTAACTCTCCAAGAGTTATCCAAATTTATTTTTAAAGAGGATTCATAATGACTCCAAATAATCATAAGTAGTAACAAATTTTAGTTGCTGTAATAAGTAAAGTAGAAAAAGGTCCTGTGTAGGGGAAATATTCTTTGTGTAAGTGATGGTGGAAGGGGAGATATAGAAGCAGATACTTTAGGATGAAAGATAACACATGATAGGGATTTGCGTGTAAGGTAAATGTTTAATCAGTGGAATGCAGAAACAACTGTAAATTTTTTTTCATTTTTCAGACACTATTTTTTCTACTTCTAACCTTATTTTTTTCTAAAAATTCCTTAGTATTTTTCCCTAGCAGCTTCCAGGGAAACTGAGGACTATGTTACCAGTTGCAGTGGGATAGAGAATCTGTGGAGGCTCTTCACATCCTCTGCTTATATAAGTGGAGCCCAAGAGAAGAGAGGTCAAGGGCTTTAAGCAACTCAGTCACTTCAGCCTTTGTGTTCAGTGGTAAGTAAAACAACCCTAGCATAAATGAAGGGAACCAAAATAATGGTTTCTACAAATAATGACTGTCTGTGAGGGGAGCAGAAGAGAGGGGCCATATACAGAGATGGAGGTGACCAGGAGCTGAATGCCTAGAAGAGCGATCACACAGGTGAGAGATCTAAGTGCCCATGTACAGAGTAAAACCCTGATCCCCAGCACTCTAAGAAAGAATTTATTATGGGGAAAAGGCTATAAGAGGGTCAGCACTTTGAGCCACCTAAAAGGTCTCAAATTTAGACTTTTGAAATTATCTCCAAATGAAGTTATGCATACGGATATTTTATCTGTATATGTCTTTAAGACATATAAGTTTTTTCAAATAAAATACAATTTGTATAACTTTGACTTTTTAAAATTTTCAACTCCTTGGGAGCCACAAATGTTTATGGGTAGAAGACCATCAGATCTCATATGCATAATGGGACTCCCAGGAACAAAGAGTGAAGTTTGCAGAGGCAGTGTGATTTACCCTGTCTCTTCTAAAATGTTCTCTAAATCATTGCCAAAAAATATAGGTAATAATTGTATTGTGTTTGGAGAAAGTTGAAGATAGAAGAAGATTTTGTCATGTTGTACTAGAAGGAAGGGACTTATTTGAAATTTAAAAATTATTTTTTTAAACGTACACCTTTGATACAGGTTTACAACATCACATTACCCTTATCCTACATAGCTCTTGCAAAATATATTGATTTTTGTCATCTTTCAAATTACTGTAGGAAACAGAAGGGCCATAAATGTTGGCATCAATAGGAATATGCTGAACTGAGGACAGAGATTTAAAATCTTTGAAAAGACTTGTTGACCTGGAAGATGCCAAAGGGAGAGCTCACCATCTACCACATAGGGTAAACAAATTCTAAGTGCAAATGTGTTTCAGGAACATATCATTTTCCTAATTTAACTCTTTTCTGTGTATTCTTTCAGAGACCTACCTACTCTGCTTGGGAACCAAAACATCACTCATGCATCCTTTTTCTCAGGATTAGAGTATTTTAACTCAAGACTATGGGTTCCTAAAGTATCCATTCCCACAGGAAAAGTAAAGTGATTACAGTTATGATTAATAAATTTGAAGACAAAATTAAGGCAGGCAAGTAAACAATATAATCAAGGAAATCTGAAATCAGGGCTGAAGTAAAGCAATACTATTTCAAGTTCTTGTGTAGCTGGCAGGAAGTCTGACTCGTCCACAAGATTAATCTCAGGATAATTACATAACAGAGGGAAGGGAAGATTTTTATCTTCAAGATTAAACGTTCTAGAAACCAGATAGGGAGCACGACAAAAAGGATGGTATACAAGAGAGATTCAGACATATTTTAAAAAGTAAAAAGAAAGAAATAAAAAAAGGAAAGGAGAAAGGGAAGGAAGGGAAGGGTAAAAGCAAAAGAGTAAAGAAAAGGAAGGAAGGTGCATAATGGAACACTTTCAAATAATACTGGAAGCACATTCTCAGGATCAACAGCTTTCATAGTTTCAGGGCTTCACATGTATTTATAAGTAGATCAAAAAAACTCTGATCTTGTTTTCTAGGCATCATTTTTGTTTATTCTAAAAGCGACAAATAGAATTCCTCCAGCTCTACCTGGGTTGTTATGTTCAATAAGATAAGTAATGCTAAATTCCAGTTTGGTACAAAACACTGTGGGTGGAGGTGGAGCTGGTGATGATGCGCATGCCATGTATATTCCATCCCCTGTTGGTTCTTCTTGTGATGGGAACATATGCAAGATGATGGACCTAGATGAGAAGGACAGTCTATAGTCATAATTGGGTGAAATTGTGTAAAGATAAATGATCCCCATAGATATCTGTCCCCTTGGCCTCATGTACTGGCCTTGAACTGGTGGTTTTCTTCCTATAATAAAAGTAATGATTGATGAGGCAAGCTTAGAGAAATATTAAGTCGGCCACCATTTCAGAGACAAACTCTTCTTCCTTAAATGCACTAGTACAGTGAGCCCCAACCTAGGGCGACATAGGGGAGAGAGGTCTAGGAGGATTACCTGGAGAGCTATTTAAAATTGCACATCATCATCATTACCTGCATTTGAGAAACTACTTTTAATCCCCTAAACTCCTAGGCATCAAAGCTCTACCACGTGCAGGAAAGCATTAAGGCAGAGTGCACTAAAGAAAACTGCAGCCGCACTATTTACAATAGCCAACACATGGAAACAGCCTAAATGTCCATCATCAATGGATGACTGGATAAAGAAGATGTGGTATATTTATATAATGGAATACTATTCAGCCATAAAAACTGACAAAATAATTCCATTTGCAGCAACATGGATCTCTTTAAGTCTCAGTTATCTGACTTGTAAAGTCATTTCCAGGATAAAAGGAATCATAGATAAGAAAGCACTTTAAAATATTTTAGAAATATGAACTAACATATCATTAATACATACTGGAGGCGACGAAACAGAATGCAGATCTTTCTAAGCAATGCTTTGGAAGAATTCTGCCAGCCATGAATTTCCTTAGGTGGTTAAACCTGCCACGAGAAGAGTCTCTTGAGGGATGACCACGAAGCCAGCTCTGAGACAGAATGCAGTAAAATGTTTGACTTGTCTACATTATTTCTCATCCCCAACAGCTACTGCTTCTGAAAGGTCATTTTTGGAAAGGTCAGGAAATGGAAATACATGCCTCAGAAGAGACCAAAAAACAGGATATTCTTCCCCATAAGCCCTACAAATGAGTACTTCAAGGTCCCAGTGAGAAAAGACCTTTAAACTCTCCCCATCTTCTACATCAGGATAATAACTGTGGGAAGAAATGGAAGTGCAGACCATATTTTAAGGAAACAATGGGGACTGCAGGAGCAAGAAGAATCTTTTTCCACTTTCTCACAAATGCTAGACAATTTTACTAGGAAAGAACATTATGCAATTGTAACACAGAAGCAGGGCCTGTTCTCAGAACATTTAAGAAGTAGCATATATTCTTACTCCCCTTCCAAATTCACTCTCCCTTTCTTGAGCCTCAATAGGCACAGAATGACATCAGGTTACTCCTGGTTGCTCAAGGCAACATACAGTGATGCCCCATCATACCCACTTCCCAATTTTTTCAGTTCTTTTGCTATTACATTCAGCAACATGAAGCATAAAGAACAACACAAAACCCCAGAATCAAAACCAAATAAACAGTTTGCCCTAGCTAGAGTATTATGATCTGTCTGTGACTGAAAAACAGAGAAGTGAAAGACAAGCACGGGGAATTCACAGGGGAATATGTCAGGTGGCAGGTGGGAGGTTTGACTTTAGGTAACGGTGGGAGCCATTCATAGTCACAAGAGAAGAAAAAGAACATGTGGGTAGGAATGAAAGAGTCGTGGAAACTTGATAGTGGATAGATGACTTAGTTTTATTCTGAGGCTTCTTATTTCCTGGGCCAATGAGGGATACTGGAGGTTCATGGAGAGAGAAGCTGTGAAGGCACCTCAGAGTTGGAAAGCAGATTTATCCAGGGGGATGGCTGGATAGTTCCGAGGCCCCACTTGCGAGCTGTGGCCATAAATGCAAAGTGAGACCAGTTCACAAAGGTCTGTCTCCAGAACTGCAGCCACATCCCAGGCTGACAGGTACAGTACGGAGTGGGCAGATAATTGGTTTTGCCGGTTAAATGACATGGAAGGAGAGCGTAACAAGGGAGTTGAGGCAGATCACGACGAATGTGATAGACCATGGAGTCTACCCTGGACAAGGAGAAAAGTGAGAAGGGGGAAACAGTGCAAAGTAAAAAGGGGCTGGAGTCAACGAACTGGGAGTCTGCACGGAGTAAGAAACTGTGCAGGTGAACCTGCTGGATAAAGCTGCTGGGAAGGAGCGCGGTAGTGAACAGAGCAGGCTGCCTGAAACCGACGTTTCAGAGGGGCTGCGGTAACTGATGATGCCGATGTCTAGAGCGGTGTTTTACAAATTCTTCTGGCCACAATCCTCACAGTAAGGAATCTAGTTGCACAGACATTTAGTACATATACACAAAATTTTACAAAACAAGGCTGATCCTTGAATGTATGCAATTTTAAATTCCATTCCATTTAAAAAGTCTAGTCAATAAATTATTTTTCAGCCCTATCAAGGCATCACAATCTCAGACTGAAAAACACTGGTGTAGGATGGGTCCATCAGGCGAAGCTAAGGTGGGATAGAACAAAATCATAGAATTAAGGAGACCATGGACCTTAGGGGACAGAGTGTTGAACTAATCATTTCCATTGGTGTTGCAGTACCAAAAATAATGACAAAAGTAGTAGTGAAAAAGACAAAAATTAGCCAGATGTTGAAAACTTTTTTATATTAATCTTTTCAAAAAAATAAAGTCATAACAAAAGAGCAAATGAGTAAGTAAATGAATGATAATACAGTGCCCTTTATATATTTCAGATCCTTTTTGTAAGTTGACATGAGTAAATAGATTTTAATTACTTTAATTAATTAATTAATTTTATGTCTATTCATTTAATAAATATTTGAGAACCTTCTGTGAGCCAAGAACTGTGTTCGTCTCTGGGTGAGTATATATTATAGGAGAGAAATATTTGGTTTCTACCCTCAGGTAATTTGCAATCTAGTGTGGAATAAAGACTCTGGATAAATAATGACACAATAAATAGAGTTACAACTTGTGATAAGAGCAATAGAGTGCTAGGAGAGAGAACACGGATTAGAAGAAGTGGTTATCTGAGAAGTCCTCTTTGAAGAAATGACATTTTAGCTGAATCCCAAAAGATGAGTAAGATGACCATATGGTAAATCTTTTATCTTTCTGTACCTTACCTTCTTTATCTATGAAATAAGACAGTTAGAATCTCAGGATGGGATGGAGCCTTAAAGTTCACATAGTCCAACAATTCTTCTGATTCTTGAATCCTTTCCAAAATAGCTCTGCCCAGATGTCAGTATTGTGGCAAACTTGGTCTCTTTGAAGGTCAGTTAGTGAAAGATTTTCCGATTATTATTTTAGATATTTTCTCACATATTAACTCATTCAATCCTCACAACTACCCTAAAAGATGTAATGTTCTCTAATCTGTAGAGGAGAAAATAAATGGAGTTAACCTTGATACAATGGTGACAGTAACCACCATCCCTGGGACTTGTCCTCTGAGTTGTTAATAGTGGCAAGACTTTTCTCTGATGCAAAGCATATGCAAAGCAGCTGCCCAGCGCTAAGGGGCAGTTACAGGGTCATGGGACAATATCTTTGAGTAACCATCTGGCCCTGACCCAGCATAAACTCACATCTGTGACCTCATTTGCATTACGCGCTAGCCAAATCTAGCCAATAATAGACATTTCATTCCTCATTGGCTCTCATTCTTTCTAATCAATCAACCTCTATTGAGTGTAACTGGGCACTAAGCCTGGGAATAAAGAGAAAGATTAAGAATTGTGCTCTCCTTCAACCACTTACAAATTAATGGGGGAAAGAGAAAACTAAATAGAAGTTCCTATACCAAGCATAGTGAGAAATGCATGATAAAGGTAAGTAGAGGCTGCTAAGGGAGTACAAAGAAGGAGCTAGTACACATTATTCTAAATTTAGGGGCAAAGACAGAGCTTTACAATCTTTTAAACACATGTTGTCTTTTATAAACATTCACATTTCAAATCTCTTCAAAAAAAAAAAAATAGTTCTAAGAAACTCCCAAAGGAGCCTGCCCCTATTGAGAATTGCAGCATTTTGTTTTCTTATCAGCATTTACTTTTCATGACTTAAATTACACAAACAATAGAATTTTTCTTCTTCAAAATTAAAAGTTGGTCATACTGAGTGTATTTTTCAAACTGCCAAACCAACCATCACTCCATGTCTTTCACACAAAATTCTGCTAAGCTTCTTTGGCAGAAGGATCTCATCTGTCCTCTTACTAACTACACCCCCTGGAAATCACTGGGCTTAGAGGATGCCAAAGAAATACCAGAAGAAGTAGCAATACCTCGCACTTAAAACAATGATTCTCAACTTTAACTGCTTCATAGATGTTTCAGGAGCACATTTAAAATGTTCTAATGTCCTGCCTCACAACAGACCAAATAAAATCAGAGTGGAAGGGTGAGAGTGGCACTCAGGAAGAAAGCATTGGATTTTTTTTAACATACTTAGTTCAATATACAGCCAGGGTCAAAAAACACTGAAAGAAATATAAGGCAATTTTTTTTTTATCTTCAATTGGTCTTTGGAATATTTCCAATGTATTTGGACTTTCCTGATTTAATCATCCTGGGGGGGCTACTCATTTCTATTCACCAGCACTCATTACCTCACTGAGAAACTATCTCAGTCACCTGCTTTCTGATCTTCTTATGGTTAGTCTCTCTACCTGCATTTGGTTACACATTTATTCACTCATTCAGTACAGCAGTCAACAATTAACATCATTGAGCACTCATTCTATGTTCAAAGAAGTGCTAAGAACACACAATGTTGCAGTCACGGTGACTGCCCCGAGGGACTCCCACTCTAACAGCAGAATCACACTCTGATAGCAGTGTGTACAAGGAGGTATGGGAGCACAGGAGGGGAGCATTAACTCTAGCTGGGCAAGGAACCAAAGGGGACATCTCAGGCTTACCAAGGCAAATGATGCTTCGGCTGAGTATTACAAAAAGCGGGCATAAACTGTCAACTGTCAGTTCCCTAAAAGTCCATCAGAAAAATCTGAAGATCACACAAAGCTAAACTTACCAGATTTTACTGCAGTAAGGGATAACACCACCTTGACAAAAGTTTAATAGTATCTCAGAAGAATGAAGGCAGGGAAAGATAGAGGATTTTGAGACCTGGGCTCAGTGCCTTTAAGGTGGGTCTAGGAAGGCAGGGAACTAGATAGAAATGGGCAGAGTTTATGGCATAATTGTGGATTGGTTTTGAAGCCAGTATAGATGATGCAGCTGGTCTGTCTTGGTAAGTAAATTATTTTAGCTAGTTCTTATAGCTAAAATAGTCTCAGCATAGACTTATCTTCCAGGAGCATGTATTTCCTGGAGCAAGTAGCTAAGTTATTTTGGCTTGTTCTCAGTACTATTTAATACAGGGACAAGAAAAGATATCCAGTCCCAGAATTATTTACCACAGGAATATGAAATGTTGGGTTTCAATACTCACTAAAGGAGATGAAGAAGTGGACAGAAGGGAACTGGGCAATGAGATTAGTATGTGCAAAGACAAAGCAGTAAAAGCAGAGTATGCTCTAAAAATCCTTCCCTTCTGCTTTCTGAATCAAGTCCAAACTTTTCAGCTTGGTGTTTAAGACCTTCTAATATGTGAAGCAACTTACATCTTACGCATTATTTCCTACTCATTACCTATAATGCAATCAAAAAGAATTAGTCACCATTCCTAATCTTTTGTGCCTTTGCACGACTATTTGTGCATCTTCACATAATAGGGATCAAATCCCAGTTCTAACATGTGACTTCAAATAACTTAAACACTCTGCACCTCTTTTCCCAATTGTAAAAAGGCAACATTAAAAATATCTACCTCATAGACAGATACTAATACAGGCATCTGTCAACAGATATCTACTGAGTACCTCCTAGTGTCAGGTGCTGTTCTAGGGGGAAGACCACCTGCACTCAAGGAGCTTATATATTTTCAGGAATGTTATGAAGAGAAATATTGAGCAACGCGATAGAGGGCAACTGTGTTGAAGAAGCAGTCTACTTCAGTGGGGAGATTAAAAAAGTTCTCCACATTCTTTGAGAAAAGGGACCATAATTATGCATTTTTTGTGGCGCAAACAACATTCTTTCACATTGTTGACATTGAAAACCAGTGAGTGAATGAATGAGCAAATAAGATACATTGTTACTATACAGAACATACTTTGAGTTTTTTTTTATACAAAAGCTTTTACATGACTTTTAAAAGTTATCTTGATGAAAGTTTTAAGAGGTAAACTAGTTAGGTTCAGAATAAATTGTTAATATAGAAATATAACTGTTGACATAATTATACAATTAGTGAGTTAGTATTACATAACTGAATATAATTGTTAATAATAAAAATACACAGTTATAATTTTTTAGTCAAAATTTAGATGCAGAAGTGATGTTTTGTGTCTTAAAAGTCATTGTTAGGGCCTTTTAGAGGAGGCTGATCTTGCTGATAGAGAGGCAAGATAAATTGTTTCCAAGATCAATTATACAAAATTTAATATATTTTCCCAAAAGTGATGCATCTTATATCCTTTCTCTCAAGCTTACAGTAAGAATTAATAGTCTCCTCTTCACAGAGCAACAAACTCATTATTTCAGCTGCGTTTTCCTAGCCAGTGGGAAGAATAATAGAACAATCACATTTTCCCAAAAATAATACACAATGAAGAATGTGTCCTATGTTTGCATGCAGAAATAATAGAACCACTTCAATTATCTGAATGCTAACAGTTTTCCAACCCTTGCAAAAAATTTAACTCTACCAATGTTTTCTTCAATTCCATCCTTACACAAGCTTTTAAAGAAAAAAAATACATTATATATATATAATTATTGAATAATAACTATATTCCAGGCACTATACTAAACAACTTATGTTCATTATCTCATTTCATTCCCATAGTACACCTAAGGAATAGGTGCTATCTTATTCCCTATTACACGTTAAGAAAACTAAAGCTTAATGAAATTACCACTTATGCCCGAACATAAGACAACCCAGAAAATGTCAGAATATAAAATAATCTTTCAACACCCAAATGGGAATACAAATGCAATAAAAATGAGGATAAGGGCCAATTGAAAGTATGTGTACTAATAAAAATATAAACTTTAAAAGTCAAATACATGCATACTTGATTTATTTAGTTATATATTTATTTTAAATCACGTGCCCTGTAAATTAATGCAGTCTATTAAAAAATATTTTTTCCACCCTCAAATTTCAATAAATCAATCTGGTCCCAATCCCAGAGAATCCGATTTAATTGATATGGAGTAG
This sequence comes from Camelus ferus, assembly GCF_009834535.1. Taxonomy (NCBI): domain Eukaryota; kingdom Metazoa; phylum Chordata; class Mammalia; order Artiodactyla; family Camelidae; genus Camelus; species Camelus ferus. Next base: position 52,528,342 of record NC_045708.1, on the reverse strand, counting down.
GGCCTGGGCATGGGAATTTTAAAAGCTCCCCAGATGAGTCCAACCACTGCTTTTAAAGTAATCTGTAAGAGGCTTTTTATATAACATCTGTCACCTGCCATGATGAGTTCATCCTTTAAGAAAAAAACCAAATCTGAGGTATTTCTTTACCTCCTCTTTTGCCATATCTATTGAGTGAACTCCATAAGCTTCCTAAACTATACTGACTGAGATCATCTGGAGTTAATGTGACTCAATCCAACAGCAATAGAAGCATTAATACTTCTGATGCTTTGCCATCTTTGGCAAAGTTCACAATGAAACAGACCCTTTATCTTTATTGACTCATTGACTCTCCTGGGGAATTCTTCTCACCTAAGGGCACAGGCTAAGATTCAGGTACAAGAAATTTTTAAGGAATTTCCCCAGTAGAAATCAGTAAAAGAGTAGAAAAGGTATATGGTGGGACTTTCATTCAGGAGTCCCACAGGACTGTAGCAGACAAAGAAGTTGTTAACAGGTTCAGGAGCATCCCCCACCTCCGCAGATGTACACCTGGCGCTAGCACAGAAAGAGCAGCCAAAAAAACATCCACTTCCCAGTTTCCCCCTGGAGGGGCCTAATTACATACCTTCCCAGCTGCTGCCTGAGGGTCTAGTTTGAAACAGGTCTGCATCTAGATGCTGACTATGATCCTCCCCTTTGGGACACTGATTGGTCTTCATATACCTTCAACTTCTGCGGGCCACTAAGAATAAAATGGCTTGTACAATCACAGAGGTTTGAGAGACTACCAGGAGCACAGGCTGGGCTAATTGATGAGATTTATCCCCTACAGGGGACCGCGCCACCAAGCCTGGGAAGTGGTTTTTTCTTTATAGAAAAACTGACATAATGTGGGAGGTGGACTGTAAAAATGTAGAGCTTTTATATGCATTCAAAGTTAAGTTGTAACCAGCTTCAAAGAGTCTGTTATAAATATAAGATGTTTTATGTCAGCCTCATGATAACCACGAAGCAAAAACCTATAGTAGATACACAAAAGATAAAAGAATCAAAGCATATCACAAAAGAAAATCATCAAATCACAAAGGAAGAGATAAAGAGAAGACAGAAACAAAAGAATTACAATACAACCAACAGTCAATTAATAAAATGTCAACAGTAAGTCCAAACCCACCAATAATTACTTTAAACATAGATGAACTAAACTTTCCAATCAAAAGACTTAAAGTGGCAGAATGGATAAAAGAACAAAACCAAACTATCTGCTGCCTACAAGAGACTCACTTCAAAAAAAAAAAAAAAAGGCACACATAGACTGAAACTGAAGGGATGGAAAAAGAGATTCCATGTAAATAGAAACTGAAAGAAAGCAGGGGTAGCCACACTTACATCAGACAGAATAAAACTGGCATTGAGCAACCTGCAGATAAGAGTAGTCATCCTTAAGAGAAGGGGAACACTAGAGAGGAACTTGGCATTCGTCCAGGTTTTCTGCCTTTCTGCCTTTTCCAAGGCATGGCACAAAGTGGAGCCTAGAAAGCAATGACAAAGGTCCCAGCGTGGGAATGCTCGCATGTTTAGAACCTGTGGAGAAGGAGCCCAGGGACAGGTCCTTCTTTGTGCAGAGAAGATGCTCAGGGAATCTTCACAGGGGTCCTTTGAGTTTTGGCTGAATGCTAAGCTGGATATACGCAGGACGACTCTACGAGGTCTTACAAAGAACAGCCGCAGGGGTTTCTTGAGATGAACAGAGACTCTGGAGGGTTCACAGTGTTGAGAGATACTAGTTTTCTGACCAGCCAGAACATCTCAAACATTTAGCTGAAATTTCAGAGAGGACATACTTTAGGAGTACATTTACTCCAATCCTAGAACAAGCGTCACTCTAGACCTGCTCTAACAAAGCCTAAAACAAAGCCCAACAGGATCAAGTGAACTTGGCAGTAAACTGACTGCCTATCAAAACAAAACTCAACATCCTTTATAGGAAGACAGCACAGCATTCATGATGTTCAGCATCCACTAAAATAATCGTTAACAGGCAAAGAAGCAGGAAAATGTAACCTGTGACAAACAGAAAAATCAGTTAATAAAAACAGATCAAGAAATGACAGAGATAATAACATTATTAGACAAGGATTTTAAAACTATATATATACACACACACACATATATATATATTCTCATCATGTTCATGTATTCCTATAAATCCTTGATTAAGGAAAATATGAGCATAATGAGAAGTGGTAGACGTATCAAATAACTGAATGGTACTTGGAGAGCTAAGAACACAATACCCAAAATAAAAAATCAATTGGATGGACTTAACAGCAGATTAGACACTGCAGAAAACAACAGAAACTATCCAAGATGAAGAATGAGAAAAAATGACTGAAATAACATGAAAAAATCTCAGTTACCTACAGGCAGGGCAGTCTTCACAGGTGTGCAACCTTTCCTGTCACATAAGCTCTACATTCAGAAGGAGCCTTCACTTTGTTTAATGTTCTGCTGTTGCCTCTTGAAATTCTTAACAATTTTTGAATGAGGTTCACTCATTTTAATTTTGCACTTGGGCCCTTCAAATTATTTAGCTGGTGCTGCCTAGAGGACAATACTAAACAATCTAACATGAATGTAGTTGGATTCTTAGAGCTGACAGGCAGCAGCGGGTAGCACTAAAGATATTTGAAGAAGAAATAGTTGTAATTATTTCCAAATTCCTTCTGTTCCAAGAAGCTCACTGAAACGAAATCACAAAGAATGTGAAGAAAACCATACCAAGGTCCCATGCCATTACTCTACCTAAGTCAGACCATTCCACCTTTTTGTGTGCCATTCTCCAGTCTCTGAGATCCCCTTCCCAATCCTTTCCCCTTCACCTTCACAGACAAACTCCAATCCTTTCTGTTCGTTAACATAAATGTATCCTTGCTCCTCAAGTTCACTTTGCTCTCTCCATAAATATCCATAGGTTTATTACCTCACTTGACATTTATTATGTGTACTGGAGACAGGAATCTGGGGAGAAAGTACAATGGTTTATAGGACTACAGTTTTTCAGAATAGCCCTCTCCAAAACTTGTCCTCAAATTATCTACATCTTATTTATAATAAGTATCATTTTCTGGCAAAGAAAACACATGCTATAATACTTACAAAAACAACCATTCAAATCAGGTGCAATGTATGAATAATTTCCATCTTCAGAGAGTATATAACTGATTATATTTCATTTATGTATACAGTATATATATATGTACTTTTAAACTATATTAAACATTGAAACAAACTGCAATATGCTTACTCAAATGTGCTATGCACCAAATTTTCAACATATTGGAGGATACCAACATAATAAGGGCTGTCAAATTACTTTGCCTTTGTTTAGTGTCAGAATACAGATCTTTCTGCCAGCTCTAAGCACCTATTTAACGTTCTTTTAAGTGTGTCATTGATTAGTCCTTGTACTGTTCTTTTTATGAATTGAATATGTTTGCTTCTATAAAGTTTTACTACTCACTGGGAAGAATCAGACATTTATTCATATACTACAACCAAAGCAAAACTAAAGAAACAAAATGGAAGCTGAGACTAACAGAAGATGGCAACTGTCACCCATAAAATCCAATGTCAGGTTACTGAACCATCAAAACTGTCTCCCTGATCTTATTAATTACCTTCTTTTAAGTAAGTGCTAAAAATTTGAATTTTTGAAATCAGTTATTATTAATTATACATTGATTTTATATATTTGTAAGTTTTACATGTGGGATGTTTACAGATGATACCATTTTTCATTAAAGATAGTTCCCTTCCAAAAATTACTTTTGAAAACCACTATTTAAGATGAACAAAAAGCTTCAATGTTCAGGGAAAACTCAGATTTATTCTGGCTTAAATGCTTTGCTTTATCCTGGGCCTTCTTGTCTTTTTCTTGTCCTCTGTCATCTTCTTCCCCTGTTTCTACCTCCTGTGACAAGCAGAAAGGCCATTTTTCATAACCATCATTTCTAATAATAGCAAAGGTATAACAAAATTACCTAACATTTCCTCTACTAGTAAACATTTACTTTGTTTTCAATATTTCTTCACTATCATAAAGATATTCAAGACTATAAATTGTTTCTTTTCTTTTTTTAGAGTATTATCTTGTGACAGACTCAAAGTAGTAGAGTATTGGATTAAAACTACGATTACCCATTTTTTAAAAGACTTTTAGCAAATCATTTCAGTAGATAGTGAGAACCATTTCAAATTGGAAAGCAAATACTATCTTATGTCATCTGCTCAAATTTAATTTTACAAAAGAACCTCTGCCTTTTAAGTCATAACCTGTTAGACATTTGTTTTGCATTCCTTGCTCCAGAGAACTTCCCTCACCTCCCCACCACTCCAAGTCTGTTTCTTCCTGGGTACCCTCAGGGACCTTTTTGCTTTTACTTTTTAATAGCACTAACTGTTTCATAACTACTTGTTCCTGTTTGCCTCACCCCTAGATTGTATATACCAGACATCACAGGCTTGACCTTGCTCACAGATATATTCCCCAGAACCTGCAATCGTGTCTGGCACACAGCAAGGATGCTATAATGTTTGCTGAATTAACCAGTTACCTTTATTAAGAAAGGGACTATATATCCTTTTTCATGTCCTTAAAACTCACAGTTTGGTCTTTTGTTTTGATTTTTGTCCTACTAAGTACAGCAGTGTGTAACATACTTCATGGCACATGACATACAAAATAATAAGTTTATGTATTAAGGATGTATTAATTAACTAGCTCATTCACTTTAAAAAAAAAAAAAAAAAAAGGACATGATACTCCAGAAGAAACCAAATCTGATCAGGTGTACTGTTTTAGGGCCTGGGGATTAGAAAGAGATCTCGCAGTCAGCGTACACGTTTGCCTCGTTGATACGTCCAGGCAGACCGGATTCATATCAGGGTATCTGCATGTCAGACCTGAACTTACCATTTCCTATGTGACCTTAAGTAAGGCCATTATGCTTCTTAGTTTCAATCTCCTCATGTATAAAGTTATGTGGTTAGACCAGATAATCAGATGTGTTCTTCCAGTTCATTTTAACTTTACTTTGGAAGGGAATTTATTGAGCTATAATTAAGATAATGTGACACACAGAGCTCAATAATGTTGTGTTTTTGTTGTTCTGATTTATCTTGTTTTACTGTAATTTCTTAATTACAACATTTCTTTGAGAAAACATAACTGCTTGTGAAAGCCTGAGGTAAAGCTGAATGACTGTCCACTGGTTAAAGTAAACTTATGTGTCCCTGATGGTCATCAGAGGAGTTATTTGGGGCCACGAACGTTTCTTTGTTCTGGTGGGGAGCTTGTTATTGTGATGGTTGCATAAGCAACTGGCACTAACGCTCAATGTAAACCTCTCAAGATTCTGGTAGGCTTTTTCAGATGCAGGGCACATAGTACTGTATGTCAACTATACTTAAATAAAAAAAAAAAAAGTACGGTATTACCCATACGCATTTCCTTTTGAAAGACCTAAGTCTACATACCTTTTACGACTCCAGAGATAAACCAAATTATCTAGGAATCTAATAGTTTTGCTCCTACATTTTAATTCCCATTTGAAATGGCATTAATCCCTCAGTAGACCAATAATTATATATTTGCACAATGGAATGTGCTAGTCTTGGGAATGCTAAAGGGATATATTTCTCCATCTGCCTCTGGTTTCTCATAGAGATAAGGCACAAATATATCACTTGGAGTGCAAGTCAGTGGTTAGTGGTGCAAGAAGCAAGCCCACAGCAAAATCAGGAGTGGTGGGACAGGTTTACACACTGGAAGAGCCCTCCAGAGAGAGGACACAGGTAGGAAAGGAAGACTAGGCATTGTGCTTACCATAGGTCAGAGGGCATTGCCTTCTGAAAGAGGAAAAGAGGGGCATCTAGCAAACTACACAAATGCACATTTTTGTTGTTGTTGCTGTTGTTGTTGTTATTGTTGTTGTTGTTATGTGCTTCTGGTTCAATGGCTTGAGACTGTGACTAAAACGTAGATAGTCTGATTATCCAACAAAATATCTCTGCTTTTTCCCTTTTTGCTCCTCCTTTACCTCCTCCTCATCATCAAGTTTATTTCCTTGCCTTATGACTTTCAGACATTTTATGTTCAGATTAAGAGCCTTGTTCAGTATGTGTTGTTTTATTTTCTTATATGTAATTGTTTTTATAATTGTAAAAATTTTTTAAATAATTTTAACTTTAACTTTATTAAGTAGTTTATTTAAATTTGTAATCAGGAATTGCTATAATAAAGGAAAAATTTTTATACTTGCTCATATTTCAAATAACAAATCTTAAATGCTTTATTTCCTCCAAGTTAACTCCTCAGAGATGCTTCTAGCATTTCAAATCATTTCTAAGTCTGGTCTTAGATGGCAGAAAGAAGAGCCCTCTGGAAAAGGCTGATGGTTTCATACTTAAAATCTATTCTCCTGGTCATGCTGTAAATTCAGATATGCTCCAGATAAAATTTTTCCCATAAAAAGTCATAATTCCAATCTAAAATTCCCAGAATTTCTAAAGCAGAATAATTTTACCCAAATCTTCTCTCTACTAAATCTCTATTTATTGGTTTCTTTTGCATACTGACTTCTTAATCAAAGCCTTTCTCCTACCGTACAAACTTGAAAGTACTCAATTCTAAAGGAAACCATCTCAGTACATATTGGTCAGGATGAGCTAGGCTATGCTACAGCAACAAGTAACCCCACAATCTCATTTTATGACACTGAAGTTTATTTGTAGCTTATATCAATGTGTGTTGGTTGATCAAGCCTCCTCCAAAAGATGATTCAGGGACTCTCATTAGGTACTCCGTTAGGAAGATATGAACCTTATAGTTGCCATGAAGAGCAAGCTAGCATAAATGGAATAAAAGATCAGAACTAAAAGTGACTTAAATCATTTCTGCCCACATTCCATAGCCCCAATTTAACTTCATGGAAGACTAAAAAATATAGCTTTCCAGTGTGTCCAGAAAGAGAAAATTATGTGGCATTGTCACTGCTACACACTATAATCCTTAGTCCCAAGAAGCAAACACGGAATTTCATAACCACAAAATCTATGAGACATATAATTAAATTTTTTCTAACTCTGGAAAGATTTGGAAATTGATTTCCCAAAGATTTTCCTAGGGTCTAGCAAAATAGTAAAAGCAATGTACTGATTCATACTTACATACCTACCTACCTTTATTCATCCACCCATATGTTCACTCAACAATATTTCTTTTATACAAGCAAAAATATATCTGATTGTTCCATGTAATGATGCATCTTAAAGGTTGTCCCATATTGATCTATCTACACACATACTATAGAACTGTCTCAGTCATTTAAATAGTTATAGCTATTCCCTGTACTTCTGTATGAGAAGACAGGTTGTTTCCAGAGAACACACTTAAATAAGTACGTCTTTGAATACATACATGATAACTGTTTCAGATAGACTCCCAGAGGCAAACAGAATTGTCAGTTTCAAAAGTCAAAAATTAATGCATAGTTGTGATCATTAACTTGACCAAAATGACTGGTACATATTTTCTAACTGGTTTTGTTCTGCCTTAATTGTTTAACTTTAATCATCTTTTTGTATATGTATTTTATTATAAGAATCTATTACGTAGCTTAGCAGCTAGTGTGTTGTTCATAACAATTGTCAATTCTAGAAGCAGACATAAAAGCAAAGGCTATAAGGAAAAGGAGAATGATAGAGAAGGAGAGAAAAATAAGCTTTAAAAAGTAAAAAGAGAAGAAGGGAAGGATGGAAGCAGGGAAGGATGGAAGAAGGGAAAGAAAAGAAAGAAAATAAATGCAGATAAACAAGCAGACATTCAGAGAGGACACTTTGGAAAAAACAAAATTATGTTTTCAAATTATGTTTCCAAAGCCAGATTGACATTGACACCAAAACCCAAGAAGACAGCATAAAAACAGGAAACTACAGACTTCTCTAATTTGGGAAATTACCCCCAAAATCTTAAATGAAACACTGGCAAATAAAATACAGTAATATATTAAGGAATGATTTTTCCATAACCCAATGAGATTCATGCCACAATAAATCCAATATCTAGATTTCCTAAATTCATCTGTATCCTCAATACCTAGAACCGTGCTTCTCATGTTAAGTAAATATGTACTAAGCTGATGAATAAATGCATGAATAGCGAAAAATTTTAATACTATTCACCATGTTAATAGATTCAAGGAGAAGAGTTACATGATCATCTCCATAGATGTCAAAGAGGCATTGATAAAATTCAGCATATATTCTTGATTCAAAAAAAAGAAACGATAAAATGAGGTCCTACTTTAACATTGATTTAGATAGATAGATTGAGAAGCAACTAAATATCCATAAGAAGCAATTACAAAATTCATTAAGGTGGACCCTGCCACATTACTATAAGTCAATGGTTTTAAAATATACAAATAATAACTACTTACAAATATAATGGAAGAAATATCCAATGTATAATAGTAATAAAAAGATACAGTTCTTAAGAATAACCACAACAGATAATGTGAAAGATTTATATGACTGAAAATTTTATATTTTACTGAGGGACAGTTTAAAATTTTTATAAATAGAAATATATATCCTGTTTCTGAACAGAAAAGTTCTCAAGATTATAATATTCTATCATTTTTAAGTCAACCTAAAAAATTACATATATATTGTGTTTATATACATATATATGCTTAGTGGTAATGGTGATAGAAAAGGGGCTTTGAGGGGATTACAGTGTTTCTAAAAGGCTTTGAAAAGATAGCAAGAGTAACCAAAAAGTTCCTGAAAAAGATTAACAAGTGGGTTCTAGCCTTATCAGGTACTAAAACATACTGTCCAATTCCTGCAGCATAATAAACAACTCCAATACTTAGCAACGTGAGATAAACATTTCATGATGTTCCTGAAATCCATGGGTCAGGCATGCAGGCGCAATGATGGTGTGTTGTTTCTAGAAAGATTGGAACAAGTGGGGGTGATTCAGCAGTAGGGGGTTGGAATCAGAAGTAACTTTACTCACACGTCTGCTGCTTGGATTGAGATAACTTGCAGACACAGCGTGGCGGGAGCACCTACACATACTGTCTTCATAAGGCCAGGCCAAACATTCCTAGAAAGAGCCACAGAAAAAACTGAAAGAAGCACGATAGTTGGCAGAGGTGGGAAGAGGAGGAGAAAAGGGAAGAGATGAGGAATGACAGTATTCAGTAACAGGGAGCTTCATCATATTTATGTATTAACTTTTAATTTCTTAAAACTAGGTCATATTAAAAAACTAGTCTAAGTAAAGTTTTACATCTACTTATGATATACCTTATAAAACTGAAACTTCAAATTTCTTTACATTCTGCTAGAATTTTTTCAGGATAGTATGGTTTAAAAAACTATTTTTTGAAGGTCAATCATTGAAACTGTTGAATTTTTAATTTTTTTTATTTTTTAAACAATTTTTTATTGAGTTACAGTCATTTTACAATGTTGTGTCAAATTCCAGTGTAGAGCACAATTTTCAGTTATACATGAACATTCATATATTCATTGTCACATTTTTTTTCACTGTGAGCTACTACAAGATCTTGTATATATTTCCCTGTGCTATACAGTATAATCTTGTTTATCTGTTCTACAATTTTGAAATCCCGTCTATCCCTTCCCACCCTCTGCCCCCTTGGCAACCACAAGTTTGTATTCTATGTCTATGAGTCTGTTTCTATTTTGTATTTATGCTTTGTTTTTTTGTTTTTGTTTTTTTAGATTCCACATATGAGCGATCTCATATGGTATTTTTCTTTCTCTTTCTGGCTTACTTCACTTAGAATGACATTCTCCCGGAACATCCCTGTTGCTGCAAATGGCATTATGTTGTCAGGTTTTATGGCTGAATAGTATTCCATTGTATAAATATACCACATCTTCTTTATCCAGTCATCTGTTGGTGGACATTTAGGCTGTTTCCATGTCTTGGCTATTGTAAATAGTGCTGCTATGAACATTGGGGTGCAGGTGTCTTTTTGAAGTAGGGTTCATTCTGGATATATGCCCAGGAGCGGGATTACTGGGTCATATGGTAAGACTATTCCTAGCCTTTTGAGGAATCTCCATACTGAAACTGTTGAATTTTTTAAATGGGAAAATTATTATTTGCTTTTTTAGAGGATGAATACAAGTTCTAATGCACAGAGCAAGATGAAAAGTATACATATATGACTGAAGTCAAAGAAAATTCTTACTATCACTTCCAGTTATTCATGCCTAGAACAAAGTAAATACAATGTTTTTTTCTTAGTTTTAATAAAATCGATAACAGTATTTTCCTCATATCTATTCATATTTGACACTATTGCTCATTGTTTGGCCCAAGTCAGGGCCTTACCTCTGAGACAACTCCGATTAATGGCAACTTACTGGCAGTGGGTATAAGTAGAATGCCACTAGAAGACTGCTAAAGTGAGCCTCAGGAAGGTAGCTTGTGAGAAAAAAAAATTTAAATAGAAAATATGTCACCACAAATTCAGCTTTGGAGTCATATTCACAAGATCAAGAATGTGGAGTCCTGGAGTTGTCCAGTTTTATATATGAATGGCACTGTCTTGTTAAACATTAAGTAAATGTATTAATACCATTCTGTAGTGAGGTTCTGTCTGCATTTCAAATTTCCATAGTGATCCAAAGGAGACTATCACAGTAACGTCAACTTGCCACGAAATGATTACCCAGAATTTCTAAGTAAGCCCTGATTCATTAACTACACAAGCTGGGAAATGAATTTCATAACATTGAGTTAGATACCAAAGCATCATGGAATTTCAGTAATAATTTTGCTACAAGGGTATCAAACCCAACCTTAGTCTAGGCATATACAATTACTCCAGCCAAGAGGTCAATAAAAGCTCTTCTTGAAATGAGGAAAAGAGTGAGTCTCTCATGAATTGTCAAAATCAGGACACCTGCCATAGCATACTCCCTCCTGTCTTTACTATTGTTGCCATCTGGCCCAAGAGCTCTCTTTTCTGTAGTCTACTGTTGTGCCCTGAGCGTGAACACAGTACTTAGCACGTAGTAGGCAAAAAGAAAAAAAAAAAAGATAGAGATTTGTCCATTGAAACTAATTGTGAATATGATAATAAAATTTAGCTTTCTCATGGGCAAATCTAGTAAATCCATGATTTGCTATTGTCAGAAACTATGCTAAGCACTTTATATTCATTATTTATATTCATGCATTATTCTCAAAACAACCCTGAAAAGTAGTTACTATTATTTCCATTAGACAATTAAATAAAAAATGAAGCTTAAAGAAGTTGAGTTACTTCCCCAAACATACACAATGAAAGAGACAAAATTTGAATGCCTGCTCAAACTCCTAGGCTGCTTCTTCACTCAGGTCAGTATAGGACTAATTGCGCTCTGTAATCTCACAGCCAGCCTTCCCCACTCCAACTGCATACATTAAAGAGAACCAGCAAGGACAAACAAAAACTACTTGATAAACAAAGTTATTTGAAAGAAACCTTTTGAATATATATCAGGCCACTTAGACATACTGACCTTCCCACTTAAGAAAGCATCTGCATTCTACGGCATTGTCACATTAGTGGTTAACTTTTGCTCCTTAATTTCTAGAACACTAGTGTGAACATCACTCTGAAATTTTGCCCTCGAGGGAGAGGTCGGCAAGGGAAAATTGTCTTCCAAAGGCTTATACACTAGTCACTTCTTATTTTATGGTTGCTATTATTTTCCTAAACTAAGTTATTTAAGGAAAAGAAAAATACACTTAAAAATCAATATCAAATAACTCATATTCTTTTTTGCACTACTAAAGGTCAAGGGTTAAATAGCTTCCTTCTGGCTTTGTAAACTCCTTTAACTTCTTTAAATAAGAAAGTCACAGAAAGAGATTTCTGTGTCAGTTCCCAGAGAGAAAGTCCAGGGAGGATCATGGTCAAAAGATACTCTCAAGGTCTCACTGAAAGACAACTTCCAGTGATTAGATATATTCTTCTGCTAAGCTGTAGTTTCCACTTGTATACTTCCCTCAAGTATGTGGAAGAGTGGGCCAGGTTAACAGAAAAATGAGAATCTGGAGATTGGTGCTTGACAAAGTCTGTCATTTGACTTAGTCTATAACGCCAATTAATCTTTTGCAAAAGACTATTGTGATGCCTTCCATTCATTTCCAGTGACAATATATTTGCAAACACAGGTCTTTCTGTGTAATATCTACTAAAGTTGCTGTAATGAGGTTTTAGAAAGGAAGTGCTTTTTTATTTCACTGTATACTAATAAAGGTTAATGCATGTCTCCACTTTTTTCCTGACAAAATATGACTAAAACTGAACTTAAGAAGGCAGTAAATTTAAATCACCCACCGTCTTCCAGGGCTATAAACATTCATTTTCTGGCACCTCCTGTTTACTGATGAAATTATATTAAATGGTAAAATACCAGTTCTCTGAGCTTTCACTTGTATCTGACAATGTAATGATGAAGCACTGTGTCACTTAGTCTGCTCCTTCCTTCTGCCAAATTCATTTCTGAGTTTCTGGCAGGACTGAAAGTATATACCCAAGATGATTACTAATGCGTTAGATTATTAAAAATTAAGTCCCTCAGAGTTCTCTTCTGTATTCACTTCCCAGGAGTGTAGCCCAAAATACCTGAATTAAAGGCTACTCCTTGGCCACCTTAACCTTGAATTGTCTTATTCTGAAGGCTGAAGGCCTGTCTCGCAATCTGGGCATTTTAATGGCAAGGTAAATCATTGATTCTAAAGAAATAGCCAACTTTACAAGGGGCAACCATCTAAATCCTGGAATAAATTAAGCTCAATGTTAATCAGTTAGGAGACAATCAATATGAATCAGAATTCATTCTCTCCACCACAAATATCACCAACAATGGTGTTTTTATCATGGTAATTGGCCTGGGCTGGGTGAACAGATTTTAGGACAGATGGATAAAAACCATAATAAAAATAACCACAAATTGCAAAGCCACCCTAAACATAAACATCTGAAATTTAACCTTTCTGTCATGTCCTAGGAAAGGCACAGGATCCCAAGATACACATACAAGGACGTTTAGTTTCTTCTTCTGTATTCACAGCAAGAACCAGTGATCAGATGAGGTAGTAAAAATCATCAAGCTGATACAGAAAAATGAATGTGGGGCAAGAGGAGGGCCTTGTCCCAAGTCTCTGTTGAGTCCCTGGGATGCGCCCGTCAAGTGTGGGTCCTTGGCTTTGCGCAGGAAAGAATTCAAGAGTGAGCCACAGTTGAGTAAAGGTAGATGTATTCAGAGAGATACATGATTTATAGAGTGCAGGCTGTTCCAGAAGGCAAGAGAAAGGCCACTCCTTGGCCACCTTAACTCAAGATGTGGGGGTCAGGTGCTCAATAGATACACACTTCATAGAGTGCAGGGCAGTCTCAGAATAGAAGGGAGCAAGATGCCGTGAGGCGTGGTGTTGCTAGTTTTTATGTGCTCGGTAGCTTAATATGCTAACAAGTGGGAGGATTACTCTAACAACTTTAGGGAAGAGGCTGGGATTCCCAGGAATTGGGCCCTGCCCACTTTTTGACCTTCTATGGTTAGACCCAGGACTGTCATGGTGCCTGTGGAAGTGCCACTTACCATGCTAAGGTATTACAATGACTGCATAATGAAGCTCAAGGTCTACTAGAAGTCAAATCTCTTGCCATCTTGGGACTCAAGTCCTGTTGGGAGTTTAATTTTCCACCACCAAATTTATTCTGCCACCAAGGATATTCCGTCATTGATAATTGCTGTGTTATTTCTTGAATGTCTGTGCCCTGCGCTCTTCCTTCCTGTCTCAAAACAACTTTTACTTCATGTTCTGATATTAATTGGGTGGCCTTGTGGGAAGTTACTTAAGCTCACTGTTATAAGTCTATTTGGTTGTAAAATTAGTATATTTTACTGTATCTTCTACATCCCCTATAGCTATAAAACTCCAAAATTCTACAATAATTTACTATGAAGCATGTAATATAAGATCTTTGTTTTGTTCACTGCTGAATTTGAGCACTTAGAATTGTGCCCAGTACATAGTATGTTTTCCATAACGATTTATTGAGTGAATATAGGCATAGTTGTTTGTTGAAGAAATTTATGCATAAAGCATGTATCCTTTCAATTTCTTACTGGCTATATTCTTACTTACATACAGAGAATATGTTGTGAAGAATAAAACCCCCAAAGTACCAGGAGTTAAAATCTATGGTATAAAAAAAAGAAGTTAACCAATAAGGACAGTACTTTCTAACTTTTTCACTCCATACAATACCCAGAGATTAATATACAAGCAACCATATGCAGTACAACAGATCAAGATCAATGAAAACTGGTGAGCTCTTGCGGAAAAGAAAAAAGGTATTTTAAAAACACCTTTTTTTAAAAAAATGTTTAAATCTACGGACAAATATTTCCCAGATTTCTGAGTTATAAAACATGAAATTATCAAATTTCAAGACTAGATATTCAAACAGCTAAACTGCAAAGAAATCCACCAGGGCCTTGGACATATCTGTCTGTCTCCTATTATCCACATGCCTCAAATATGTATTCCAGTTTGAAACTAGGAATACATGGTAACTGTAGGAGAAATATACTTTGTTCAACCTAGCAGAATGAATTAGTTGCTAGCTAAATGAGTTGATCTTTTGAGTGAAATCATTTATATTTGTCTATTTAAATGTTGGAACATGTATCCCAAATGTTGGTTTGAGCAGAATTAATGCTAAGCTTTTGTTGTTGGCAATAAATAATCATACATTCACTTTCTACTTGAAGCCATTTCTAGTTTGTGATTATAAAATTGTTTCATTTTTATAAAAGAGAGAATTTAAGAGAAAGCGTGGTAGAAATAATTCAAGAGGGGAAAATCTGTATGTGAATAAGTCACAGAGATTAAAAAGGCAGATGAGGAGACAAAATAGTATTAATAATAGCTATCTTTTGTTGAGCATCTACTATGTGCAATAAATTACATAAACTTCATAACAACTATTAAAAAATAGATACTATCACCCTCTTATAGATGAGAAAGTTGAGGCTCAGAGAGATAAAGTAACCTGCCTAAGGGCAAATAAAAAGTCAGAATTTAAACTAAAGTGCAATTTTAATCCATAGTCCACACTCTTAACTACATAAAACTTCCAAAAGAGAATTTTTGAGGTATCAGTGATAAATTCACAGTGCCTGATGCTGAGAAATACTAAATTTGATTTACACTTTGGTTGTCAAGGCTGATCATTTGGCTATTTTATTACATATATTACATCATGAAGACTTCAGTTGAAATATGCTTACATTTCTATATATTTCATTATTTCAAAGCAGGTGAAACTTTCAAGAATGAATTCCACTTTTTAGAGCGGAGCTGAAAATATGCCTTTCCTTTGCCTTTTTGCATTAATAATAAATATATTTTATATATCTCACATTCCAGAAATAAAAATTTCATTCTTTTGACGAACCTATAGTTTTTATTTCTAATTTGTCATCTTTAATCTTATTTCCCTCCTTCTAACCAAGTTGAGGTCCCCGGACTTTTCACATGGTTTTCTTTGTCGTTTCTTGCATCTCCAGTGTCTTCTCTGTGGCCTCTCCTCTTCTCTCTTCATTCCCTTCACCCCTCACCACCTTCCTCACTCAGCTGCAGCACCCCAGCCTCCATGATGTTCCCCAAACATGCCAAGATGTTTGTGCCTGGCAATTTTGCAATTATTGTTTGGCTTTTGCTTTTTCCTGGAATATTCTCTCTCACCAAATATCCACATGACTAACTCCCTTACCACCTTTAAACCTTTCCTCCAATGGAAACTGCTCAGTGGAACTTTGCTAAAAACTATTTACTTTCACAAACTGCTCCCCAGACCCCACACTTACCCTGCTCTATGTTTTTAAAGCATCTATCACTTTCTAACAAACTAAATAACCTACTTTTTATTTTCTCTACTCTTTATTTTCTCTCTGTTCCTCTACAATGAAAGCTCCATCGGGGAGGGAGCTTTGTTTATTTACTGATACATTCCAAAAGCCAAATCAATGCCTGACAAATAACAGGCTCTCAATAAATATGAGATACATGAATACACATCTCATGAATCTAATTGCTTAGAGTGAAACTTCTTAGTCAAAGAGTGGGCAGATTTCAAAATTCAGATGTTTATTTATAAATTAGTAAGTAGATTAAAATACTTATTATAAAGAATATCTAAGCTAACAAAAATGTATAGGCTTAAAACAGAAGTGCTTAACACTCTGCAGAGGACTCACTTTCTCACTCCCTCTCAATTATTACTCCTCCTGTGACCACCAGTCACAATAATACATGGAAACCCATCGTTGAGGAGCAGTAAACATCTTCCAACTTTATCTCCTCACCCAACAAAGGTGCTTAAAACTAACGTTAAGGGCAATGACATAATCAGTGTATTCCCACATAGCACATGGATGTCAGGTACCCCTGGGGAATGATACTGTGTCAAGGATCAGCCCCAGTGAGGGGAAGGACATGTTTTGAGCTTCCACCACTGCTGCCATAGCGGTGTTTGTGCTCAGATCTAACACAAGCTGGAAAAGGCGGACGGACAGTCATCTTGCCAGGCTGGTTACTGAGGGCCCTCTGCTCAGGACGCCCTCTGGCGGCATGTAAGTGAGGCACAAATGCCTCTGCGGTCAGTGCCCACCATGAGAGGAGCATCACACACCTCTCTCCCACCCCTCTTGACCCTCAGACTCCAGCCCTGGCCCTGAACCATGTCTACTCCGTGACTACAGGAGAGGAGGCACTCTTCAAAGCCACCACCGAGACATTCCGGTTTTCTACTCATTACAGGGTTAAACATCCAGTACTTCATTTTTCCTCTTTCTCATCCCCTTGACGAGAAGTTTATCTGTGAATATCCAATCTCAGAATCTCACTTGGGAAGTATAAATTTTAGGGCCACGCTGGAACCAATTACTTTATCAGTCAAGGCACAATCAAGCTGGGTAACTAAGGAGAATTAAAGGGTTAAAGTTGTAGGCAGGGATTTAAAGAAAGCAACAAAGGGATGAATAAATATTAATATAATCAAAGGAGGTAGGAGCCAGGAGGAAGAGGTCTCAGCAAAAGACAAGAATATTTATTGAAATCTATGATATGCCAGGCTCTTTATTTACATTACTTTATGTAAATTTTCACAACAACCTTGCAAAGTAGACATCATTATTGTTTTATAAGTGGGAGCCTCAGAGAGTCAAGGAGCTTGCCCAAAGTCACACAGCTTACTCAGTCGGAAAGCCAGAATGTGAGTGCAGGAATTTCTGACACCCCAGTCCCTGTCCTTTCCACTGCCTCATACCACACCAGAAATGCTAGAATCTCTTCCCTCCTGGCACAGACTCACTCCCTAACTCTTTTCTTCCTCTATTTTGTTCCTTTTTTGACCCTTTTTCCATTACTAAGTTGGTCCAATTTAAACCACCCAGCTGAACAGTGATGCCTCAGTTCCATTCCTTTCTGCTAGTATTCTGCTTTGGCCTAGGCTTTGAAGAAGACACAGAGAATAAAAGTCTCAGATGGAGGCTTTGCTTATGAACACTTGAAAATCTTATTAATATGACATCTAACAACCTTATTGAAGATCTCACACACACACACATATACACACACACACATACACACACACATTCCTTTTGTCATTCATTGAACCAATATCTCTTGAGGTCCTACTAGGTGCCATGTATGTTTTGGACAAAGGAGAATAAATTAGTGAATAAAATATATTAAAATCCCTGCCCTCATAGAGTTTACATTCTATTTCAGGAAAGAGGTGTTAGGGAGGAAGCAGACAATAAATAAAATAAACTCAAATAAATACACAGTGTGTTAGATGGTGATAAAAGGGAAAGGCAATGGGGTGGAGAGGGGCAGCTGTGACTTTAAATAGAATGGTCCAGGAAGGCCTCATTGAGAAGGTGACATTTTAATAAACACTGGAAGGAAAGAGGCAGTCTTTATATGTTTAGTTGGGAAGAGCTTTTCAAGCAGATGGAACAACAAGTGCAAAGGCCCTGAGGAAGGAGCATGCTGGGCATTTATGAGAAACAGAAAGGAGCCAATGTGCCTAGAGAAGAGTGACTCAGGTGAGAGTATCACAAGATGAGGTCAAAGAAGTGATATGCCAGACTGCAATGCTTTATAGGTTTAGAAGTTTGCCTTTCACTCTGAGTGAGATGGCTAGCCACAGAGGGTTGAAACCAAAGGGGAACATGACCTGACTTTTTGTAATAGGACCACTCTGGCTGCTTATTTAGAATGGATTGTATGAAGACAAAGGCAGAAATGGAGAAGCCAGTTAAGAAGCCACTGAAAATACACACACACACACACACACACACACACACTCCTGTCTGCTATAGGTGTTTCATCATTTGTTACTCTTCTCATTTAATAAACATTTATTGGGAATCCACTATGTGCAAAGAATTATAACTGATATTATGTAAACCCTCTAGCTCACTGCCTATCCCTAATCAAGAACTTGGAAGGAGGACTGCTGTAGACAGAATATTTGCAACCCACCAAATTCGTATGTTGGAACCTAATCCCCAGTGTGATGAGTTTTGGATGTGGGGCTTTTGAGAGATGATTGGGTCATGAGGACAGAACCCTCATGTATAGGATTAGTGCCCTTATAAAAGAGGCCCCAAAGAGGTCCCTTGCGTCTTTCACCAGGTGAAGATACAGCCAGAAGACAGCTGTTAATGAAACAGGAAGTAAGCCCACTCACTAGACACCAAATCTGCCAGAGCCTTAATCTTGTACTTCTCAGCCTTCAGAACTGTAAGAAGTAAATTTCTGTGTTTATAAGCCACCCAGTCTTTGGTGTCTGTTATGGTAGCTCAAAGGGTTTACAAGTATTATATAGCCATCTTGCCTTCCAGGAAGACTCAACAAAGCCTTAAAAGAATTTTTGTATCTTTAACACTTTCTCAAAGTAAAGACAGACAACAAAAGAGACCAACTTTCTGGATTGCCACATAATCAGCTTACTACACGTGATATTGTTCCCAGAACAGCTGCATGTTTCCAAAGAAAAGCTGTAGTGTTCATAGAAATATGACTAACGCCCTTAAAAAAGACAGATAATATCAGCTATTATTTTTATTCAAAGAGGAGATTTCTATGGAATTCAAGAGACGGACTGCAGTCATTTTTGCTATTAGAAAATACAGCATAAACATTATTCAAGGTTTTTACATCCTAAGATTCCAGGAAAAGGAGTTTGTTTTTAAATACCACTGAGATGATCGGAAGGCCCAAAGCTCCACAGTAATCCCGATGCTGCCCAGGACTGAGGTTATTTAACAAGAATTTCTAATCAGAAAGGAAGCAGATCAGAGAAGCACAGGCCAGGGTCACTGGACTTTTTAGCTTTAGCAGGTTTCTTGTACTGAAGCATCACCCTAGAAAAGCACTGACTTTAGCAATTGCATGTATGTTTACTGCTTCTGGGATCTTAGGAGAATGAAACAGATCTCCATTTCTATTATGGTGTCCTTTGGTTTGAAGTAAGAGGTTGTGGAAAGAAAAATTAAGTTTTGGGAGAAGTATAATGGTGGAGGTTAAATACCATCTGCTTCACACCTTGGTGCCCTATTCATGTAGTTTCCTTTCCCATGTCTCCTCAGCTGGCTCTCACTTATTTATCCCTCCAGACTCCCCTTGGGCACATCTTCCACAGAAGTCTTCAGTGAACACTGAACCCCCTTGACCTCTCTAGCATCTTGTGCATGCCTATCTCATCACTCACCATGAATTATATTTGTCTTGTCCCAAGAGTATAAGCCCCTTGATGAAAGGGATCTTATCTTACTCCTCTTTGTACCCATAGAACCCAGTATGGTACTTAACAAATAATGTGTTCAATAAATGTTTTGAATAGAAATAAAGACTTAAACATAAAACCTGATACCACAAAACTCCTAGAAGAAAACATGACGAAGAATCTCCTTAACATTAATCCTGGCAATGATTTTTAGATATGACCCCAAAAGCACAAGCAACAAAAGCAAAACTCAACAAATGGAACTACATCAAACTAAAAAGCTTTTGCACAGCAAAAGAAACCACCAATGAAATAAAAAGGCAACCTACAAAGTGGGGGAATATATTTGCAGACATACACTGGATAAGTGGTTACTATCCAAAATATATGAAGAAATCATACAACTCAATAATAAAAAATTTAAAACCTAATTTAAAAATGAGCAGAGGAATGAAAGAGACATTTTTCCAAGGAAAATATCCAAATGGCCAACAGGTACATGAAAAGATTCTTAGCATCACTAGTCATCAGAGGAGTGCAAATCCAAACCACAATGAGACAGTACCTCACACCTGTTAGAATGACTATTATCAAAAAGACAAGAGATAACAAGTGTTAGAAAGGGTGTGGAGAAAAGAAAACCTTTATCCACTGTTGGTGGGACTATAAATTGGTTTAACTACTATGGAAAACAGTATGGAGTTTCCTCAAAAAATAAAAAATAAAACTACCATATGATCCACCAGTTCTACTCTTAGGTATATACTCAAAGGAAATGAAAACAGGATTTGAAGAGATACATGCACTCACACGTTAATTGCAGCATTATTCACAACAGCCAAGATATGGAAACAACCCAAGTGTCCATCAAAGGATAAATGGATAAAGAAGATGTGGTACATATATACAGAATATTATTCAGTCATGAGAAAGACAGAAATTGTACCATTTGAGACAACATGGATGGACCTTGAGGGCCTTATGCTACGTGAGATAAGTCAGAGAGAGAAACACAAATACTGTATGATATCAATTATGTGGAATCTAAAAACGCAGAACTTGTAAAAACAGAGAGTAGAATGGTAGTTACCACGAAATGGGGGTTGGGAGAATTGGGAAGATGTTGTTTAAAGATACAAACTTGCAACCAGTAGATACTTAAGTCCTGGAGGTCTAACATACACTATAGTGATTTTAGACAACGGTATTGTATTATAAATGTCAAAGTTGCTAAGAAACTAGATTTCAATTGTTCCTGTCACACATACACACATGCACAAAAGATGATAATTAATTAATGTGATAGAGGTGCTAGCTAAAGCTACAGAGGTAACCATACTGCAATATATTTAATGTATCAAATCAGCATGTTGTATACCTTAAACTTACACAATGATATATGTCAATTATATCTCAATAAACATTAAATAAATAAATAAATGTTGATTAACCAAACTGATATGACACTGATACTCCCCAGTCAATACCCAGAGATGCTCTAGTATCTCCTAATATGTATCTTAAATATATTTATAATATTTTGTTCTTGGGCTCTCTTTCCAATTACTCTTTCACTTGTCTTAGAAACAAACGAAATGTTTACCTCAAAAAATGTTTTAAGCTGGCTGAATTAATTGATTGCACTGTGACTTCCATCAACTTCATTTTCTACTACCACCTCAGTTGTAGAAGAGCAACAGAAACTTCAAATTTTGTCACTCTCAGGAAAGAACACTCTCACTCTGTCTTTCATTGATCTCTCTTCATTTTTATTTTAACATATGGTATTGAATCAAAATTCTTACAGCAATGAAGAAAAAGAAAGCTACCATTACATTCAGCATTGCTATTTTATTTTACTGCAACTTCATAAGTGCCATATTTCATAATAATAGCTACCATTCTCACTTTCCTTGATCCCTCTTCAGAATTCCAGTTTGATACATTTTCTAAGTCCCCCAAGGTCAAAATCTAGGAGCTGCCATTGACTTCTCCCTCTCCTTTACCCTAACCACAGAATATTCAATCAGTTGCCGTATCCTCCAGTTCTCCCATCAGACTCCCTCATATTTGTCCTTTCCTTTCCACTGTAACTGCTATTATTAATTTGGATCTTGAGCTCAACTATTACAATAGTCTCCTAAAAGGTCTCCCTGATTCTGCCCTTTCCCCTTCTGGATAACAACCAGATCAGCCTTCCTAAATCATCTTCAAGATCATGCCACATCCATGTGTAAGACTTCTATATTTCCTTTGTCTGATATCAAGGCCACACAAGGTCTGTGTTTGTTCACAAACTGGAGAGTTCCCCAGGTGAAATCTGGAACTGGCCTCCATACACACAGAGGGCAAGAGAGTCAGGAGAAAGAGGCAGTCCACTCCAGACTGGTAGGTGGCAGGTTTAAAAAACAAGGGAACTTACATACAAGACTTGTCTTGGGTGACCCTGATACAAGTAGATTTCTGAATGTTTTCCTCGCCAGTGTGACAAGCCTTCTGTTGAGAAGTTTAAAACAGTTTAAGTCTCTAAGTCACCATCTGAAGGACAGTTATCCACTAGATATCCCAACAGATTTTGTATAAGAAAAACCCTTTGTTGCACTGATTGGGATTTGGAGGGTTGTTCGTTTCTACAGCACAGTTTAGCCTATCCTGACTAATACAGAGTCAGAAGATAGTTCATTTCCTAAGATAGCCATAGCAGGATTTCTCAGAAGGTGAGAGGAACACACAGACATCATTGTTTCCAAATTTTATAAGGGGACTATATGCATTTTAGGATGTGTGAACAGTCATTGCATTGTGACTTCAGGAAAATAACCAGACATAAATGTCTTGATTTACACAAGACATTGACCTAAATTACCTCCAAGGCACTTTTTAGCTCAAAGGGTATTAGGGAAGTCTAAAGTTTCACATCCTTTTAGTAGATTATTTCAAAAAACAAGTATATGTAGACAGCAATCAGTTGGAAGGTGACTACTGACAACTCATTTTTATTGAATTATTTGTGTAAGGTAGAGAAATCAGCTCTACAAGAACAAGATTTTACATCTGTAAATAGAAAATCTCTTTTATTCCCATAAAACAGAAATGTCTCAATAAAGAGGTTAAAGGCTTTGCAATGTCAGAATTCTTATTTGTTCCTTTTACATAAAATACATGGGCTAAGCACTGGTTTTTTGGTTAAAAAATTACTATTTGCATAATTTATAAAATAACTCCTCTAAAATGACTCTTCTAGAATTATGTCTCTAATGAAAAACCCTATGGAAAAAAATTACTTTTGTCTAGCTGAGCTAAAGGGCATCCCATCTTTCCTTCAACTGTGGCCAGTGAGATATTTTCCTTTTGATGAAATATTGCCTCTAAAGGTATTTTTCAGAAGCCTCTTTCACAGTTTTAATCTTCACAAAGCACTAAGGCTTTTAGCTGCATCTGACAAATTTACCCTTAAATTTTTGTCACTGCAAAAAATGTTGTACAGATATTCTAAATTGACTAAAATCCAACTGATTTTTCCAAAGTAATAACTACCTAGTCTATATTATTTAAATTATTAAATTACTATTTAAATATTAATTTAAATTACTAGAAATTAACACAATGGCTCATTCTGTCACCTATTTCAGGTTTTTACTCAAATGTCACCTACACCCTTCCTGAGTGTACTATTTAAAAATTGAAACCCCCCAATCCAAGCACACACAGTCTCCCTTTCCTACTATATTTTTCTCCATAGGTTTTATCACGTTCTCAGAATATGCTAAATACTTTACTTATTTATCACCTATGTCAGTCTCACTAGAATGTAAGTTTCCTGAAAATAGGAATCTTGTGTTTGCTTTTGTATCTTAAGAATCAGAAGAATGTCTGGCCCATAGTAGGTGTTCAATAAATATTTATTGAATGAATGAACGAGTGAAAAAATGAGCACTCTTCCAAGAGACCTTTAAACACAGACAAAGCACAGTATAATAGAATCTCTGCTGCTAAATAATACGAGCCCAGAAAATGAACTGGCTCTTCCCTACAAACTCTAGCAGGAAGCAGCACAGATACAAGTGAACCTAGGTTCATAATATCAGAGAACCACTTCTGTTTTATCTATAAATAGATGTTCTTTGAATAAGAAAAGAGATGGCAGGTTAGCCAAAGCCTTGTCCAACATTATATACTGAACAACAAATAGCAATAAAACATTACCCAGAATTTGACAAGAGCATGGTGTTTCATCAGCTGCCCTTCTTTCTCAAAAGAACTATATCTAACACTTTTCCAAATTGTACTTGGTGTAAATTGTTTGGATAACCTGACCATTAGGTTAATATAATAGAACTGCCAGTATTACAGCGCCCTAAAGGAAACAATAAAGAAAACAGTGACATGGGCATGGTTAAGCTTCCAACAACATGCTTTGTCTTAGCAATCTCTAAAGGCCTATTTTCAAAAACTTTAAAATCATTTGTAGGAAATGGGACTCTGTGACTTTGTCTGGTCTTATTTATTTCCAATAATTAGATTATAAGAGATTGATAATGTCCCATGGATTGGATTATTATTTTTAGAGGACAAAGAGAGGGAAAGTAGTTTAATTCAAATAGATTACTTAGAACTATAAGACTGTAAAGGAAACTGAGTTCAAACAACAAAGGTATAATGCATCTTAAAGACTTAAACATAAGACAGGACACCATAATACAACATTGTAAAATGACTATAACTCAATAAAAAAATGTTAAAAAAAAATGAGACAGGACACCATAAATCTCCTAGAAGAGAACATAGATAAAACATTCTCTGACATAAATCAAAGCAATGTTCGCCTAGGTCAGTCCAAGGCAAGAGAAATAAAAGCAAAAATAAACAAATGGGACCTAATTAAATTTATAACTTTTTGCACAGCAAAGAAAACCATAAACAAAATGAAAAGACAACCTACAGACAAGGAGAAATTATTTGCAAACAATGTGACTGACAAGGGCTTAATTTCCAGAATATACAAACAGCTCATACAACTGGGTAACAAAATAACAAATGACCCAATCAAAAAAGATCAGAAGACCTAAATAAACATTTCTCCAATGAAGGCATACAGATGGCCAATAGGCACATAACAAGATGCACAATATCTCTAATTATCAGAGAAATGCAAATCAAAACTGCAATGAGGTATCACCTCACACCATTCAGAATGGCCAGCATGCAAAAGTCCACAAACAATAAATGCTGGAGAGGGTATAAAGAAAAGGAAGCCCTTCACCTTATTATCCATAGGAGGAAATAACAAATTCCAGTTTGTTGATCAACAACTTTATGCACAGCTTATTAGAATGTGTGATGAATTATATTGCAAGTATTTCTATGGGCCCTACTTCCCCATACAAAACTGTGAAATCTTCAAATGCATTAACCATTGTTGAAGTCATTCATTCCATTCTTCAAATATTTGTATTTCCTCTTTCTGAGCATTTGGTTAAATTATACTTCCCCACCCATTCAAAGGTAGCTGTGATCATGTTACGTGCTTTAGGCAATGAAATATAGGTGAATGTGATCTTTACTGCTTCCAGGCAGATGCTATTATTAATAACTGGAGCCAGGGATTTGTTGGGAACTATGTTTCTCAGGATCCTCTTCCCTATAGGGTTCTAAGTTGGAATTGGCCAAAAAACGAACTTACAAGAGATCTGGGAGGTGGAAATGAATAGTGACTATTATGCTTAAGAGTCTTTTCAAAATCAGATGGAAAGACTCAAAAGCCCACTAGGTACTGGTCTGTCTTTTCTCTCCTTTGTCCCATGTCTAGCTCTTCTTCCCAACTGATGGACCTGATGACCATCAACAGCCTCAGAGCTAAGACCAGACACCTGGCTGTTGACACACAGAGGTGAAAGCTATAAAGAGGAAAGAGCTTCTCCTAAACCTCTCCATTCACTCCCTCTTCACTCCCACTTAAGCAGTTGCACACGCTGCACTTTTCAGATTCCCCTGCAAATTCTGTTTTGTCCACCTACACTACTGCTTCAGGAAGATTGGTAAGTGACTTGTTTTCTGATACATCAAGTTCTTATTCTGGGATTTTGCTTCCCTAAGACCTCCCAAAATTGTGTAAGGTCTTACTCCTGTAATAAATCCCTTATTCCATGATATTCATAGTGGCTCTGCTTCCTTTACTGAACCCTGACTTATAAGATTATTGATATTCAATGTGGTTCCAGGGAAACAGAATCATAAGGGTGGGAACCTATAAGTTATTTTTAAATTAAAATTCCTATTTTGAGATAAAGGTACATTGATATGCAGTTGTAAACAATAATACAGAGAGATCCCATGTACCTTTTACCCAGTTTTCCCCAATGGTAATATCTTACAAAACTATTACTCAATATCATAACCAATATATGGGTACTGGTATAGTCAATATACAGAACATTTTTAAATCACTACAAGGGCACATCATTATGCCCTTTTATAGTCATACTTTTTGTCAAATATCATGTGGGCATATTTGTGTGTTTATTTCTAGATTTTGTTCTGTTACATTGATTTATATCATATCCCTCTGCCACAGTTTTGATTACTATACCTAAATGATAAGTTGAAATAGGTGGACTGATTCCTCCCAGTATGTTTTTTAAATAAAAATTGTTTTAGCTATTCTAGTTTTTTTACCTTTCAAATAAACTTTTAAATAATATTATCTATAGCTACAAAAAATCTTGCTGAGATTTTGATAGGAATTGTGTTAAACCTGTGTATCAATTTAAGCAGAGTTGGTATCTTTACTATGTTGAGTCTTCCAATCCATGAACATGGTATATCACTCCATTAATATAGATATGTTTGATTTCTTTCATCTGCATTGTGTAGTTTTCAGCACATATTTCCTGTATATGCTTTGTTATATTTACCTCTAAGTATTTAATTTTTTGAGTGATTTTAAGTGGAAATGCATTTTTAACTTAGCTGTCCATGTGCTCATTTTTAGTATAAAGGAATACAATAAATTTTTAAGATGTTTATCTTGTATCCTGCTACCTTGTTGAACTCAGTTTTCAGTTCAAGTAGACTTTTTGTAGATTTGGGAGAGATATTCCATGAAAACAACCATGTCAGCTGCAAGTTGGGACAGTTATTTCTTCTTTTTCAACCTATTTGACTTTTACTTCTTTTTCTTGCCTTGATGCACTGGTTAGAACCAGTGGTATGGGTCTGACTTAGAGATAATTTCTCTGATCCTCCAATTATTTCCAGACTTGCTAAGCTCCTCCTGTAAATGTGTCAGGATCAATTCTTGTAAGTCCCTTATCTTGTAACCTCATAGAGACTCAGCTTTCCTGGCTAAACCCTGACCAACTCATATCTCCATCTTTTTTCCTGTTTCTCTCTACACATTGACTTAATTCTTTTGTGAAATAAAATTCAAGTTTTATGGCAAAATAAGAAAAATTTAAACATAATAATTTTCTCTGCCCTTTGGCCTCTCATATCCCCTCTGCTGTGCATGGTGTATCTGCATTATGTACCAACAAACCTCCCCCATCAGCAGAAATATCTGCTCAACCATAAACAGCGACATTCTCCCAGCAACAAGATAGCTCCTTAGAAGGTAACATTCCTTCTTGATCTTTCTTATAAGGGGCCATGATTATGCTTAGATCTGGATTGTATAAACTGTCAGCAATACATCATTTAACATATAGCCCTCTGTCTCAAAAAACTATATAACTGTGCCTTGACTTCTAAAAACCAAACAGTTCTCAGAGATTTCTGAGATGCTCTTCCCAGGTTTTAATCCTCAAATTTGGCTTGAATAAAATTTTCCACTTCATTCTTAGATCAACTGATTAATTTTTGCCTACATTTAAAAAAATATACTTTTATTTTAGACAATCACAGACTTATAGAAAAATCTCAAGAACATTACAAAACTTTTTTTTCTAAAGTATTTGAAAGTGTTTTGCAGATTTAAAGCCTCATTCCCTACAAACACTTCAGTGTGTATTTTATACAAACAAGACATTTTATAAGGCTGCATTACAATCATCAAAATGAGGAAATCGATATTGAGGCATGACCATTCAAGTCTAACCAATGGTCCCAATAATGTCCCGCCTAGCAAACAGACCTACTTCTGAATCTGACGTTGTACTTAATTGTCCTTTTAACATGTCCACTTCATTCTCTAGGTACTTCCTTGATTTCTGGCACAAGGTATTTCAGAAGCATTTTATCCTTTTTCTGTCTCAAACCTGGAATCAG
Organism: Camelus ferus; assembly: GCF_009834535.1. Taxonomy (NCBI): domain Eukaryota; kingdom Metazoa; phylum Chordata; class Mammalia; order Artiodactyla; family Camelidae; genus Camelus; species Camelus ferus. Next base: position 52,500,185 of record NC_045708.1, on the reverse strand, counting down.
CCATTTCCTCAAAGAGCCCTGTTTCCTTTCTGTGGAGAATAGTATTTAGAAGATAAGATCTAAGCCCTTCTCATTCTACTAGCTCCCCCATGAAAGCCATCTGTTATGGACTGAATGTTGGCATTCCTCCAAAATTCATATGTTGAAGTCCCAACTCCCAGTGTGATGGTATTTGGAGTTGGAGCATTTGAGAGATAATTATGTTTAGATGAGTTTTGTAATGGGACTAGTGTCCTTAAAAAAGAAAAAAGAAAAAAAGAGAGAGAGAAAGAGCCAGATCTCTCAATCTGTTTGCCTGTGAAAACACAGCAAAAAATGGCCATCTGCAAGCCAGGAAGCAAATCTTCACCAGGAACAGAATCTGCCAACACCTTGATCTTGGACCTTCCAGTCTCCAGAACTAGGAAAAAAAAAGTATTTGCTAGTTAGGCCAGTCTTTGCTATTTTGTTATAATATCCCAAGTTGACTAATACAGAAAATTGGTACCAAGAGTGGGCAAATACCCAAAAATGTGGAAGCAGCTTTGGAACTGGGTAATGAATGGATAGAGGCTAGAATTTTGAGGTGCATGCTAGTAAAAGCCACTATTGTCATGAAGGGACTGCTAAAAGTGATTCTGGTGAGGATTCAGAAGAAAAAAGAGGAGAGCTGTAGAAGAAGCTTTTGTTATCCCAAAACTGGATATGCATCTTTGTGGGTGCCAAACCAAAAAACACAACCAAGCCAAAGATCATGTTGCTGAAAAATCAGCCTCTGCATCCCAGAAAAAGAATTCAAACTGGGAAGCAGTTCTGGGAACAAAGAAAAGAGCAGCTGTATTGCTTTGCCAGGCAAAGGGGAGTCACGGCAGGCTAGTGCCTCGAAAATTGTGAATCCATCTTGGGGTTGAGGTCTTGAGGTTTTACAGAAAAACTGGATGGAACAGCAAAGGTGATAACAATCGGGGCATTTTACAGAGTGTTACATTCTTCTCATCTTGATAAGAACTTGCTCTTGTTATGGAGGAATTTAGGAGGGTCTGCCCATTTTCTTGAGATTCAGTCCATGACCTTTCAAGACCTCTAGGGCAAAAATGTATGTGTTATTCTAAGAAAAGAGTGAACAAGGAGGGAAGAGTGTTAGTTATAAGATCAGTATAGCTAAAAGTACAGGCCTGAACAACTCAACAGCCATCTTGTTATGTTTTCTACTCTTTCAATCAGGAGAAGGAGGGATTTATTATTACTTGCAGCAAGAAAGGAAGACACCAGGGATCTTTCCCAAAGCAGTAACTTCTCAAACAGCAAAAGTGGGAAAATTTTAAGCTGAGGGTGCATGCATATTCATGAAGCGGCTTGAGCAGAGGACAGTTCAGCATAGAATTGGGACAAAGGTCAAAACAGTCCAAACTTTAGCTAACTAAAGCCAGGAGGGTCAACATCATTATTCCATCCTCTACCTGGGTGGGGACCTTAGTTCCCGCAGAACTCAAAGACTGTATCAGATTGTTATGCACATCCCTTGAGGAGGAACTAGGACTCTATTTTATTGCTGAACTATTATTATTTCTTGACTGCTTTTCCTTTGTTCCTGCATTTCCTGACTTCCCTTAAGATCACTGATTACTGAGACCTGTTCAAGGGCAAGCATTGTGACCAGGCTTAGATCACAAAATGGCTTATGAACCAGGCTGCCCTTTGGAGAGGCCCATGTGGCAAGGAGCTGAAGACAGCCTCAGCCCAACACCTATGATGAAGTTAATCCTACCGTAACCATTTATGTGAGCTTGGAAGCAGATCCCTTCCCCAGTTAAGTTTCAGATAAGACTACAACGTCGCTGACACCTTAACTGCATCTTGTGAGAGTCCCTGTGCTAACCTGTGCCTGGACTGCTGAACCACAGACATTGTAAAATAATAAATTTTGTTGTTTTAAGCTACCAATTTTTGGGGTAACTTCTTGCATAGCAATAAATAACTAATACAAATTTTGTACCTGTAGGTGAAAGATTACCATACAGATACCTAGAAATGTGATAGTTGCTTTGGAATTGGGCTGAAAAGATAGTGACAAAGCCTAAGTTGCCTTGAACAGGCTGTTAATAGTAATCTGTATTTTGAGAATGATGAGCGTGAGAGCTCAAAATTAAGTGCAGAAACTGAAGGGAGAATCCTTGTTAAGGCAAGTCAGAAAACTTAGTAATGTTGTCATCTGCAATGATAAGAAAAGGAAAATGTGTACCATCAGCCACCATGCCATGAGGAAGTCCAAGCAGCCACACAAGAGGATACTTAGCGGTGTTCTGCTGACAGCCCCAGCTGGGGTCCCAACATGACCCCATCTCATTCCCAGTATGAAAGGAAATGAAAAAGCTTTTCTATGATTCCAGACCCCAGGTGTCAAGTTACTCCCAAACATAGAGTCTTCCCATTGATCTCAGACATCATGGAGCAGAGTTAAACCATTCCTATTAGTTCCTTTCTGAATTCTTGATTCACAGAACTTGTAAGTGTGATAAAATGTTTGTCATTTTACTCTACTAATTTGGGGAGGCATGTTATGCAGCAATAACACCTGGAACAGATCATATTAACAAAAGTTGCAATTGGATCAGAAAGTGATACTCAAAGACCAAGGAGAACAGAACATCTCAGTGAAGGTCAGCCAGGAAATAGGACAGCATGTAGACCAGACATTTCTCCCCTGGTGCTATGATATCATTTGCATAAACTACAACCAAATGGCATCCTTAGGAAACAAAAAGAAATGTTCTTCAAAGGGGAAAACAGTCTTGATATAAGTATGAATTTTGAACTGTGCATGTCTTTAAATTAATTAAAATATTCATTTAAAATACTCTATATTTTACACTGAGAATGACAGTTACCTGCAAGTGGCAAGTCTGAGAACTTCCAACTGTTTGTAAAAATGGGGATTCCAGAGCAAAATTGAGTTCAGTTATAAAACAGTGAACTTACATTTATGAATTCTTGAGTTGTGACTGTGAATTTTAAACTCCTCACACTTGACAATTATTTATGTGTTTTAGTATATCTGTATTCTCTATTGACAATAAGCTTTCAGAGAACCAGGGCCATAATTCTACTGCTCACTGTTATATTCCTAGCTTCTAGCACGTGATCTGTCACATAATAGAAGCTCAATAAATATTTGTTGAATGAATGAAATGAATAGAAGTACATGCTAATTGACAACCACAGGGATCATGATGGTAGAATTCTATCATCAACCAACAAGCAGTTTTAGCAAGTATAAATCTCTTATTTACAATCATAAGCACTTTATTTCCTCCAAATTAATTTAATCTCAGTTCTGAACAACTTAGTTATTGGACTACCAAGAATAGTATCCCGGTCATGACCAGGGTTTTCTCTCTCTCTCTCTCTCCCAGGGTCACACTAGTATTCAGGAGGCTTATTTTGTGCCCTTGAAAGCAGGAACAGGGGCTCTAGTCCTTTACCATCTTGGTCGCCACTGCCTTCCTCGGAGTCCAAGTTCTTGAAGTCTGTCAGCTCTTTGTTGCCTCTGTACCTCATTGTAAGCATGGGAAACTTACGTGAAGCTGGACCATGATTCCATTTCCCTGGATGCATTGTGCAAACATTCCCGTCTGGATGCTATCATTGTGATGAAACTAAATGAACTACTGGTCCTTTGACAAGGATCCTCGAGGGTCTCCTCAGAGGCGTGAATTATAGAGGATGAAATGTAAATAGATGAAAGCATTAAGGCTGATAGCTTGGAGGGATTTACAATGAGGAGGGTCCAGACTCCTTTCCCAAGATGCCTAAGTACTAATTACCACAATGCTTCTCAATTAAGGGCAAAATATCCAGCACTTGTGCAGTAAAGACGAAATTACCCTGAAGACTACATAAATCCTCCCACAGCAGCCACATTATATCTTAGATCAATTTTCTAGAGATAGTAAGTACACTCTGCAATACCACTGTACTAGCTCCACACAGGAAAGAACCCTCATCCTGTATAAGCTGCCCCAGTATGTGAAGGGATATATCACCAACCATGCACTGTCACAGTGGCAGGATAGCTTGTCTGAGGTCCTCATTTTTAGTGCTGCTGAATCAAGTAGGACCTATGATTTCGCAGGTGTCTCTGAACACAGATTTTACGTTATGCTGGTTGGAAACGAAGACATCAGGTGTATCATCAGTTAGCAGAGTTCACTCCAGACAACATACACATTCCCAGCCAAAAGGACCCCACTGAGACTTAATTTAATTAGTTGAAAAATATAAGCCTTGCCACTCTAATGGTAAGTAGTTTAAATGGAATGATTATTACTTTTATTATTAAAAATATTATTACTTTTATTAAAAATATTAAATTAAAAATATTATTAATGTAAAACAGTATTACTAGCTTTCATAAATATTTCACATGGATTCTCCTCTGTGGCTGTTCAACAATAGTAAATATAACTAGCACACTTTAATTTGTTCTACCGTCACCAGTAACTAAATAATACAGATGCCAGAAACAAAGTTTTTCATTAAGAATCAAAGAGGAAAAAAAAAAAAAAGAATCAAAGAGGAATTAAGAGTCTCCTTCCAGAAAGAGGAACTGTCCCCAGGTTTATTATTCTGGATTTATCTCCATAAGATTACATTATCCCTACAGAAAGAGGAAAATTCAGGTGCTTATAAATATAAAATAGACTACTTTTTTTCACTGTTACCCATTTATTTGGCTCATATGCTTACTCTAGAAGCTGTCCTTTGAATATATAAAAACTGGATTTAAAGAAAAAAATTCATCTCAGTTTAAGGAGGAGTTGATACAACTTTCCTCTAACATCTTCCTATTTTCTGGTCTAGAGTGGTGTCAAATGTATTTCAAAAAGATCACATTAATTCTAGTAAAAATCCTTAAATTTGATTTTTTAAATGGACTGATAAATAAATAAATTAGGAGTGCCCAACAGTTAATATCCATTGGAAAGCAACAAGCATGGGACAGTGCCTGGGACTGAGGGGGCAGAAAAGCTTGGATAGGAATACCTCATTAAATAAACACTAATTACTTCTCAGGATTATTACCATTATCACATAAATCTCCAGGTACTGGGTCATTGCTTAAATGTTAAAATCATAATTTAAGTTGGCAATGGACAACTAACAGACTTCAAACTCTTGCTTGGTAATCCAAGGGTTTTTGTTATCAGAGTGAATTTCTCTGAGAGCTAATGGTAGCTGGGAGACAAATCTATGATTCTTTTGCATTTCTGTATACCTTGCCAATAAGGCATGGACTGCCCTTTGTTACACACTATCTTTACAAAGATGTTTGCATAGCAAACAGCTATACAGACAGTGTCTCTTTCTGAAGCAAAAGGAAGGTATGTTTACTGCCTACTATAAAATATTTAGATTTCCTAAACTGAAGGCTCCTCTCCTGTAACCTAACTCACTGCATACACAAGTGTATATTTGTCATTCTTGACATCATCATGTGGGAGCTGGGGCTCTAAAAATGTTGACTGATACTCTGGCTAATGCTATTGTCCTTTGTCTCTGACTCAGGAGTCTCATATCTTCTACCATCACCCATGAGACTGTGTGGCAGGCTAACTTGTTAGTTGTAAGTAGGGTAAAGCCAGACTCTGCAGTTCTTGAAAATGAGATGTTCAAGAATAAAAAGAAATTCTTTGTGCATTTACATAAATGCTGCTAAAAACACAATTGTAGCTGTATATGTTTTAATATATTAACTCTATTACTCTATGATTCTTCCTTACTAAGACTGCATGAATATAATGATGCTGTGTCTAAAGGGGAGTAACAAATTAGCAGAAAGGCAGTTACGGCTTTTGAGTTTCGAAACCCAAGACACTTAATTTTCAAGGTTTTGAGTTTTTGAGAACCCAAAATCTGAGCCCTTAAAAACAGAAAATGTATGCTTTAAATAATAGATTGGAAGGAATGAAGGAAAAGTCACATCACATTCAGACTAAACAAAGCCTCCCTTTGACAGTGAGGATATGGGGTAGGGGGAGGAAGAAGAAAAGGGACAGTATAGGCAAGAAGGCTACACACCAGTGTTTCCCTACGAAAAGAGCCCTTAGAGGATGGGGACTGGAAGGCAAAGAAACCCTCGAATCTGAGAGGAGAGAGGATCTGTGTCCTTCATTTTCACAAAAACCGGAGAGGAACTTGACTGCTATATCCTCTGTCTGTAGCACAGTAGGAGAATAGTAGACAGAATGTCTGTGGGACTTGTCTAAGCGGAGAGATTTCTCCTTCATCATTGGGGTCCAGGAAGCAAAGCCAAAGGTTCTTTATATACCAAGTAGGGTACAGAAGCTATATGATTGAGGCAGCTGAATATGGTATTGACACACATGGACTAATTACTGAAAGTAGGAAAAATAACATAAATCTCAGCTAATGTCATACTGGATAGTCGACAATAACCAAGGATGAAAAGAAATTCTCCCAGAGCCCCCCATAAGACCTCTGGAACTTGAATACAATGTGAAGGAAATGTGTAGGAGGGCAGGTACCCTTAAGTGACTGAGTTGACTAATATTTAGTCTTTACCAGCAGGCAGAATAAGGGTTCAAAATAAAAATTGTTATGAAAAAAAAAAAATAAGCGCTTTTTCTGTTTGTTTTGTACATTGTTTGTGGCCTAAAATATGTATTTGCTAAACCTGCATTCCTAATATAATCCATTTTAAGAATACATTTACTGTGATTCATCATTTAGGAAAAAAAAGGAAAACTATGTCTTCTTTTATGTTCTTGGCCAGAGTCTCCTGAATTGTCCAGCTCTTATTATTTATGGATTCCCAGAACTGCAGTGAGATTGAAACCATGATGCAGTCCACCTGACATTATTTCTACAGCAAAGGGATTTTTAAAATCTACCTCTAGCTAAACAACTAGGAGTCTCATAAATAGTGGAAACTATTCCCAACCTCAACCTACCCTCCTCTGTTGCTACTTTGAAGACACATAGAATTGGCGATTTCAACTTGATATACATTTCCTCTATATAAGTAAGAAAACAAATGAAATTTTATTTACAAGAGTCTCAATTTCACATGTAAAATTAATACCTATATTGTATTCCTCAGAGTCTGGAGAACTTTAAGACCTTGTGTATTTTTTGAATCTCTCTACATTCTTTTAAAATTGTACCTTAAGGGGTCCATTTTTACCTCAACATATTTTGAAAACAGGAATGTTAAATGAAATTAGAAAACTGGATAAATTTCCAATCTTTTGTGAAGCTTTTTCTTCTGGAAAAACTTAATCCATTTTTATAACAATCAAGCAGCAATTCTAAAGGTTAACTTATTTTTAAAGTTTCTACCAAGCTGAGACATGCTAGAAAAGATTACTTATTTAGCTTTGTCCATAAAATAACTCAAGGTTGACAAGAGCAAAAGAGAAAAGTTATATGATTTAATAAGGGCACTTGATAGAAAGCAGTCACCAATTTCAGGTAAAGGTTATCTTTGAGAGACAAAAATAGAGAATAAAATTGTACTTCCCCAGCACAAATCTTCCACAAGCCTGCCTTGAACACGAACCTCCTGCCCCAGTATCTATGCTATTCCTGCATCATAATGATGTTGTAACTCTCTATGAAATATTCCCTAACTTGTGACCCCCCAACTCTGACCTTTTTTTCATGAATATATAAATCTTAAGAATCTCTTTAGGCCTAACCCAAATCACACACACATACACACACACACATCCCTAAGCCTTAATTGATATGTCTCCAATGATAAACCCAAAAGACCTCTATACGCTCTCACTGCCAGGCCATTAGCACCTGTTTGGTCTTCTAATCTGTCACTCATGTTTGACCTACCCAATGGACCTTGATGCTATCTGAGGGATGGAAATGTGACTAATACAGTTTTTCATTCCTGAAAGAGCCCAGACCCTTGTTGGTACTCAATAAACCGCTTGTTGAATTGAAGTAACTCTGAAAAAGCTTTCAGGGTGTATTAAAAAAAAAAAAAAAAAAAAAAAAACCTTGACTCTGTCAAGAAAGTATCTTGCAATCTTCCACAAAGAAGAATTTCCAAGAAGAATAACCCTAGTTTAAGTTGTTGACTATGGGAACTTTATGTAGTGGCTAACTTGGAAAGATATCCCTAGATACCAATAGCAACTTTTTCTTTAGGGCTTTGTATTATGATTTTTAGTGTTTTTCACTATGAGAAGTAAAGGAAAATTGAATTTAGCACTTCTTGAAGCCCTCTATTTCAGAGATTATGTTACAAATAAAATAGTAAGTTGATGAGTAAAGTGGAAATGAACCAAAAACAGATGGACATTTCCTTCAAATCAGACATGATTTTAAAAGTTTAAGATAAAGGTGATTGGCACACACATACACAAAATCCTGAGTATAATACTTTCTGGAAACTCATACAAGACATCTTGAAAGTACAAAATAATTTAGATCCATTCATCCATCCCTAACAAGTGGTACATAAATACAAACCATAAAGTCTCTCCTCTTTTTTAGGCTTCAAGATAAGTTCTTTTTTCAGTGAACAGACATCCCTCCCTTCTAATCTAATCTCTCCAAACTTTTCCCTAACTGTATGCTTCTTGTGTTTAACATCATGACATCTTGATAAGCAGTTTTACAGAGCGAAGAAAAGCTTTTTAAAGACAAGAGATTTTTTTTCTTGCTTCACAAATTTTTTTAACATTTTTTATTGAGTTATAGTCATTTTACAATATTGTGTCAAATTCAAGTGTAGAGCACAATTTTTCAGTTATACATGAACATACATATATTCACTGTCACATTTTTTTCGCTGTTAGCTACCCCAAGATCTTGTATCTATCTCCCTGTGCTATACAGTATAATCTTGTTTATCTATTCTGCATATGCTTCATGAATTTTTTAATTGAAGTTCTACACCCAAAAAAAACACTATACATGAGGGTTAAATCAATACACCTAATCTTATTCTGATTCCAGTTTTCAGGTTTGAAAAAAAAAAAGAACTTATTTGTTCCCTAACATTTTTTAAAAATATCAATTATAAGTAAAAACAACTATTTATGTTCACTGAAAATTATGTTAAGAATTATTCTCATCTTGGTAAAACACTTGTAGTGTAAATATGTTAATAAAACAAAAAAATAATGCTAACCCTATAATGATGGTGATGATTACATAGGATGTCAAATATCAGGTTTCATATCCAACCTCCTCTATATATTAACTGTGTAAACTTTGGCTAGTTACTTAAATTCTGAGTCTCAGTTTCTTCATCTTGCAGTCAGATATTACAATTATCATGATTTACCCAAGCAGGTAAATGTTATGTTATCACATAACAAGAAGACTGGAGGCATAAAGTCCAGGTTTGGTGCAGTGCCTAAGGAAGTTAGCCAAGACCCAGGCTCCTGGTGGATTTACTCACTATAGCTTCATTCTTACAGCCACAAGGCGGCTGCTCTCCTTGCAGGTAACAGTTCAGATTTGTTAGCATAGTATGTCTTTTTTCATCCCTTTACTTTTAATCTTTTAATCTCTTAATTGTCAAAGTGGGTTTCTTATAGATAATATAGTTGGATTGATTCTTCTGAATTTGTACCCAGAAGTAGGATTGTTGGACCATATGGTAATTCTATTTTTAGTTTTTTGAGGGACCTCTTACTGTTTTCTATAGTGTCTGCACCAATTTACATTCACACTAACAGTGTACAAGAATTCCAATTTCTTCAAATCCTCACCAACATCTATCTTTTGTTTTGTTTTGTTTTGTTTCTAATACAACAGCTCTTCAAACAGATGTGGGGAGATATTCCATTGTGATTTTGCTTTGCATTTCCCCCATAATCAGCAGTATTGAGATCTTTTCATATACCTGTTGGCCAGTTCTATATATTCTTTGGAAAAATGTCTATTCAATTCTTTTGCCCATTTTGATTGGGTTATTTATGGGGTTTTTGGTTTTGGTTTTTTGCTATTGAGTTACAGGAGTTCCTTGTATATTTGGGTATTAACTTCTTATCAGATATTTTCTCCCATTCTACAGTGTACCTTTTTCACCTTGTTTTTTTCCTTTGCTAAGCAGAAGCATTCATTTTATTGAAGTATAGTTGATTTTTAATGCTTCAGGTGTACAGGAAAGTGATTCAGTTATACACATATATCTCTATCCTTGTTTAGATTCTTTTTCCATTATAAGTTATTAGATGATATTGAATATAGTTCCCTGTGCTATACAGTATGACCTTGTTTATTTTACATATAGTAGTGTGTAACTGTTAATCCCATATTCCTAATTTATCCTTCCCTCCAATTTTGCCTTTGGTAACTATATATTTGTTTTCTATGTCTGAATCTATTTCTGTTTTGTAAGTAAGTTCGTTTGTATCATTTTTTTTTAGATTCCACATGTAACTGGTATCATATGATATTTGTCTTTTTCTGTCTGACTTACTTCACTGATGATGATCATCTCTAAGTCCATCCATGTTGCTACAAATGGCATTATTTCATTCTTTTTTATGGCTAAGTAATATCTTCTTTATCCATTCATCTGCCAATGGACATTTAGGTTGCTTCCATGTCTTGGCTACTGTAAATGGTGCTGCTATGAAAATTGTAGGACATGTATCTTTTTGAATTAAGAGTTTTCATCTGTTCTGGATATATGCCTAGGATTGGGACTGCTAGATCATATGGCAACTATTTTTAGTTTTTTAAAGAACCTCCATACTGCTCTTCATAGTGGCTGCACCAATTTATATTCCTACCAACAGTGTAAGAGAGTTCCTTTTTCTCCACACCCTCTCCAACATTTATTATTTGTAAACTTTTTGATGATGCCCATTCTGACCAGTGTGAAATGATACCGTACTGTAGTTTTGAGTTGCATTTCTCTAATACTTAGCAATGTTAAGCATCTTTTCATGTGCCTGTTGGCCTGCAGAAACATTTTAGTTTGATGTAGTCCTACTTTATTTTTGCTTTTGTTACTTGTGGTTTTGATGTCATATCCAAGAAATCTTTGCCAAGACCAATGTTACAAAGCTTGTCTCGTGTGTTTTCTCCTAAGAACTTTCTAACTTCAAGTCTTACATTTAAATCTTTAATCCTTTTGGGATTTTTGAGTTGACTTTTGTGTATGGTGTAAGGGAAGGATCCAATTTTATTCTTTTAGATGTGGATATCCTGTTCTCTCAGCACAATTTGTTGAAGACACTATCATTTGCCCACTGTATATTCTTGACACTCTTATCAAATATCATTTGACCATAAATGCATAGATTTATTTCTGGGCTCCCTATTCTGTTCCATTGGTCTATATGTCATCATCATGCCAATACTGTATTGTTTTAGTTACTGTAGCTTTGTAATATATTTTGAAATGAGGAATTGTGATGCCTCCAGATTTGATCTTCCTAAGATGGCTTTGGCTATTTGAGGTTATTTGTGATTCCACATGAATTTAGGATTTTTTTTTCTATTTCCATAAAAATGCCATTGGGATTTTGATAGGGATTACATTGAATTCGTAGGTGACTTTGGACAGTATGGCTATTTTAACAATATTAAGTCTTCCAACTTGTGAACACAGCATGCTTTTCCATTTTTGTGTCTTTAATTTTATTCAGCAATGTTTTGTAGTTTTCAGTGTACAAGTCTTTCACCTCCTTGGTTAAGTTTATTCCTAAGTATCTTATTCCTTTTGATGTTATTTCTTTTCTTGTGGTGCCTTTATCTAGCATGGTAATGATGGCCTCATAAAATGAGTTTGGAAGTGCACTCTTTTCTTCAATGTTTTTGGGTGAGTTAAGAAGAATTGGTGTTAATTTTTCAGATGTTTGGTATAATACACCAATAAAGACATCTGGTCCTGGACTTCTCTTTGTTAGGATGTTTTTAATTACTAATTTCTGCAGATCTCCTTATTTGTTATTACTCTGTTCAGGTTTTCTGTTTCTTCACAATTCAGTCTTGGCTGGTTGTATGTTTTTAGGAATTTATTCATTTCTTCTAGGTTATTCAATTTGTTGGTATATAATTGTACATAATAGTCTCTTATGATCCTTTGTATACCTGTGACATCAATTATAATATCTCCTCTTCCATTTCTGACTTTGAGTCTTCTCTCTTTTTTTCTTAATCAGTATGGCTAATTAAGGGTTTGTCAATTTTTTCTTTTCTAAAACTCAACTCTTAGTTTCATCAATTTTTTGTTTTTCCATTCTCTACTTTATTTATTTCCAATCTAATCTTTATTTCCTTCCATCTGATAACTTTGGACCTATTTTATTCTTTTTCTACTTCCTTGAGGTGTAAAGTTATCCTGTTTATTTTAGATCTTTCTTCTCATTAATGTAGGCACTTTATCGCTATAAACTTCCCTTTTAATTCCTGCTTTTACTGTATCCTGTAACTTTTGGTATATTTTGTTTTCTTTTTTCTTTTTTTCTTTTTTTTTTTTGCCTTGAGATACTTTCCAATATCTAATTTCCCGTTTGATTTCCTCTTTGATTCAATGGATATTCAAGAGTGTGTTGCTTAATTTCCATCTATTTGTGAATTTTCCAGTTTTCCTTCTTCATTGATTTCTAGTTTCATTCTATTGTGGTCAGAAAAGATATTTGGTGAAATTTCAATCTTGTATTTGTTAAGACTTGTTTTGTGACCAAACATGTAATCTTTCCTGGAGTTTGTTCTGTGTGTGCTTGAAAATAATGTGTATTCTGCTGTTGATTAGAATGATCTATATACATCTGTTAGGTCCATTTGGTCTTATGTTCAAGTCTGCTGTTTCTTTACTGATTTTCTGTCTGAATGTTCCAGCCACTATTGAAGTAGTATATTGAAGTCCCCTCCTATTATTGTTGTGCTGTCATTTCTCCCTTCAGATCTGTCAATGTTTGTTTTATATATTTACGTGACCTGATGTTGGGTCCATATATGTTTATAATTGTCATATCTTCCTGCTGAGTTGACCCTTTAATCAGTATCTGAATAGCCACCCCTGCTTTCTTTTGGTTACCATTTGCATGCAATATTTTTTCCATCTTTTTACTTTCAGCCTATATGTGTCCTTAAATCTAAAATAAGTCTCTTATAGACAGTATATAATTGGAACTTCTTTTTAACACAATAGCCACTCTATGTCTTTTGAATGAGAAGTGTTTGTGTCCCCTACAAAATTCTGTATGTTGAAATCTTAAGCCCCAAAGGTGACAGTATTAGTAGCTAGGGATTTGGGGGCGTGATTAGGTTATGAGAGTGAAGTCCTCATGAATAAATTAATCTTCTTATAAAAGAAATTCCACAGAGCTCCCTGGCTCCTTCCATCATGTCATTGACACAGTAAGAAGTCTGCAGCCCAGACGAGAGCTCTCACCCTAACATGCTGATACCCTGATCTTCGACTTCTAAGCATATAGAACTAAGAAGAAATGTCTGTTGTAAGCTACCCAGTCTGTGGTATTTTGTTATAGCAGCCTGAAAGGTCTAAGGCAGCTTCTTTATGAAGATTGCTTTGAATTTTTGTCAGGCAATTCATATATTTTCATTTCTTTAGGGTTAGCTACTAGAGATTTATTTTATTCCTTTGGTTGTGTCATGTCTTCCTGATTCTTCTTGTTCTGTAGTTTTATGTTAATGTATGTGCATTTAAAGAAACAGCCACCTCTCCCAGACTTTAAAGGCTGCCTTTGACTGATCTGCAACCTGGCTAGATTCTGGGTCTTTGTACTTAGTTGCCCCAGGCAGTCTTTTTTTTTTTTTTTTTTTTTAGGATTCGATAGTCTCTTGCTCCCTCTGGTGTCTGACTGTGCTGGTTTCTTTGGCATCTGATGTGAGGTGAGACAGATCGGCCTCTCAGGGAGTGCACTGAAGACTGATGATGCTGGAGACATGTCCTCCTCCCTACTGGGGGAGAAGCCTCAGTTCTGTGTCTTTTTCCAATCTTGCAGATCTGTGCTGGCTTCAGGGAATCTCCCTCCCCTTTTTCTTTGCTCCTACTGTTCAAGGCATCCAGACAGTGCTGACTTCTTCAGCACTTCGTGTGAGGCAGGACAAAAACCAGCCCCATTGGGTGCACTGTGAAAGGCAGAGTGGTCAGGCATGTGCTCCACAAGTAGCTCCCACCACACTCAACTGTAGAAGTCACAGGATGAGCTGATTTCTCTTGTCACTGGGCTGTGCCAGTCTGTGAGAAGGGCTGAGGCAGATAAAGTGAAATCCCTCTTTTTACCCATTTCAATGCAGCTGTTTTCAGTTCTGTGTTTGTCTGGGATGCTGCAGCTTCTTAAATGGATCCAGGATTTCTCATAAAGATAGGCTTGGACTGCCCATGCCACCATTTTTCTGACATCACTCAGAAAACTCAGGTGAAATTCATTTTAATGATGTATTTTATTTAACCCAATATATCCAAAACCTTATTTCAACTTATAACCAATATGGAAAAATTAGATATTTTATATTCTTTTTTACAAACTAAGTCTTTCAAATCTAGCATGTATTTTACATTTACAGCAGATCTCAATATGGAATAGACACACTGCAGGTGCTCAACAGCCATATGTAGCTAATGACTATGTCACTTTATAGACAGTGCAGCTCTGAATCTCCCCTCTCCCCCATTCATTTTCCTCCACAGGTATCGATTCTGCTCCCAGAGAGGTTCTCTTTGACTATTACCCTCCAGGACTATAAGTGATGTGGACATTAGGGAGGATGTATTACCTAGAGCTGCATGGTTTTCACAGCCCACCTGTATTTGATACATGCTTGGAGGATCCACTAGTAAATTTAGGGATTGAAAAATCACACAGTTGCTTTCTAAGCTTGTGTATGTTTGGGGATAGAATTCCCTCAAAAAATACACTGCTTTAATTCCTTGTAGAGCAATCACAATCAAATATTTTTGTGTAGACGTTTTCTTAGTACATCCTAGGAGGTACCTAAATTTAGGAGAGACCTGGAACTTCAATATCTCTTGCTAAGGGCACAACTTTCCTTACATTGGTTTTGGTGACAGATACAGAAGCAGTTGGCATTTTTATTCTTATAAAGCTCTCAGTTAATATAAATTGCAGGCTGAAGTAAAGAATGTCTCCCTTATTAAAGATGTACTTCCTTCCATCCTTGCTTGTAGGAGGGTAGCCAACAATTTGGGGTACCAGGACTAAGAGGGTTCCCAGGATGTAGAACTCTCCATTTCAAGGCTGGAATAGTCTCAGGCAAACAGGGATAAGTTTGGCACCCTAATCTGCAGATAGGTCAGATGTAGACTTAGGTTCTCACTCTCAGGATTTTGTTTTCCAAAGTCATACCTGCTCATTTTAGGATCTGTTATTTGTAGCTTCACTTCACATTTCAATAAAAAAAAGGACGGTTAGAGTGGTTGGTGCCAATAAATGCTAACGAGGGTCAATAACTGTTTTTGCAGACAAAGTACTAGGTCTTAACTTGATCTACAAAAATCTTCAGGGCTATATATTAAATAGAAGCAAAAATGTTTGGGGGGGAAAAATAACTACAAGTTGGATAAATAAAACTTTAAGTCTAATAGAAGGATGGTTTAAAAGATAGGCTTTGGAATCAGGCAGATCTGATTTAAAAGCCAAGACTTGCCACTTACTAGTTCTATGAAATCTAATAAATTATTTTACTTCTTTAAGCATAGTTTTCTCACCTGCAAAATCTCACTAGTGATAGTCCCTATCTTAAGGATTGCTGTAATGCTTAAATTAATGTTTAGACAACATACGCAAAACACTTAGCAAAGTACTTGACATAGAATAAGATCTTCAATACCTGATAATATAGAAATATTCTGACAATATGCACACATTTTAATGTATATTTATTATAATATTCAAGTAAGCTACTACATGCAAGGAAATTCCAGCAGTTTTTCCAGTTTAAAGTATTTTTTCTCGAAGATTTAAAATATTTATAGCATACTCATTCTGTAACACTTAGTTTAACCTTAGGGTATTAATATGTTTTCCCTGGTTACACGAGCATTTGTTTTAACTTAAGATGAGAAATACGTGCCCTAAAAAACAACTTAAATTTTACTCTGTTTTAACCACAATCTCATTTTTTGTGTGGATTTAGCAGACCAGAGGTGTTTTCCTTTCAAGGAAAAAGTAAGAATCTGAATGGCAGCATTTGACAAATGTTGTGTCAAATGCCGACTGAAACCTGGAAATCAATTGACCACATTTTTCTCACTGAGCAATGCGAACAAGATAGAACATGCCTGTGACCCCAGATTTCCCCTTCGGAATCTTTAGAGCGTGGAGGAAAAGAGTACCACCTTAGTCATCATTTTTTGAAATCTCAGAAATTGCCTTTCAATAGAAGACTCTGTTCCCTATAAAACTCTTTTCTACTTTTTTCCCAGCATCATGCAGGCAGGGAGTGTTGTTCACAATTACATCCTATCATATACAGGAAGTGTTCACCAAGCATTTGTTGTTATGAGTGAATCAAAGCCCAATCTTTTTAAGTTAATAATCCTCCTGGTAGACAAGAGATAAGTTGAAATGTCCAAAATAGCACTTAAAGTTTGCACCATTCATTTGAACAATTAGTCAATCATGCTGGTTTTGAGTGAAAAAAGCAAAGTCATTTTTCAAGGTTCTTTTTCCCTCACAACAATTAGCATACAATAGATGTTCAATAAGTATCTACTAAACTAAACTTCTAACCTTTTCCATTTCCTTCTGACAATGGCTAGCAAAGTCAATTTCATACTAATGTAATCTATAGGATACCTAGCTTGTTCCTGAAAATAAAATGGCATTATAGTGAATTCATAAGATGAAACCTACAAACTGTGAGAACAGAGCTAATCCTAATGAGAAAGGCAGAGCACAGGTTTTGAGTTGAGAAAGAATGAAACATTCTTTTTCTAGATCAATACTAATTCTTCCTTAACTATGAGGCATGTTGAACAGAGAAGATAATGAGCCCATCTGGTTTAAAGTCCAAAATTATTGCGTTAAACAAGGGCATCAGGATATTCTGTGACTGCAAAACTCATTTGGTTACCTATTACAGCGTTCAGTGGCGACCTATTTTGAGCAATTTGAACAAGGGAATTAAGGTTTCATAGAGGAGAAAATGACAGCAATTCCAGTTACATAAATGTAACTAATTCAATAAAATACAATTTTCCCCCTAGAATTTATTAGCATATCAACTAGATGAAATAAGCCTATATACAGACAGTTCTCATTAGTAACCTAACAATGAAACAGATGGCATCATTCTGGATAATGTAAAAGACTTGACTCTAAAAAGAACAGATGTAGCTCCAAATATTAAGGTACAACTAAACAAAACTTGAACCCTGAAATTTTAGAAAAAAATTTTTTTAATTTATTAAGTACATCCCACCAATTCTTGTATATATGTCTGAAACATTCCATATATGCTTCAACTCACACTGGGTAGGAATTTGATTTTTGCCATATATACTTTTTTTGCCTCATATACTTTCTACTTAACTTCTCTGTGGAGAATGTATACCTATTTTGCCTTACATATGTATATTTACATTTATATTTAATTTTCTCTTAAATATTTTGCTTTGAATTTGCAGTGGGACTAGTACACTTGAGACAATGTATTAGGACATTTATTCACTTCCTGAAACATGCGAATTCCAAAAGAGAAAATATTTTCTTCTATCTCAGAATGTAAAGCAGCATTAGAAAGTAAATACAGGAAGGTATCTATGTGATTGGACAACATGGTAACAAAAACCAAAAGTTCACTGAAAAATCTAAAATCCTCCTCTTTGAATATATAACTCTTTTCCTTGTGTCTAAGACAGAGGAGTCATGAGACAATACTTCACATATACCAAATGTTGTAAGTGCAGTCTAGACCTTAATAAAGAACCAGCTCTTGCTTTGTTGATCTTCTGTTTGTTTCCTATTCATTCATTTCTCTTATTTTTTTTACTTACCTTCATCAATACTTTTTGCCTTCTTGAGCTGATACTTAAAATGTTGAATTATTTTCAAATTGAGTTATAAATGAAACTTACTTTTTTTACCACTTCAATGAGCAGAACTTTCACTGTCATTCAATTCTAAATTTATTTTCATTGTGATTTCCTATTTATCTCTTATGTAGTAGTACTGTTTTAGTTTACAAATCTATGGAGTATACCTAAATAATTTTCTATTCTTGACTTACAATGTAATGTACTGTGTTCAGAGGACATGCTCTGACCTTCATTGGGACGTCTTTTGAGAACTAATACCTGTGCTTAATGCCAATGTTTATAACTGTTTCATGTATCCTTAAAAAGAATGTATATCTTCTATTTGGGGGTACAGATCAAGGTATTGCTTTTGTTCAGGACCATTACTTTTTTATTATCTACTTGATCTATCGATTTCTGATAAAGTTTTGTTAAAAATTTCCCAGTATCTTCGTGAATTTATCAAAGTTACTTTGTAATTGTGTCATTTTATATTTTGAGACATTGTTGGGTACATAGAAGTTCATAATTTTTATATCTTTTTATTAATTCTAACTATATTTATTATGTGGTAATCTTCATCTCTGTTTATGCTTTTTACCTTAGTTTCTACTTCATATTATTTTGCTTAACAAACTTTTTCTATTTTAATTATCCTGATATATATTTTAAATCTTCCTTTATTTTCTATCTTTCCATGTGGTTTAATTTCAGATTTGGCTCTTAAAGACATTAAGTGTCTGGATTTTGTAATGTTTATCCAATCTAATTATCTATTTCTTAATAGTGAAGATTAATAAATATGCATTTATTGAGTTTTCATATTACTATCACACTGGCCATATTTCTAACATTTTTCTCTGTTTTCACTTTTTCTTTTTTTATTTTGTTGCATTCTATTGGATTGGTAGTTTTATATAACATTGATAACTAGAATTGAGCATTTGGTATAGGTATGCATTGTAAGGGCTTTACATGTATACATTCATTTAACCTTCACAACAACTGTAAAAGGGAAGGACTATTAATATCCCCCTCTTGCATCTGAGGAACTTGAGGCACTGAGAGGCTAAGTAACTTGCTCCATGTCACATGGCCAGTAAGAGGTGGAGCTAGATTTGAACTTATCAAGTCAGCTGCTAGAAATTACACTTTTAACCACCACATTGTATTCTTCTTAAGGTACCTTTTACAGTGATTTTTAAATGACTTTTTGGTTTCAGAAAAGATTTACATTTACACCCGTAAGAATTTCCAAACTATGAACATTTTAGAGAGTCTAACATCAACAATGGAAAATAGGCACAAGCTTTCTGAAAAACTGCTATAATGTTACTCTTGTATTCATTGCCTAAAACTGAAGGGGTGGGTGGAGAATCAACACAAGGCCTTGTGATTCTTTTTAGTTGCATTTTTGAAGTCCAAACCATTTACAAACTAAATCCATTTGAAGAAAAACCACTTTAACTTACGAAATATACAACAAATGACCCAGGACTCCTCAGCCTAGGCTTTAAGAAGGTTTGGCAGTTTCAGCTTTGTGCAACTTGGACGCTAAACTGATATGTAAGAAGTAACTAGAGAGAGGGCAGCTGTGGAGAGGCCCTAAAGGCAATGCAATGTGGAACAAAGGCCATATGAAGCAGCACAAATGCAAGCCATTCTCAACATTCCAGCCTCCAGCCATGCTAGGCATTCCAGCTGAGGGACATCATGGAGCTGAGACAAACCATCCCCATTCTGCCCTCCCCAATATGTGAAATATTTGAATGATTGTCATTTTAAGCCACTCTTTCCTCCTCTTTCATTTCCACATCAAAGTCTCACACTGGTACCTAGGATTGTCACATGCCTGTGGTAGCTGCAAGGCTGTCCACTAGTCTGCATCCTGACTCCTTCACTAAGGGGTAGGAAATAACATGGAAATTACTCCGATACATGGAAAGATAATGAATCAGAGAAATGAACACTAGACATATCTAACAGCCAAGATATGGAAATGTGAGCAAGCTAACCATGGATTGTGCAATAAATATAGATGCCACCTGAGAGCAAGGACTTAACCGCTGAGTTGTCCTTGCAAAGAATCTATCAAATGAATAGTAGACACTATCTGTTAAATAACTGACAGAATTATAAAATGCTGATCACATTTGGCATATCTCTCATTTCAATAGATAGTAATATGTCTTTCATACTGAGAAAAGAGAGTTTCCTACATATCTTTCCTTTTTGATGACTATCATTAGGTGGGAATGGGGGCAGTAAAAGTAGTAACAGCTTCTGGGGACTATTCATGAAATTATGTAAAATTGACACAGAACAATTAATATAACCTAGTCAATTTTAAGGACAAAGAAAGAATACTTTAGTCACTCAAGGGAGAAAACACATGTGATAGCTAATTTTATGTGTCAACTTACCTGGGCCACAGGGTGCCCAACCTTTGGTGAAACATTACTCTGGGTGTGTCTGTGAGAGTGCTTATGGGTGAGATTAACATTTGAATTGGTAGACTAAGAACAGCAGATGGCCCTCCCTAATGTGGCTGGGCCTCATCTAATCAAATGAAGAGAATACCATAAAAAACTGACTAATGGGAACTTTACCTGCCTAACTGATTGAGCTGGGACATCAGTCTTTGGCCCGCAGACGAGAATGGGCACCAGTTGCCTCTCCTGGTTTTCAAGCCTTCAGGCTTGGACTGAAACTACACTATCAGCTCTCTTGGGTCTCCAGCTTGCCAACTGCAGAGCTTGGGACGTAGCCTCCAAAATCATATGAGACATATATCCTACTGGTTGTTTCTCTGGAGGTCCCTGACTAATACAACACGTCATCTACAAAGAAAAAAAAAAAAAATCAAGCTGGCCTCAGACAGCTCCATGATACTCAGTGCTAAAAAATAATGGAGCATGTTTCAGAAGAAAAGAAACCCAGCGTCAACAGAACCTGGAGGAACGTAACCCAAGAAGTTCATAGAAAGCCAAACTGTACTTCAAATATAAAAGTAATAAATATCTTCTCATACACAAGATCTCAGGAACACATAACTTATGAGCCTTTTTTGGACAGAATAGCTACTTGACAGTGAAATCCAACCAACCAAGAGATGAATCAACATAAAGATTTTATTCAATAGAGAAGTTATGGTGAAACAACTGATGGCAAGATTTGTGGCTCCGTAACAGCACTCAAGTGTCATAAGCTCGAAAACATGAAAATGACAACTTACCCAAGAAATCAGCAGGAGGAAGAAGGCATGGGAGTAAACATAAAAGCACAAATATTCTCATTTATCATTTTAGTGAAATAATAGATAACATTTAAAAAATACATCATGGGAGAAAAATGGCTCCAAAGACTTTGCTTTTCTCATAACCTTCTATTGGTAACCGTAGAAGTATTCTTTACAAAATAAAATCTCTTTGCGGATAAACATTCACTTAAATTCAGCAGTTCCTTCTATTTCATCTATTTCTCTTTCTTCCTTTAAAATTATGTGAATTTAATATGAACTTAAATTTTAAATGTTTAGTATAAAAACAATAGATATAATCTTTTACAAAATAATTTGATTTTATATCTATTTATTTGTTCATGAAATATTTATTGAGCATCTACTAGGTGCTAGAACCATGCATTGGTTAACAATACTGTGATGGTTCTTTTGGGTGGAGGGGTAATGAGGTTTATTTATTTTTTATTATCATCACTTTTTGATGGAGGTAATGGAGATTAAGCATGCTAAGCACGAGCTCTACCATTGAGCTATAACCCTCCCCCCATGTAATCCTATTATTAAAAAATTATTTTTCTCTAACTTCTATATCCAAGTGTATGTAGGAAAATATTAGGAAAATTTTTTATATTTCTGAGAAAAAGTTTGCCCTAAGAAACTTATATTCCACCAAAACGCTTTCCACATTAAAACAGCAACAAACATCCTCAAGCATGAAATAACCCAGGGAATATAACAAATCTGAGACTTTTCTGGGGAAAAAAAAATATGCTTTAATTTGTGCCAGTAAAATTAAACCAACAAAGAAGTGAATGAAAAATATATTTAATTAAAATTAGTTTTATTTTAAAGTAGTGAGAGCTGAAACCATCTTCACCACACAGCTTACTGTCTACAGTCACACGACTTTATTAATATTCCACTGTCATCATCAATATAACTTAAGTACCCCAGGAAACTCTGGCCCAGGAAAATTAAAGCAGCAAATAATTTTTTTGTTTATTCCAAGAATTTTATGAAAGATTCATAAACTCTTCAATAAAAAACATAAATGACAGTTTACACCCCCAGACTCTGAACCCATCACCTCAAAATCCACCAATTTTAAACTATTACACTACGACCCTTACCTAGTTCTAATCAAGCCCCTGTACTGGGAGTCCAGGCGTAAACTGGACTTCAGAACCCTCACAAATATCCCACCTTAGTCCCCCTCCCTCTGGGACGCGAAGACACTGTCAGGGCAGTGTTCCCCCTTACCACGGTGAAGGTAAAGCAGCTTCGTCTCCTCAGTGAGTTGTCTGGGTGGGATTTTGGGGTAACCAGCATTCAACAAAAATCGCGACTAAAAAAAAGAAAAAGAAAAACCCATGAATCAAAGCAAGGAAGCACTTACAAGACAATCCACGCAGACCCCAGACGGCAAGGCTAGGAACGGGCGGGGGCGGGGGGCGAGGGAGACGACAAAGACCAAGGCTCCTCCACGAAGGTCTGAGGTGGGCTTAACGTCCTCAAAAGCAGGGTCTTCGAGAAAGCCGCTGCGTTCCCTCCTGGGAGGCTGAGGGAACAAAGACCACGTTAACGCCTTTGCCTTCCGTCCTGCGCAGTATCTATCCAAACCGTGGCTCGCGGGCTGCCTACCTCAGAACCCTCTGGAACGCTGGTGGGAATGGAGCTCCTGGACCCTATCAGACTCTCTGGAAGGAGGCCTTGGAACTGGGGTGTTTAACAAGCTCTGTGCACTCATGAACTCTCACACCCAATTAGAGAACCCCTGAGCTGAAGGGGACAACGTGTCCTATGAAGGATAAACGTGCCCTTCCCCGGGGCTCCGGCGGCGGCGGCGGCGGTGGTCGCGGCGGCGGGGATTAGGGGAGGGGCGGGGAGGGGCGGGGAGGGGGAGGGGCAGGGCGGTGACGGCTCCGCAGGAGCGAGGGCGGGAACGGCCGAGGCCCCGGCTGGAGGCGCCGCTGGGAAGGGCAGTAGGAAGACCAAGGCTAGGGCAGTGTCTGGCTCACAGACAGAGCTGAGCTCGGGTTTTCCGTGGGCGCATCCATAGACGTGAGGCCTCGCATCGGAGCCCTGGACGGCGCTGGAGCTGGCAGGTAACGCGCCCGCCCCGCAGCTTCTCCAAGGTCGGCGGCAGGTCACCCGGCGCCACTTGCCGCTTGGACCGCTGCGGTGAAGGGCCGCTTCTCTCATCCAGCGAGGGGGTGGTGTGACCTCTCACACCCACGAGTCTCTGATTAGAAAGAAGGGACAGTGGAAAACTGCTTAGGGGGTTGTCTTCACCAGCCTCCTTCCTCCCCGTGACTGTACTGTAACTGGGACAGAAGGAAAAGAATGGGGATAGGTGGCCTTTTTTTTAGGAGCTGAGCGGAAACGCGTAGACAATTACTGTAGGCATGGCAAAAGAAACTTTTGTACGTTCTTGGACTTGACGTCTAATAAAAGTACCTTTTCATGTGGTAAATTATGTGTTGATCGGCTAGGTTTCTCCCGTGTGTTTTATACAGAAATGGAATTGATAAACCATTTTAAAAATTACCCTTTCCAACATTACCTTTTATTAAAAGAGCTTTGACTCTTTAATTAAAACAGCTAAGAACTTTTGGGTGGAATAGGTGATTTTGATATAGCCTTCAGCAAATTGCATGCCCAAACTCTATCTCTCTTCATCCAAGGTGGCGTCTCAACTCTGTAAACTACACCTCCCTCCCCACCCCCTAAATTTTGACTGATTGGATAGGAGCCATTTACAGGACCTTTACAGCAACCTGACTTCTTTCCCATTCCTTTCATTTTTCAGTTATTTAAAGTTTGTTTCTGGATAGTAATCTCTGTTAGAACCAGGAAATTTTGTCTTATATCCTGGCATTTTTAAAGAAAAATTATTTACGACACTTGTTAAAGAACAGTAAGGCAGAATTTATTCAGAACTATCATGAGAAGGCTAGGGACCCCAGCAACAGAGTTTTGTAGGGAAGGAGAGGGATGGAACTCAACTCTGAACGCAACAAGGAAAAGTGGTAATTTATGGCAAAGGAATGAGGTGCATGGGAGTAAGGGGAGTCAGTAAGTCGAAAATTACCGAGAGGAAATACCAGGGATAAGGGGATTCCAGCTGAACTGATCTGACACGATTCTTGCTAAAGGCAGGCGAGAGTGATCAGACATCACCTGGGGGATTACGGAAGATGAAGGATCCAACTTGGATATTGAGGAAGATCAAGTATTAATGATAGTGCATTCCAGTTAAACTGATTTAGCAATGTTTTTGCTAAAATGTGAAAATACAGAGACCAACACAGAAGTCCAAAGTCAAGGCCAAAGTGGGAGGGTAGAGCTCAGTGGTAGAGTGTGTGCTTAGCATGCACAAGGTCTGAGATTCAAGCCCCAGTACTCTCATATAAATAAATAAATACATACATAAATAAATAAATAAATAAATAAACAAACAAACAAACAAACAAACAAACAAACCTAAATAAAAATAAAATATAAATTAAAAAAAGAAGAATACAAAGTCAAGACCTAGTTGAAAAAGAGGTCAGAAGAGCCTGCTCAGAATTCAGTCAAGGAAAGAATCTTTGTCACCATATCTTCAGATCCTAGCACAGTGTTTTATACATGGTAGATATTCAATAAATATTTGTTAAATTAAGTAGCACCATACTGGAAAATGTTGGTCAAATGCGATTATTTCAGTTTTAGTGGAATCAATGGTTAGATAGTCTTTCTAACATTAACTGGTCAACAAGTTATAACTGTTACTTAATATCATTCTTCATTTGTTCTAATAAAATAAAGCAGTCCATGTAAAAGATCAAATCTGAGAAGGAATTAGTGCAATGGAAAGATTAAAATGTTTAGAATCTTATGAGAACTTTTTTAAAATCCAAGATAGTACATTTACACTCTGTGTGAACTCAGGCAAGTTATTAAACCTTTCTTAGATTCCAGTTATCTGTAAACTGGTGTTTATATTAGCTACTTCCAGAGTACTTGCACACATTCAGCAGGCTTTTCTTCTAAAAACATATGAAAGATACACAGACAAAAAATTACAATTGAGGTCAACTTCAGCATTAGCCAACTTTTTCCTCCTTTCACTTTTCTGATACTTATTCTTCCCCCTTCCTCACCTTTTTCAAAATTATCATCACCTCTATGGCTTCTTCAGTAAGTAATGCACAGTATGTGAAACCATATTTATCACAAGTGCCAAGTTTCAAAATCTGATGCTAATGTGAATTCTGAACCTTCATCCAGTGACTCTTGATTTCTGGATGCTATCAGTAAACTGAAGAAGTTCATTTTTAAAAAATAATAATAATAATCTCTCCATACTTCCTTTCTGGTAAATTGTTCTAACAGTGCCTGGACCCTGTGTTTTTGTTTTCCTTGACTGTTTTAACTGTAATATTCTTCCTTTTTTCCAACCAGTACTGTATTCATCATAGTCAACTATTTCTAGGCCTTCAAAGCAAAAATGGCCTGCCTTTTCTGGCTCTGATTTTATTTTGTAAGTTTTTTTCAGAACTTTATTGGCAAAGTAGTCTTTGGGTGCAACATGGAAACTTAAAACAAATGACACAGACTGTCAGGATGTGAAAAATTTAATATCCTACATGTTTTTCAAGATTGGTTCATCATATTCCTGTACTGATTCACTCACCTATCAAGAGCATGGGAACATTTCTAACACAGGGAACCAGAACTCTGGAATTTGGAATCTGGCTTTCCTGCTGTTACTGCTTTTTCTTCTGCTCTCCTTTATTTTTCAGGACTGTTTTGTCCATTTGGGCTGCTTTAAGAAAAAAAAACACAAATTAGGTAGGTTATAAACAACAGGCATTTATTTCTTACAGCTCTAGAGGCTGGGAAGTCCAAGATCGGGGTACCAGCGCGGTCGGGTTCCGGTGAACTCCCTCTTGCAGGTTGCAGACCGCCTGCTTCTCGCTGTGTCCTCGCATGGTGAGTGAGTGAGCTAGTCCTCTGCCGTCTCTTTTAAGAACCACATTAATCCCTTTCATGAGGGCTCCTCATCATACCTAATCACCTTCTGAAGGCCCTCCCTCTTAATACCATCAACTTGGGGTTAAGATTCCAACATATAAATTTTAGGAAGACACAAACATTCAGATCATAGCCAGCACTCCAGCCAATTTATGCTCTTCATCATCTTTCCTGTACCATTCTACTTCTGCTTCTGGAAGGTCAGCATTACCACAGAAAACTCCTTCCCTTGCCAAAGGAAGATTGGTTGAACACTGCATTCTTCATTTCCACACATAATTTCTTACAATAGACCTTGACTTCCAAATGAGCACGTTTCACCTGAAGTTATTTCAGTGCCTTGAGTCTTCCTTTTCCTGCATAAAGTTCAGTGTAGCTTGAAGGGGTATAAAAGACGGTCTTAAATCATTCTTGTAAAGATACCAAAACTTGAAGATTCTGCATCACCAGGTACATGAGTATTTCTTTCTTAAGTTGGATTTTTAGCAGGTTTAAGAAATCTGAAGGAACATCATCGAATTTCTTCCATGTAAAAAAACAGTAGTAATCTTATACATGTGTTCATGTACACCTGTGTCCTCTGTTTTCAGGGGGCAATGGAGTTCTCAAAGGCTCCAAGACTAGTAGCACGTAGGAGGAATCACTGCGTAAAAGGCGTGGTTTGGGCAGAAGAGGGACAGATGTGGAAATGCTGCACAGTATCATCCCACCACTGGATTTAGGTCCAAAAGGCTGTGCATGTTCTGACCCCTAGCAGTGATTCCAGCCTTGCTTCCTGTTACTCCTAGTCCTTCCCTTCACATGTGTTCAAACCTGTGCTTCTGCAGTTTATCATCTGTATGTCATCACACTGTAAGGTCAGGATGTGATCTTGTTTCTTTCCTCTCCACTAGAACCCTTCAGGGGAAGGTTGTTAGAGTAACAGCCCCTCTATCTAATAGTACTTGTGATAAATATTTAGTTAATATGAGTTAATGAATAAAGCAAATGATGAACGTTGCTCATCACATACTGGATTTATTTTAATTATGGAGTATTCACCTTACCTGTCTCCTGATAAATAGATATCGACTCACTTCCATCATTGCCACCGCCCAGCTCCCACTTCCATCATCACCAGTGGACTATGAGGTCTCTGAGAAGAAGAAAAACATTTCATTAGCTGTGTCCCCTGAAACATATACCACACTGCCTGGAACAAAATGTATATTTTAATTGAATTCATAATTCCTTCTCAGATTGGCTTTTGCGCTTTGCATATCACTAAGTGGACACCATAGTAGGCCTTAAAATGCATTTTATAGATTTCTCACTTTATCCCACAAGATTTACTGCAAAGGGAAGTCACTGTGAGTGAGTCAATACATCACTGAGCTATTATGAAGATTTCAAAATGTTTTAAAATTGTTAAATATTTCTCCATTGCTCCTTGGAGAGGCTCGGGAAGTCTTTTCCATCTCCCCATGGCTTTGTTTTATTTTGGTTTCTAAACATTTTAGCAGGATATTAAAACAAACCACTGGGCTGGGGGTGAAACCACTGAGAAAAATCTATGAGGCAGGTTAAATGTGTTGGAATTTGTAAGAACTTTCCTTTTTAATCTGGGACCTCTAGGGACTGTTAAAGGCAGAATTTGGCTCTTGGAGTTAAATTAATTCTATATTTTTCTCTAGAAGCAATAGAAATTCTAGTATCAGGGCTCATTATTTCAACTTCCAAAAGTGGCTGAATACATCTAAAAAGATTACTCTCACTGTGAGGTATGAGGGACTGGGAAATCCATGACATAAAGCTGGAGTTGAAGATACAAATCTGATCACCAAATAACATTCTTGTTGGGAGTCTACTGGAGTCATCTAGTAGGGGTGATGGGGTCCAGTGTTATATTGAAGACACAATTCTTATACAAAGACCAAAAACTACTGCTCTTTGTTTTTGTCCTCTCCTCCAATATTGTCAATTTCCTCACATGGTATTTGGATTCATTGTCAAATTATACCACCCTGTGGGTAGGCTTCCAGAACCTTCCCACTACCAACAGCAGCAGTGGATATCTGACTTGAAAGCACCCCAAGAAATCAAATAACCCTAATTTGATATTAAGAACTTCAGATTCTTAATCTACAATAGCATTTCAATATTCTGTGCAGAGTGCTACATCATAAATTTAATGTTTATACTAAATATGCTTTATTTTGTCTGAAGTTAAAAAAAATTTTAAGGAAGTTATGAGGGAAAAAAGTAACTATCTTGTAAATCCTAAAGAAAAGAAAACTCACTATATAATAAAAATTAAAGCTCTCTTTTCTTATACAACTCAGTCACATCTCATAATGTGAATTTGATATTTGAACAGTGATTGTGAAAAATCAAATGGTCCAATTTTGTTAAAGAATGAAGTGTTTAAAATATAACTGAACTATTTTAATTCAATTAAGGTAGAAAGTTCTACTGCTTTATTCTATTTGTCAAATACGTCACATATTAAACCTTATTTGGGAATTACTTCTGAAGTTAAGCGAACACAAAACTTCTAACAGAAGCACAGAACTCTCATCAAAAGATTCCCGCAGAAGCAAACATTGGTACCATTACTTAACTGAAAGGAAGAAGCAGTTGCAAGATTTAAAGCCAAATGTTTGTGGCACCCAATGTTTGAAGCTAATATAAACTATTTCTTCTTTGTCCATCAGAGTTAACCATTCACCTCACTCTCAAAGACTCAGGTGAATCAGAGTCAACACGGACCTCTCAGCGACATCCTTCAGGGAGGTAAAAGGAATAAAAGAAACAAATACTAAATTTATATCATTATTTTCAAAGGAAAAATGTTTAAAGAAGCTTCTCCAACTGATTTTCTGTTTCGTTGTTTGGTCTGGTTTTGGGGAGTGGAAATACAACCTCAGCTTTGGGACCTAGATCTCTCCAAGTGCACAGCAATGTCTCTTGTGTCTGAATTTGCAAAGTTCTGGTAGAAACATGAAGAATCTTAAAGACAGGAATTCATCTGAAATATCCAATGATTTTTGTTATGTCCACTTTGTATAATCAGAAAAAAATTATAAAATTTATCATTCCATAAAACTATTAGATTAGAGATAATCAGCCACAGAAGTTCATGAAATTAACTTTTTCTGAAGCAGATCATTAGTTTTTATATCAATCAGTCAAAAAGTGGTGCTGAAATACATACAACATTTGGGAGGACTCAAATCAAGCCTGAAACAGCAATTCAGGACCCAAGAACCCAGAAGTTTGCAAACTCGAAATGAGAGAGAGTGAGCAACAAAATTCACATTTATGCTGCTCCTGAATCCTTGTGCTATTCTGCCATCTATATTCCCCACACTTGAAATTTAACTGATTAAAGTCCCTGAGCATAAGAACCTGAAAAATATTATTGTGTGCTTTTATAAATATTCAATTAATACTGATTTCATCATTTTGAGATTTTTGTGACCAAATAAGAATGCTTATCCTGCAACAATTCTGTTTGGTCTACCCTCTTCTTTCTTTAACAGCACAATCTTTAAAAAAAAAAAAAAAAAAAAAGAGGCAAGGCAACATCACAGAGTTGAAAACAACAAAAATAAACACTCTTGGAGGATGGCACAACAGAAGAGAAATTCTCTAAATAGATAGTCTCAATTTACCATTTTTCTCCTCTTATTCACTGGAAAAGATCCTTACTCTCCCAAGAATAAATTTTTGTTTATCAAAAGATAAACAAAAGAATCCACAATTTATAATGTAAGAATGATAATAATTTAAAACGCCATCATCCATATTCCCTGTGGCATTTTTTAACTAACAGCTATCTTCTCTGTCTCTGCTAATTCCCAGAAAAACAAAACTAAATCTAGACAGCCCTCTTATAAATTATGATACATTTCTGGGAGCATGGGAAAATCTTCAGTTATACAACAATTGGTGTCCCACTATGTATAGTGAGAAAATTGCCCTCAAAAATTTAATTATAGAATTATCAATTGAGTAACTGATCATAAACTCTCATTTTTTAAATTATTCTACTAACTTTTAAAAATTATTAATACCATGTTACTGGACATCAATAGAGGCATTTTGTAGTGCTTACGGTAAGTACCTGATACTTAGGTAGACATTCAGTAAATGTATTTTTTAAGTGAATGACAAAGCAGTTATTCCTGACTTTTCTTTATTCTCTACCTCCATGTCAGATAAAATTGTTTTCCCCTGTTACTATAATATAACTGAGTTTTAAAATGTTCTGTCTGATTTTAACCACTAGCCTCACCTTAAAATAATCTGAATTTAAATTGCCAGTATAGTTTATTGAGATCCACTATATTTTTATTGAATACTGATCATGCAGAAAATACAGAGCTATAACAATCACCCACTGGCTCTGGAGAGCTTATAAAATAGAAAGGACAACAAGTACATTAAAAGTTATGACAAAGGAAAATATAAACATCAGAAGACAGGAGGACACAAGGGTGAACCAAGGAGCTCAGCCTGAGGTGTCATGGAAGAGGTAACATCTGAGATAAACTGTGGGGAGAAAGTGGCAAGTCTTGACGGATGAGATTAGAGAAGAAGGGTCTCCCAAGCAAAGAAAACACAATGTCCTTTTTTAGGTCTATTCAGGGAACAATGACTGACTAATTTTACTGGAGCAAGAGGAAAATGTAAGAATAAAGTCCAAGCGTAGCCTGAAAGTTTATGTTCAGCTTGAGGCTGGAGGGGTCTATACTTATTTTAGTAGGCAATGGAAAGGCATTTAAGGTTTCTACCAGTCAGGGTCTGAAGCAAATAGCACATTCAAAGGGGATCAGTGGGTGGAGTTTGATGGAGAGACTATTTTCAAAGGGTGTGGGTAAGGGACACCAACAAGGGATGGTGGACCCCATCCCGCCAGCAGCAGTGGAAAAGTTCACCACCACCAGTCCTGAAAGGGGAAGTGGAAAGAGACATAATTGGAACTTGCATAGAGAAGCTATAACTGTAAGAATGTGTCCCTGACTTGAGGCAACTCCTTCTGTGGAGGAGGACAGGTAACCTTCTGCTGGAGAGCCGAGGGAGTAAGTACTCAACCTGACTCTGTTCCCTTGAGTCTCCTGCTCGTGCCTCCTACTGGCTAAACCTAATTGGAAGCCAGAAGGGAAGGAAGTCCATGGATACAGTTCATGTGGGCCTTCCCCCCAGGGCACAGAGCAGGACCGAGAAAGGAAAGGAATGGGTCTGGAGGGACAGAAAGAAAATATACGGAACAAGACTTTTACACAGAAGAGAGACATACGTCCCAGGAAAATTCATACAATAGGTACAGAGAGAATCAAGAGATATGTAGATGAAGAAATTAGGAATATAATAGAGAAGACTGGTAAAGTCAGAAATAGGGCCATAGCAGTGGGAAAAAAGTTCAAGATTACCAAAAAGTGATCAATTATGGGGCTTCTAACAGATTAGAGGGAGAGAAAGCAGGAAATTAGAAGTCCAAAGTTTTCAATCTTGTTTCCTGGGAAAACAAGGCCATGATTAGAAACATGAGTAAGTGCTGTGAGTGCAAACCGGACGGCGCTGTCAGCCATGCTCTGCCTCAGAAGCTTCCCTCCTAAGCCTTGCCTGTCTCTAGAAGTGCTCTGAATATGGAAAATCAGAATCTCTAGGGTAGCCTAGGATGAAGTGGAAGTTCAGGCCTTTGGAAGCCTGAAAAGAATGCTTATCAACTGGAACCTGATAAGTGGGCGGGATACCTGGTGCATATTTGATATGTTCTATCTTTTCACATTTTTGGAAATACGTATTAATGTTCAGTGACATTTCCTGAAAGCAAACTTTGCTGGCCTGTGGTCTATTGGAAGTAACATCTAACCCTGCTATTTAAAGCTATGTGAATTGGACAAGTTGTGGAATTTTGGGGGGGCTTAGTTGTCTCAAAAATGTAGAAAAATAGCTCATCTTTAAAAAGCCAGAAAGCTGAAAAAGTAGGATATAAGGTGTACACACACACACACACACACAGAGGGAGAGACAGAAAAGATTTTGATTTTATTCCAAATCAAAAATAAAACAATAAAAAGGGGGAAGGAAACAATACTTTTTTTTTTCCATTTTCACTACCTTCCAGGAATAATAATGAATTTTTTAATATATATCATTTCATTTATTGCCTAAAATAACTTTGGGGAGTAGGTACTTTACAGTAACTGGTTTTAGAGATGTTTAGTAATTTCCCCAAGGTCATACTGATAATAAAGGCAGAATCAACATTCAGCCAGGGTCAGTAAGATTCCAGTGACCTTAATATTTTCACAGATTAGTATTTACAAGTTTTATTAATTTTAATGCATGCTATACCCTTATGATTTTTGCCATATCTATATGCCATCAATCGTATTTTTAACTTAATTTTAAAATTAAGTTGCCATCTTTTTAATTTAAAATAACTATTTGAAACTAAACTTTATTCCAATCAATAAAAAAGTATCCTCTTTAAGTGAGGGATATATTTTAAATAAATACAATGAAAAGACAAAAAAATTAAATGCTGCAGTTTAGAGTGAAATGTGTAGAGTTCCTAAGTGTACCTGACAGGAGTGGGTAGGCCTGGGGAACATGTGCTAGGAGGGGTGCCCTAGGAGTCGGGTGCAATGCAGGACAGGTTTCTACCCAAGGTCACAGCAAGAAGCACAGCAAGACAAAGAGTCCAGATCAACTTTGGGCCCCACATCACCTTTATACCCTTCCTGAAAAATCTACATAAAAAAATTATACTGCTGAACCATCTCCCCCCCCAAAAAATATCATCCAAAATAACACATAAATGGGTAAGTCATAGGGGAAGACAGATGGGAAGAGCCAAGCGTAAAATGCAAACCAAACAACTGTAGTAACTGTGGTTACAAAATAGACTCCAGTGTTACAATTCTTGAAAGAAAGGCAGTGTAAAGTAAAAGTAGTAATTTGGCACTAAGGCAAATGGAAATCAACTAAAGCAAGGGGTAGGAACGGGAAGAGAGAAGAAGGGTCAGTGTCAACAATTGAAACAGCGTGGTACTGCCACAGGAATGAAGGACAGGTGAGAAAAGAATGATGTGCCCGGACAGGGACAGGAATATCAGGGGATTGGTACATGATGCATATGTAATTACAGTTGGAAGCGGAGTAAAATCAGGAATTAGTACATGATAAATACCTATTTAAAATTAAAGGGGGATTAAAATTCCCAATAAATTGCTTGGGAACAATTAACTTTTTTTTTTTTGGAAAATATTAACGTGAGATTAAGTATCATTTAGGAATGACTTCATCTGCAAATAGCAAAAGCTCCAGCTCACAGTTGCTTAAATAAATTGGGGGTTTATATGACTTGTCAACAAGGACTCTGGGGATAGGCTGTTCAGGACTGACAATGTCTCAACAGTGTCATTTAAGACCTACGTTGTTTCTCTTTTCACTCCACCATCATTTCTCAGCAGGCTGTTGTCCGCATCCTTATTACCTCAGGGTATAGATGCCTGGGCACCCCATGATCTCGGGCCTGTGTTCTAGGCACAAAGAAAGGGGAAAGGCGGAGGGTAGATGGGGCAAAGCAGTCACACATTCACCAAATCATAACAGCAGTGGCATATGTAACCAGATTGTTTTTATCTCTAGTTTCTTGTGTGATCTGAATTTTTCCAATGATTATATATTGAGTTTCAGAAATAAATTATGAACCTATTTCCATTTTGCAGAGAGATTAATTAATCCAGGAAATCATAAATCTCTTCCAAAATCAGTAAGCCTCTGTTGCTCTGTGATTCTCAATATTTTGAATCATCAACTTTTATTTTTAGTACAGACCACTTACTAGATTTCTTCTTGTGGAAAATGAGCCGTACAGAAAACTTACTTTCATGTTCCAAACCCCTGGGAACACAAAAATTATGGGTTGTCTTACCAATAATGCTGAATCTCTAAGAACTATATTTAGTGCTTTAGGTAAGCTGTGTATTTCCAAGCATCTAACTGCAACTGCCAAAAATCATTCCTGGCATGATCTTCCCAGAAAGAGAAAATATGGGGGGTCAGAAGAGAAAAATCAACCTACAATGAAATTTTCAATACTTACCACTGTTAAGTTCGGATTTTGTTTAAATATTCTGTTCTACCCTAGAATATTTTCATTTTTACCATAAAGATGAATATGATTTTTAAGAATTCAGTACAAATATAGAGTACCAAAAAGTTTGGCAGATTTTAGAATAAACAGAAATAGAATTCGAATTCTATTGAATTAGGGAAAAAACTTCACCTTTCCCTAAACTAAAATGGTTCTTATGA
Source organism: Camelus ferus (assembly GCF_009834535.1). NCBI lineage: Eukaryota > Metazoa > Chordata > Mammalia > Artiodactyla > Camelidae > Camelus > Camelus ferus. The sequence goes on along the minus strand of NC_045708.1, from coordinate 52,465,626 downwards.
TTAAGTTATATGATATGCTGAAGACTTTAATCCCCGTTAATTATTTCATAATGTGTAGGCTCAGTCATACTAACATTGGTGGTAGAGAAGCACTTAATGAAATGGTATTTAATTGGAGGTGACAGATTTTTCCTCATTCCTGATCTTCAGAGAACTCAGGAAAGCAATTTTCCACATGCTGTTTTCTAAAGAGTTAATATGAAGCCCTTAAATAACCACTCTGAACATCCTCTCAATTCCTGGGAACGATGAAGAGAACAGGCATCCAACCAGGCTGCTCACCAGCCCCTGGAGTGCAGCTCAAAGTCATTCCTTGTAAATAGAGAGAGATTGAAATTGCCATTTCATTTTCCCTTCATTCTTTTCTCCACCTGTGGGATTGTCTCCGATCCATGGAAAAGTGCAATTTGCTACATGAAGCGAAGCCAGTTTTATTATCACTTTAATAGTAGTCTGAATCCTTACCCTCTACTCAAGAGGTCTGTGATCTTTAACAAGTTATTCAAAATCTTTGGCATTCAGTTTCCTCACCAGTAAAAATAGTGCCATTATGAAGATTAAGAATGACTGTGTTTCCTACAATGAAAAAAGATATGCATATGTATGACTGATACATTATTCTGTACACCCAAAATTGACACGACATAGTAAACTGACTATGCTTTGATTAAAAAAAAAGAAAGAAAATAACAGTACAAACGTTAAAAAAAGAAAAGATTGTGTCTGTGCCTGATAACCACTTACTATATTTTAGCTGTGATAGACATTATATATTATGTTATATAATTAAAATCCCATCCGTTTTTCAAGATTCTGCATTCTTGTCCAGCTTTCACAATGAAACCATCAGCCCTACCAGGTAGTCTGAGCCATCTGCCCTTGCTGTAAGACATTATCTGTATTATTTGAGAATTTAATTATATCCTGTGTTATAAGTCACTCCCTAGCTTTCCCATGCTCTCCCAGGAGGAGACCTTGCTCCTGCAGGGTCTGATGCCCTGCCTTAATCCTGACCAAAGTAGGGGAAATATATGCTGAAAGCCAAGAGTTCCTGTGGTCTGGAGTAATTCTCACTCTGTACTGTGTATAAATGGATGAGCTCCATCCACCCAACTTGTTTCTCCACTAAGCAGATTTGCTTCTGGTTCAGGTCTCAGTTTCCTTACATGTTTATCCAGGTGTCCAGATCCCAGCATCTTTGCCTGAACTCAGCCTCCTTGGCTTCCATCCCTCACTATCTTCTGCCAGCCCTGTCCACAAAAAGTGGTAAAGTTATTCCTGCTTCCTACCCCCACCTCCCTGTCACAAGTAAGGATTAGGTCAAAAATGTACTCATCAGTTAAGATCAGAATATATATCCTAGCAAAGCCTATTCATCTCTTCTTGGTTTCTGAATTCTCTTTGTCATATCCCATCCTCCAGATTAGACCTCCTTTAATATAGATGCCCTGTGATTTCATCATCATGACCTTTGAGTACTACCTATTTAACTTGCCCACAAACGCATGTCAGGTCAAGCCTTCAGCCTGACGAGAGGTCGTGACCAAAAGAATTGAGATTATACAGACCCTTAAGGAGAAGTAACAAAGTTTACACTTTATCATAATGAGAAGACTTTGAGGGTTTAAAAGGGAAGTGATGTGATAAGATTTGCCTTTTAGGAAGATCACTCTGAGTGCAGTGTGAAGACATCTGGATAGTATCTTTTTATTATAAACATCAAACCAGTTATGAAAGGAAGGAAAAATCTTAAGGGCAGGAAGGCGAAAGGAGACTGAGATAAAAAGGTCTGATGTTGGAAAGTGATGTACAGTTAGAGAGAAGTGGAAGGAAAATGTTACAGAGGTAGAATCAACAGAATTTGATGATAATTTGAGTATGTTGTGGGGTAGGAAAAATGAGAAAAGTTAAATAAGTTGTTTAAGGTCAAATATCACATGTGTGTTTCTGGCCTCATCAACTGGACTGTATATTTTTTGATGGCAGGAACTGTTTCAAATGTTTTCATATGCATTTTGGTACCTAATATGAGTTCAATTAACCAACAAAGAATCAATAAATCTGCCATGGTATCTATCATAAGCCTTGTCTACAAGGAATTCTCTAATTAAAATCTAGAACCTAAGCTGTGAGGCAATTTTAGCCAGTTTTTCCAGGTTTCCATGTGAAGCAATAGTGCCAAAAATTGCAGATGCCTAGAAACTAGAATACTAATTCACTCATGGTTTTAGAAGGTCATAATGCTGACCTGATTCTTCCTTATGTTATTAATAATCATTAGAGTTCATAGATAGGTACTAGTTAAGTTTATCTAGTTTAAAACAAACTTAGATGATCTAATTTAAGACATAGCAGTGGTCCTCAAACTTTAGTGGGTATCCAAATCATCTGGAAGTTTTTTTTTTTTTTTAAGTAAGATTGCAAGGCTCAGAGTTTCTGATTCAGCTGGCTAGAATGGAATCCAGGAAATCACTTTGAGAAACACTGCCTTCGAACAATGTTCCCAAAACTTCTTTATTTAAAGTACTTCATGTGATTCTTAGAATCAGCCAAGTTTGGGAAATGCTGCCTTACAGCATCCTATGAGGTAGGTGCTATTACTATTCTGATTTTACAGAGGGAAAAACAGAGGATTAGCGAGATTTAGTGCTAATAGATGGCAAAGCTCTTAATCCTTCCACTAGAACACTTAAGTCATTCCATGCTCAAATAGAAGACATTTCTTATATGAAGTTACTATGAGCATCTTGGTGACAGAGACTTTAATCTTATCTTAGTATCTCTAAATCCTGGTAAGAGGCACACTGAATGGATAGTTACAAGTAAAATAATGCTAGCCTACAGAAAATTTAAAAAATCAAAGCAGCTAACAACAGACAAAAAAATCCAGTCAGTTCAAACAACCAGTGAAATGAGGGAAGGCAGAATCAAATCATTATTTAAATGAATTCACTAGAAAATTAAATCAAAATTCTCAACTCAGTAACTCTTGGTAAGCAGAAAAAAAAAAAAAAAAAGATACTGACTTTGATGCCAGAAGGTTTTACTTTGTATTCTGTAACAGGTTTGATATTTATAATAAAAAAAATTATCCAGATTTTAAAAGCTTAAATGTGCCTTACAAATTATTTTACTAGCTTATTCCAAGATTTTCAGAAAATGAAATATCACTGTTTGCAGCAGAACTATTTCACATGCAAGCTGTCCTTTAAAACTTTTCCTCTGAACTGTTCCACAATTAGATTAAAGTACTTTTTAAATATACAGTATTTTAAATTATTGGATTGTAAACATATGTAAATAATAATGGCTAAGGTTTACAAGTGCTCTGTATCTTTTAACACATTTAATCCTCACAACAAACTTTTGAGATGAGTACTATTATTTTCATCATTTACAAATAAGGAAACACGGGCCCAGAACGGTATGACCTGCCCGTGGTCCGCTTAGCCGGTAAGTGGAGGAATCCGGCACTGAAACCAGGCGTCTGGGTCTAGAGCTCACAGCTTAACCACAATGTTATACTGTCTCCCATATTTTGAATAATAATAAAAAAAAACCAATATCCTCATTCCACTTACTTACTTGAATTTGCATCTCTAGTTGCTATTATTTGCAATAACAGAAGCAGTTTCTGAATGAAACAGGAATAGTAAATTAAAGAATGACCTCTCAAAGGAAGAGGTGCTTAATTTGAGCCATGCCCAAGCAGACAAAGAAGGAAAAAGTAGTCAATACAGTTATAGGGAAAGAAAACTCGCTGCCAATCACTGTTCAAAGAGCAGTTCTCCGGGGACAGGAAAATTCTGCCAAACCGTTTTGAAAATGTTCTTAATACAAGGCTTGTTACGCTGCTTTCCTCAGAGATCTAGCCCAAGGACCATATCACAGGTAGTTTGATGGATTCTGATTTTTTGGTGTGCAGTCCCACGTTCATTTTTGGGTCACAGAAATGTAATGTAAGTTGAAATCACTGCCTCTCAGAATTGGACTGCAAATTTTGAATGATTCCGGTGAATCTGTGACACTTAAATCCCCAAACGCCCCTTGCTGCTCTTGCTACTGAAAAAAGACCTTCCTCCCAGCTCCCTCCTCCTGCTTGAAGATCCAGAAACGACCCCACCCACAGGATGCCAGTTCCCCTGTTTCTAATTTCCTGACTGAAAACACAATGGCATGAGTAGAATAACATTTTAATAATAATAATTATTATCATTGTAACAAATTTTGTTAGCTTTACAGTACTAGGTCCACAACACAGTCATAATAAACATTTGGATGGAGAGTTAAACAAAGCCTTAGATGAGCCCACGCAGTGTCAAATCCCAGATTCTGGTGAGGCATTTTATAGCAAGAATCTAATAGTCCCCAGTATTTTCTTTCTAAACTAATTTTTCTAAGTCTAATCTGAGTCCAGGAGAATTAAACTAAATTTATAAATGTTGAATCTCCTTTCTGAACAAAAGAATTCTCTTTCTATTAATAAAATAAAAATGAAGACAGATTTTCCTAATACAAGAAAAGCCCTAAAGTAAAATTCATTAATTCTACTTATATCTTTTTTCAATTTTTTTTATTTTTATCAAAGTAATATATGAATAGTAGTTCAAAAATAGAATGAGATAAAAAGACTCATAAAGAAAAGCAATTATCTTCTGTCTTATCTCCTCCCCCAAATCCATCTTACTGTCTAAAGGGAAACACTTGTTAAGTCCTTTCACTATTTATTTTGGTTGTTCATGTCAAATCTCAAAAGAATATCTGCAGGCTGCTATTTTTTAATTAGCTACTTTCAATTGTATATATTCACTGCAATAGTATAGGGGTATTCAGGTCTCTTTTCCCACTTCCCACCTACTCTCCATCTTTCTCCCAACACAGTTATATAAAGTTTTGTTAAAATCATTCATCTCTGTTTACACTTTGAGAAATTTGGGAAGCCAAGAACTTAACAGTGATTTTATTTCCTTTCCTGTACAGATTTCCTGGAGTTTCTTATTGTTTTTCTTTTCTTCATAAAATTTATTTTTTATAATAATCCTCCTTTTTTTTTTTTTAAGTTCAGCAGATCTTCTATGAAATCTTTTTCCAGGGCCTCCCTCTTGGAGCCCTCTATCCTCCTGCTGCAGGCCAGGCCGCTCCTCAGACTTACTTCCTGACTGTCACCCTCGGGATTTTCTCAGACTGCATTTCTGCATCCTGTTCTTCCTCCCCTCCTAGTTTGCTTCTTCCTTTTACAGGGGTATGTTCTCATCAAATTTCATTGCGAAATAAAAGTCATGCAAGGAAGATACACTTTTGCAAAATGCATTTGATCAACCCCTCCACTTGAAATACAGTTTGACTGCAAATGGAGTACTTAGTTGAAAGTTGTCTTTTTCTCAGACCTCTGAAGATTATATCACTGCTATAACCCCCACACTTAGAACAATTTTTGGCACCTATTTAGCACTCAATAAATATTTGTTGAATGAAAGAATGTAATACTTGTTCAAAATTTTTAAATTCTCTTCTGTTTCCTGCCATATTTCTGTCTTTACTTTTCTCTTTCATTGTTGAAGTCCCCCCACCAAAAAAACACATAGTGGTCCTCCTTTGCCTATTCACACGTAGGAAAGAGGCTCTGAAAAACTGGTGGAGTGTACTATCCACATGAGTGGTTCTCAGAATATGGTTCTCAGCATCATCTGGGAACCTGTTAAAAAAGGCAGATTCCCTAGTTTCATCCCAGGATTAGTGAAGATAGGGCTGAGAAGTCTGTGTTTTAATGAACCCTACAAGTGGTCCCAGAAGTTTGGGAACCACGTAGATAGGGCCAAGGCTGGCCCCCATTGCTTTTGGGTTACCCAGAAGGGGAGAGCATTTTCACAGGGAGAGCTTTTCTACGGGACTGTTTAACGTTTTTAGGGAAGGAATCTTGGGTCTCATGCCCAGAGGGTTGATATCTAACAGCTAGTATTCTGCTAGATGGTTGAGAGTGGGACACAAGGACCCAAGTCTCTGATATGATGACATAATGAACAAAGTGACCCTTAGATCACTAGAACTGCTACAAATTTTTTACAAGGAGTCATGGTTCCAATTCTGTAAGAGAACTGGCTATTTGGACCACTAGTTAAGTTTTGTTCATCTTCTTTCGTAAAAGTGTATTCTTTACATGAACTCTCATCACCTAAGTTCGCCTGAGTGTGTCTCTGGACTTGCCACTTCCAAGAATCTGACAAATACAGATTGAAATTACCACCACTTTGTCATGGTATGCACTATGTGAATTACTTGCAACTCAAAAAAGACCAAGCAAGTGTACCCTAAAATTTTGAAAAACAACGAAGTAATTCCAACTCTGCATTTCACAAAGTACATTTCCTATATTTCCCTCAAAGACCACTAGGTGGCACCTTCTACTCTGTTTATAATCACTACTGATTCCTTTCCTTTGGGACAAACCATTGATGGAGCTCCTTTGGCCTCTTGTGGCACTTCCTCAAGATCTTGTGAAAGACTGGTTGCATTTTGATGACTCAACTAGTCTTTGGTGACTCATTCAGTTAGTTTTGCTGTATAAGTAAAGAGCTGAATAAGGCCTTGTAATTGTTTGTTACTCTGTCACAAGTTTGCCTCTATTTTTACTTTGCCCAGTGGGAAATCTGAATACTAAATTCCAAATTCACCAAAATACAACACAACTGTCTCAGTCCAGTGTTCCAGTAAAATGTTACTAACCCTGTCACTCTGAGGATATTTCCCCCTTGCACTAGGGTTCAATAAAACGAAGTTCAAAAGTTAAAGATGGTTCCTGCAAATAAATACTTCAAGTCCACTACAGAGGGCAGTAACAATAAAACTTTCAGTTTTATAGAAGTTTGATTCTTACAAGTTTAAATAATATGTAAATCAATATCTCATTGATCGTCAGAGGATTTCTTTTTTTCTCATTTGAGAGGATTTCCCAAAGATCTGTCTTCAAAATTTTCCCGTGTCTAAATTTTACTCATCCTTTAAGAATCAGCTGATGCTTCATTGCCTCTTACAAGTCTTTACCAAAACCCCTCTCTACCCCAAGCTCAGTCAGGAGCCCTCCTCCGTGCTCTGCATACAGCTCACATGGCACTTACCACACTGTCTTAGAATTCTCTTTCTGTGAGTGGTACCCCCCTTTTCTGTGAGTGGTACTTCCTTAAAGAGTGAAGCTGTGTCATCATCATTTCTATATCCTGTTTCTGTGGAGCATATTACCATGGTGCACTATTCTTTTTCTTAAGAAGTCAGCAATCTAGTTAAATTATAAAGTATATCACAAAGTAATACTAGTTAATACAGGGCAGGACCAGGCAAGAAAAGACAAGCTTCCTGGGATGGTGGAGATGGCCAGAAACAGACTTGCATCTTGATGGCAAGGTTATTTGATTGCTTCCTGTCTTCTAAAACGTCATAGGGTCTCTTAGGATATATGAGTGTGGTCATTTTGGGGTTTTCCTTAAAACCCTCACCTTACGTCACTAATTTGTCTCTTACATGACATGTATTTTCATAAGATGAAGCAGAGACAAATATTCACATGGTTGCTATAGTTTTCTAAAAATTCAACAGCACCGAAAGGTCAGGCCCACAAACTGTAGTCACTGACAGACATTATCACACACTGACAGCTTCACAAGGTAAACTACAAATGTGCTTCCTTTGAATTTTAGCAAGTTGTCTATTATTGGATTTGGGGATTTTAGCTATTTTTAGGGAAATGTATAGAGACATTCTAAGCAGAGGTAATAAAATCTGATCTCAATAGAAAAGAGGAATTTTACAATGAATGATTTTTTTAATGTCTCAGAGAATGAACTGTGAACAAAACTGACCAGATGGCTAAATATGAAGAGAAAATGCTATTAATGACTCTATGCCTTGTCAGATGAAAAATGGTGAGCCTGTCTGAGAGATACTAAAGGAAGACAAGACAGTAACCAGTCTACTTGCTTTGCCAGAAAAATCCCTGCTTTCAGTGTATAAAAATGTGTGAAAGTGACCCAGAAAAGATCCTCTCCCTGGAACAGAGCCCAGCTTTCTGCCTCTTGTGCCGGCTTCCAGGCAGCCTGACAGCAAGACTAGACAAGAACCAGAACTGAGTTGGGGAGAAAAGCAAATGAAGAATGTGAGTAATCAGAACTTCACTTCTGTTTGCATGAAACTTCCTTTCATCAAGTTCTTCTCAACAGTTTGCTCAGTGTGAACCCAGAAGAAGTTAAAACTCTATAAAAGAAATTTCTTATTTGGTTTCAATCAAATCTTCACTAAGAGGCACAAATAGGCAGATTGAAACATTTTATTTCATTTCCCTGCCTTGTGTTGTTTGGAGGGAAAGTAATGGATTGTGCAGTCCCCATTCTGGGGTAGATCTTGGTCTCCCGAACTACAGGGAAATCTGTGTCTTTCAGTTACAAGAGTCAGAACTGGAACATGGGTTCCAGTTCTGGTGCTGACACGATTCTGAGACTTGGGCATGTCATTCCACGGGCTTTGATGGTCCCTAAAATAGTAATGATGGAGAAAACTACTTCACAGGACTGCTGCGTGAGTCAGAAAAGGTAATCCTAATAATAGCCAAATTTGTAATCTTGGAATAAACATCCAAAGAGTAATTATTCACTGGGAGTTGGAATTATAGACTGTGCTCACTGCTTTAGTCCAGAAGACTCTTTGACCTTTCTTTTTGGAGAACAGAAAAAAAGAGAAAAGGAAAAAAGCTTAATTGGATTCAGTTGTAAGGCTAATTAATGTACCCAGGAAAAGGTAGACATATCCTGGCAACAAAAGTCACAAAGAGCCGGCGTTTTGTCAGGAGGAATAAGATTAACTGCAGATCTGGGCTTTCTATTCAAAATGTCTGCCATCGGGTGTGCGTTTCTGAAACTTGGCTGATAAGTTTTCTTCAAAAAGCCTTAAACTTCATCCTCTAGTGATACCCATCACTCGAAGTAGAAAAAATTAGTCCTTTGCTTTGAATAATGTGTCAAAAACAGATCATCTATACCTGTTCCTTCAAACTGCAGTGCACTAATACATGTTTTGTAATCGTGCTGAAAGTGTTAAGATGTTTTGTTATCTGTAACATTTTATTTAGTAACCATAATTATATCTTATTTTGGAAATGTATGTATGTAGACTTCCTCACGTGCCCCTATTTTGACAATGACAGGAAACACCCTGCCAGGTACTCTGTTTGGGAACTGAGCCAGTGAAGCAGACAGGAGTAAATCTATTTTCTCCCTCAAAACCATCTCACATTCTAATGTAAATAATCAAGTCTGGTATTTAAGCAGCCAATACAATAAATTAAAACAATGTGTTTTGTTGGTGTGAAAATTCAAGAACTAACAGGTTAAGCTCTGAAAACTGTCTCTTATCTGTTTAGCTTACTTAACCTCTTACAACGAGCAGAAATGATTTCGTTATTCCTAGTGTCATCTGTCTAAGGCTTAGGTTCAGAGTAGGGCTAAGGACCTCTGGGGCTTGAGGAATTTCTGTCTGCAGTGTGACCCGGGGATGTCTCTTCTTCAACATAAGAAATTGCAGTGCTATCCATGTGAAATATACTGATAATAACTCCCATCATTTTCAAACGTCCCAGGTTTGTTCCAGAATCCAAAGAACAATTTTGAAATACAGTCATCTCCTTGTAGAAGGCTTTCTGCAAGCACTAGTTCAACTTACTACTGTTAGACTTTAAGGCACTAGAAATATCACAAGAAACCTGTTTCATCACTAATTTTCGTTATTGATGAAAGGTGAGGCATGAAGTACATAGTGTTGATTAAAAATAGCTGGAGTCACAGAACAGTGCGTCACATACTCAATAAAAATATATTCTTTAATAGATTATATAGATGTAATGGTCCAAGCTACTAACTGCAATTCTGGCAGCTATTTAACATTTCAGAATATAGAATCTATACAATGGTGAGGTATCGTAGAACTATATTTGGCCTTTGTCCCTGGTTCTTGGCACAGAGCCCCTAAAACTCTTGGAATTTCCTGAGTGATAAGATACGTGTGGCTTTTGTTCTAGTGTACTGACTCTTAGCCCCTAGATAACTTCACATGGGGAGGGGAAACTGTTCGCCAGAAAGACCAAGCCTTATTAGAAGCTGGGAACTTTCAGCTGTACCTCCCAACCTCCTGAGAAAGGGGACGGACTGGAAATTGAGTTAGTATCGGTTGTCAATGATTTAACCAATTGTGCCTGTGTAATGAAATCTCCACAAAACCCCCTAAACCACGGGGTTCAGAGAGCTTCCAGGTTGGTGAACACATGGAGGTTCTGGGAGACTGGTAAGTCCAGAGAGGGCACCCAACCACCCTCTCCACACCTTGCCCTCTGCATCTCTTCCATCAGACTGTTCCTGTGTTGTATCCTTTTAAAATAAACTGGTAACAGTAAGTAAAGTGACTTCCCGAATTCAATGAGAAGTTCTAGCAAATTATCAGATCTGAGGAGAGGGCTATGGGAACCCAGTTTTTGCTGGTCAAGTCAGTAGTACAAGTAGCTTGGGACTTGTAAATGGAGTCTACAGTGAGAGCAGCCTTGTGGGATTGAGCACTTAACTTGTGGGATCTGATACCAACTCCAGGTAGACAGTGTCAGAACTGAATTATTAGATACCCAGCTGGTGTCCAGAGAGTTGAAAAATTGGTTAGTGTGAGGGAAAACCCATGCATTTGTTGTCAAAGTGTTATGAATAAAAATAACTTAAGTGGTTAAAAAAATTAAGGGAAAATAAATTTTTAATATTTTAGAGCTTAAAAATAAAGTTAGAAATAAAAATTTACATTCACATGAAAATCTATATATGAATGTTCATAAGAGTTTTATTTTATGAGACCCCCAAATGTCTTTCAATTGACAAATGATTGAGTAGACTTTGGTATAATCCTATGATGGAATACTATATAGCAATAAAAAATAATGAACTACATATAGATACATGTGACAAGCTAGAACATCCTCAAGGGAGTTATGCAGAGTGGGAAAATGTCAATTTCAAAAGATTGTTATTCTGTATGATGCCATTTATTAACATTCTCAAAATGATAAAACTATCGCTGATTAGCAGTTTCTTGAGGGCAGGTGTGTGAATGGAGAATTGCAAATACAAAGTAGCATGATTGAGTTCTATGGTGATGGAACAGTTCTGTATCTTAATTGTGGTGGTAGATACATGGATCTAAACATGGGAGTAAGTTGCACAGGACTACACACACACACACAAATGAATGCAGGTTAAAACTTGGTTACAGCTAAGTCAAGTCTGTAGTCTAATTAACAGAAATGTATCAATGTCAGTTTCATGGTTTCGACGTTGTACTATAGCAGTATAAAATGATATCACTGGGGTGAAGGGCACCTGAGATTCTGTACTATTTTCCATGAGCCGATAGTTATTTCAAAATACAAAGTTTAAAAAAAAGTTAATGGTTAAAATAGTATTCAAGTCAACAGAGATTTAGATTTTATCTTTAAGTTTTTGTTAACATTTGCTTTTAATTTCATTAATTTTTAAGAAAACAAGGTGTTTTTCTCCCATATTATCCCTAGATAATATATGCCATTATCTTTCCATGGACTTCTGATTTCACTTCACTCTGACATGAAAGTAGGATTCAACATTTCATTGACTCCCCTATTTAAAAAAAAAAAAAAAAAGTCCAAACAGAAGGCATTGGTGAACAATACAGATTTTACTAAAATTTTCATTGGCAAATCATTGCAAAATAAACAGCAGTTTTACACACACACACACCCGCGTGCACAACCCTCTTCTCAAATCAGTATTCTCTGCCGTCCTTACTTGCTCACAGCATCTTGTACTCAGCACCTCTTACCACTCTTGCACCCATGACTGTGGTCTAGGCTTGGTTCAGTAAAAGTCAACACATATAGATAGCTTTTTTTCACAAGAAGTCGAGTCATGTGTGAATTTTCTAATTTTCCTACTGCTTAAAAGTTCATAATTTTTATTAAAAGTTGAATTGCTGGAAGGATACTTTTACATGTTACACAATCTCCAGCCAACTCACTGGTTCTGCCCTTTACATTTTTCTGCCTTCCAAAAGCCAAGATTCCCAACACATGCCCTTGCTTGTAACTCGTAATAACCTGAGAAATGTAATCCAGTCATCTCTCTTGACCAAATTAGTTACTCCCCTTTTGGAGAACAACTCTGCCATATGATGTGCTATATCAGCCACTCCTGGACTTAAGGAAACTGCATTTTCTCCATCTTATTTCACACATAAAGCAGGTCTAAAGTATTGATTTATCAATTTAATTTGACAGGAAATATCAAGCCATAATCTCACAGCATTCTGTATCTTGCTGAATAGCTGTATTTAGATAATAATTAATAATAATAATAATAATAATAATAATAATAATAATAATATATGTTTTGTTACTACCTTAACTTCTAAAAATGAGTAAAAAGACATCATTTATTGGAGAAATAACAACAGATTTATTGTACAATGTAGGCTGTGTTAGACACATTGATTTGTGTATCCAAAATCTCCTGCTTTCTTGAGAAATGTTCTTCCATCCACGCAGTTACCATGGGAGCAGTCGTTTTCAGAGCTGCTTCATGTTATCTTGTGAAAGCTGATTGTTAGCATCTCTTCCAAATCCACTTTCAGCGATGCCACATTGGGAGCTTGAAATTGGCCATGCTGAGAGTGTTTACACCTCAGAGACTGGCTATCGCCACAAATTGGTCCCTCCACCTTCCCAAATCCACCCCCCTACGTACCCCCCACACCTCCTCCCGGCCCTGCTCCGAGAGCTAATTGTTAGACATAATCAGCACAACACTGCACTTAGCACACTGGGGCTCTGATAGTCATTTATACAGAGGTGGGCACCTGACTTCCACTGAACCAATCAGTCCTTTTCCTGTAACTTGTGAAACTGGAGTTGAGAGTAAGAACCAATTTCTCTGCAGAGGATGAGACAGTAATACATAAATCTTAGGAGATATTGGGGAGAAAAGGGAAATGCTTATTGGTGTTTAGATCAGAAAAGCAAAGACAAAAGGCCAGCAAAGAGAGAGAGAATTATGAAGTAGATGCACCGAGATGAGCAGTAATAAGAAATGGTGAGATGATTTAGGAATACTTAAACCCCTTCTTCTACTTATTCCTTGAAAACACCTGCATTTCTATCTATCAGTTCCATTAAATACTTCATTTTCATTATAACAAATTATTCTTCGTGTTGTAATTCAGATAAAATTTCTCATCTTAACATGTGGGCCCTCAAATATTTGCTAATTTAATCTGAAAACTTCTGAAAGCCTCTCATGTAGTAGTAACTGATATAAAATGAAAATTAGAAGCCTCAACCTGTGACCAACTTTATTTAAAATTAAAAGGAATCAAAACTCAATGATGGGTGATGAGAAGCACTGAAAAGACAGAAACTAATTCTTCCAACATAAATGTGTTAAGAAATCCTGCTGTGCCATTAATTACCATCTCAGAAAGTTAAAGAAAAGAAAGTTATAAAATATTTATATTTTAGTAATTTCATAAGAATATAACAACCACAGAAAACCTTTGGAAATTTTCCAGGTGAGGCAAAGCTATATTTGACCTGTTTATTGTTACCATGTTAACAAATCTTATCTATGTTTATGGATATTTAATGACAAATTGAAAAACCTATATAACTTTTTAGCAACAAATTTTTGTACAATTTCCCAGAAATTTCACATTTTGTTTTGTGGTTAAACAAAAAAAAAGTTATTTTTTAAAGGTAATTTCATTTGATTCATAATAAATGTTTACTATAGAAAATCAAATTCTCTTAACTTATGAGTAAACTCAGTGTTGTGATAATTCACCATTTCATAACCTTCTATTAATTTCCTTGAAAATAGAAAATGTATGACTGCATATTCGATACTTTCTCCCTATAACCCACTTGAAATTAAAAAGTACCACTGGAAAGTACTAATCCAAATTCTACTTGAAGCTTCAGTCTTCAATTTTCACTATCCTTAATTTCATCCTTCATAATTTATAATGTCTATCACACTGTAAGAGGGCAGAGTGGTTAAGATCTCAGATTATAGTCATACTGCCTGGTTTCAAATCCTAGCTTCACATTGACTGGTTGTGTGATTTTAAGCAAGTTGCTTCATCTCTGTATATCTCAGTTTTTATGTCTGTAAAATGGGAATAGACATAGTAACTTACTTTCTAGGGTTATTGTGAGGATTAAATAAATTAACATGTGCTAAGTTTTCAAAACAGTTCCTGATACATTGTAAGATATATAAGAATTTGCTATTATCTGTTTATTCATCCATCATTGGACAATTTTGCATAAACAGATTTCTGAAATTATTCTAACCTAAAATACTAATGAATACTTCTACTTGGTGAGATATTCAGTGGTTTTTTTTTTTTTTTTTTGGTAACTTTTTATACTACCTGTTTTTTATAACATTCATATGCTGTTTATGTAAATACAACAAAGTTTTATTTTATACATAAACAATGTAAATAAGTTTATCTGGAAAAAAAACAGGCACATGATAGCAAAGTAAATTTCTATTTTAAAAAAAAAGTGATAAAGGAATGGTTCTTCTGGACATAAAAATATGCTATAAATTTATAGTACAAAAAAGAAAATTAAATTTGTGTAAAAATAGGTAAATAGATCAATTAAAAAAATAAAATGTTCAAACATAGAAGCATTCATACATGAGAATTCAGTGTATGATAAAGTTGGCCTCTCATATCAGCTAGGAAAGAACAGTTATTTAACAAATGGTCCTGGACTCTTTGGGAAAACCTTGTCAGATTTTTCTCTCACATCACATATAGACATAAAATTTTTAATTGATTAGATTGGCATTTTACAAACAAACATGTAAAAGTCCTAAAAAAAAGACATCATATTAATTTCCTACTACTCCTGTAACAAATTGCCACATAGTTGCTTAATACAACCTTAACATATTCTCTTAAAGTTCTGGAGGTCAGAGTCTGAAACAGGGCTCACGGAACTAAAATTAAGGGCCAGGGTCCTTTCTGAAGGTTCTAGGAGGGAATCTATTTTGTTGGTTTTTCAGCTTCTAGAGGCTTCCTGCACTCCTTGGCTCAGAGCCTCCTTCTATGTTCAAAGTCAGCAATGACCAGTCAAGTCTTATATACTATATCCCTCTGACTCTTCCCCTCTTCTGCTTCCCTCTCTCATTTATAAGAACACTTGTGGTTGTATTTTGATAATCCAGGTTAATCTCCTCATTTTGAAACTAGCTGTTTAGCAACCTTAGTTTCATCTACGGCGTAAATTCTCATTTGTCATAGAAGCTAACATATTCACAGGTTCTGGGAATTAGTACACAGACAGATTTGGGGGATTGTTATTCTGCCCACCACAAAGACATAGAAGAACATTTTTGTAATCTTAGATTATAAAAATTTTCTAAGCAAAACAAAAATTCTAAATAACATAAAGGAAAATTTTGACAGGTTTGACTTCATAAAAATTTGGAAATTTTAATGAGTAAAATACTAGTTTAAGAAACAAATGAAATGCTGTGGTTAAATATTTTTACTACACAGAAGAGAGAAAGAATTTATATACAAATGTTTAAAAATTTCTTTAAATTCTCAATTAGGAAAAAAAGCAGAAAACATGATCCCAAATTAAAAAGGATCAAAGATAATCAAAAATAAATAAATAACTACTTTTTTGAAGAGACAGTCAAGTTCACTACTAATTCTGTAAATGCAAGTTGCAGCAAAAATGAGATTCTTTTTTACCCATTAAATTGGAAAATTTGAAAGATTAATATTCTATGTTTTTGAACATCTGGACAGTTACTCTTATAATACTGATCCTGGGAAAGAAATTTAATACATTTTTGAAGAATAATTTGGTAGTATCTATCAACATTTTAATTGGACACACCTTTACTTCAATAATTTCATTTCTGGGATCTATCTTACAGAAATATTTGTGAATGTATGTAAACATATGTATTTTAAAATATTCTTTGTAATAATGAGATTCTAGAATTTACTAAAGTGTCCATCAATAGATGAATAATTAAGTTTAGGTATACACATACATATCATGGGAGGTTATAGAACAGAGAATAAGAATTAGGAGAGATTGGATCAAAATGTTGAACTGAAATCATTCATTTACACTCCTACCCACGTAAAATCCCCTAAAATGACAGAAAAGATACTTTTGAAAAGAAAATAATGTTGTAACATTTTCAGAAAAGTAAGAAACTAAGCCATTCACCTGAAATTTTGAGGCATCTCTAGAAGTTAACAAGGAGAAAAGTTCAAAGAAAAACACATCCCATAATATGTGAAGGCACTGTTATAAAGGAAGAAACATACAAACCCTTCCAATATAAAGGTCAATGGGTACCAGAAGCAGATGGTCCCTGGAATTTTTATCAGAGTGATTCATAGAAAAGTGTCTTTCAAAGAAGCTGTTAGTTCAACCCAGTATCAGAAGATTTGGCAAAAGAGGTGTGTGCCCAGAGGATAAAGCAGTCAAACTATCTGCATGAAAAAGATGGTAGAAATGAGTTCAAATTTATCAGTAGTGAAAATAAATGTGAATCAATATATTATCTCAGAAAAGTTTTTTAAAAACGAAGAAATTAATCTACATGTTGTTAATGTTATTTCTGCAGACTCTGTGGTTCACCACCCAGATTCCCCCCTAGGATTCCCTCAGCCACTAAAAACACTGCTAGCTGACAGTCTCAGGTGTCCACTCTGTTCAAGAGGTGCCTGGGCCGACCAGAGCTCCAGAAGCAAGGTCACGGCTGCTTCCCAGGCAGCCAGAATCCAATGACTGGTCAACACAGGACTATGAGGTCCTAGTTCCACCCCAACTTGGGACAACTCAGAAGGGCCATAACAGTTCCAAAACGCCTCATGGGGTCACCAGAAGCCTTCTCAAGAGATAACAAGATAGAAAACAAGATTCTCGAGGAAAAAAAAAAAATCCCCATCTGGAAAACATAGAAGGATCCTATTCACAATTTCAACCATACCCATATAATGAACAGAAAAAAATATAACAAGAAATGTATAAAACCTATACAAGCAAAATTATAAAAATCTTAAGACGTAATTGAAAATTTGACTAAATTGACAGAAAAATACAAAATTTCCAGATAAGAGAAGATAAAGTTATAAAGATGCAAGTCTCCCATAATAATCTTCAAAGCCAAAGCAATTACAATCAAAATCAAAGGAAGATTTTTTAGAGAATTTGATAAGATTTTTCCAAGGTTGACATGATAAAGAAAATGCATAATAATAAAAACAATGGCTAAAATTTTTGAGTACTTAATATTTTTTATGCACTGTCACATGAATTATCATATAATCCTCCTTGTAACATTATTGTTACCATTATAGGTGAAGACATTGAGATTTAAAGAGGCTAAAAGACTTGTCCAATATCACAAAATGAGTAAGAGGCAAAGCATTACCTCTGATCTTAGCTGATCTGATCCAGAGTCTCTGCTTTTAACCGCGAAACTCTTCTGCTTCAAAAGATATGCTTCAGTAAATTCTTTTTTTTAATACATTCTTAAAAAGAAGAATAAAAATGAGGGAACTGGAATTGTAAGTTAATAGTTCTCATAATTAAAGAATGTTGTGTAGGTACACAAATAGACAATACAAAATAGAGTTCAAGAGAGGATTTATAGAAATACACATGGAAACTTAATTTAAGTTAAAGGAAGCATTTCCTATTAGCGGAGAGAAGATAGCATATTCAATACATGGTGTTACTATAGTTGGAAAATACAGTTTCAGAGAAAGTTTGGAAAAACAATGTTTGGGAAAAAAAAAGTATTAGCCCTACCTCATGGCATATACTGAATGCATTAAAGATACAAACCAATTTGAAAGTATTAAACACTTAAAAATACATAAAAGAATATTTTCCTAATATTGTAGTGGAAATGTCTTAAATAAGACATAAATAAAGGAAAAAAAAATAAAGAGATTGGCCTAAAAAAATTCAAAACTTTTGTGTGACAGAAGACACCATAAATTAAATCAAAACATAAGTGACAGATTGGAATAAATATATGTAAGATATATAACAGACAAAGCACCAGTAGCCAGATTATGTAAGGCGTTTTTTAAAGGAGTAAGAGAGTCAGACACTCATGAGAAAAATGTGTATGTGTAGGTGTATAGAAAGATGGGTAGATAGATATTTCAGACAAATCTTTTTTAAAAATGTAAATTGCCAATAAAACTTTTTAAAAGATGTTTATCTCATCAATAATCAGAAAAAGTTAATCAAACACAAAAATGGACTATTATTTTTGCCTATTTGAGTGGTATATTTATTACAGATTGATAACAACAGGGATTGGCAGTGCTTTAAGAAAATGAACATTCTTTTTTTATTGAAGTATAGTTGATTTACAGTGTTTCAGGTGTACAGCAAAGTGATTCAGTTATGTTAATATGTATGTATACATGTATATTCTTTTTCAGATTCTTTTCCATTATAGATTATTACAAAATATTGAATATAGTTCCCTGTGCTATACAATAGGTCCTTGTTGCTTATCTATTTTATACATAGTAGTATGTGTATTTGAATCCCGTATTTCTAATTTTTCCTCTCCCCTTACCCCTTTGATAACCATATTTGTTTTCTAGGTCGTGAGTCTGTTTCTGTTTTGTAAATGAGTTCATTTGTATCATTTTTTTAGATTACCATATAAGTGATATCATATGATATTTGTCTGTCTTTCTTACTTCACTTAGTATGATAATCTCTAGTTCTATCCGATATGTTGCTGTAAATGGCATTATTTCATTCCTATTTATAGCTAATATTCCATTGTGTATATATATATATGTATAACACATCTTCTTTATTCATTCATCTTTTAATGGACATTTAGGTTGCTTCCATGTCTTGGCTATTGTAGATAGTGCTGCTATAAACATTGGGGTGTATGTATCTTTTTGAATTAGAGCTTTCATCTTTTCCAGATATATGCCCAGGAGTGAGATTGCTGGATCATATGGTAAATCTATTTTTAGTTTTTTAAGGAACTTCCATACTGTTCTTCATAGTGGCTTCGTCAATTTACATTCCCACCAACAGTGTAGGAGGGTTCCCTTTTCTCCACACTATCTCCAGCATTTATTATTTGTAGACTCTTTGATGATGGCCATTCTGACCAGTATGAGGTGATATCTAATTATAGTTTTGATTTGCATTTCTCTAATAATTAGCAATGTTGAACATCTAAGAAAATGAGCATTCTTAAGCAGTATAATTCCAGAATAAATTGGAAATGCCTTTCAAAAATGCGTTTTTGGCAATAGCTTTCCAATTTTTTCATGCTCCTTTCCTCTGACCTAACAACCTCATTGTTAGGAATGCTACCTAAAAGAAATACTTGCACTCATGCCCTAAGATCACAGGAATTGTTTAATGCAACATTATGAAGTATGAAAAATGTAAAAACAAATGTGTAAATCTAACACATGTTCCCATCCCCAAAAGCATCCTTCAGAAGAAAAGTCATTTTATAATTGAAATCCATGAATTCTTTCGCGTTTCTCTGCGCCCTTTCAATCACTTTCGTTTGAATAGCCAAATACTGTTTAAAGATGTATTTACCAAAACAAACTCTAATCAGTTAGCGAGACTAAGAGAAAGACAGAAAAATTTAACACAGATGTCATAGTCATTCCCTCAAATATGACTTACATTTAGAAGAGTTGAATATCATGGTTAGCAAGACTTTTAGAGAAGACTTTTTAAAAAGTAACTCATAAAGTAGATATGTATAGGAATAATGAAAAAAGCAGCTGTCCTAACATTATGCAAATGTCTTCTTCAGGTTTGGCTTGGTATATGATTTCAAGTAATGGCATCATCAGTTGAAAAAGTTAATGTAGAAATGAAAATGATGTGCTCTGAAAAACTGTCAAATGATTCAAAAAATGTTTCAATGACAGATAATGATAAAAAGGCTGCATTATAAAAGTTTGAATTAAATTGATTCGTAGTAATGAAAGAATGACAAAAATCAACTACTAAGTTAATGTATTATTCTATAAATATCCATGGTATTAAATATTTATGGGTAACTAAATCAATATTCTAAGTAAATATTTGATTACTTCATCTTCAGCCTAAGGGTTTATGTAATCAGTGTGACCAACAAGAAATATATATATTTGGAAGCTTTCATTAAAATAATTTGAGATAATGACTTTACCTTACTTTAAAGTAATAATTGTCCATCAATAAGAGAGTCATTAAACAAACTATATCAAAACCATTCTGTAGAATAAAATGCAAATGTTACAAAGAATGTTGGACCTACATGGTATGACTTGGAAATTTCTCCAAGACAGTTAAAAACAAAAGTATACTTAGTGTGTGCATGTGGCCTCTAGAAAGATTCACAACAAAATGTTGTCAGCAGTTAAATCTGGGAAAATACGGTTTGCTCCCATATTTTTTATTTTATAAATCTTACAAATAATATATTTATTGTTCTTACATAAGTTTTAACAGAAGAAATTAGATTGATATATATATATAATGACATGGAAATTTGGCAAAGATAAATTAATTTTTTAAAGTTATTGGACGACTTTTATGTTGAATTGAGTATATGTTTATATAGATAAATATACTGTAGGTGTGTTTGTGTGTGTAAGAGTGTGTGTATGTCTAAACAGATTAACATCACCTCTGGAAAAGGAGTGGGGGCAAATTTGGAAAAATAGAAAAGACAGTTAGTATTCTAGTATTGTTCAAAATTTTATAATATGTATATATTATTTGGTAATTTTTTTTAATTTAGGATAAATCTTCTTTGCCTATAATTCACAGCCCTCCCTGTTTGGCCTCGAACCACATTTCCAAGCTTTTCTTTCGTTTCCAAAATTTGTATAGCCCTTTTGCTCAGCTCAGAACTGCTCTTTACATAAAGCCATACTTAATCACCCCAAGCCTATATTTAGTTGTGCAGGTTGTGCCCTGTTCAAGGCATCTGTCAGGGGAGTAACTGGGGGCCCACCGAGCAGGTGGGGAGCTCACACTCAGACACTGGAATTAGCCTAGCAACCTCCTTGACCCCGGCCAAGAGTGAACTTGCTCTCCTATGAATTCTTGTGACTCATTCGCCATCCTTTATAGCACACCTATTTGTTAACTTTCTACTCTCCCCTATTATACAGTGAAATTTCTTGAGGATGGGAAACTGCATTTTACTATCCTTCCAGGTGCCTAGAATTAATACATATGATCTGACAAGAAATACCTGGTAAATGAAGAATATATTTATAAGTGTACCAAAGTATCATGAACCTTTCAGTGTATTACAGTTTGATTAATTTTTAAACCTAACTTTCACTACAACTGAGGATCTATATATTACAGCAGTATCTACCTGCCAAAACTTTGAGTTAAGTAGGCTATGAAAAGTGGTGTAAGGCAACACCAAACTTAAAAAAGACAAAAAAGTTTTAGTTTAAACCCACACTAAGACTGAAATATAATTTTGTATTAAAACATAAAGTACTTCGCATATAAGCAAGCCAAATAAAAGAAATAAGCATTCTAATCAAATAGCAACACAGGATACAGTAACTTGCATATGAAGGCAAATTAATTCAATAAAATTTCAACAAAAATTCAAAAACGTTCTGTGATCTAAATAGAGACACTTAACCCCGCTACCCATGTGGGTTCTGCTAATAGGCCATTCTCCCTGAACCCTTATGCCATGATTCAGATCAACAAGCATCATGAAGCAAGAGCAGGTTTTAATCTATGATCTACATCCAAACCAGGATGTGTTGATTTAGCTCCAAAGAACGGATTAGTGGGAGTTATATAATTAATAACCTCCAGAGATCATATTTCAGCATCTTGGGCAACTTGAATAATATACTCCGGTGCCAGCTTCCTTGTGTAATGTTTGTGCATGTTTGGTGCATCAGTCACTCTAGGTAGATCTAGATGCTTGATGTTGGTTTTAAAATTCCAGGATTTACTACCAGGATATTAGGTGATTATAGAGTGGTTGGGATGAAAATGATTTGGATAGATGCTAAATCTTCTTGCTATTTCTTGGCAAAAATGCCCATATTGAATAACTGCCATGTATTGATAATGGTTAGAATCTTACTTGATTGCCAGTGAACTTTATTCCTTATTGGCCAATTGCCTAGGAAAGCGGCTCAAAATTTCCAGATAATTTTATTTGACCTCCATAATTTAGTCCCAAGAACTAGCTTGAACCCAGATACACAGAACTAAATGACCTAGTTTGCCTCATGAAATTAGTTCATTGAGAATTAAAGTCCCTGCAGGTGTATCATTTTGATTTCATTATATTTAAAAGCAAATAAGTATATAAAATAAATAATTTTCTAAGCAGAAATGGCAATTTTTTTTTAGAAAAAGGACACTATGATTTCATCCACAAAATAGAAACAGACTTGCAGACATAGTAAACAATCTTATGGTTACTGGGGAAAGGGGGTGGGAAGGTATAAATTTGGGAGTTTGAAATTTACAAATGTTAGCCACTATATATAAAAATAGATTTTAAAAAAGTTTCTTTTGTATAGCACAGGGAACTATGTTCAACATCTTGTAATAACCTTTAGTGAAAAAAATATGAAAACAAATATATGTATGTATATGCATGACTGGGACATTGTGCTGTACACCAGAGATTGACACATTATAATTGACTGTGATTCAGAACAGAAAGTGCCAGGAGATGAGAGCTGGCTCTAATCCATGTTCTCTATCCAAAACAAAATTATGGAGATTCTCTTCAAAAGAGCACCCTACTTGAAACTTAGTAGACATAGACCCATGTGGGTCTTTATCTTAGTATAAGAGCCCAGCTAATCAACACCCATAGTTGACACTCAGATGGGTTTGAGAGTACAATGTGTCTGAAATCTGCATTCTTGATCTTCTTGCAGAGCAACAGGATCTAACACCGGATGCAATGGGAATTAAGTAGTGGCTGGAGGGCACACCGGCACATATAAAAATTATTTGGATAGAAACTGAATTCTCTCTTGACTCAATAGCTGCACGTTGTTTACTATAATTTCCTAATTTTATTCAAACCTTGTTTTGGCTGCCAATTTTTTTTGGTGTAAAATTATTTTTCTTTAATGACAATATTGCCAAGTGGATGGACTCAGAAATTTTACTGACCACAATTTTAGCTTAAGAGCCAGTTCCAACAATTGCACGAAGCTTAACTACACAATTTAAATAATTAAAGTAGTTGGATGAGGATCAGAATTTCTGAAGGGATTCCACATTGATCTGAAGGGATTCATTTTACTTAACGCACATTTCAAAGCAAACGGGCACTGAAAGCAAATCTCTCTACTGGATATTAATTGCCGTTTTCTGCAGAGGTCATTGCTAGGCCCTTAAAGTCGATTGTTTGTCCCTTCCTAGAATGAAATAAAGTGGGAGCCAAGAGCTCAGGAAGCACCACATTTGAAAGAAAGGCTCCCTTTTATCACCGTCCCTCAAGCATTTTCCATCCTTTCCTCAGAAACACCCATGCCCCTTCCTGAGGCTTTTCTTCCTCAGGGGCTTCCAGTGCCTTGATGTTGCCTAGAACCCTCACTCCTTGTGTAACAGAATAAAGCATCTGATAATCTATTTCCAACAAAATATTAGTGACTTAAGTACATTAGTGTCATCCTCCTTTTTGCACGGCTAGTTCTGATTTTAACTCACATGTCAGCATATCCAGCCTCCAGCCCAGTCCTGGATCCTTCCTTCCAAGATTTCTGTGCATTCCTACAGCTGACCTTCTCATGTCACTAATGGATCTTGAATTTCTGTTACCAAGAGTTCTTCAGTATCACTTCCCATGACTGAGGCATTCCATCAAGTGGAACTTGGGTTTATTTCCTTGTTTTTTTTGCAGAAGGGAGAATGGGGGAAAAAAAAAACAAACAGACAAATCATTTGTGTGGTAGCCTTTTGTGAAGGTCTGGGGACAACGGATGAGGCTGTATCGCAGCAACACACACAACCAGTTCAATATCATGTCCATCAGTTTTGAGAGAAGCATTTCAAAAATACCACCTCTGGTTTCCATTTTTAAACCCAAAGACTCATCCATATGCTCTGATTAAACAGGTTATTTTGTTGAATCTAATTTTTCTCCCAATCTCCCCAATCTCTAAAGGCAAGGGAGTTGAATGGACATTTATTTACCCACCGAAATGAATTATGTCACACCCTCTACATTATAGAGTGAGCTAGAGTTAATTTTTATTTTAAATAACTATTACTTCATTCTGTAACACAATACATCCTTTCCTGCGGGCTAAGTGTTTCTCCACGTAATACTTTAAAATGATCTCTTTAGATCTCACTTCCCAAGAGACTATAAGCTTTTCAAAGTCAGGAATCAAATCTTATTGTTTTGTTTTCACTGTTTATTATGAAAAATAGGGGGCAGGGTATAGCTCAGTGGTAGAGTGCACACTTAGCATGCATGAAATAATGCATATGATGAAATAATATGAAATAATGAAATAAATGCATGCATTTAAAGAAATAAATAAATATGAAAAATAGTCTCATGACCCCTGGTACTCATCACAGAGCTTCACCAATTATCAATTTATGACTAATCTGGTCATCTATGCCAGCCTCCTTGCTCTCCCCAACATATAATTTTGAAGGAAATCTCAGATACCATCTAATTTTATCTGTAAAAATTTTTGTATGGATCTCTTAAAGACTCACTTAAAAACACATAACCATAATGGCACTACCACAAAAATTATTAAAAACAATTATTTAATCATGATTTGTTTTCTTAGCCTCCTTTTATTACACAGCACCTTGTACATGGAAGTGCCTAATCACTGTCTCCTGAATGACTAAACTTTCTGGAATTGTCGTTTTGAAGAGGCAGTATTCAGTCTCTCCTCTCCCCACAGCCAAGTCTCCAAACTGTTCAAAACTCAGCTCAATATTATCTTCTCTATGAAAACTTCCCTAATTCTTCCAAGCATAGCTAATCACTTCCTTTTGAGGATTCTCATAATACACCATGCATACCTCTGGGATGAATCTAAATATTATATATTGTCATTATTCATTAGTTGTCTGCATCCTCAAAAGTAAGCATTCTTTAAGACAGTAATTGATCCTTGTTTATATCACAGTAACCTCAACTCCCAGAGAGCCTGGTCATAAGAGGGATTCTATAAGTATTTGAGGAAAAGAAGGAGGAGTAGAGGGAGGCCACAAGAAGCTGGGACTCAGTATGCTTCTGTAGTACAATGTCTGCTGGAGCATCCCCATGGCCCCACATACCCCCACTCCACTCCGAAGTAAACATATTTGGTCAAGGATGCTTATCTGCTTCAGATATTGTTCTATCTCTAGCATCTGGAAGAGTGCCTAATAAAACTTAAATAAATATTTGCCAAATGAATGAATGAAGAAAAGGTGTTGTCCTACACAAAAGACTGATGAATTGAATATACATTCACAGGTTAAAATATTCACTATGTTAACATTTTTAATGATTACCTGCTGTCAGAAACTTTTTTGATAGACCAGGTATTTATACAAGCATGTGTCATTTGTATTCAAACCAGGATGCATTCCTCTCAGAAGACATACTATTCATTGCCTTAAAGGAATACCTAACTAATAACCAGTGACCTGCTAGGAATTTTATTTCAGTGTAAAAGCCACCAATGTAGTCAGTGTCTTTGGTTGTCAGATCAAAAAGCACAGGGTATATTTGATCTTTATGCAAATGGTGACTCAACGAACAGAAATCTTATTCTTTCCATCAGGGGAACTGGATCCGTTACCCAGATCTGGCAGGGAGAGCAAGAGGAGGTAGACAGATCTGAATAATTTACTGAGATGGAAAATACTTTCTCCTTATCCTTGACTCAGGAACTCAGTTTGATTTACTCTGACCTGAAGATATTATCTGCATACTTGTTCGGTTGTCAATGAGCTTTGGGAGGTTGAGTCAGAAACCTGTAATGAATCCTGTTGGTTTCCTTCAGCCTGGCATTAGCTTAAATAGGCACTAAAGGCTAATCACCTCTGTTTACCTTTAAAAAAGACAAATATCCTTAATTTCCAAGATGAAATTGCTAAGTTTCCATCATATCCAGGTATTTAGCCCCCAGCTGTGGATTACTTGGCACTTGGCAGTATGAAGCAAGAAAAGTACAAAGCAGTGAGGGTACAAAACATGAGGAAGAGGTACGTGAGATTTCTGTCAAACTTGCCTGTTTGCTACTGTAGTGAGGTACCAATACACAACCTATTAGATTATCTGAAATTAAGAAGACTGACCATAATGTTGGCAAGGATACAGAGTGAACAGAAACTTTATATGCTGGTGGTGGGAAAGTAAAACGGCGCAATCATTTTGGAAAATGATTTGGCAGTTTCTTAAAAAGTTTAACACACACCTGCCATATGAAACAGCCATTCAACACCAAGGCATTTACCCCTGCCTCCAAAAAAATGAAAGCATTACTTAAACAGTTTTATTTCTAATAGCCCCAAACTGGAAACAACAAAAATGTCCATCAAAAAATAGGTAGATAAATAAATTGGGGTATTTCTTTAAGTTGAATGCTCCTCAGCAAAAATAATAATAATAAATGTTAATATACACTAAAACATGAGTTAATTTCAAAATAATTTTGTACACCAACAAAAAAAGCCAAACAAAAACTACATTGTGTATGTCCATATATATAAAAGTCTAAAAAACGCAAAGTAAACTATAATGACAGAAAAATAGACCAGGAGTTATTTAGAGAAGGGGAAAAGGGAAGGGGAAAGGGAAGGGATTATAAAGAAACCATACGAATATGATATAAAATTTAAACTATGATAGAGATTAAAGTTTCCACATCATATTTTTTCTCATTTGGTCTATACATTTTCATCAAGTGAGTCCATTATTTTTTTTCTTAAATGACCCAGCAACCTTTCTGAAAAACAGAGACAATAATAGTCATAGCTACACAATATTGGGCCCAAAATGTCTTATGTATCTTTATTCCTTCTGTGCCTAGCACAGGCAGAGCACATCTGAGGATTGCATTACAGATTGTTAAATTAATCTAAAGACTGAAGGAATTTTAAAAACATGAAAGAATGACTACTGCTGGCATGACATCAGTGACTTTAGATAAGGGCAGAAGGGGCCTATTTTTGATAGAGTCCAAATAGATTTTGCCAAAGCAAATTTAAAATAAACCCCCCACAAACACAGCATGTGGAACAGAAAACTGTAACATCAGGAAGTCATTTTTGTATATAATGAAAATAAATAAGCAGCCAGACGTTTGTAGACCATATTAGAGGAAAGCACATCCTTTTGTAAAAAGCTATTAATAAACGCTTGATACTTAAAGACTGCGCTTTGAGTAAGTGCATAATCAAGGAGCAGCTTCGTAATAAGAGCCCTGAAGGAGGAAAGAGACATATCACATTATGAGGGACAAGACCCACATGAGACATACAGAACAGAATAAAGATAGGACAAGAATGGAAACTATTTCTCTGCTACAATAGATAATGAATGTCACTAAGTTCTTAGCAAAGGGAATTGGGGGTTATTTCTGAAACCCCTGGGAATCCTTTAAAGTCTGTTATAAGTAAATGAAGTTACATTTCATAAGTAATATTTCTTGTTACAAGGTCTGGGTTTATTTATTCCCAACAATTCATTTTATTATCCTTACTAAGTCCCCAGTTGGAGATAACAAAGTAATGCTAGACTCCTGGCTATGTAGTTGCCATCAGGGAATAGCCTGCCTTGCAGAATTCTCTTGTAATGAAGCCCATTTCAGTCTTGAAAGGCAACGCGTAATGCTAAGATTTTCCAAACTGTATTCTTTGAAAAATTGGACATGGCTGATGCTCCTTGGTTTGGGGGTAGAGGGGTAACAGTCAAAGGAGAAGATGGAGTGTGAGTTCCATGGTTCAAAAATGCTTACTATAGATTTTCTTGGAAATCAGTAAAGTGCATTTGCTCATTAAAGATGAATTGCTGCAGTAAAGAAACCTCTTTCACTTTAACATGGCGTTTCTCAAGTTTACTTGACCAAGGAAAGCTTTTCTCACATAATGTTAAATAACACACCAAAGAGCTAATATATCACAAAACAAGGTTTAGACGCATGCACTACTTTGTGATAATTAAAGATAAGGAGTAAGCTGCCTAAGATATAATAAGACTTCATAAACAGAAACTGTTTTCTCCCACCCCAAATAATAAACCTATTAAAGATACAGACTGATGGCCTAATAACTAAAATCCAGGAACAAAGTATAATTTGAAACATCTTGGCAAGAATGGCTTCTTGGGAAGTCTACCTTCAAGAGTTTAGTTACAGGACAGAAATAGACTCATAGACATAGAATACAGACCTGTGGTTGCCAGGGGGGCGGAGGGTGGGAAGGGATAGACTGGGATTTCAAAATTGTAGGACAGATAAAACAAGATTACACTGTATAGCACAAGGAAATATACACAAAATCTTATGGTAGCTCACAGAGAAAAAAATGTGACAATGAGTGTGTATATGTCCATGTATGACTGAAAAATTGTGCTGAACACTGGAATTTGACACAACATTGTAAAATGATTATAAATCAATAAAAAATGTTTTAAAAAAGTTTAGTCAGGGAGCAACACTGCTGAATTATATTGAAGGAATATGAAAAAATATGATGACTCATATAAAGGGAACAATTCATGAGACATCTAATGTGGTTTTAAAAAGCACAATCTCAGGAAAAAAGGTTTTAAAGGGAAAGAAGTTACTCAAGCCCCAGTAGGAAGTTTCCTGAGAGAAGAAAAAGTATAGAAGTTAAGAATCATAGGCAGGAGATCACTGGAGAAATTAATTCCATTTTATAAATGTATGTTGACAAACTAACCTTATGTCCAAATTTGCACCTGTTATCAGCATTAATAGCAAATAGCATCCACTTTGGCTCTCAAAAGTGTTTCGATTTGAATAATAAATTATATAGACACTGCCCCCCATCGATAGAATACCTACCATGTGCCAGGTGTACTAAGCAGTAACCAAAAAAATATTTAAAAAAAATACAGCATATGCTTTGCCATCAAAAAAGTGAACAATCTCACTATAGAGGCAAGAATAGTATGTTTGAAAAAATTTGAAAACAATAAAAAGTTTACTAGTTTAAGATCAATGTCTAGTATAGCAAATCAATTGCAGAAGAAAGCAGCCAGGGGAGAGGGCAGAATGCACTAGAGGTGTTGAGGAAGGGAGGTGGGTAAGCTGGTACTTAGAGCCCAAACTTGAATCCCTGCGTCCTTGCCTGGAAAAAGGGCGCCTGCAGACGTGGCTGCCAGACTCCACCCAGGAAGCTTTAGGCTGCGTCTCCTGCAGCAAGGGAACTAAGGCTACATTCCTCAGTGGAGTCTCAGGTTTTTAGACCAGTTTCTTCAGACTAGAAGGCCAGATACTGCTTCTACACCAAACGGGCGACTCCAAGTATAAACTAGGACTTTGTCCCCATCTTTCAGATCGCAAATAAACCAAATTTGGAATTTTATTTCCTTTTCCAGAGAAGACCAGGTTTTTGGCACCCAGAAACCAAACTGGGTTTGGTAGGTAGGATTGTTTTGCTCCCAGAACCCTTTCCATGTGTAGAGGAACCTCTGGCTCTTGGTCTGTGCTTCAATTTTCACCATTTTAGCAATCAGCTACTGAATGTCAACTCCTATGTTCCATTTGCTCCCAGTGCTCCTTGGGGTTGAACTATGCTAGTTTCTAAAGAGTGATTCATTTTAATGGGTCTTACTTCTGAGTGGAGCCGCAGGAGAGTTTTGTGCTAATAAAGGCAGATTTTACTTAACGTTCTGTGAAATGAGGCAGCCTAGGAAGAAGACACGGGTCGAGCATGGTACAGAACCCGACAACCATTCTACACGGGGAAAGAAGATGAAGGACGCACTGCGCTTGTTCCTCTGTGAGCAGCAGACCTAATGAAGAAAAGAACCCTTTCACGTGGGGGCTTCATAAAGCTACTCACTGACTTCACACAGCAACTTCAAAGCCCTTCTCTGTTGAGAGTAATTATCTCCAATTTGCAGAGCAGCACACACAGTCTTTTCACAGATCACACAGTCCCCTTCAGACCTCAGGCCATCTGGATGTGGACACTGGATAGCACTTCATTTCTAGTACCGGAAACAAGTTCCTGATTCAGCCAAGGAGCGAGGAAGTGGAATACTTCCAGTTAAAGGCTTCCTGAAGAGCTGTGTCCTTGGTGTTGGCACACTGCTCACAGTGGTCCAAGAGCCCAAGTAAGCACAACTTGGAATTAAAACAGCCTGAATACTCCGATCACTCAAATAGGAGCCTAGCGCATGGGGCCACTCTTATGACCAAGTCAACCCCAATGTTATAGAAGATAGAATAAACTGATAAAATGAACAAAACAGTGACTTGTGCAACCTTCGCTTAGTCTCTTTAGTTCTATTGCTTCACAAACCATTTCTTCATACAATCAATTTCTGACTGTGGAACAAAATATAATTCACATTTTATTCAGAGCTGTTGATATTTCTTCAACATGAGATTTTTTTTAAAGAACGAATGATGAAATTCGGAAGGACTTCTAGGACCCCATCTTGTTCTAATATGCAATCGTTTACATAGGATTTTTATAATTTTAGTGCATCCTACTGAAAGGTATGAACAGTGTGTGGTGGCCCTTAACCGTTGTGAATTGGCTTTCCTAGGATTTCTAGTGTTTTTTTAGTTATCTAAGGTAACTTTACATCTAAATTCTAGGAATAATTGCTAAATCTCTATGACCATTTCTTTTAGGTTGAACTTATTTGAAACTGGCAAGAATCTACTACACACAGAACCTTTCCCCAATAGATTGTCTTCATTAATTCTAATTTTTAATCTAAGTATTATATTTACAAAAATTTTAGTTGTATATGAAACTAAAAGATTCGTAACAACAACAAAATTGTTACATGTTCTCCTGCCTGCCACTCTTCTTGTCCTGTTTACAGTTTTAAATTTCTTTAATATTTACTTTCAAAACCTTAAATAGTATATGTGTACCATATCTATCAACTCATCATATTTTAAAGTTTTTTACTAACTTTCCAATATGGCAAATAATTTCACATGCTCTCTTTCCTTCCTTCTATTCCTGCCATATAATTATAATATTCTCTCTCTCTCTCTCTCTCTCACTCCATCATATAAAGCAGAATGCACAGTTTTCATTAATTACTTAAATATACATCATTGTTGAGTCAAGTGAGGTGTTACGATTACATTTACTTCCACGTACAAATTTGTTTCCATGAATTGATAACAGCTTCACTTTTTTCTTTTGTTTTATTTCTAACACACACCAGCAACTTTATAAAATACCTTACAATACAGTTTTCAGTTCAATCAAACATGCCAGACAAGTTCTCAATTAACTCACTCCTCTGTCCCCTGATTCTTGCTTCTATCTGGACTGACTGCTCTTTAGTTCATCCATCATCCTGAAAATTTCCTTTGCTGGCATCTTGAAAATTCCCTTCATCTCTCTTGTTTTGGACTTGCTGTTTCCTGAATCTGAAATTTTTTCTTAGTTCACCATCTTAATTGTTGAAGATATACTTTTTCAGTATCTTTCTGAGGAAGAATGTGTAGGAGATAAAGTTTTGGAAGTTTACATGTCTGACAATAGCTTTGCCCCATTATAATACCTGATTGATAACTTGGTATATATGAAATATATCTTTTAGCTTTTAAATTCCTGTTGAGAGAGCTGATGTTATTCTGTTTTCTGATGCTATCCTTTGTAAGTAAACTTTTTCTATCTAGAAAATTTTGGAGGGTTTTTTTTTCCTAGTATTGAAATGCCTTGGAAAGGGCTGGCCATTATTTTTTGTGCTGGAAGTTTTCAATCTAGAGTCATAAGCGTTTCAATACCAGGGAATTTTCCAGTAATATCAAATTGATAATTTCTTCCTTTCTACTTATTCTCTCCTGCTGGAATTTATGTTAGTAGGATGTTGAGCCTTCAGAAATAAGGTTATCTTTGCTTCCTTACTTAAGAAAATTTTTTTTTCTTCTATTACCTATCTCTGTCTTTTTATTTTTCTAGAGATTTTTCTTACCCTTATTTGCTGACTCTTCTTTTGATTCTGTTTTTATTCAGCTATCATAGTTTTAATTTCATGTAGTTCTTTCATAATCTGATTATTCCTTTTTATTGCACCCTGCTCTTGATTAATGGATATCATACTTTTATTATCTCTCTAAGGATAATCACTTCAATTTCTTTGTTTTCTTCTGCTCTCTGCATCATCTCTGTTTTCTCCAATGATTTTCTTTTTCTCTATTGGTTTGTTTTGACGTCTCATGCCGAAGGCTTTATTCACATATCTAGTACTTCTTAGCTGTCATTTTAGGATTAGCAAACTATAGCCCTAGAGGTAAATCCATTCACTACTCGTTTTTGTAAATACCTTGGTTTCACTTTCTTCAGAAATTAAATCTCCAGGCTCCTGTAGGAGTGAAGAGGGGTAGTAACCTAAAAATTCCAGCGTGGACGTGGAAAGGCAGTAATCTGACAGCTTCTTTTACAGATTGTTAAATGGTACCCCCGTTTGAGGCCGCTTTGCACATCGCTCACGCCTTCATTGTGGGTCACTTGGTATCTCCAATTTCTGAGCTCTTCCAGTGTTTGACAGGGCAAACTAACTCGCTTGTCCAAAGGGAAATTGCTGTCCGCTCTGGAAGTGAGAAATTCACACAATACACAAGCTCTTGGTTTTTGGAGAGCCTGAAGTAATGTCACCTATACAACCAAGAGCTGGCTTATTTGCTAAAATTACTATCTTGAAGAACCCAACTCAGGATCAATATATTCTGTGATGCAAAGATTTCTTAGAGGCATAATTGTATACTGTAGAAGAACCCCGTAAAGAGTAAAGATAGAAAAATAAAAACTGAAAGATAAAAAAAAGAAAAAGAATATGAAAAGGAATATATGTATGTATATGTACGACTGAAACTATGCTGTACACCAGAAATTGACATATTATAAACGATTAAAAAATAAAATATAATAATTTGAAAAAACAACAACAAAAAATTGAAAGATAACCAGAATGAAACCATCTGGTCGTGATACTGTCAAATACAACCTAGAGTGTGATTGGACATCTGCTTAATGACCTTTGAGATTTCAAAGGAATGTTTTTCTGCTGCTGAAGCAAAGATGTCGCTAACCACATTGCAAGTAGCCTGGAGTATGACCAGAGGAATGATTTTCTAGTTAAGCAGAGACCACTTGAGCTTTCACACTAAATTAGACTGCTGCTAGAGAGACTGTGGTAATAGAAGTCTTTGAAAATAAATAGAACATCTAATCCAATTCTGCAAAGACCGACTTATACTTAAATCTCATGTTCACTCTGAAAACTACTCTAAGCTCAAAAGTTTGGCTTCACAGCAAGTAAGGCATTTTACCCTAATTTTAGTTCCAGCTAACCCTGAGACAGAGGAGAAAAAAGAGACAGAGAAAAACAGAGACAGAGAAAAACACAATTTAATAGAAGATGCCTTTTACAAAATGGAGCAGTCATAGACCTCCATTCAAAGACAATTTTCTAAAAAATTTCTAAGTACATAATAAAAGAATAAGACAAGGCCCTTGCTCATATGAAGCTTATAGCCTAGAATAAAGACATAAGATGTATAGATGGGAAATACGGGACCACAGAGGGGAGAAATTATTTCCAGCTAAAAAGAACAGGGATGGCTTTATGGTGGGATGAGTTGAGTTGGCCTGTGATAGATGGGTTAGATTTTGACAGATGGCAATAAAAACAAGGAACGGAAATTCTGATTCAAAGAAAAACAATGCTTCTCAGAGCTCAAGAGACATTTCAGTTTTGAGGCTCTCAAAATACTAAAAAGTAAAGAAACAAAAACGTACAAGGTTGTAAAAGCATGGCATATTTTAAATATTCAATCTTGTGTATGTGTCTCTGTTTCATTTTGATGTAACATTAAAAACTAAATTTAAGACCTTTTTTGAATGAATCTCCCTGGACAGATGGTCTTTTTGCGCGTTCCACTGTCACTCACCCCAGCTAGACTCTGGGACACAAAAGGAAAGCGGGGGGGGGGGGGAGGGCAAAACTACAAAGCATGTTCAGAGGAAATAAATGGGCTCCTGATTACAGAAATATACAAGACAGACTAGGTGCGGTTTTTCTCCTATATCTTTAAGAAATGTTTTTAATGAAATTCTTTCAGGATCAAGAGAACACCAGAAATATGATTTCTTAATGGCTTAAAAGCATTTATCTGTCTCCTTCATGTATCACTCCCCTTGTCAGCAGCAATAATAATGTACCTTCTTTGTAAACCGTCGCATAGATTTTCTTGCACATCAAGTTTGATTTTCCAGCAAGAGGAACGTTATCGAAGCACAAGGTGACTTTCCTTGAAGTGGCAGCCACTTTCATGGCATAAACACCAGATGATCGCTTCACCGAGAGTCAGATCAGCCAGAGAAGAAACTGTGTTCTGAGAGAAGGAATTTCATCTTCACAACAACAACATTCAATAAAAATCAGCCTCGATGCCAAAACTCACAAGCTCATAATAAAATCAATAGTTTGCATTTTATGAATCCCTGTGTTTTATCCACTGCATTTCAGACAAAGCTCACTTCCCACAGCTTTTTTCCTAAGAATATTTTCTCAGAATTTAAATCATAGCATTTTAGATGATGTTGGTGAACAAATCAGAGTTTATGAAGCAGAGAAATTAGCAAATTATAATTATTTCTCTAGACCTTAGAGACCATGGGTTGAAAAACACCAGGCAAGAAACTATCAGAGGAACTGGAAGTGGGAAAGGACCAGGGAAGTCACAACCAATAAAATAATCTTTCTTGGCAACTGAGCATATGCTTTTCTAGAAACGAACTTACTGACCATATAATCTGTTGAATGTATTTGCTGAGAACCTTGGTGAAATATCTCTTTTCAGTGGATTGCTCTATCTGCAGTTGGGGGCTTTCTAGCTGGGGAGTGCCCTCAACCCCCTCCCTATTAGCCAATTGTAGTTTGTTATTTCTTATACTATTAATAAGACTCTGAACACCACACCAGATGTCGTTGAAGATTTACCAAAGATTATTGATATAATACGTCTATTTGAAAACAAAGAGCCAGGAAAACACATTCTCACAATTTCTGGCAACTTTAAAAACATCACCAGTTCGAAAAACTTAAAAATCAGAAGACAGAGGGATTTTGAAGTGTCTTTTTTAAGAGCAAAGCAAAAATGTGGTCAAATTTGGTTACAACTTATTTGAGGCATAGAGAGACAAAATGAATACTTCTCTCCTACAAATTTTCCTTCAGACAGGGAGGAAAGAAAATCACCGAATATCAGTGCGTACACAGGCTATGTGGAGGTTCAGAAACAAGAGAGTGGATTAGGATGGAGTCAGGAAGTGGGCCCTGGTCTTGCACCCACCGTAATTGACTGTGTGACCGCTTTCAAGTTCCTTCTCAACACCATGGAGACAGTAACACTGCTCTTTCAGTAATGGGTTCTTATTTCAATTTTTAAAGCAACAATACAATTCTAGTAACAACTGTTACTACGTAGGCGGTTCTTAGTATATGTCAGACACTATGCTAGGCACTTTGCAAGTATTCTACCAGTTACTGTTCAAAACTATCCACAAATAATCCAGAGTGCCATTTTTATCCCTGTTTTAGAGATGAGGAAACAGAGAGGATCTTAAGTAATTTGACTAAAGTCACATGAGCAGTAAAACCAGGACACAAATTCAAGCCGTCAAGCTAGAGTCCATGCTTGCAAACCTGTTCCAATACTTGAAAAAAAAAAAAAGGTATGATGTATTCTAGAGAATTCTGCTAAAAATGACTCAAGCATAGCAAACAAATTAGTAGCTTTGAAAGGTAGTATGGCTTGTTTGTTCAGAGCATGGGCTTTAGAATCATACAACCCAGGTTCATGTCCTGGCTCTAACATCTATTAGCTGTATGGCCTTAGACAATTTTCTTTAAAGTTTAATTTCATCTAGGGCTAGTTCCTAATGAAAAGGAATAACAATTATAGCACCTTCTTAAACTGCCGTATGAGAATTCATTGAAATTATTTCTTTAAAAAGCTTAGCCAGGTACCTACTACATGGGGAGAGCTGAATAAAAATTGGCTATTATTATGATTAGGTATCTGTCTGTGATGGTTAATTTTATGTGTAAACCTGGCTGGGTCACAATGTCCAGGTATTTGATCAAATATTAATCTGAATATTTCTTCAAGGGTGTTTTTGGATGGTATTAATATTGAAAGTGATGTACTTTGAGTAAAGTAGATTGCTCTTTATAATGTGGGTGGGGCGAGCCTCATCTAATCAGTTGAAGGCCTGAATAGAACAAAAGATTGACCCCCTCCAAAAAGAAAGAATTCTCCAGCAGATGGCGTTCCAACTTGAATGGCAATATCAGCTTTCCCTGGGTCTCTAATACACACACACACACACACACACACACACACACACTCACTCACCTTTTTGGTTCTGCTCGTTTGGAGAATTCACACTAATACGATATCAAACCTATAACCTGTAAATACGGTAATATTATTATGTACAACATGTAAAATTAAAAATGTGAAAATAGAAAAAAGTATGAAGATGAGTAAGATTCATATTACCCATTTTAAGTAA
This sequence comes from Camelus ferus, assembly GCF_009834535.1. Taxonomy (NCBI): domain Eukaryota; kingdom Metazoa; phylum Chordata; class Mammalia; order Artiodactyla; family Camelidae; genus Camelus; species Camelus ferus. Next base: position 52,428,758 of record NC_045708.1, on the reverse strand, counting down.
ATTTCCCTTCATTTCAATATCAAATGGGACTCTTACACTTAAGAAGAGTAGCAAGAAGAAGACAGCAAAAGAAAAGCTGGCTTAGCCAAAAAAAAAAGAAAAGAAAAGAAAGAAAAAGGAGAAAGAGGATGAGGGATTGGAGGGGTTAGGGGAGAGGGAGGAAGAGGGAGAGGAAGACAAGGAGGAGAACAATGTCTTGGCTCATATAACTGATAGGTACTGGCACAGGTCTAGCCTCTGGGATCACTGGACCCCCATTTCAAAAATATCACCAGCTCCCTTGTTTCTGTCCGTCTCTCCGAGATGCCTTCTCCATGGGGTTTCATTCTTAGATAGGTGTTCTCCTCGAAGGGTGAGATGGTGAGAAGAATTACACACTTTTTTTGTAGACCTTTGTCTCTTTTTTCCTTTTCTTTTCTTTCTTTTTTTTTTTTTTTTTTGTGGGGGGAGGTAATTAGGTATTCATTCATTTATTTATTTTTAATGGAGGTACTGGGAATTGAACCCAGGGCCTCCTGCATGCTAAGCCTGTGCCCTACCACTGAGCTATATCCTCCCCCCGAGCTACACCCTCTCCCCTCCACAGTACATAATTTCAAGGGAATAAGAATGCATCTTTTTTGTTAATTGTCATAAAAATTCGGAGAGTCATTCTAAGTGATCTAGCTTAGGTCAGGTGTTCATCTGGAGCCATCACTGTAGCAGGAAACTAGATAATGTTCATTGGTTTAGGTTAATCTGTGCTCACTGCTAGAGCTCCTCATTAAACCACTAATCAATCACAGGGACAAGAGAAATTCCCCACAGGGTATAGAGATACTGCCTGAAGAAGGTTAGATGGATGCCAGGCTGTCAAAACCAGAAGTGGCCATTCTAACAGTTTAACAAAATCACTCTTTGCAATTTTGGTTATTTTGCCTTTTACAAAGCTATTTGATTTTTGAGAATCAAAAATGCAAAAGGATACCTGGCATTACGTATTTTTTAAACATTCCAGGCTATAAACTCATCCAACATGGAAAATTATTAACAGTGAATTTCCTTGCTTGGCTCCTTTAAAACAAAAACAATTTCAAACATTTCCATCACATTACGATGATCATTGTTGCTATTTGGTGATGAATAAACTTTTAAACTGGCCCTATATTTTCAAAATATTCTGTTATCATTAGCTATCACATACGGGCTAGCAAGAATCCTCTGGCATTTCTTTCTGCAATATTCAGTTTAAAAAACAAAAACAGGGGGAATGGTATAGCTCAGTGGTAGAGCACGTGCTTAGCATGCATGAGGTCCTGGGTTCAGTCCCCAGTACCTCCATTAACATAAATAAATACTTTTTTTTTAAATACAAAAACAAAAACAAAAGAAAAAAAATCCTCATTCCAGTTGGTTGAAGCCGGAAGTGGCTGGGCTAAAATGAAAACCACCTCCCCGACACCCTCCAACCAGGATAAGCAGTCTGTAACTTCGTATCAACAGCAGAGTGTTCTAAATGCAAACTACAGCACGAGTTGGATGGATAGTTTTTATGTGCCATGATTCCAATATTCAAAGCACTGTCCACATAATTTAGAGAAAGAACCCGAAGGCATAGACACAGAAATTTTACAATGGTTATTACTGAGCCAAAGGGACAGCTAACACACTGCGTGTGTGCTTTACAAGCATTATATCACCTAATTTTCATAACAACTCTACGAAGCAAACATTACTACCATCTCCATTTTACTTAGGAGAAAAGATACTGAAGATTTGATTGTTTAATTTAAATAAGTTGCTCAAAACAAGGTCAAATAGCTGGTAAGCACTTGAGCTGGTTTTTGAACACAGAAAGTCTGATTTCCACTTTTCTATAGTGGAAGCCTATTTTTAGAAGTCTCATTTTCCCTCTAACTCACTAAATTCTCTAGAAAAAAATTATTTTCAGAAAAGAAAAAAATATGAAAGGAAGGAAGAAAGGAAGGATGGATATGAGGCAACAATTTCATCATAGTTTAATAATCACATTATAGCCACAATAATGTTTTTAACGCTTAGTTAGAGGTTGTTTGGTATTAATGAAAGAAATATTCACATACTGAAATATAGGGAAGTCATTCTGACTTATTCATGATTTAACTTGAATTTTATACTAACTAAAATAACCTGTTTGTAGCCTATCAAACATACATTGTACATCTGCATTAATCATCAAAAAAGAGTACATTGAACAAAAGTAAAAAATGTCCATATTAAAAACAAAAATTAAATGCCTCCTTTCCTGGGACCCAATTCTAGTACTCTTTCGACAATAAGACCCCCTTCCCAGGTGTAAAGGCCATGCTGATTCACTGTGTACATGCTGATCTCTGTATGTTTTTTGTCTTTCGTTTCAAAGCCTTGAAAGAATGCATCCCTGACTTGTTTGATGTTCTTTGTTCTGACAGGATATAAAACTGTTCTGAAAGCCGTGCTTCTCGGAAGCAGGACCTCAGAGTTACGTAAGAGGCTGTCTCCTGTGCTATGGTCCTCAGTTTGGCTCAAATAGAACTCTCTTGTATTCCTATTATAGTTTGGTCATTGATTACTTGCATCGACAATATAAATGGATGAGGCATGACTTACTACTTGAAGTGGATGCTGCAGTATTGCCCTCATCGGGGTGGAACCACTTCACCAGGGAGGTTACCCAACACTTCTCACCCCTCACCACCACTGTCCCTGCCCCTCCCCATCTCCAATCCATAACTAATGATTGAATAAACAAGGCTATGGAAGTCCTAGCCCCTGCCTTTCCCCACCTCTACAGGGCATTTATTTCAGAGACTACCCACAGAGAACCAGGCAAGGCTAGATTTTGCTAGACTCTTACTCAAAATAAATTATGTGAATAAAATACATGTCCATCTTAGAGGGTCACCATCCTCTGACCTTTCCCAACTAAGGACTAGGGTTTTCATTATGACGCCCTGATCATATAATAACAAGTCTTGCAATATCAGGAGAGTTATACATAATCTGCTTAAGAATTCTCTATGCTGGACTAAGAATGGGGCACTGGAACAATGAAATGAAGCTGGAAGACCAGAGTTCTCATACTGGTTCTGCCAGTTATTTTTGTTAGACATGTCACATAACCACTGTGAATCTTCCTTACCCTCTTTGTAGAAGATGGATTATACTTGTACGTTCTAATTCAACTGCTAGGTGTGAGAAAAACTGACCTAATAAATGAAAACAAAAAAACCACAGAAAAATGAGACTGAACTTTTTTCTAACTGAAGAAGCTGAGATGTAAAGTATTGTAAAATTAGTAATGAACTCAGAAACTTCTAATTCCCCAGTGCTATGCTATGTGTGTTCTGTTAGAGGCACACAACTCAAAAGATCAGGAATGTGTGAAGTATCTGACCGTTCTCACTGCAACAAATGTAGGTTGATTTTGTGAGCAATAAGTCAACATTTAATCCAATGTGGTTATTTGAAAAAGAAATTTGGCAATTCTTTCTTCAGTGAACCTTCACTTTCTATCCCAAAGCAATTACATTTTTTTTAATGGAGGTACTGGGGATTGAACCCAGGATCTTGTACATGTTAACCATGCACTCAACCACTGAGCTATTCCCCACCCCCTACAATTATATTTTTTATTACACTTACTTTTTCTAAGTTTGTAGTTGTATTATGAAGCAAATGGAATCAAGGTTTCTTTTGTAGTGGACCTGGAAAAAACATTTTTAAATACTTACTTGTCTGTGGATCTTGCCTAAGAGAAGTTTCCTTGTTTTGAACAATAAAACTTCTGTTATCCCTTGATGAATTCTGGCCTAGTCATATTTACATTTCTTATTTCTTTTGACATTAGCCTCCTAAGAGGTTTCTTGTGAAGCATTTGTGGTCCCTTTTGTGTTCTTCTAAAGTTCATTACAATCTTTATTCCCTTTTCCCTGAAATTTTCTTTAGGTCCACCTGAGTGAGCGAGTGATAGTACTATTTTTACTTGACAAAAATACAGGGTATTAAATTTCCATCTTTGTGCAAAATCAGTTTGTATTTCCCAACTATTCCCTGGCTCCTCTGTAGAATTCAGGTCATTTAAGGCTACTCTATTGTTAAAAAGGATGTCTTTTTTTTTTTTTTTTTTTACTATTCCAGCTTTCATTGTTACTTTCTTTCTTATTTACCTCTCTCATTTCAGAGCTAGTAGTCTTTGGCACAAAATTCCAAAATAATAGGCCACGTGACGCACCTTACCTGTAACAGAATTCACTAAAAAAAGTAAAAGAAAATGTACATGGATACTGAGTGGAAAAGTGAGTCCCATTTCTCTAATCATGTAAATTGAAAGCAGCCAGAAGTCTGCTATGACTAAGCTCTCAGATACAAATACAAGACTAAACTGAGTCACAAGCCAAATAAATGCACTTGCTGTACTTTGTCATCTCCGAAATAAGCTTTTCTCTTAAGTGTCAGCTAGCTGAATAAAATAAACACAATGCTGTGTACCTTCTTAAGATAGTACCCACTGGCTTTGGTATGAGATATTAATTTCACTCTTAGAATTTCAACAGTGAATGTAGTAAATACAGAGGTAAGATGGGATTTTGAATAACGTGCCCTATAAGGCAACTCAGTGAAAACAGTGTTCTGCAAGCCTGACCTCATGTAACCTGACCAGAGTGTGGCTGTCTGGGTATGTTCCCCCCTACAAAGCTAGATGTACTATGAAGGGGCAGGCGTGGGGGTGCTGTGTTTAAACAGTGAATCATCATCTCAGTGTGAACTGTGTTAATAAAGAGAGGAATGCTTGCAGATAAGCAAAAATGGTGGATAAACATCTTAAACCCTAATAAACATTAACCATGTCTTCTCAGGCAGTAAAAAACAGTGACTAGAACATGGTTGTGACAGCTAATTTTATGCATCAGCTTGGTTGAGCTATAATGCCAGCTGTTTGGTCCTATAAACACCAGTCCAGATATTGCTATGAAGATATTTTTCAGATGTGATTAACATTTACTATCAGCAGACATTGGGTAAAGGAGACTAGTCTCTCTAACATGGGTGGCCCTCATCCAGTCAGCTGAAGGCTAGCAATTATTCTGCTTCAAGACCACAATATAGACACCCTGTCTGAGATTCCAGCTTGCTGGCCTGCCCTGCAGATTTTGGACTCAAGACTGTAACAGCTCTTATGTGAATCCCCAGCTTGCCTCACACAATTCAGACTTGCCAGCCCCCACAATCACATAATCCAATTCCTTGAAATAAATCTCTCTCAGTCTCTCTCTCTCTCCACACACACACACACACACACACACCCATACTGGTTCTGTCTCTGGGGAACCTGATGAATAGAATGGCAGTCCCTTATTGCTCACCAGCTCTGAGAGACTGAATATACAAATAGGCAATGGATAGATCATATATGTAAGAACAGAAATTTGACCTACAATCCACAATAACCTCCTCAGAAAATCAACCCCTTATCTACAATAAACAACCCAGGAAGCCAGCTGCTATCAGGCAGACTTGTGGGGAAACCTGATTGCTATCTCTAGTGATAATCCAGGAAGCTAAATGGTAACTTCTGTAATAATAATTTAGTTTCTCATCCACATCAACAGATACTAAAATTTCTACCCTTCCTTATGTTCTGCTTTTCGTTTGAGTCTGACAAAAAGCTAATGACAGTAGCTGACCCCCTTGCAAGTTTAAAATAAGTAGCTTTTGCCTTTCTCATGTAAATGTCTTTTGTTTATTGCCACAGCACGAAGGTACTGAGATGGCAAAAAATCAAGTCTGCCAGAAACCACAGTGGGACATAACTAGCCTCAAAATGCTGCTGCCTATAAAGAGAATTTTTTACAAACTTTATACATATAATTGAGAATATGGACAGTATGTAAGAATATGTATTTTTATGTATTTTCCTCCTAGCCAGCACTATCATTAATCAAGTTCAATGACAGGCTTTTTTAACTGTAACAGGTGGTGATGGCAAACATGACTGAAGTCTTTAGAATAAACAATTTAAAAAATCTAACTGGCTTTGACTTACTGACAATAACTTGATGATTATGCACTTAACTATGAAAGATTTTAAGTGTTTCTTCCTTTAGCCTCAACAAATTTACATTTCAGATAAACATATAAAACATAATATTTCTATCTGTAAAAGTGGCTTTTCACCTGCCACGTACAGATTTTATAACTAATTTGCAAACACTAAGATTTGGGCATCAAATTTACATAACTGAATTTATAAATATCAACATCAGTGGCTGAGATCTCTGAGAATTGGGAATTAAAAGGGCCCAGGAATAAATATTAATACCACATAATATAGGAATATCACAATAGGATGCATTTGATAATAAGATTTTTTTTTTAAATAGTTAAGTACAACCTTAAATCAGTAGAATTTCACAGTAGATGTTTCAAATATTTTATTTTTGGCTTATGGTAATTAAGTGTAAACCACTGCCTTGAGTGCTGCTTTCAGCAATATAACAAAAATCACTCTTGATTTAACAATAATTTAAATTCCTCAGAAAACATCAAAAATGAATCACCACTATATTGAAAACACGATCAATATAAATCTTAAGCTTGAAAAACCAATACAATCCCCAGTAGAAGCATAAATCTCACCTCCTTCTGAGGTAAATGTACACCAAAATTAACAAAAAGAAGTTAACAGAATTGACCAGTCAATTACAATAAGGGAAAGAAGAAACTGTTTTTAAAAGCGATGATTCCCTGGAAGATTGCAGCTGTGAAAGGGTAATGAGGTGCCTTAAAATCTTCACTTGAAAAATCTGTGAAGGCTCGTTAATGGTCCATCAAATAATCAGAAGATTTGATCTTCTCAGGAAGCAAATTCTAAAAGCAGTGCTGGAATGCTAGTTGTGACTTGCAGTTGGAGGGTGCTGTATTAACAGTGCACAAGAAAAATACGTTATTAAACGTTCAGGCAAAGACTTCACCACCCAAGAATCCTCTTCTGAAGATGACCATCTTTTAAATGTGCACTTTCGACTGAGTTCCCTGTGCATTTATACACCCTGCCTATCGTAGCGAGGGAAGAGGAAACCTTTGCAGTTCAGTGAGGCTACTCCATAATTATAAGGCCCCCTGCTCCCAAGATGAAGCACACACACTAAAATAAAGCTTACTGCGGCTTTCAAAGCTTGGTCGAGATCTTCCAGTAGGTCTTGTTTATCCTCTAAGCCAACAGAGAGTCGAATCAATGTGTCACTAATTCCAAGGACTTCTCTGTCACTCTTAGGTACTGACGCATGGGTCATGATTGCCCTGGAAGAAAAAGCAACCAAATTTTTGATCACTATATTGTACCAGTGGAGGCATGTTTCTATCTCATAAATTGCAATTATCTTCAAAATTTTTCTACTCTAAATATCAAATGCTTCACACACCTGTAAATTTTCATAGGCAAATAAATTTTTCAATTGTGAAAATTATCTCTTCTAGTCATGATTTTAAAAAAAAAACCAAGATCTTGTATATTTTTTATACCATCGGGAAGGTATACTCAGTCGGACAGTGGAGGTGCCAGTCAAGGCATCCCCAGGCAGGAGGGCAAGAGACAGCCTCCGGTGTGTGGACTCTAACACCAGCCTGAATGAGGCCCTGGCCGGAAGTCATACACCCTATGACCAACCAGCTGGAATTACAGGACACCTCCTGGACCAAAAGCTGGCCAGAATTAACTCTCTCTGGTTTGAAGGATCAATCCAGAACTGGACCTCCTGAGGCAGATCAGGGAAAGACAAGCCAGGATCACCAGTAGCAATCATGAAGCACTAGGAATTCCAGCACCATCTAGCAACTCATTGTCATCATCAACAAGTGTAAGGCTAAAGCACCTACTGCAGCAAGACTTGGAAAACCAAGAAGAATGATACTTGCTTTACCCTAGATAGCAAAGCAGGAGATAAACACTACAGCGAGTCACAAAACAGAATAGTCTACAGTGGATATCAAACAAGTACGGACAGTAGGAATGGCTGGGCGGAGTTTAGAGCAGGGAGAAATCTCTGCAGGCTGAGCCATCGTGGCAAAGAGGCTGACTGAGCACTAAGATGTACACTGCCACCAATGCTTATCCTTCCTTTCCCTCCCACCATCAGAAGGCAAGCCTAATTGCCTTCTCTTAACTCACTTCAGGCCCATGGGAAGAAAATGATAGTTGTGCTCAAAGTAAATGAACATCTTCCTTTATCACTCTAATGAAGTTTTACGCACAGATGTCCTCCTTGAAATGTTCTGCCTTTTAAGGCTCTTAGTTCCTTAACAGAGACTGAATGCATTGAAACAAGAACTTTAGCCTCTGAGACCAATAGACTTGGGTATGAATCTCAGCCCTTCCACATACTGACTGTGTGGGCTTGTAAAAGTTACCTGTGCTCAGAATTGATTTCCTCATCTGAAATAACAATAGCAGTCATTTATTGTACATTTACCATGAGGCAGGTGCTCAACTAAATCATTTATGTGCACTAATTCATATTTTTAAATGGATAAAAACTGGACACAACACCTATCTCAAAAGTCTGTCACAGTCATTGATGGAAGGAACATTTATGATGCACTTACAAGTACCTGGAATGTAGTAGATGCTCAATAAGAAACAGTAATTCATAATAGTAGTTAACATGTATTGAGTACTTAATATGGATCGAGGCATTAGCTTACAGATTTCTTTCCCTCAAGGTTCTTACAACTTAAGAGCTGCATACAGCATTATCCACATTTCACAACTGAGGAAACTGAGATTGAGAGAGGATAAGTACCTTCTCTAAGGCCACCAGGTTAACACGTGTTGTTAGGCTCGGAGACCAGAGTACACGTTGGCTCTGCTCCCTCCACCCTGATTGCAGTGCTGCGCTGGTTGCAGCACTGTTGAGAGACACAGAGTGAGGCTGATAGAACAGACAAGCCCTGACCTACATTTACTCTCCCACTGGCACTGGGGGTATAGCCTAGCTGGAGGGCCTGCGGGCCACGCAACTTTCAACCAAATCTCTAAATAAATCAGGCCAGGTCTATTTTTAAGAGAGCCTTAAAGTAATACACATTTCATTACTATGAAAAATAAACCAATTTCATATGCTGAGTGTGCCCTCTTGTGCATCCAGACTTACTAGCAAGCATCTTCCTAAAAGACTAACAAAAACCCTCTGTGGGTTATCTTGATTATTTGAATCACTATTTGGACATCATATTTTTTTTAACTTTATGAAATGACTCTGCCTCTCCCCATAAACTACAAACTACTATGAGAGGGCAGGAAATGTGCCTAATTTTTGGTAAACCCTGACATTCCTCAGCACATTGTCATTCCAGAAATGTTCATGAAAATTAAAACACAGGAACACACAATGCATTTAATATGGTTGAAAATTACTAGGTAATAATACTGATTTATGCCTATAATAATTATAATATATGGGCATAGAAACATAATGTAAAATCAGGATGTAACTAAGGAATGTTTGCTGGAACAGGTAATCAATAAATAATAATCACTATGTTAATTATTAATGCCAATGTATAGATGGAAAAATTGAAGCTCAAAAGTTAAGTGATTGATGGAACGAGGTCTCAAATCCAGATCCAGGCTGCTTTAACCTCCCCCACCTCACTGTTTCTGATGCAAAGCCTCAAGAATGAAGTTGCTAACATATTCGTGTATGACATTTGAGTAATCAGCAAGACTTTCTGAATCTTTGTTCCTTTGTCTATAAGATAAGCTGTTGGATGGACTACATATTAGGCTGCTTTGTGTTCTAATATCCTCCAGTACTTTGATAAAATTAGATGATTTGGTGGGGTCAGGTAGTGAAGGACCAGCAATATTAAGTTAGATTGGGGGTTTATCTTGCAGACAACATGGAGCCATTCAAGGTTTACCCCACAGAGAACAGAAAATAAACAGACTTCACGGTAACTAGTAGAGCCTTCCTCTGACAAATGAGCATATAGAGGTGTTTTATCAGAAACACATTCTGTTTCCCTGGGAGCCTTGAAATCAGCCCTTCCAGTACAAAGTCTCCAACCTCCCTTCCAGGGCAGAGTAGAGCAGAACAAGTAGCCCTGGGTCAGAGGTCAGAGAATTAACTGCTGGAATCTCCTTCAGGCAAATAAGGAAAAAGCAAAATTTGGGAGGACACAGCTTTCTGATTAGCAGCCCCCATTAGATTTCATCAGGATCTCCATTCTATTGAGTTAGAGTCCATTCCAATTTCATAGTAAGGTGCTGCTGTTACTGCTAAATATCTTGAATTATCCCTGATTTTATCCTATGCCTATTCTAAACAATCATTCAAGTTGAAATCAAAGTTAAAATACCGAGAAAAACAGAAATATACTTACGGAAGCTCAGCAAGACTTTCATATCCTCCCAAGCTCTCAGCCAGAGTAAATAACTATGGCAAAGAAAACACTCATTTAGGTCTTCCACAGAAACAAAAATACGAAAATCTAAAAATAAATTTTTTAAATAAAGTGACCCTGGCACGGGGGATGGGAAATGGCGGCAATTATGAATAAACTGCAAATTGGGTAAAACACTTGGAGGAAAAAATGAGAATAAAATCCATAACGATGATTTAAGCAATTAGACATATTATGTAACTTCTAAAGCATTAAGTTTATCAGAGTGACCCTTCTATACCTTCCTTATTTGACCTCATACTTAAATAATATTTAACCTGAGCACTAAAACCTCAGAATTATTACATAAGAGACCTACCTCTGTGGTTACTCTTTAAATAAAAGTCTCTTAATGTCTATCAAGTTATAAAGGCTTACTTGTTAATATGTATCACTTATTAAATTAATACATCTACTTAACTCTTTCCTGGATAGAAGGGAAAAAAACTCAGTTGTATTTAGTGTTATAGTCTCATAAAATTTTACAGATGTATTAAAAATTACTCTCAAAACTGTGTTAAATAAAGTATACACTATTATATTTCTGATTTTAGAAGTAGACAAATTTTAGAACCAGGAGGACTTTCACTAATCTAGCAGCATCCTTTTCTTTAGATTTATAGTATTTAAAACTCAGTCTTTTGGGGGGGAGGGTATAGCTCAGTGGCAGAGTGCATGCTTAGCATGCATGAGATCTTGGGTTCACTCCCCAGCACCTCCATTAAAATAAATAAATAAATAAACTTGATTATCTCCCCTCCCCTCCAAATAACATGAAAAATAATTGACTCAATTAATTAATTAATTAAATGGATAAAACTCAGAGTCTTAAATACATTATTGCATGAGCTCAACGCCAGCCCAGGGTATGGAGTTACACAGGCCTCTCTCGCAGGGCCCCTGAGAGCCTCCTGCCTCTGTGAACTTAGACAAAAGCCTCCTTTCCCTCACTCCAGGCAGATGCAGCCTGGGAGGCACAGGGTTTAGAAAGCCATTCCTAGGCTAGATTTCAGAACAGCCTCTTTAGGCAGTGCACTGACCACACACTACTGAGGCTTCACATAATATTTATCATTTGAAGAGGTGGTTCACTTTTCAATAAATTTAAAAAACCAATGCTTTACAGCATTCTGCCTCTCTCAAACTGATGGCAGTGTCTGGAGAGTTAAGTAAGTGAGCATACTCAGATAGCTGCCACTGCACCTGTTTTTTTTAAGTCATTTTCCAACCCAATGCATTTCATGACCTTTCATGGCTTGTGGGTGTGACCTGTAGGTACAAAAGCCTTAATCTGAGTTGGGTGGAAGTGAGAAATAATGAATATAATAATGCTATAAGAAGGGCTTAATGTCTACAATTTAAAAACCTATTTTGAACTTTTACCTTTATGTTCTTAAGGAAAGTTTCAGCATGCTGAAGGGTGCCCTTGATATAGAAGGTGACCATCCCTGGGCAACCTGTGCACTGACGCTTTGCCAGCTCATGCTGAGGATGGGAAGGCAGCCCTGTAATCATAAGGTATAATGGAAGTCTTGTTTTAGAGTCACACATATACACTCAGAACAACAACAACAAAAATCACCATTCTCTTAAGTAAACTGCAAATAAGCCTAATAATGAGCTTTATGCCATTTTCACATCTGACCTCTTGTTCTGGCCCCTGCCCATCTCTCTAGCTTCATTTTGACTTATCTTTTCTAGCCTCTAGTGAAGCCAGTTTTCTTTACACCAGTGGTACCACACTCAACTTTTGTACATGGTGTTCCTTTAACCTGGAATAGTCTCCCCTCTGACTGCCCTCTTCCCTCTGTTAAATATATCCTCTGTAATTTCCTGCTCAATATCTGTCTTATCCATCAGACTAGCTCCACGAGGAGAAAGCTATCTCTTTTGTTAATTAATTGGATCCCAGTTCCTAGTAAAAAGCCTGGCCCACAGTTGGCAATTGATAAACATGTACTGAAAAAATCTGAAGTGCCTCATCCATACCCTCTCTTAACCAAAGCTACCCATTCTTCAGTGCACAGCCCAAAATGTTCCTCCCCCTCTTCGTTCAAAATACACTCCAGTCAACAGCTCTTTACCTAGTGTACATATTAGGGCATTTAATCTCATGTACTTTTGCCTTGATTTATCCAAATTCCTTGAGAGCAGGGGTCAAACCTAATTCTCCTGTACACCCCAAGACTATATGGCTGCATATCTTCAAAGAGTTTAAAATAACTATTTACTTAAAACTACCACAATTTAAAAGATGGTGAAATAAGTTCAAAGAGTAGCATGTAAGTGCTAACTCTGTATGAGCATTTCTAGATGTGAGAGGTGAAGGAATTAAAAAAACAAACAAACAAACAAAAAACCAAGTATGAGAGCTTCCAGGGAAGTTTCAGCTAGGTAAGTATCAAGTCTTAATCCACAGCAGATAAAAGTTAGAGCTAGTGCAAAATAGCAGATTGATAAGATTATAAGCAAATCAACTGGAAGTACAAGTTTACGATCCTGGAATAGGTATACACAAACCTTCACGCTAAAGACCATCACAGGAACATCTAATATGTAATTTCTTAATATTTAAGCATCCACTAGACACATAGGCAACACTAAGCCAAAGACTACATCTATCTTCTTTACCATCAAACCCATCAAAAAGCCTGACACACAGCAGTGTTCAATGATAAGTGAACAACATAAAAATAGACAAAAGCACCTAACGTAGAAATAAAGTTACACAAACAGGATGCTTAGGATAACTCTTAAAATCCTAGTGTAAACACATGTGCTTAGAAAGCAGGTTAACATACCAGGATAAATAACCTTTTCTACCCGAGGATTCGATTCTAAAAATTGAGCAACTGCCATTCCATTTTCAAAATGCTTCTCCATGCGGATCTGTAGTGTCTTCAGACCTCGAATGCAGAGGTAACAGTCAACAGGAGATGGAACAGCTCCGAGAGCTGCGAAATGAGCATGTCCCAGGTTAGTCTGAAGGTGAGGAGGGACCCAGAAAAGTCTCTCACCACTCTTTTTCATTACAGTGACTCCGAGAAGCTAGTACAAAGCCCAATCTTTGACTTTTAGTGGGAAAAATTAATACATCAAATTAGAAGCGTGAGAACGAAGCATAAAACATGTTTACGAAAATGGGCTTTAAAATGGGAGAGGAAATGAACATCCAGAAAACTAAGTACAAACACAGTGATATGAACTTCCCAGTATGAGCACAGATAGTCCTGTGGTTTTAATGAAATGACATATTGCACATAGTTTAATCTTGTATTTCTTTGAAGAAGTATTATAACATATACAGAAAAACAGCAGTTCAGCTCCTCTTATTACTGAATATTCTGCCAACATCTTATTTAGCTTTTGTCTAAAGCAGCCTGTGATTTCCCATGTCTCCAGGATACGTATCTCATTCCTTCTTTTTACAAATGAAAGGAATTTATGAAGCAGTAAATTTTGGTTTCCTTCCTCAGTGCCCCCTTTTATTACTTTAACAATCACAGTGGTTAAATTGCAGCTCTTTAAACAAACCCTTAGCTATACCTGAGGTAACTAAACAATCTAGACAGAAAACAGATGTTTAGACATCTGTTGAAAAATATAACTTTATATCTTAAGTGCTATTTAAAATTAACCACCATTCCAGATATAAAAGGCATAGTATTAGAAAGCCATCATCATTCCAAATGTTAAAAAAAAAATCCTTTAAGTCTTAAAACTAAAAAAGTCATTTGGGCTTTACCAAAATATTATCAAAATTAACATGGATTTGAAAAATAATAAAACTTGTTCCTTGGTAAAGTTGTAAAGCTGTGTTATTTTATACTTGTATTTTTATAATCCAATTTTTCTACTTTTCCCTCTATTTCTCATTTCCTCCTAAATTAGTAGAATGCTATTACTTCACAACATTTAGTGGAAACACAAATACCAAATATAGCCACTTTGAGAGCAGAAAGGGAAATTCAGGCTTTTGAATACTTACAATTTTGTAAGAAACGGAGCCTATCATGAAGGCTCTCAGAATTAAGTGACACTAACCCCATCACAACATCACTGTGGCCTAAAAAAATAAAAACAAAATAAAACAAAACAAAAAATATAGAATACCTTTAGGTTAAAAATAATGTATGTTTATTTCTCATTTTATAATTTCTAAAATGTGACTTTCAGTTGAAAAAACTTCTGGGAAAAAGCCCTATAGAATAAGTTTAAGGACACTTTATTCAATTTGATAGTAGCAAAAAGTGTACTTAAAACAATAAAATTAAAATCATATAAAAATGACACTTTTTAAGCTGTCAGCAAGATAAAATTATAGCCTTTTAAAGTAAATTTTAATCCTCTTCTGATAAATCATGAGCATAGTTTTGTCTGCTATAAATGAAATGCCATATTTAACCTAATAACTTAATCAAAGTATAACTGTCTTACTTTCTATAGGAGTCATAGAGAAAACTCAAATAACAGCATAAGAAAAGAGATCCAAATTCCAAGCCTTATGCTACTTTCATCTTTCCATGGAAACGAACACTCAAAGCGTAGACTGTGCATGTCTTACCGTTCATATATTTTGTTGCTGAATACATACAAATATCAGCTCCCAGAGCCAACGGCCGCTGAAAGGAATAGAAGGTTTGTATTTGAAACGGGAAATCACTTGAAAATATGCTTCATAACTGGCCTATTTGCTCCTGTAAAATCCATTCTTTTCTAACTTTTCTAAAATATGTATATACTTTAAAAGTTTCCAGTTATCCGGGATATTACCTTTCCCTTTCCTCCCTCCCACCAAAATAAAAATACGAAGTATTCGACCCCGTATTCAACCCAAAGGCACTTATTTTCTAGAAACAGCAGACAAGCCCAGGTCAACAAGTCTTCTGAACTTGTTTCTTCAGAGCAATTGCTGACTGGCCCCTAAACTTATTACCTACAACAGAGATCTTGGCATTTTATGACTCAGTAAATGCATAGAATAGTTGACATAAACTGTCAGCAATTGCTATGTCAAGTAATAAAACATTTGCTTCAATTTTTAATCATTAAAATATTACAATGTATCTTGTGATTACTCATTCGATTTGTCATGATCTTGACTCAGTTACTCTTTATTTATACTAGTTTTGTCAAGTGTAAAATTACTCATAAAGAAATCTGTTTCTACTGGTTTCCATCACCCAATTTTCCTGAAGAGTAATCCTTTAGTGTTAAACGTCTTTGTTTACAGTGAGAATTAAAGTTATAATCAACTTACTCACTAAACAATACAACATCAACATCTTTCCATTTACATTTTCTTTAAAATAAATTGCGTGTGTGCATGTGTGTGTGAGAGAGAGAGAGAATGCGTGTTTAACCTCACTAACTGGGGGTTATGGGGCTTTTCATTTAGAGTTTCAAAAATAGGATGTTTTAAGTAAGGCATTGTTCAAAGCACTCTCTACATCTCTCTAAAGTTATGGGTCAAACCAGATGATGTGTAAGGTCTCTTCCAGTGCCAACATTCTATAAACTCTATGGTCAGAAGGACAAATAAAAACCAGTAGCAACTATTGACCTCATAAGGCACCGAGAACCATGTTAAACACTTTCCAAAACTCAGTGAAGCACTGTTCAAAATGTATTACCTAACTAATTCAACAAAATCCAATTGTACAGATGGGGAAAAAGGACTAAGGAAAATAAAACAGGTCACTCGGATTAAAAAAATGGGGGAGTCAGGACTCACACCCAGGATTCAGAGGTTCTAATCTGAAACCTTATGCTGATATGTCCATTTTGCCTTTTGTGAGACTTATAGAAAATCCAGAAGACAAAAAGCAGGGAAGAAAGGCTACATCCAGTTTTCATGAGGTTAAAACAATGAGATACCCTTTTCAGAAGATTTGCTTTGTGGAACCAATGCATGTGGTTGCCTAGGGACAATGTAATTCTGATTAATTCGACTGGAATGAATCCAGATTGAAATGAAGCAAACTGCAGTCCCTGGCGTGAGGAATGTGATGTGGGCTTCAGAAAGGTAGAAAAACTGGATCTATTGTAGTGACAGTAATAGGAGAAAAAGGGCCCAGCCTGATGAGTAACCTGGGCAGGCCCTGGCTAAATCAGTCCCCGCGATCTCTTTGGGAATATGCAGGACTCGCTATGACTCAGCTAGAGCAACTTCACACTGAACCAGCTGGCCTGCTGAAGGGGTAACTGGGGGTAAGGAGTTGGGATAAAGACTCCACGGGTGAAAATCACCAGGGACAAACAGATGATGCCAGGAGATTGTCACTTGCAAACAGACTGCTTCACCTGACATAAGAAGCAGCCAAAGATTCAGCATGAGCCCAAGGCAGACAGCTCATCTAACTGCAGTGTAGCCAGGAAATGTGTTCCAGGAAAGGGAAATGCAACATGGTAGTGCCTTCTGAATAAAATGGAGGAGAGTGAAGACCAGGTTTGTGTAAGCTCTCAGAGAGCTGGCCACTCACAGGGAAGCAGCAGCCTGGGCCAACTTCAGGGACTCGGAACAGAAGAGGGGGAAGTAAACAGGTGAGCTTGCAAACATCTGCCTAACTGAAGAGCTGGAGAAAGTGAGCCGGGGTTTCAGGAACCGCAGAATAAAGGTGAACTACAAGAAGTGTTATAAGAATGACCACAAGGTACAGACAGGAAGGAAGGGCGGGGAGACGGTAACTCCTAACAGGGAAGGGAAACACAGTTAGGCTACTCATTGGAAAGAGAAGAACGTGGGGGGAAAGGCAGACAACTAGTCAACCGTAGAGAGATCCCAAGGTGATCTACCAAAAGGAGCAAAACAGAAAGGAAGAAGAGCCCGGGAAAAAGAGTAGGAGCAAAATGG
Source organism: Camelus ferus (assembly GCF_009834535.1). Classification (NCBI taxonomy): domain Eukaryota; kingdom Metazoa; phylum Chordata; class Mammalia; order Artiodactyla; family Camelidae; genus Camelus; species Camelus ferus. The sequence continues at coordinate 52,411,465 of NC_045708.1, read as the reverse complement.
AAAGGGAATGGAGGATGAGACGGAGGGTTTGAGTGGGGAAGACATGTATGTAGAGGGGTAGGCAGGAAAATAGTTTAAGAGGAGCTGTACTTACACACACAATGTGAAACATGGGGTAGGAATTCATGGTACCAATAAGGTAAAGATACAGAGGGCCAGGCATGGTCTATGAAGCACCGAGGGAAGACAAACTAGGAAGAAGGAAGAAAATGGAGAAATAATATGTGCAATACACATCACTGAGACATCACTGATACAGCTTTTCTTTTCCTTTTATTTGGAAGGTTAGCCAGATATATATGTATGTATATGTGTATATGTATATATACACATATGTATATATATATATATACACATATACATACATATATATACAGACAGAGAGGGAAGGGGAGAGGGAGAGAGGGGGAGAGAGAGACTAAAAATAAGATAACTTTAGCCAGGTTTCAATATATTAAAACAACACTTAAAACACACGAAGTCCCATACAAGATATTATCCTAGGGTTGAAAAGATATTAACTAATGGTAGAAAAAAAATCCAATTTTAATTCTTTGTCTAATCAATAATTATGATTAGATTTCATGAGTTTGTTCATTAATGTAAAGTAAGTAAGTCCTTCCTTTCCTAATTACAGGTATCTGTGTAGTCTACTCATCATGCCAAAAAAATCATTTTCGCTTACCTGGAAATATGCCGACATAAAAGTATTATCCACGACCATAATAATGTCTCCATGTTTATGGACAATATGAGCACAGGCTTCAATGTCAATCATCTTCAAGTTAGGGTTTGTGGGAGTTTCAATCCAAACAAGCTATAACAATTCAGTAAATGACAATAGTTTGTAAAACATACAGTGTACTAACATACATCTCATATATTGTAACCATCTGGGAGGCGACATTGAAAGACCATGGACGACAAAGTTTAAAGTTTTCAATCTGAATCCTAAACCCCATGAACTTCTAAGAGGTCATAGCTAAGGAACTAACCCTCTGTATTCCCCCAATTTTTCATCTATACAATAAGATTGATAATATTTACCTTACACAGCTGTTGTAAAGATCAAATGAGATAGTGTACATAGAAGCAGAAAAGTGTTCAAGTTAATCATTATAATTATTTTCCACTAAAAAGGGGATGAATTCCAAAGACATAGTTCAATGTCTGGGAATTTTGCTCTCAAGGATAAATAACACAGATTGCCTAAGGTTACATTCTGGAATTTTCATTAAAGAGAACTATCCCTATGATGCCAAAAACATCCTGAATAGTAACTTAAATGCTGCCAGATGCACTGGAAACCACAAAATAAGTCCCCAGAACTTGAAGAAGAGCATGGGTTTCAGAGTGAGGAAGAGCAATGATACACACAACAGAAAACCTGGCCACAGCTCATTTAAGAAAGAGACAATATCAGGGGGAGGGTATAGCTCATTGGTAGGGTGTCTGCTGAGCATGCACAAGGTCCTGGGTTCAATCCCCAGTACCTCCACTAAGAAAGAAAGAAATAAAATAAACCTAATTACCTTCCCCCTCCAAAACTACCCCCCTAAAAAAAAAAAGAAAGAAAGAGACAATATCATAATTATCTGTCTCTCAAAACCTAGCACAATCCAGGCACACTGTGGATGTTTGATAGTTACTGAAAAGGCCAAAGAAAAGAATTGTTTGTTAAACCATTGTCCTGAATGACATTATCTACAGCTTTCTTTTTAAAAGGGTTAATCATTCTCTCTTCATTACCTATATAAATGGGCAAGAGATATTGTTTAATACTCTTCCTACTCCAGAGTTTTACTGTAGAAAAGATAAGGTAGTTAAAAAAATGCATATTCTACAAGAACAGAACTATTTAAGAAACTAAAAAAAGTATTCCTGGGTAAGAACGTTTCCCATTCACTACAACAACAACAACAACAATTAAAATTAAAATAAGTAAATAAATACAAAGTAGACTTTATATGGATTTTAAAAATCGACTTCAAATGATGAAGCAGATATTTCAGGGAGAAAAATGTACTAAGTTGGTAAAAAGCCACTACATGAAGTTCTGTTGACAAGAATTAATGTACTCACAATCTGCTTTCTTCCCTTAGAAAGACTCAGATCAGCTATTTTAATATCTTTTCTCCCAAGCAAGATTAAAAAAGAAAGAAAAAAAAAAGAAAAACAAGTTCCTTTGAAAACAGACCTTAATCACTCAAAGCTCACTCTGTTGTTAATCTTCAAAGTAATTATTTGTGTGAGAAAAGGGTTTAACTTTTTAGCATTCACTGCAACATAATCTTAAGTACAATTCAAACCTTTTAATCATTAGCAAAAAGTTGGAAAAGGCTGACTTATAAAAGACACTGGTCTTTCTTTTACCCATGCAGAATTTCAATGAGGTCTCAAGAAAGAATATCACATATGCCATTCACTCCGGCACAAAACACTTCCAGTGGCACACAAGCTTCCCAGGACGGAGGCTAAGGATTGCTTGTGGCCCATTCTCTACCTCTATTATTTTGCTGAAATAATCCTTAGAACCCTTAAAACTGTGCTAAGTGTTTAGGGATTTGTAAGCTTTCTTTTCTGAAACCCAATCTCTGTGATGACTTTTGTTACCAGTACTAGCTTGGTAAAGCAGTTAAGAATTGTGTGCTTTTGCCGACATATTTTTTAACAGTTATCACATATTGGGCACTGTAATAGGCATTTCATATGTCTTATCGCACTTATTTCACACCTTTTTATAAAGCAGGTGCAATTATTCCCATCTTGCAGATGAAAAAATTGAGACCTTGGTTAAATAACTTCCCCCCAATACTATACTAACTGTGATACAGAATTAGAATCTGAATCCCACTACAGAATACATGTGCCAAACCATTACGTTACAAAACTCAGAAGAAGCCAGAGCTATCTTTCCCTTGATGGTTTCCACTGACTTCGAGTAAAAATTTGTTACTCAGATTTAAGTTATATCCACAAGTAAACAGAAATGATTAAAACAAAACATCATAGGGAAAAAGACAAAACTGAAAACTGACTGATTTACCTTGGTTTCTGGTGTAATAGCTGCTTCTAGCAATTTGGTTTTGGAACAATCAACAAAAGAAATTTTTAATCCAAATTCAATTGCCACCTGCCTGAAGTACCTGTTTGTACCTGAGGCAGAAGAAAATCAGACAAAATGGAAAGAACATTGTATTAAGAAATATTCATTCCTTACAGGTATAAACACTTAAAAAATATAAGGAAGTGTCAATCACCGATAAAGAAGAAACTAAAAGCAATTCTACTTTTTTGAATAGTGTAACTATTTTGTATACTAAAAAACATAAGGCTTAAATTTTAAACTGAAAGTTAAAGAGTCAAATAAAATACACTTGATACCCACACCAAGTGGCATGGAGCAGAAAATGTTTCTTAAAACACACTGTCTCTCCTCTTTAAACATTAAGTGGCATGCTCCCTAAAACATCAATATCTTTAACAATTTCTTCCTAGTACTCAAATCTAACATAAATGAACCAATGTCAGTAAAATGTTCAGAATAAATTTTCCATCTGATTATACTTTGATAATAGAAAAGAATTGGTTATTATTTTTTGTACTTTCTCAATCATTTTGCTATGTGGTTCTGAAAGCTTTAATAAATGAGACAACAGAAATCAAACTACTAGAGGTGTATAGTGAAAGAAGATAAATCATTCAACTTTGAATAATTTCTTTTATAAATACTGTTCTGGACTTGATGTTTATATATGATTTAGAGAAAAATTTGCTGTTATTGATAATGAACCAAAAAAGCAAAAACAATTCCGTCATCAAAGATATACTGGACTTTTGGTAGACTGACCCTCAGTAATATAAGATTGAGGAAGATTGTAAAGAATTGTTAAAAATTAACAGCAATTTTTAAGATTTTGTACCTGTGTTTGCCAAGAGGTTTTTATAAAGCATTTAATAGTAACTAAAGGTTTGATTTTTCCGTAATTTCAAAACAACAAACTGTAATAGGGACCTATGATAAAATACAAAGCATTTTGCAAATTCCTGAGAGGGATAAAATGGTCACTAAAAGTAAATCTCTTCCTTCAAAGAACTTACAAACTTAACTTTTTGTTCAGACAGGAGATGGATAAAATGGTAATAATATTCTAGAAGTCACATTTAATTACTTAGAAGTATTTGAAATATATATATATATATATCATGCCTTGAAAAGGTAATTAATATCAACAATCCTGGTAACATGATTAACATATTCAGGACCCATTTTATTGTCTTTAAAGTATCAGCCGACACAACACGAGCGAGAGAGGTCACCTACCTCCATACACATCATCCATACAAATAATCTGGTCTCCTGCTTTCAAGAGATGGGTGATAGTCACAGTGGCTGCTAAACCAGAAGCAAAGGCCAAACCTAAAGTGAAAACCAAGTTAGAGTAAGTGAAAAGTCAGACCTGTAGGTTAAAAACACCTACAATATTTACTTCCATTATTTTACGTCCTCTCTCTGTGGATAAAAGGACAACCATCACTACTGGTCACCAGAAATCCCCTGATTAACACCATTACAAAATCTCCCTTTCTATTTCAAAGATAAAATATCTTTAAAATAAAAAATATATAATTCTGCTCTAGTTATAACATTCCTCTGAAAAGCTTCAAGGGAGTAATTCTTCACAAAATTCTGAGATAAAAGGCCAATTGCCAATTAAATTACAGATTTTTTTCAAATGAAGTACAGTCAGTTATAATGTGTCAATTTCTGGTGTACAGCACAATGTCCCAGTCATGCATATACATATGTATATTTGTTTTCATAATCTTTTTCATTAAAGGTTATTACAAGATATTAAACATAGTTCCCTGTGCTATGCAGAAGAAACTTGTTTTTTTTCCAATCTATTTTTATATATAGTGGCTAACATTTGCAAATTTCAAACTCCCAAATTTATCCTTTCCCATCCCCTTTCCCCCAGTAACTATAAGATTGTTTACTATGTCTGTGATAAGTTAAGAGTTTAAAAGTATCAAACTCTAAAGAAAATTTCAAATTCTTGAGGAACAGAGCTAAGATGATTCATTCATTAACCATATGGATATGCAACTGAGCAAATGTTTTAACAAAACTCAAAATGAGACCTGACGTGTCTAATAAATTTAATAAATTTTATTTTTAAAAAATTTTTAATGTGGATTCTCTTTTAAACAAATGTGATCCTGAATCTTTTGTTATTGAACAAAAATAATGAAATTGAATAATTTTTAAAAAAAACTGGCCTTGTGCAAATTACACACCGTAAAAGAACATATCCTGACAAAATCACCTTGACAAAAATCACCTGTGACTAGTAGAATCCAATTAACTTGGAAATGTCATTCTCAGAAAAGTTGAAGTTGGCTTTACAGTTCCCTACTAGGCAAATCTGTGGTCCAAAAATGAATTCATACAGAATGCTAACCCTTACCACCAGTTAAAAAACACCATGTTTTCTGGAGCCCACTTGAAAAAAGTGTCTGGCATATGAACCCTCGGCCTTTATACTTCCTGTGGGAAATAATGTTCCCCATGCAGTACTAAATTTCACGTTTAGTGTAAAAAAAAAAAAAAAAATCCCCTCATCCAGAACAAAAGAACCCACTCCGCACCCCTGCAAAGTCCCAAACAAACCCTAACTCACATTAACATCTCTGATTCCTATACTCTTACTGTGAGAAAACTCTTAAGATTCTTATTTTCTATTCACTATTCTACCCCCACTTAGTATCATTTGTATAAAATATACGAAGATGATTTAACAGCAAATCATTTCCTTCACGGAAAAAAACACAAGATTCTGAGTTAATCCCTAATCTCTGAGAGCACATTGTCAAGGGCACCTGGCTATTGCAAACGTTCCTTGGTGCTGTTCTCAGGCACAAAACAGCAGGTGCATGAACCAAAGTATAGGAAAGTTTATATTCTCACAGGTAGTGTTGTAAAACTTAATTGATTTTTATTTCTCTATACTGACAGCTTCAGATGAAATGTGCATTTACATGAATACTAAATAACAAATTCTGTCATTTTGCCTCTATTCATATTTATTTTCACCTTATAAATTACACATATGCATATTAAGCCATTTGTGGGACCTTGAGCAAATAATTCAGTATCTTCAAAAAATAAGAGTTTTGAACTAGCTAATCCTTACTTCTTTCCAGTTCTACATTCTGTGCCTGTATGCTTTTCTGTCTGGGTGTAAGAATGGAGTCTAGATTTTACACTCTGAAATGAAAATCACTTACAGTACTTAGCTCCATCCAGTGCTGCCACTGCTTTTTCCAAGCAATTCCTGGTGGGATTTCCAGAACGGCTATACTCAAAACCCTGAAGAAAAGAAGTTATAGTTCATCCTAAGAGATTTAAATTTATCATCAGAGTCTCAGCATCGCTATCTCCTCTATGGGTCCATCATACCATAATGACTTTCTGTTATTTATCTATGGCATATCTTGCCATTAGACAGAAGCAATAACAGTGTTGTGGCCATAGTGGTGTGGAGAGGCTTTAAAGTCAGCCAAACTGGGTTAGAATTCTGTGTCTGCCACTTATGAGCTACATGACAATAGGTAAGTTACTTGACAACTCCCAGAGTCAATTTCCATACCTGTAAAAAGGAAATAAAATACTGATATCTAGTTCATAAAGTTGTTGTGAAGATAAAACGAGATAATGTATAATAAGTTCTCTCCTTGAGGCGTGGCATGTGCTAACCACTAGATAAATAATGGTTTTTATTTTTAGCATCATTATTATGTTAGACTCACCTCTACCCATTAATCTAGGGATATGAGGAAATGGGAACCACCTGAACCAACAAAGTAGACATATTTCTAACCTGCATTTCATTTCCCAAAAGTAAGTGATGCAAGTTCTGTTTAGTATCCAACACGAAGCTATGAACAGATCCTACAAACGCTCGAAGCTCAGATTGTGGCTCTGCAAAAGTGACTCAAAAAAGAGAATAATTCTTGGCAAAGTAGCTTCAGACATTACTTTTTTTTAAATTGCATTATATTCCTTTTACATGTATGGCACTGTACTAGCTGTATTCATCCAGTCATTTTATTTCTTTTTATTGAAATATATAGTTGATGCACCATATGACAAAAGCTTCAGGTTTACAACATAGTGATTCACAATTGTTAAAAGTTATATTCCATTTACAGTCATTATAAAATACTTGCTATTTTTCCTGTGTTGTACTATATATCCTTGTAGCTTATTTATTTTATGCATAGTAGTGTGTAGCTCTCAATCTCCTACCCCTACCTTCCCCTCTCCTTTTCCCTCTCCCCATGGTAACCTCTAGTTTGTTCTCTATATCTGAGTCTGCTTCTTTTTTTGTTATATTCACTAGTTTGTTGTATTTTTTAGATTCCCCATATAAATGATATTATGTAGTGTTAGTCACTCTCTCTCTGTATCCACTCGTTTTATTTAATCTTCACAATCTGCTCTGAAGCAAGGAAAGTTAAATCTTCTAGGGAGTGTCAGAGCCAGAATTCAAAGCCAGGATTTCTCTGAAACACAGACTAAAATTCCCCTGTCTAATGTTCTCCCTTTGCCTCATACAGCACATAACAAAACACAACCACTCTTTACGCCTTTGTTTCTGATTCAGGAGCCCCCAGTATCAGTAATTTTATTTTAAGTTTTGTTGCCTGTTTGTTTCCTTGTTTTTGACATACTGAGTAGACATTTTATAGGCTCCAGGATATCCTAACCACTCCCCACCATCATCTTCATGATGGGACCTGTAGCTGTATTCAGACAGGAAAAAAGACTGGATTCATGTGGCTACTGCCACAGAAAGGTAGCCCGTGTCTCTATAAATATTCACTGCAGAGATTTAACTTTGTTGGGGAAGAAAACCTATTTCAGTGGCAAATTCCCACATTATCACACATTCAGCGTTTTTCCAAGTGGAACTGGAGAATTAGATGCTTCTCACTCAGCTCCTCAAATTCTCCTTTGTGCTCGTCACTAATTTTTTAAAGGGATTAGGAGGAGTTTGTGGATGTTACCCTCTCTGCTGACTCTCTGAAAACCTTTAGTTATTACTATCATCGCTAAATTAACTTTTGCACTAAATGCAACTACATGTTTGGGCAACTACACATTCACGAAGCCCTACACCAGGAGGAAACTGCATGCTTGGAAGACATGTTGTGTACACATTTTTATTATAAAATAAGGCAGCGAAAAGTATCCTAAACCAGTAGTAGAAATGCCCTTAGAACTCTACCTCACAAAGGGCTACATGGTAAATAATTTTCCTCAACTTATATAACACAACACACTAAAGAGGTTTGAAGTACAATCAAGGTTTTGGGTCTACAAAGTTCATTTAATTATAGTTGACACTTGAACAACTCAGGGGTTAGGGACGCCGACCCTATGCTCAGTCGAAGATCTGTGTTATAACTTGTAGTCGGCCCTCCTTTTCTGTGGTTATGCATCTCTGGATTCAACCAACCGAGGACTGTGTAGCAATGTAGTATTTACTATTGAAAAAAATCCACGTATAAGTAGACCCATGCAGTTCAAATCCCTGTTATTCAAGGGTCAACTGTAATTTCTTCTGAACTTCAACAACTTTTAAATACTCAAAGATCCATCAAGTATTCTACCAAAAAAGAAAAAGCTATCTGATTAACACAAAGGGCTCTTTCATAAACCTCACAAGTCATTCATCTATGACTCTGGGTAGTTCCTTTTCTATAAAAAGTGTATAAAAGTCTATCCTGCCCTCTGACTTGTTTGTTATGAGGCTCAAATGGAAAAAGTGTAAAACTGAACACCACAAAATACCAAACTACTGAACAACTATAATGTATCATACAGCTTAACATATATTTATCAACAATTTACGTGGTAGGTACTATTATTAACCCATTTACAGAAGATCAGTCTGAGGCTTGGATAGTTTAAGTAACTTACCCAAGATCACCCAGCTCAGAAGTGGTGCCAGAATCCAAAACTAGGTCTTCTGACTACATGGTTTATGCTCTTAATCACTAAACCACACTGATGCAATGGGTTAGATTATTATAGCATTATAGCAGTATAGCACAGTGTGTGGTCTACCGCCTAAGAGTGGCTGGGGTCCTACAGCAGACTTGAATCACAGCTCCACCACTTACTAGCCATGTGGCCTTTGACTAGATACTTAACATCCCTAGATCTCAGATTTTTTCATGAGAGAAATAAGAACATAGTTCAGACTAGAATGGTTGTAAGGATTACCTGAGGCAATATATGTAATACATATGTAATACATAATACATGTAAGTATGTATCTGGCACATGGTAAGTACTCAATAACTTAATAACTACTAAGAATAATACCGGGAATTAATATCTGTTGGGAATGATTTTGATTCCAGGTGAATTATCAGCCTCAATTATTTCCAGCTGACTCCTTACTGTATCTTTATAATTTTTCTTGCTAAAGGTAATTCAAGGAAATTATGACACTCAGTTTTGAACTGTAAACTTGCTAACATCACAGGACCATCAGCCCAAAGCTATATGGCAAGTTGGACAAACTGTTCCTTCCAATCCTGCTTATCAAAATAAATAGAATCACTGTGCCACCCAATACAAAGTTTTACGACAAAGAGGCTTACAGACGTAGTATACATCCTTTCGGGGCGCCTTTCTGATACATAAATTACATCTTACAAATTACTTGAGTGCCTTTTTAATTTATAAGCCATCTCTTTTACCGCCCAACCCTGGACCGCCCCAGACAGACCCAGCTCACCAAGTGCTGGCCAGGAGCCCCTTGCTTGAACGTGGTGGACAGTGAGATGGGGGGCACTAAAGCCTGGGAGGTCCATTGCTCCGGTTCCTGGCCCACATGGATGGCCTGTGTGGCGAAATGTTGGAAGCTAGGCAGGAAACCGCGTGGAGAGGCGTCTTTTTCCTGCATGCTGAGCTTCAAAGGAAGGAAAGAGGAAGAGAGCGAGGAAGATAAAACTAGGAGACTGGGGCGTCAGGGCCTGAAAAAGACACAACTGGGCGAAAGAGAGGTAAAGAAAGGCCAAGTAGCCACGCGTAACGCGCGCAAAAGCAAGGCTCTGTGACTCTGAGGCTGAGGCTTTATCAGTCGGCCGGGAAGGTTGCGTTCGCCCCGGGCGGAGCCAGCGCGACCCAATGAGCGAAGGCCCCGACGGGGCCCCCGCTCCTCATTGGGCGGCAGCGGAGGCGTTGCCTGGAGCGTCGTCGCCAACCCTCTTCCCGGTGAGGATGTGGAGTGAACCCGGTGTCCCTGTGTCCCCGTGCTGTTGGTCCCCGCGGGTGAAATTCCTGAGTCCCGGCCCCGGGGAAGCTGCCGGGCGTCTGTGTGACCTCAAACCGGAGGTTCGCCGGAGACGCGGAAAAAAACAGGTTTCACACTGAAACCGAGTACCCTGTAAACAAGCCGCACAGATGACCCCCTCTCACCGCAGCCCTGGCCCCGACCCCTCCCCACCACGGCTGCTACTCTTTGTCCTGAGGGCGGTGCTGACAGACGCAAGCGACCCAGTGGAGATTGGTTAAGAAAACGGTGGGCCAAGCTGCCAAATGTGCAGCTTGGATTCTCATTAACAGCGAGCAGCCTGCCTTTGAAGGCACGCTGAACTCTGTAATGACCCAGTACTTGCTTTAATTGAAACAGAAGTGAGGGTCATATTTTGCTTAACAGTAAAGCTACTGTAGTGATGATCTCTAAGCGAAACTCTGGCAACTTCCTAGGAGCTATTCAAATGAGCTTTTATCAAACATCATTACCTTCTTTTGAAGTACCTAGAGAAGGTCTCCCTGATGAAAAAAAAGTGTGGCTTTGAAAAACTTACTGGAGTCTCAAATCCTTATACAAAATGCCTTCGTTGTTACACAACTGACAGCAACATCCTTTGTAGGAAAAACAAAGCAGTTCCAATTTACCACTCACCTGCACTCAGAGCCCTACTCTCACAAGGATCACTCCTTGAAAACAAACAATAATCTCCTTGTTCCCTGAACAATACAGACTTGACCTATTTACAATTGTGACTATTTTCTAGGACTAGGGAATTTAGGAATAATTCTGTTCCTACAAAGTATTAGCTAAAGATCTGAAACTTTATTAAGCCAATTAAGAAAGAAGAGAATACAAAATAAACAGCTCTTAAATTTTTCTACTGGAAGGACTGAGGCAATTTGCTTTCAAATTAACTACAGGGACACAGCCAATAAGCACTAGGGGAGCAGTGCCTAACAACCTGCAAGCTTTTGAGATCTGGCAAAATTTTTAGCCCTGAGGGAAAAATGGATGCACTCCAAAACACTAATAGGTATTAAAGTATATTTAATTAATATTCTTCTGTTAAAAATATAACATGTCAACTGCAACTCACCTCAAGAGCTATATATGGCTGTACATGGTTATGTTTTTATGTGATATAATGCTTAGAGATCAGGAGGGTCTTAAACAACCCTTATTTGTTTTCCTCTTAATATTTGTGAACAAACACTGAGTTGAGTAAATATGAATATTTTATTTAGTATTACTGTAACAAAAGATTCTTTTAAAAATGATACCAATATAAATGCTCTAAATTAAGCCTTTTTCACTCTCATGAATTGAGAAACCTTTATTAAATGGCAGCTTAGTATTATGTATCAAGTATTCCTATGACTTAGCAACTTCACTTGTAGGAATTTATCCTTCAAATGTATTCCTACGTGTGTGAAGATGAATAAGGATGTTTTTATACCTATTATTGCTATTTTTAATAGCAAAAGAATGGAAAGCAGTTTAGTTATCCATCCATAGGAGACTGTCAGTCTGTTTTGGATACAGCTCTGTGATGTCTACAGTATAGACAAGAAGCGGGAGATTGATATGAGCTGGTATGTCGTGATCTCTAATTCCTGAAACAACAAAGCAAGATGCAAAGCAATGTATATATTATGCTCCCACTTTTTGAATATATTCTCTCTTCTTCATACCCATTGTAGCATCCTTGATCGGGTGCTGCTGTGTACTCTGACCTGTTCCCTTTTCATTTCACCTTGCATTCTACAGGCAAAATAATTTTACACCTTCACCTAGAATCCAAAGCCCTTGGTTCTTACACCTCTCCAGCCATAGCAAGCTACATCCAGTTCCTTGAATATGCCAATATCCTTTCATGATTATGTGTCTTTATACTTGTTGTTATCCTGGAATTCTTTCCCACTTCATCACCTATTGAGCCAACTCCTATAATTTCTCTAAATCTCAGCTCAAGCTTTTCCTCTTCTGGCAAGATTTATCTGAAGTTACTATCCTCAGAGTTGGTTTCCCTCCCACGGGTGTGGGTTCCACAACATTTCTTGTTGTTTTTGTCTGAAATTGCTTGTTGAAATGTCTTTTGCTAAGTTATATGTTCCTGGAAGGAAGGCAGCAGTACCTGAGTGTCACCAGCACTTAGCTTTGTATCTGGCAGCACAACATGCTTGATAAATGTTTGTTAAATGACTGAATAAATGCCAGGCAATTGAAGGAATACCAAGACTTAGTTTTTCTCCTCAAGGAGTCTAAAAAATACAAGTGGAAGCACACCAGTATTGCCATATTATTTACTGTATTGTTTATTTATTTTAAATGAAGCTAAGTTCTTTATAAAAGAATGCTATTCCCAGGTGAATTATCAACCAATGTGTTATAAGAAATCTGTAGATATATCCATAAACCTCTTGATGCCTATTGGGGTGATTTTTTTAAAGTACAAATCTAACCATAGAAAGAAATGCATATGAAAATATAGGGACAATTGTTAAGAAATAAGGGAAAATAGGAGAATAGGAAAAGTAAGCTAGCCGATTAAACAGTTCTTCCCATAGTTGCAGTTCAAGAAAAGGAGGAGAAAAGATAAGCATAAAATCTGGTACTGCTCCTCAGTCTTCTATCTTCAGATTGTCATTCATAAACAAGAAATGCTTTGTCTTCTACAAAGACTACCTTATCTAATCATGAGCAAAACAAATTATTCAACCTTAAAGCTGATTGAGCAATTATATTCAGTTATATTTGGGCACTGTTGAGTTCCTAGCACAATTTTTTTTTAAATTTTACTTATTTATGTATTTATTTTACAATATCATATTTTTAAAATTAAAGTATAGTTGATGATGTGCAATATTGCATGTTACAGGTATACGATATAGAGATTCACAATTTTTAAAGCTTATACTCCATTTATAGTTATTATAAAATATTGGCTCTATTCCCCATTTTGTGTTAGACATCCCTGTAGCTTATTTTATACCTGATAGTTTGTACCTCTTAATCCTCCACCTCCATCTTGCTCCTCCCCCTTCCCTCTCCCCACTGGTAACCACTAGTTCCTCCTCTACATCTGTGAGTCTGTTTCTTTTCTTATATTCACTAGTTTGTTGTATTTTTTTAGATTCCACATATAAGTGATATCATACAGTATTTTTCTTCTCTGTCTGACTTATTTCACTTAGCATAATGCCCTCCAAGACCATCCATGCTGTGCACCAGAAACTAATACATTTAAAATCAACTCCTAGTACAGTAGTTTTTTTTTCCATTTTTCAGTTGTATTAGGTAGAATTGTTACAATTTGACTGCACATATACAATACATTGCATATAAATACATATACACAATAGACTGCACATTTTAAAAAATTTATGTATATGCTAGTACAGTATACATTCAGTGAAAAAGAACTGTTGGAGAAGCTAGATATCAACTTAAGTGATAGAGGTACATCCATAAATGTAAGAAATAGTAAAATAATTATGAGACCACTAGCAGTAACTATGGCAACAGATTTGACAAGACAGGAATGGATACTATCCTAACAAAATAAGCATTACCAAAATTGACTTAAGAAAGAGGGAAAATTCGAATAGAACGAATAACAGCGATTAGGAAAGTGACAAAAGTTCTACCACTGAAAAATGGTCTCATACCTAACAGCTCAGATAACTTCATTGTTACTTTAAACAATGCTTTCAAAGTATGAATGTTCATAGGAAACTCCTGGGGATCTTATGAACTACAGTTACTAATTACTAGATCTGATGTTATGTCTAAAATTATGAATTTCTGACAAGCTTCCTGTGATGCTAATACTGCTGTTCCATAGCCCACACTTTGAGTAGCAAGGATTTAAACTACTCCAGTTGTAGCAAATTTCTCTATTTTATTTTATGATGCTGACATAACTTTAACATGGAAACATGACAATGATATTATAAAAAGAAAGAAGAGAGAGAGGAGGAAGGAGGGAGAAATAAAGCTTAGAACAATATCACTTAATTGAAAATAAACTCCAGCAATATATACATATATATATATATATATATATATATATATATATATATATATATATAAAGATAGAGTATGACTTATGACTAAGGGATGAGTGTGGTTTAAGAACAGGAAATTGATCAAACTAATCCATTAAAGCAACAAATTAATGAAAATAATCATATGATTGTAACAACATGTGCTAATTTGAAAAAAATACAGCCATTATTCCTAATAAAACCACCAAGTAAAATAGTAACATAAAGAAACTACTTAAATGTAATAAGAAGTATATCCAAAACCATACTTGAGTATTATCTTCAATGATTAAACCTGAAAACTATTTTACTAAAATTTACCTTATTCTCCTAAATGCTTAAGCCTTAATTTTATTAAAATTTGTTCTGACCGTTTTAGTATGTTAAAAAAAAAATTCAACTGAGTAAATGTGAAGATCTTATTGGCTTTATCAGGTGATTCATGAATCAGGCAGCTCCCCATCTGGCAACTGGAAGGGCATTCCAAGGAGTAGTACAAAATAGAAGGCAAGGGTGGGACAAGAAGTTATAGTAAAAGAAAAGAAAGAGTTATTTGGAGCCAGGACATCTTTCTTGGTGGGGAAGGAAATGCAAGGGTTATATCATGCAGATTGCCTCTTCTTCCTTTTGTGGGAGGGAGTGGGGATGAAAAGGGCCCACCAGACAGATTACCTCTTTGGTGCTGAAAATTCCAATCTGGTTGACTACGTTTCATTTCTGAGGAAGATCAAAACTGCAGTTAGGTTAGGTATTAAATCTAAGTTTGGTATCATGGGCTTTAGCACCACTGACACCATTTTGGGCTTTGGTTTTCCTTTTTAAGAAATGAAATCGAGGTAAGGAAACAAAATAAGAAAATTAAGTAACTGATGGGAACATCAGAAGAGAAAAGAAAAATATCTCTGCCAATAATTTGATGATATTACTAAAAACACATAATACTGGTTAAAAACAAAAACAATCTTCTAGAATTATTAAGGTAATTTGGCAAGGTGGCCAAATAGAAGAAAATACACAAAAGTCAATACCTCATCATCTAAATAGACACCTACAGAGGAAATGGAAAAAGATACTCCGTTCACAATATGAACAGCTATAAAATATAAGATGTGTAGGAGTAGGTATAACAAGAAAAGCACCGAAAGAAAACGAATAAATATTATTTTAAAAAGTCATCATTTTGGATGGGAAGATTTGATAACATAAAAACGTTTTCACAGAATTAATATTGCATTTTAACACAAGTCGAATTAGAACCCCAGTAGTGGATGGGGGAGGGGTGTAGTAGATGTAACACTTTTGGGGGGGGTAATTAGGTTTGTTTGTTTATTTATTTATTTATTTGTTTATTTATTTATTTATTTGAGGATGTACTGGAAATCTAACCCAGGACCTCATGCATGTTAAGCATGCACTTTACCACTTGAGCTATACCCCCTCCCCCGTAATACTTTTTTTAATGTAATAAATTTAAAAGAATGAATGCCTGAAAAGAGCCAAGGAAATTATGAAAAAAGAAAAACAGTAAGGGGACACTTGTTTTATTAGACATCAGAACATACCATAAACCTACTGTAAACGGAACAGTGGGTTACATTGAGTACTTCTATGTCTGAAAGGCTTAAAACAATAGGCTCTGAACCTGTTTATGTAGGACAGCGAAAAAGATTACAAAGCCCGTTTTACAGCTAGTAGTCCATCTCCTGCTTGTAAGAGGATTTGAAAAGACTGATCAAGAGGCAGGTAGTAAGGATTTTTTAAAACAAATTTCAATGGTATATTTCATGGGTTTATACTTATCACCCATGTCCTTCCTAAGGGAGAGAAGAGCAAGGTATTTCCCTGATCTCCCATACCTAAGCCCCAAAATTAAGCCTTCAGAGAACCACTGATTTGACATGAATCCCTGATGTTCAGGGTATGTAAGGATTGTTAGCTTCTGATATTCAAAAAAATTTAAAGAAGAGTGAATAGTTGGTACTGGACCTGATGGCAGAGCAAAGCAAGAGGGCAGCAGTTGAACCAAACTTCAATTCTACAATAGCTGGGCAAAGGTAAGTATTTTTCAGAGCCTGGTTGAGCCCCAATAAAAAGGGACTGTAATAAGAAATCTTGAAAAGGATCCCACCCAAGAAGCCTATCTAGAAGGATGAGAGTGGGTCTCCATGTAGAGTGAACCACCAGAATCCACAAACTGCAAAGCCATATCTGGCCAGCCAGCGGAAGTCTACATCAGAGAGCAAGGGGACAATCCTTAGCAACATATATATCAGGGGTGATCATAAAAGATCCCGACAAGAGTTAGCATTTAGACTATTCCCAAGGCTGAGTACATTTGACGGCCAAAAGGGAACTAAGAGTGCACCAGTGATGTAACACACACAAAGCCCCTCAAGCCCTGTCGCTTACACCCCACTACCCAAAAGGAATCAGATGTTGGCAAGTGCATGGGAAACACATGCGGGACCCAGAAGAGGAATGAAAAATATCAACCACGCTGCACCCCTGCCTTTTCAGTTCCAAGCCTGAGTCAGGCATGAGTTTGGAGAAACAGGAGGATTTATCGTAGATGAATGATTGGCGCTTTAACACTTACTAATGTAAGAAACTGCCAATCTGTCTTCCAAAGTAGCTGTACCATTTTGTGTTCCCACTGGCAATGAATGAAAGTTTCTGTTGCACCATACCCTCACTAGCATTTGGTGTTGTCAGTATTCTAGAGTTTAGACATTGGAATAGCTTGTAGTAGTATTTCATTGCTTTAATTTACATTTCCCTTTTGACATACAATGTGAAGCATCTTTTCATGTGCTTATTTGCCATTTGTATACATTTTTGGTGAGGTATCTAAGATCTTTGCTCTATTTTTTAATCAGGTTGTTTGTTTTCTTACTGTTGAATTTTAAGGGTTCATTGTATATTTTAGATAACAATCCTTTATCAGATGTATCTTTTGGCAAACGTTTTCAATCCGTCTGTGCTTGTCTTCTCATTCTCTTGACGTTGTCTTTGATAGAACAAAAAATTTTAATTTTAATGAAGTCCAGCTGATTGATTATTTCTTTCGTGGATTGTGCCTTTAGTGTTGTATCTGAAAAGGTATTACCATTCCCAAGTTCATCAAAGTTTTCTCTTATGTTATCTTCTGGAAGTTTTACAGTTTTGCATTCTATACGTAGGTTTATGATCTAGTTTGAGTTAATCTTTGTGAAGGGTGTAAGATCTGTGTCTAGACTCACTTTTTTGCATGTGGATGTCCAGTTGTTTCAGCATCATTTGTTGAAAAAATTATTGTGGCTTCATTGCATTCCCTTTGCTCCTTAGCCAAAGATCAGTTGACTCTATTGTTGTCAGCCTATTTCTGGGCTCCCTAATCTGTTCCATTGATCTCTTTGTATATTCTTGTGCCAATACCACACTGACATGATTACTGTAGCTTTAAAATTAGCCCTGAAATCAGGTAATGTCAATCCTACATTATCACATGTGTTTCACTCTTTAATTCTCACAATAACCATTGAGATGGAAATATTGTAATTTCTATTTCATAGGTAAGAAACTCTTGGGAACTATTATGCCTCCTATTTTATAGAAAAGGAAACTAAAATATAGAAGGATCAAATAACTTGCCTAGGGGAAGTTATTTTGAGACCAAGCCAGCTGGCTCCAGTGCTACTATTCATAACCAATTATTCACCCTGC
The DNA here is from genome assembly GCF_009834535.1 of Camelus ferus. Taxonomy (NCBI): domain Eukaryota; kingdom Metazoa; phylum Chordata; class Mammalia; order Artiodactyla; family Camelidae; genus Camelus; species Camelus ferus. The sequence continues at coordinate 52,393,380 of NC_045708.1, read as the reverse complement.
TCTTGAGATGATGCCATTTTGTTGTTACTGGATCTGGTCTGATACAAATACTGGAAACTTTTAAAGTCGTATCAGACTATTATTTATAATCCATTGTGTAGGGTCATCTAAAGAACTTCTGAAGGTTTTATTTACTAGAAGATGAGAGATCAACTTTTCAGTTAACTCTTATTTTAGGGATAGTTATTTCATTATTTTGGAACAAATTATTGAATTCTCTTCATATTGATTATTATATCTGTGACCACCAGCGTTAAGTAATTGCCGGATCCACTTTCTGCTTGATCATAATATATTACCAGTGGGGTTGATCAGTCCATTTGATTGTGACATAGTACCTGTTTTTTTTTTCTGAAATGGCTTAGTTCACTTAGAGCTCTGTATATATGTTATATCTTGCATGTACTTAGAAAAAAGTACCTGTCTATACTTTGTAGACACATACTTAATGTAATAAACAAAACACACCTATATATTAATACTTCCTATTTATATTAAAATCAATAAAATTTAACATTTTCTATTATACTCACAATTTTATATTAAAATACCTTTTTGCACATAGTATAAAGTCTGTCTTTTGTCAGTATCATTACTGAGTTCATGGGCTTTATAAACTCAACTTCTTTCAATTAACAAAATCATAATAATAACAATTCTAAATGCTCTAATTGTTACATGTTGGTGAATGGGAATCCCTTTAAGATGGCTCCTTTGTCCTTAAACCATGTCCCTGACATTCTTGAAATTATCTTTGCTTTTTAATAATTACAATAGATAAATAAACAAATATAAATTTAAACATTATTTTCAACCACCCTCTATTCAATCTTGTTATCTTTTTCCTAAAACAGGATTAGGGACAAAACTGGATTGTAGGGTTGCCCATGACTTTCAGTGGTAGGTAAACGTGCTGCTGGATCATTTTTAGCACAGAAACAGAAAACAGTATTTCTTTGTAAGTTTATGAATTAACACTGGTTTCTCCAACTCAACATTTTGTGGTACTTTTCTTACTGTGTGAAGTTTCAGCAACCACCAAGGCTTTCAGCTATGCCCTGGCACTCTGTAAACCTCAGCTTTCTTTATTTTCTCATTTGCAAAATTTGTGTATTCAAAGGATTGTTTGGACAATAAATATGTTGGTACGTAGTAAACACACACCCAACCCTGGGTATACTAGGTAAGTCTTTGTTTCTTTGAAAAGCTGTGAGACAATAAATTAGAGTCACTATGAGTTAATAGAAATATATACACTGTAATGATTGATTGTGCTTTTGATTAAAGAATGTGTTGTTAAAAATGTATATAAGAAGTAAAGCTTGTTACTCCAAGTGTTCAATGAAAAATTTCTACTTGACTGAATAAAAATAGTATTGTAGTCAAAGTGAAGCAAAGAGGATTTTTAGAGTAGTGAAAATAGTCTGAATGGTGCTATAATGGTGTCAGGTATTTGTTCAAACGGGCAGAATATACAACACCAAGAGTGAACCCTGAAGTAACCTATGTACTTGGAGTGACTCCGATGTGTCAATGAGGGTTCATCAATTGTAACAAATGTACCAGTTGGTGAGGAATGTTGATAATGGAGAGGCTGTGGCATGTATAGGGCAGGAGGTACGTGAGAAATTTCTGCATCTTCCTCTTAATTTTGTGGTAAACTTAAAAATTCTCTTTAAAAAAAGTACTTAAAAAAAGAAAAAGAAATGATACAACATTTTTGACTTAATGAAAAGAAAAGATTGTTTGCCTTTGCTGCATTTGGAACTTTTATGGTTGTTTGGTAGTACTTTTAAGAACTACTAAGTCTTATTGCAATCCTGAATATTACATTAAAAAATAATTTATACTATTTTTTTTAAAAGGAAGATTTATTACTAAGAACCACAAAGACCAATTACTAATTTTTTATTGAGTTTTATTTGATAAACATATGCAGCTATTTTCTTACATTGAAAAGATTTTGAAAGTTTTAATAACCAATATTAAAATTTTTTGTCCACAGTTAAATACTGTATATACAAATTTCTTAATTATTAATAAGCCAGTGTGTTATGATATCAATAAAAAAATACTATTGTAATTGTATAAATAAAGTATACCCAATCAAAATGTTTTAATTATAAAATGGTCACTCAGAGAGCATATGTGTTGGATAAAATGCTTGAATAAAGAATCTTGAAAAAATAAAGAGGTGCTGAAGTAACATAAATTGGACATTAAAAAAATACAGGTATAGCAAAAGAACCCAAATGATGAATAGCCATAGCATCAGACAAACTGAAATTGCATTTAAAACAAAATTACCTTTGTACAATGAACAATAGAGTATCAAAAGAAACAAGAGCATATATCCAGGATTTGCTGAAAATTTAGGAACACAGAATGATAGGAAATGCCCACAGTATGAAAGGGCACTTGGAAAAGATAGGGTTTTAAAAATTAAATGGTGTTTAAAAATTAGAAATTGATTCCTCAAAATGAAGCTGTACGTAGTCATAACGCTTTGTTTAAAATTAATCTGGATGAGTTTCTTCTCCTTCTGCTTCTTCTTCTCCTCTTCATCCTCTTCTCTGTTCGTCCTCCTCAACCTTCTCTTCTTTCTTTTAAAAAAGTACCTATGATTATTTAGAAAGTAATTAGAAAATCTCTAATTGTCCTATATTGTGTGCATGTGTGCACACACGTGCAGAAGGGTAGTTTTAAAAGTCTAACAAATGTTTTGATTGGTAGATCATATCCATTAGTAATATTCCTAATCCTCTTACTTCCTGAGATGAACCATTAAAAATATTTTGCTTCCATTTTATGTGCTAACTTTGTACAGACATCTCAGTGAGAAATCCCTCTAAAACAGAAAAATAAGTTATGAGTAAGCAGAGTTCACTGAAAGTTAAAATTTGAAATGATCACATAGTGACTTTGAGTAGAGATGTACAAAGTCATCTAAAGCAACATAATGGCTTCGTGGGCCATACTTGACAATAACCACATAGAATGTTTTAATAGACCTTAAAAAAAAAAAACGACCAGTGGATGCATATGAGATCAGGGGATAGGGATGTTAGTCATCCAGGAATCTGAAGAAAAAGGAGTCACAGAGGCACAAGTTGGCACTGGCCATCCAAGCATGGCTTGCTGGTGAGACATGGGCTGTTGCTCCTTGGGTCTCGTGGGTCTCCATCTGCCTCACAGACAGCAATTTCGCTCCTGTGGAACAGGGTACATCAGGCTCACAAATCGCAGTGCCATTAAACATTAGAATCAAATAACTGACTCCTCTTACTCTGATTCCTGCTCACCAAGCAGCCGTCTGCTTATTTGGCTTTGTTTGCAGTGTGGTGTACAGGGGGTTTTGCTGATGAGTAATTGTAGTTCTCTCAATCATTAATTTTAGATTAGAATTCTAATATATGTCTTTTATCTGTGGTTATCTCAAGTTCATTCCTGGAAAATGGACATACTCTCAAGAGGCAGACAAAATTAGATTTCTTTACTTGTCATACCAAGGACCAGCTCACCCACTAAGAGGAATCGCTTGTAACAAGTGTCACTATAGAAGCTCTTGACTGTCAGCCAACATTCTCCAAACAGGAGCTCTTTGCGTTCCCTGGGCCAAATGTTCACAATAGTCAGGGAACCACAGTAGGGTAGATTTTAGCAAAAGGGGTCCTCAGTAGTTACATACGCGTTTGACTTATTTTTCCACACTTAACAGTGCCTCAGAATGATCCAGATGATTTTATTTTGGAAGTTGCAAAAGTAGAACGTGAGGATAAGACTTAACTGAGAGCTAAAATTAGAAAGTCTGAGAAGCAGCAATAAATAAAGAGGGTATAGTTGGAGTAAAGGTGGCATCCTCAGGTTACCTGTTTCACATACCATTTTTCCTTGGGCCAACTGTTCCAGCCTCAATTCTTCCCCAGTATCTGCCTTTTCTTCTATTAATGAGAATGAGGAAATGCCGAGGAGCAAAGATTCAAAGATCTTCAAACCAGAACAGAAGGAAGAGTATTGGCATAATTAATAAGAGTATCCAGAAAACAAATAAACAGGAGATAGAAAACTCAAGGAGGTATATCCACATAGTAAAGGAAAGCTGTATTATTTTACTAAGGTAATAATGCACTGATTTTTAAATACGGGGTTAGGAACTGTTAGTAAATCAGTTTTAGTTAGCAGCTCGTGAACTTTAAGGGAAACGAAGGAAAAGAGCAGACTGAGCAGAAAATACAGGTAACAACAAAGTTTATATTAGATTCCATAATGCGAGTGGTAAGTACCAATATGTAATACTTACTGTGTAATTGAATAATACCTACTATATTCACTAAGTCTGAATGTATAAATATAAAAGGCAATTTTCAAAATATAAAACACCACACATGCCTAAGTGCGGCTTGTACAAGTTGACGGGCACCTGTGTTCATCATAAACAGGAAAGGCAAGACCTAGTTTAGGTGACAGATGGTTTTGAAACCAAAGTTTGCAATATGAATGACAGAAGACAATTTTACTCCAGGTAATGATTTCTAACCTATGCACGATGAGGTGGTAAGATTTTATGATTCCAGGGTTCATATTAAAAGTAAAATTATAGCATGCCTCAAGAATGTTAAATAAAATAGCCCATCATTAATTCACTAATTAATTCCTACAGCAAATACTTATTAAGAGCTCATTAATGCCAGGCACTGGCATGGGCTATGGGTTTTAGACTGAATACAGCATAGTATATATTTTTAGTTAATATTCTATAGGGAGACACAGAGAAGTAAGTTAGCAATTATACCAGGGTGTGAGTAGAAGTGATGGTGAAAGTACTTAATGCTTTGGAAGTACACAGGATAAGGACCCAACCCAGACATAGATATGGTACCGGAGAAGTTTTCCTGAAGATATTGACAATTAATATGAGACGTAATGACAAGAGGAAGAAAGATGGGCCTGAGTTCTTGAGAGAGGAAATTGTATGGACAAAAGCTCAGACATTTTTTGAGGGAAATTGTTCAGCATGACCAGACTGTTGTGTACAAGCTGGCAATGGTACAATTAGAAAGGTAAACAGGGTCAGTGGACCCGTGAAGGTGTTTGTAATCCATGTTCTGTTCTTTTGACTTTATCTAGAGGGCTAATGAAGATTTTAAAAATATTTATTATAAATATTTGAAACACACAAAAAGCATAGTAATATTTTTAAAATGTGTATTTTTACCACTAAGCTTAAGAAATGAAACATAAATACCCTTCATAAGAGAAAACCCCAAATAGCCAAAATTAAAAATACATCCTTAAATGTATATGTGTAACAATCACTTTGTTGTACACTTGAAACTAACATTGTAAATCGACATGTCAGTAAAAACTAAGAATTAAAAAAATATGTACTTAATACAAACACATCTATGATGGAATTTCCTTCTGTATTCCTAACTGATGGCATTTCCCCCTTCAAACTCCGTAGAAAACACTATCCTCAATTTGGTGTTATTATTCCTGTACATTTAGTTTTGTACTTTAACTACACATGTGACTCTAAATAACACAAAAAAAATGGTGGAAAGGTGAATCATGTTGCCAGATAAAGCTGACCAGTTAAATTTGAATTTCAGATAAAAAATAATATTTTTAGTAAAAGCTTGTCCCAAATATTGAATGAATATTTGTAATATTTGCAATGCTGTTCATGCAATATTTGAGATATACTTAGATTAAAATTGTTTATCGGAAATTCAAATTTAACTGAGTGTCCCATAATTTTATTTGATAAATTTGGCAGTTCAAAGGGTAAGTGGATTTGAAGTTCTGCACATGCTTGTATGCAGGAGTGGGAACTGGGAGTCAGACACAACAGCATGGGGACAGTTTCAAGTGACAGTAGCCTGATCGCAGTTTGGCCAGTGTAAAATTGAGAAACATAGTTCAATTTTAGAGCTATATAGAAGGTAGAAATGTCAAGATTTGGTGACTGGTTGAATGTGTGGCTGAAGAAGAGGAAGGAGTTAAGAATTATAAAAATGATATATAGGTTTGGCTAGTGGGAATGCTGATGGAGGTAAGTTTCATGTTGAGTTAGATACTCTCTTGAGGAATATTTAGACAAATCAATACAGCATGTAGTTGGATGTATCCTGGGACAATAAAGTGCTTTAACGTGAAACAGAACCAAGAAGCCATGGACACAAGTACACTCACCCTAATCTATCTATTCCATTTAATTTGTTACATATTTACCTATTGTGTCTTAACCTTTTCTTTTACTAAAATCCCTATTCATATCCTTGTTCTCTCTCTTGTTCCAAGCCTTAGTTGATGATCTAAAAATAATTTCGTTTACAAATGCTGCTCTTTATCTTCTCCTTTTCATTTCATATTGACTTGTCCTCTCATTATGGACTTGGCATCTTTCCTTCCACTCTCCCCGTAAGTCTGTGTGTTTTATCTGTCCCAGAGGAATTGCTTCCTTCCAGAACTTCCACAACTATTGGCTCTGGTTTCCTTGGCAACCTCAGCCTCTCTTATTTTTTTCTGATTACTTAGGACAAATCTGACTAAATCATTAATAATCACTGACCATAAATAGTAGAAGGAAAAATAGTGCTCAGCATTGTCTCTGCGAAAGGAAGTGTGCAAATTTAGAGGAAACAAAAATACTGAGACCTAGAGAGATGGATGTAAAACGTGTGGAGAAGGTATTGATTTACAAGTTTTGTTACAGCTGTACGATCTATCCAACCCAAATCCTCCAAGGCCTAGCTCAATCAATATGGAGTGTAGGAAATCATATTCTACATTATGATAAAAATATGAAATCCAAACCTTGAGAGGAGGAAAAAAAGATATAGCCTAAACTTGCTCTAATGTTTACATTAGAGAGATACTTGTATACAGTGTAAAGAAGATTGCATAAGATTAATAATTACCAATCTTAACTGTAGGTCTGTTGAAGCATTTATAAACTCTAATAGCAGGGTTTTATTATTTTATACAGCACATTCCATATTTCATGCTGTGCTACTACTGCTTTTATTAAATGAAGACACTAGGATGGATATTAAGTGTTTTTTTAAAGCTAATAATACAAATACACACATTTCCTCCAAAATTTAGAAATACCCATTTTTAGAACCAGGCTTAATCCTCTAGTCATTTTGGGGTGTTAGTGAACAGTAAGGCATTTAACTAAATTCTCATTGGAAAAGTTGAGACACTCACTTATCATTAGGTACCTGTTTCTGCTATTTAAAGCAAATCGATCACTACTGGATTCTTAGCCATACCAGGAGGGAAATTAAGAAGTGTTTGTCTGTAAGACCAGAATATATCTAGTAAATTCAATAGCTGAATTACATAGTTGAGTTGTTGGGTTGAATTCTATCTCTGTAACATTTGAATAAAAAGTAAATATGTTGTTTGATGGTGAAGTTACTCATTACTTACTGATATAATTGATCATCAACATATCTCATCATATGTAGTCCAAGACACTGTGATAACAACAGACCAGTTTTTTGCCTTCCCCCAAAGAAAATCCTACTTTAAGTCCCTGGATTTCTCCTGACTGCTTTTGCGTTTGTCTCCCCATCACCTATCCCACTTCATTCTCATTAAAAAACAGTTTTGCAGTTTGGAGGGCTTGGCCCCACCGCACCCGGCTCAGGGGTGAGTTCTGATTGGGCAAAGCTGATCAGGATAATCTCCTCCGCCACCGGATTTGTTCAGGTAACCCACGCCTGAGCCAATCAACACTCCCCCGGACTTGGGACTGGACAGGGTCCTCTTACGAATGTCAAGCGCCAGACTCGTGCGGTCTCGGGTCCTCCTTCCGGATCTGAAGGAGGAAGCACGAGGCCCCTGTTACCGCTGGCAGCCATCTCATGCCCTTGAGGGAAGCCGGCCTTTGGAAGATGCTCCAAACCTGGAGGTGCCCTGAGTGAGTCACTGAGAAGCTCACATGCGGTTTGGAGGGGCCACTCTTGAAGACGTATCTCTGTACCTTCTCTTACGTAAATCAATAAATCCCTTTAATTTAAGCCAGTTTCAGTTGAGTTTACTGTTACTTGTGAAAAAAAATTTTTTTAAATGGTATGTTTATTCTTGGGCCTCATATAAGAATCCAAGAAAGTAGTAAACTAAGGTGTAGTCAGATTAGAATTATTTAATACATTTATTTAGCATCTCATCACTTAGTTTACAGTTCTCTTGGTAACTTTTAGAGACTTTGGGGTTTTATGTTCTAATTGATTAATTCAGCAACTATTTATTGTTAATGTTAAGCATCCACTATTTCACTCTCTCTACGAACTGTGCACACAACAGTGATAAACATAATTTCAGTACTGAGAAAGCTCAAAGGGCTAGTTGATGAGGCTGACAGCAGGGATATCAATAAGCCATGCAAAAGTTAAAACGGAAAATCAGAAAGAAGGCAAAGGAGGGACACCTATTCAGAATGGTGGGGTGTTGGATAGGAGAGAAGGGGAGGAAAGTCCATGTGTCATTAAAATTCCTAAGAAGGAGTTACTAACTTCCGTTTTTGTGCCATGGACCTCTTTGGCAGTTACAGTGAAGCCCAGGGACCCATTTTTAGAACAGTATTTTTAAGCATGTAAAATACTTTGGATTACAAAGGAAATTTCGTGTATTGAACTAGCTATCAAAATATTTTTTAAAACAAATTTGGGTTATAGTAATATATATGCTTCTTTATTAACTCATTGAAGAATAAGATTTAGTGATGGACATAATTATTAACATAATTTCGAGATAGTGACGAATGTAAATGGTATTTTGAGTTATCTGCTGCAAGTGTAATATGATATGAAAATATCTGTGATTTCTTTTGGTTGCAGAGGCACAAGTACCTCCAATACTATTGTGGTTTGTGGCCTACATTCATAATAGAAGGATGTACTAAATTTTATTTAGAGGTTTCATTCAATGTAATTTCCTGGACCCTTGAATTTGATGCCAAGTTAAAAAAAAAAACAAAACCCTGTGGGAAGAAGAGAGAAAATTTGAACTAATTCTTGACAGACTGAAGGAGGTATCTAGGTAAATGAAATAGAAATTAATTTAGGACATATGAAATAGCATTAATGAAGGCATGGAGGTATGAGAGAGTGTACAGGACTGTCAGCAGATTGCTTTGGTTAGAGTGAAGAATGAATTTGGCATTGTGGTAGGAGGTAAGCTGGAAAGATTGGGAAAATCTCATATCTTTGGGATATTCACTGGTTGGTTGTACGTTATAGTGCTAAATGTGATTCTGTCTTAATGTGTTTGAAATCCTTTGCAAACTCTCTTTTGCCTAGCATATAGTCCAAGTTTTATAAAACTGCTCCTTATAATCAAGTCCTAGCTTTCCTTTCCAGCCTCATTTACCACCACTTTTCTTGCCACATACTATGTTTCAGTGATTCTCAAATATCATGCTATATTTATACATACTAGTCTCTTCATCTCTATTCATCATTTGGATGATCACTTCCTGTACCTCAGTTGCCTCATCTGTAAAATGGGAATAGTAGGTACCTCACCAATTTGCTGTGGGGATTAAATCAACTAGTTATTGAAACTTGCTTGGAACAATGCCTAACACATGGTAAGCTCTCTATAAATGATAGCTATTATTACTATTATCATAATTATTATTACCTATTATGTCTTTTCTACCTTGCCCAATTGGCCAACTCCTAAACATTCTTAATTATATTCAGTATCTTATAGTAATCTATAATAAAAAAGAATATGAAAAAATGTTTGTATATATATGTATGACTGAAACACCATGTTATACCCTTTCTTGTGTACAACTGACACAACATTGTAAATTGACTATACTTCAATTTAACAAAATGAAAAAAAAAACAAAACAAAAAATCCAGTATGGACATTACTTCCTCCAGAAAGATTTTCTGATCACCCAACTTTCATTTCCTCCAGATAGATTAATAACTTCCTCTTTTACATTATATTAGGATCTTGTATAGCTTCAATTCTTGTATTTTTCAGAATGTATTGTAATCTTATATTTCTGTATTATTTGTCCCCATTATATTATGAAACTCTTAAAAGTAAGGTCTGAATATTATCTTTGATGTCTATAGGTTTTTATTTTATTGAGGGGACACTTAGGAATTTCCACATTTGTCCGTGGTACTTTTAAATTCTGGATCCAGTGATCACACAGATATAATGGTAGACTATTTGGTATAAGTTTTTGGTATTAATAGGATTCTGGCCACTATTTCTATATACATCCTTTATATATTGGTGTTTTCAAGATTTTGTTCTGGACTGGACCTTAATTTCTCACTCTATACAATCTTAATTGGGGGAACTCAATGACTTCTGTGGCATCAATTACTGTGTAATGATATCTACTGGTTCTTAACTCAGATTTCTACCTCCTAAGGTTCATTTCCAAATATTCAAAATATATACCATCTAACTCCTTAAGGGTGAGCAACAATAACCTTCAATTCAATATGCCAAAATTGAACTCATTTTTAAAAAAATTCTTTAAACCTTCTCTGGCCTCAATCTTACTAACACGGTTTATGCTCTCATAATCTACCTGAATTATTGCATACTTCTTTTAATTAATTTATTATTTTTTCTAATTAATAAAAAGTAATACTTTCTCTTTGTAAAAGGAAATTCAAGCAATGCAGGGAATATGTGATTTAGCAATCTTATCTTCCAGAGAGAACCACTGTTTCCCGTGTTATGTATATTCTACAAGACTGTTACATGCATATATTAACACATTATTATTTGATTTATGCAGTAGTCTCTCAGTTTCCTTATCTCTAGTGTATTCCCCTTGTAATCTATGCATGATACATACTTTTCTAAAGTATAAGTTAGTAAGTGACTTTTCTAAAAGGCAGATTGCATCATCCTGTTCCCCTGCTAACTTTCCTGAAAGGCTATCCATTTCTGTAGGATAATGTCTAAACTTTTGGGATGATGTACAAAATCCTGCGTGATCTGGCCCCATCCTATTTCTCTAGCCCTGGAGTTAGACTTGACTGTGCTACATTCCACTTCGGAGGTATTGGGCCAGTTTTTTCAGCTGTCAAGTGAGGATTGAATATAATACTTATCACAAGGAAATAGCATATGAAGTGCCAAGCCTGCCGATGGTTTAGGGTTAACAATAAATATTGGCTCTTGTGGAGGAACAAAATGTTTTTGGATATGTGTGTTTAGTGTTTCTTGCTTTCTGAGTAGGAGGATCCTTTGAGGTGCAGATTGCTTGATGCTTGAACATAATTGGAACAATCCCCGCCCCCCCAACACAAGAAAGACAGAATAGGAAGAAGGGAAGAATGACATTAATTTGAATAGATTTGAAAGAATTTGGGAGGTGAAACCTGAGTGGCAAGGAAGGGTGAAGAGAGGATAGTTCCCACAGTTATTTTTTTGGACGGATGTATATGTGGGTGTGGGTGATGGAGGTGATAGTAAAGTTGGTTTAAGAAAGAAGAGATTTGAGAGAAGCAGTTATAAGAGTAAATGGATAGATAAGATATAAGACATTTAGGACGTTTTGCTAACTCCTCTCCCCTCTAGTTCCGCACAGCTTTGTGGACGTCAGATTTACGTTCTTTAGAATTTGACGCTGGGTTGAGGTTGGCCACAAGCTAATCCAGTGATATTCCAGTTACACGATTATTGTTTGCCATCCTTCAAGTCCAGTCTCCGTGCTTTTAACTCTGACGCCTGCCCGAAATCCATTTATCCATCAAGTATTTGAGTGACCTCCCGTCTCTCCGTCTGCTGAATAGCCTGTTTTCCAAGGTCAGTCCCTAATCTGTTTTGTGGCGACGTTTCTGACACTCCAGCACTAAAATTTGCTTATCCCTTTTTGTGTGTGCAACCCAGCGCACCTCATTCACTTCATTCAGACACGCAGTTTTATTTTGTACCCAATTTCATGAGAGTCTTTCCTCCTCTAATGAGCACTCTGGAGCCAGGAGTGGCGTTTTAGAAATCTACTAGCTCAGTGTATGGCACGAAGTAGATGCTTAGCAAATGTTTATTGAATGACTGTCCTGTGCATTTCAGTGACATCACATCCTGCATGCCTTGGGCGGCAGCCTGCACTCCTCAGCGGGAGGCCCAGAGGTCGGAGGGTTTAAGTCATTGTTTATATCATGCATCGAGTAGCTCAAGCTCAGACTATGGTTTCAGACGGTCCACAAGGAACGCGGCCATCAAGAGTGCCGGATCTTAGCTTCCCAGTTCAGAGATTCCACCTTGGGGCACACACGCCGCTTGAGAGGCGCCGGCGCTCGGCTACTCTCCGGGAATAGAACGTGCGAGGGAGGGAGGGGGCAGCTCACTTATCGCGGTGTTTCCTCCCTCCTCCCTCCCGGGGGAGCTCTCGCGAGAGAAGCCAGGGGAAGATGGCCGTGCTCTGTTTTTCCGTGTGAGGCAGTGGCGGCGGCTGCGGTGGTGGGGACCGGGATCCTGGTATCGTGGGCACCTGAACTCTAGCTCCCCCCAGCGAGCGCGCGTCCCTTGGTGCCTAGGCGAGAGCCGGCTCTTCTTCCTCCGGGAGATGCGTTTGTCCCGGGCTCGGGGGCGCTCTGGGAGTTCATGCTGCGCTGGAGGCTCCTGGCCACCGCTCTAATCGCCTTGTGCCGCCGCAGCGCCAGCTTCGTCGCCCGCGGTGAGCCTCCTGGATCCCCTCTCTGCCCCTGGTGGCAATGACCGGGGAGAAGATCCGCTCACTGCGGAGGGACCACAAGCCCAGCAAAGAAGAGGGGGACCTGCTGGAGCCCGGGGATGAGGAAGCGACGGCTGCCCTCGGCGGCACCTTTACCGGAGGCAGGATTGGCACGGGCGGCAGCAGCAAGGGCGGCAGAGCCTGTCATAAGATCTTCAGTAACCATCACCACCGGCTACAGCTGAAGGCAGCTCCGGCCTCCTCCAATTCCCCCGGCGCCCCAGCCCTGCCGCTGCACAACTCCTCCGTGACTACCGCCTCCCAGTCCCCGGCTCTTCTAGCAGGCACCAACCCCGTTGCTGTCGTCGCAGATGGAGGCAGTTGCCCCGCACACTACCCGGTGCACGAGTGCGTCTTCAAGGGGGATGTGAGGAGACTGTCTTCTCTCATCCGCACGCACAATATCGGGCAGAAAGATAATCACGGTGAGGAGTGCTTGCCCCTCTCCACCTCTCCTAGGTTGTGCTTCCCCAGGGCTCTGGAATCGTAGGCTTCTCTCAAACAGATCCTTCTTTCCTCTCCTTTGCCTATTACCCGAGCCAAATGCTCGTAAATCATGACCGATTCAGTAACAAGCATGCCAGTGGTCTGGGGATTGGTTCTTGTGGGTGCAAAGGAATGTTTCTTCCTTGCCCACTTCAAACTGTGAGAAGCTGTTTTGTTTATCTTTGAGTCAGGGCTTCAGTGTGTTGATTCTTGAATATAAGAAATTTTAGGTTGCCACTCTTCTAACCTGGCCTTCTTCCTTTGTTTTTAGAACTATGTCTTTTCTTTTTCTACCCGCCCCCTCCCCCCCCCCATCTGGAATTTTGAACGTCTAAATTGCCCACCTACCTTCATTACCCAGGTAATCCCAATTAGGCTGCCAACTGGTTGTGATTTCTACATGCCATCATGTTGTCTATTTTTTATTTTCTGCTTTTAGGAAACTTTGATACAAAGTGTCTACACTTTGCAAATGCTTTGGTTTCTGAAAGACAAATTTGTTGGCATTTGATACCTAGAGCAAGTAAAGTGACTGAGAAGCTACGATTTTGTTGGAGTTGAGTTTTTCCACTTGTTTTACATAGATAATTGCTAATAGTAATGTTTCATCTTGATGACGTGTGACTAAAAATAGTATTATGATTTCTCATAGTAACTTCATCATGTCCTATATGACAAAATATAATGTCATTTGTTATTCAAGGACTGTATTTCTACTTTTTGCCTTAATTTATTAGCTGAATTTTTTCAGTTTCTTCTAGAAACATAATGTGATTGAGTTGACATTTAAGCAACAGTGAATTTATTAATGAAAACTAATATAAACACTGACATTTTCGACATTTAATAGGTAGGCCATTTTAAACCGGGTTGTTGGCAAATACTGTTGATAGCTCTGCTTTTAACTGAACATGACTACTGAATACATTCAGTTAGGACACACTCGACTCTACAGAAAATAACGTAACACATTACTGAAATACTTACCTGTGGAGTAAGCTCTCTTAATTACATTGGACTCTAGGCTTCTTATCTAAAATTAGGGCAAAAATTGAGATTAAAAAAATGAGTAAGATTTCTGTTGGTTGTGTAATTCTCTAACGACTGCATTTGTATTATGAATTTACAGTATTGTAATAATATTACTACCTGTTATTTATCAAAATTCAAATCCCCAAAAATGTTCCTGAAAGCTGCACCCAGTTTTTCATTCCTACATTTAATTTATCTAACTATTTTACTATTGTTGCAACGAGCATAATATTGTTTGTTGATGGTAATTATATTATAACCCTTTGGGAAACAGCTTGTAGTGGAAGATGTGTTGTAGCTTTGTGTTATTTAGTTATTAGGAAATTTTTCACATTTTGTCATCGTAGAATGGTTTATTTTATGGCCATTGCCTTTAAAATAGAGTTCAGTTACCTTGAAATATACCTGAAAACAGATAAAACTTTCTTTTGAGAGGTGATTTCCTTTGAAAGGAGAGAGATGACTATGACTGACAAAGTATGATGGTATAGTATGTTAGAACGGATTTTCTTGGTTGATCACATAAGGTACTGAATTGCAGGATTATTTGGATTGCATATCTGTTACCCAGAATTTAGAAGTTGGTTTGTTAAAATAAAAATTGTGTTCAAAGTAATTAGAATCCTAAGTACCCTTAAACTTTTCCTTAGCCCACTGAAATTTTCCTTTTAAATTGTTTTGATATACCAAATGCTTGAATTGTACTTAGCTGCACTTACATTATTGCTATTTTTTTAAATTGAAGTATAGTTGATTTACAATGTTGTGTTAGTTTCTGGTGTACGGTACAGTGATTTAGTTATATATATGTATTTATATATTCTTTTTCATTAGGTTATTACAGGATATTGAATATAGTTCCCTGTGCTATATAGTAGGACCATGTTGTTTATCTATTTCAATATAGTAGTTTGTATCTGCTAGTCCCAGACTCCTAATTTATCCCTCTCCCACCTCTCCCCTTGGTAACCATAAGTTTGTTTTCTATGTCTGTGAGTCTGTTTCTGCTGTGTAAATAAGGTAATTTGTATCATTTTTTAGATTCCACATGTAAATGATATTCTGTGATATTTATCTTTCTCTATCTGATTTACTTCACCTAGTATGATAATCTCTAGGTCCATCCATGTTGTTGCAAATGGCATTTCATTCTTTTTTATGGCTGAGTAGTATCCCAGTGTGTGTGTGTGTGTGTGTGTGTGTGTGTGTGTGTTTGTGTACATTTACCACAACTTCTTTATCCATCCATCTGTTGATGGATATTTAGGTTTGCTTCCATGCCTTGGCTATTGTAAATAGTACTGCTGTAAACATTGGGGTGCATGTATCTTTTTCAATTAGAATTTTCATCTTTTCCAAATATATGCCCAGGAGTGGATCATATGGTAAGTCCATTTTTAGTTTTTAGTGGACTCTCCATACTGTTTTCCATAGTGGCTGCACCAAATTACATTCCCACCAACAGTGTAGAGGGTTCCCTTTTCTCCATACCCTCTGTTGCATTTATCGTTTGTGGACTTTTTAATGATGGCCATTCTGACCAGTGTGAGTTGATACCTCACTGTAGTTTTGATTTGCATTTCTTTGATAATTAGTGATATTGAGCATCTGTTCATTTGCCTGTTGGCCATCTGAATGTCTTCTTTGGAGAAATGTGTATTTAGGTCTTCTGCCCATTTTTTGATTACATTGTTTGGTTTTTTTGTTTGTTATTGAGTTGTATGAGCTGTTTATATATTCTGGAAATTAAGCTCTTGTCAGTTGCATTGTTTGCAAATATTTTCTCCCATTCTTTAGGTTGTCTTTTCATTTTATTTATGGTTTTCTTTGCTGTATAAAAGCTTATGAGTTTGATTAGGTCTCATTTGTTTGTTTTTGCTTTTATTTCTATTGCCTTGGTAGACTGCCCTAGGAAAACATTGCTATGATTTTTTTGCCTATATTCTCTTCTAAGAGATATATGATGCCCTGTCTTATGTTTAACTCTTTAAGCCATTTTGAGTTTATTTTTGTGTATGGTGTAAAGAAGCGATCTAACTTTATTGATTTGCATGTGGCTGTCCAGCTTTCCCAACACCACTTGCTGAAGAGACTGTCTTTTCTCCATTGTGTATTCTTGCCTCCTTTGTCAAAGATTAATTAACCATAGGTGTCATTATTGCTATTTTTGATGAATATAACCAGTGGTTCACATACCTGTGGAAAGTGTAATTGTTGTTTTCCCTGCAATATATGTTCTCATGCTGCAGTGAAGACTCCTAGGAAGAGTAGCTTCTATTTAATGTGCTACTTCTTTAATCTCCTTTTCCTTTGTAGCTGCATAAGTTCTCTGTTAGATTCCATTACTTTACTCTTGAAATTGTATTAACCTGGATACTTTATTTAGACTTTATAAAGACTTTCAAATTACAAAAGATAAATGCTTTTTAGTCAATGAACAAAAACAAGCTATATGTTATATTTGGACTGTTATAACCTGATAAGTACATAGCAGAATCATACACTCGTACAGGTGCATAGCAGAGCCATACAGTTACACCACATCATATCACATAGTTTTATATTCACTAGAAGTTCCTTCCACAATATGATGATATCATCATAGATACAACTTACTAAGTTGGTCAGCACTGTACTGAGTGTTTATGTGCATTATCACATTTAATTTTCACAATAAGCCTACAAGGCAGATGGTTTTATCCTTCAAATAAAGGTGAGGAAAGTGAAGCCTAGAGACACAAGGAAACTTTGCCAAAGTTGTATACTTAGTTTAAGTTCCAAAGCTGGCAAATGAACTAACAGCAAGGACTCCAAAACCCATGATCAACCTCTTTGTAAATATTTGCAAGGTTCAGGACCTACTATTTTGCAAAGTAGTCAGTTCTAATAATGTGTTGTGACAATTTACAACAAAGTTCTTTAATATACATTTTCTCACTTAGTCCTTGTAGAGAGATATTGCTGTTGAACAGCTCTAAGAGATTGTCTGTAGAGCCCAAATCTGTTACTCTTATTTGTTGTTTCTTTTTTAATGTATTGGCACAGATAAATGGGTGGCCTCATTCACACGGTAGTCCTTTATATATTTGACAAGCACTCTTATGTTCTCCTTATCTTCAAGTTAAACATTCCTAACTTTTGTATCCTTCATATGACATGGTTTGTAAAGTGCCAAGAATGGTCCCTGAAACATTGTATATACCGTATGTGTATTAAATAAGTAAGTGAAAATCTTAGTCATCTTCTTTTAGTGAAACTCTAGTTAGTTAATTCTTCCCTTTGAGGATATCCAGAACTAATCTTAAGCAAAGACAAAAAAGGAGACTATATTTATTGCTGTATGCAATACACATTTAGTGATGTTTTACTAAAGAGCACACGTTAAATAATGCACTACAAGAGTTTGTGGATTTTTAATACTGTTTTTTCTCACGTAAGTGGCTGTCTTTCCATTCTATCCCTTCTGGTGCTTACGTTTTTTTAACTTCAAAACAGGCCTTTACATTTATTAAATTTTATCTTGTTAGATTTGATCCTTTATTCTACCTACTTTGAAAGCTTATTGAATCCTAATTTGGTCACTGTTTAGCTCACTGTTCATTAGCTCTCTCAGTTTGCAGTGGTCTCTCAACTGAAGAACTTTTTTTTTTTGGTGTGTGTCTATATGTGTATTTACAAATTATTGTCAAATTGAATAGGAGCAAGGATAGAGCTTTTTCTTCTGTGGTAAAATGTTGGTTGAGTTTGAATTGCTTTTTCTCAGCCATCAGTTATTTTGAGGAATATTGTGTTTGGATCCAAAGATATCTCTTGAAAATAAGTTAAATACAGTAACAGCCATAACATCATATATATCTTGTGTTTAGATATGCGAGTGATTCTGACTCATGGTATATTTAGTAACAACTTTTTTTGGATTGGGGAAAAATTTACATTACATTAAGTGTACTCAAATTGATTAAACCTTTTATCATTAGTATATCTGTAGTTATATACCACTTTTTTTTTAGTATAGAATTAAAATTTAAGTCTAAGCCTTTTTTTTTTTTTTTTTTACATTGAGTTAAAGATTTTTCTGAATCTTTTTGCCATTGGTTGTTAAGCAAAGCATCATGGTGACATACTATTTTTTTTTATAGTTGATACTAATGATTTTTACTTCTTCACTTTTAGAATTGAGAATGCTTATGAAGTATGAAGTATATAGAAGACTTTCTCGATTCTGACTGTATTTTCCATATGTTAAACATGTAATTTTGTTTTTTCCCTTAATTGAGTTAAATATCCTTGGAAGTTAAGCACCTTATTTTGGTCATTAGTTAGACTCTTTCAGGTGCCAGAGTGATGAAAGTCCTTGATATGTGAGTTGCTCAAATCAGCCTTTCCTAGATGTAAAAAATTTCTGATCTATTCTGAGATTTGGCAGTTTTCTACTGCTTTCAAGTACAGTGTCTGCCATGTGACAAGCCATCTTCTCTATTCACAGTTAACTTTCATTTTTACTGAGTTGTAGTATAATCTTCTTGAAGCTGTTTCACACAGTCATTAGAGATTTCAAATTTAAGATAAAATTTAGTTGAGAGTATCCCTGCCAATGCAGGTAACTCAATGAAGTGATAAAGAAATTATCTTATGTTATATTGTCTAAAATCTCTGCCTGATGGCTGGCAGGTTTCCTCAGACAGGGATTTTGAAGTATCTTATATTCAGAAAGATTAAAAATGTACATTTGAAAATTGAGGCAATAGGATAATCTATTTGGTGCCCATATAATATGTTTATTTTGGCTTATTCTGTGTAAATTAATTTTTTCGTGTTGTTTTCTCTGCTTTGTTTTTGTCACTAACATCTTTATGATGAGTGATGCAAGAGAATAGTGCACAGTATGTCTGAGACAAGGCGACTATAAAGGTAAACTTTGCATGGCAATAAAAACCTTGAACTAAGTTTCAGGTGAACAGTTTTAGCCAAGAGGCACCTCTGATGTGAAACATCTCTGAAAGAACACTAGTAGTTTTGTATTTATCTGTTCTTGTGTTTTTATGGTCTTTTCTGAATTTTGTTTTTGAAAGGCATACCTCATTTTCTCTAGTAAAAAAAGTGATTTCTGGAGGCCGAAGATAGCCCATTAAAGTTTTCTGTACTGTCACTGGCTTCAAGAGTGATTTGGCTGTGAAATCTGTCACTCCCCTGATCTGTGGGATTGACTCAGTTGATCCTCATGATTATTTGAATGTGACTTTCATTCTTTCACATCTTCCTGCACGTGCATTTCTGCGTGTGCAACAGAATAGGACTGTCCTGGGGCTAAGTGGCTGTTTCCTGATGACATCATCATTAGCACTATAGAATGTGAACTACAACTTAAAATTGTGATATGAGCACATCTGCAGAGCTACCCCTGCAGACCTACCTACATGAGAGGGACGGAGGAATCCTCTTTTCCCATTTCCTTCACTGAACTACAATAGGAGTGGGAATTCTGATCTTCCAACTTTGGCAAAAAAGGAAGCAGAGATGAACATGTATGTTGTGTCTTGGCATCCTCAATAAGGTAGGAGAATTCTGGAGGACTTATTGGAGAATTGACTATGTCTGCTCCAAGTTAATGTCATTCTGAAGTCATAGACATCTAATGAAGAGTACACGGTAGTTGTCAGGATGCTTTGGGTTCTAGAAAATGAGTGTAGATTCTCAAAAGTTGGATGGAAGCTGGGCAGACAATATGTTCCTGTTCATATACCATTTATTTCATTGGGGCAGAGATGGAAGATCAGTTTTCGAGCAAGACTGAAGCATGTCAAATGGGGCTAGGGAAAAGGAAAAAGATCTTTTTTCAAACTGTTGAAAGATGATGAATGGTGTTATCAGGGTATGTGAGGTTTAACCGTGTGGTTTAGTAGCATTTCATCTGTTCCTGAGCCTGTTACTCTTGCTGATATCCCAGAGGTTATCTGCAAAATCAGAAGGTCATCTCTATGTTTGGAATCAGATCTGAGTTTGAAACTATGCTTTTCTACAAGCTGGTTTTTATGAAGTTATACTATTTACGTAACTGCTGACATAAGTAAATATATACCTACCTCTTGGGGGATTATAGTCTCAAATGGCAGACTGCATTTGAAAATATTTTAACTCTGAAAGCTCATATCATAGTAATATCCATTAATATCAATATCTTGCTCTCACTTTTGCTGTGAAGTACCTTCCAGCAGAGGACATTCTAATTTTTTTTTATAACAAGGTATAACACATTAATGTTTAAATGTGGGTGAAAGGGGCTGAAATTACAGCCCCTGCATCATTAATTGAAAATGTGAGCAAAGTAGGGGGCACCTGGACTTGAACTGGGGACCTCTTGATCTGTAGTCAGATGCCCTGCCCCTGAGCTGTACCCCCAGTACAGTATAGTTTTTGAGGTTTAGATAGGACTTCATTCAATTTTTATCTGATACTTGAATTTATACTGTCCGTCAGTCTGCTAAAAGGTTAGTTTATTTGGTTCTCTTGTAAGTCATCTTTAGTCTACTACTGGTGTAACTCAGGTCAGTATATTTGGATTCTTGACTGTAGATACCTATCAAGCATGTTAATTCATCCTCTCTTACTCAGCACTGTGCTGACTTCTGTAAATCTACGTGTGCTGAGTTGCATAGCTTCTTGGATATTGGTTGGCTTTCATAGAGAATCACGTGGAGACCTGCATTGTCCCGGGATAAAATGCTTTTTGGAGAGTAAAAACAGATTTTAACACTACTCTAATGGTTCTTTGTAACTTTTTTTTTTTTTGTTATTGTTCATTTATTCCTTGATTTAACATACACACACACACACACACACACACGGATTTAACACAAATCCTAATACTTGATAAACAGTGTTTTAGGTGCTGGGATTATAGCAGTGAATAAAACGAACAAAGTCCCTACTCTCAGGAAGCTTACATTCTAATGGGGAAAGATAAATAATAAACTAACAAATGTATGGTAATGATAAATATTATAGGGTAAAATAAAGCAAGTATTTAAAGTATATATAATAGTATTTAAATAAATAATATTTAAAATAAATAATAGTATTTAAAGACTATTCTGCTCAGATTGGTGTTATTACCAAATGTGATTTTAAAAATTTTGTTTAGTGAAATGTCTTGGCATTTGGAAGCTCTGCATAATTCAGTCAACCAGTATTTTTCAGGTTGATCAATTCATGATGTTTCAAAATCATACATTAGTAAAAGGTCCATTCAAAGTGCAAGGGAAACCAATGGATTTCGGTGTAACATAGTACAAAAAATTTAATAATATGGTTTTAGATTTCATACTGCAGCAAACCTTTAAGAAATGACCACTTACCGAGTTTTGATATAGTATCAAAGAATACATCTGATTATTTGAAAAGCTGTTAAAATACTCCTTCTTTCAACTGCATATCGTCTGAATCTGGATTTTTTTCATATACTTCAAATCAAAACAACAGTTTATACCAGAAACAGTTATAAAAACCCAGCTATCTTCTATTAAGCTGGACATTAAAGAAATTTAATTTATTTTAATTTTTAATTAAAGAATTTAGTATAGCACCATTTTTGTTGCTCTTTTTGTTTGTTTGTTTGTTTTTGTTTTAGGAAAATTGGAATTGCCTTTTTTCATAAAAAATTTATATTGAAATATCATGGGTTTATTGTAATTTTAAACTTAGTAAAGAAAATTTTAAAACAATTTTAATTTTTAATATGGTAAATGTCAATAAATTTATCCATATAAAGATTTTTGGGATCTTCAGTAATTCTTAAGAGTATAATGGGGTCTTGAGACCAAAAAGTTTGAAATCTGTTGATACAGTAAGAAGAATAATTTATGAGTATTTTAGTGTCATGACTCCCACAATTTCTAAATATGTAATTTTAGGAAATTACTTAACTATTTTTAGATTTATTTTTCTTAGGTGTGAAACAGGAATAATGTTTTTCTCACAGGGTTATGGAACAAATTAAATAAGGTGTATAATGTATACAGCATAGTGCTGGGCACATACTGTGTAATAGACGCCCAGTAATTGCCAGGCATTTGGTTGATCATTTCCATACTTTAACATTATAGTGGACTTAATGTTTCTGGAATGTTTTTCACTCACCTGACGAAACAGAGTTAGATTTTTGTTTACTACGTTAGCGCCAAGGCATCCAATTTCAGATTTAAGAGCTATATTTTGAAAAGTTGACAGAGAAGTTTATTTTAAGTTTCTCATATCTATTGTGTAACAAATTAGCTTAAGCAGCAGGTTGAGGACTTAGAAAACTGAGGAGATAATATATGAAGGTTCAAACTAGGATGCTTGAGCACTTGGTTTCATTGTACATTTTGTCAGTAAAGTAAATGTGGTTGGATAGATGATGATGATGATTTTGCATTTAAAATATTGAAATCATAGTATGAAATTTGGCATCCTTAATTGTAGTATGTATTTCAGATTATGTTCTTATCTGTAAAATGAGAATGATTAGATTGTTGAACTCAAAGTCATTTCAAAAATCTTTTGAAATTGTGATTAATTTGGACTTGTAATGGGAAGTTCATTTGTAACTCCAGTAGGTACTGATACTTTTACCCTTTCATCTGTATGTTCTTGGAGGGTTTAAGGAAACAAAGAGTAATTAGGTGTATAAATGCATTGACTTCTTCACCTATATGCTTAGTCTAGTCTCTGGTGGGTTCTACTTAATTTTTGTAATTTTTTGAATAGTTACTACATTCACATGCTATAAAATTATAAAAAGATATAATAGGATACAATGTAAAAGTAAAATTTCCCTCCTGTTCATCTTTACCCACCCAGTTATCCTCTTTGGCAGCAACTAGTGTTACCAGTTCTTTGTTTTCTTTTTCTGTTATCATTTAGACCATGGTACTTTTTTTTTTTTCCCCTTGAAAGATAGAGAAGTGAAGAAAGAGAGCTATTACTACCTTTTCTGCTGTTAGGACAGAAAAGGATATTAAGAAATTTACATGTTTGATTTTAAATGTCTTTCTCTTTTTTTTATTGTCAAATTTATATCTCCAGACTAGACTTCTTAGAGTTCCAGATTTTGTAATTATCTCCACTTGGGAATCTTAGAGATATTTCAGAATTTACTTGTCCAAAATGGAGTTGTCATTTTCCACTTCCCACCTGGCCATCCAGTAAATCACATCATTAACTATCCAGTTCTCAAGCCTCAGTCATTGGGATCATTCTTTATCTCACCCCCCCCACCCCCTTTACCCATACACATCTAATTGACAGATTCTTTTGAATCAGTCTACTTTGTCCACTGCTACTGTTGCCTGATAGATGCAACCAGTGTTCCAGGTTCTTGTCCCATCCCAGAAAGAATTCAGAGACAAGACTTAGATGTTAAAAAGGTAAAGTGAGGATTTATTAAAGGATGGATAGTACACTCTCAGGGGAGAGCAGGCAGGCTCAGGTGAGCGGCTGCCCTGAGTTTCTTCGGCAAGTTAGCTACATAGGGTGTGAAAATGAGTGGGCAGAATATTCATTGGGGAGGCAAAGGTTTGGGGTCGTATTCCCTGATTATCATCCCAACTCCACCTTCCCAAAGGGAGGAGGGATTTTTGTCCTTGTTTAGTCTGGATGGTAAGTGTCATGGCGTCAGTGCATGATGGGTACTTCTGATCTGCAAGGCTAATTTTATTGAAATGAGGGCGTAATGAGTAAAAGGTTACATTCGGACACTGGAAATTCCTGCCTTTTCTGACCTTTCTTTGTTGGTCTCCAGGCCAAAAGGTGTGGCTCCTTAACAGCCCAAAGATTCCAGCTTTTCTTTCTCTGCCCAGGGATCCCTGCTGCTCACATGATGTGTGGTTTCCTGCATTTGGCCTGTGCCCCTCCTTTCTGCCCAATTCCTGCCATTTGGTCTGTGTCCCCCTTTCTCTGTTCATATCTAGCTATCTGCCTGCTGTAACACTACCACTTTGAGATCAACCAATTTTTATTATCTTTCCCCTGGAATACTGCCCCAGACTCATAACTAGTCTCCCTATGTACCTTTCTATCCCATTCTTTGTGTGGTAGCAAGAGTGATCTTAAAATGTAATTTGTATCATTTCATATCCCTGCTCAAGATTGTTTAATGCCTTTTCCACTTAAAAAGTAAGTTCATATTTCTTACCATAGTTATAGAACCCTGCATGATCTGGCCCTTGCCTTCTCTGATATAATCTTGTACAAATCTCTCCTTTTTCCCTATGTCTGGCCATGCTTGTTTTCTTTCAGTTCCTTGAATATGCCAAGTTATTTCTGGCCTCTGCCTATAATGCTTTTCTTCTCATTTTTTGATTTTTTGGTTCCTACTTAGCTTTTAGATCTCATTTTAAACATTATCTTGTTAGATTTTCCTGACTTAAGTATCAGAAAGTATGTCTCCCTTTATTATTTTCAGTCTTAGCCTTTATTTTTTTTTAACACTTAAAATCTGTTTTGTTCTATTTTATATTTATCTTACTCTTCTTTATGAATATTAGCTCCACGAGGGCAAGAATTATTTCTGGCTTGTTAATGGTTGAATCTCTAGTGTCTAGCACTATGCTTCACACATAGTAATGTTCAGTAAATATTTATTGATTGGAAATGAATAGATTTTACTTCTAGGTGAAATGTTGGAGAAATAACAGAACCTATGAACTCTTCTAACTTTATATTAAAATACAATAATGAATCTAGAATCAAGTAAACTATATTATGAGAAATTAAGAGTAACATAATATGATTATGTATGGAAATTATATTGATAATTGACAAGTGTTCTGTCCTGGAAGCAATGTAACGTGATAACTGACAGGTGTTCTGTCTTGGAGGCAGTGTAGTGGGACATGAAACCCTTAGTGATTAGAGCATGGGTCTACAAACATTTCATTAAAGAGCAAGATAATAAATACTATAGGCTTGAAGACCATACCATTTGTTGCATGAAAGTAGCCATGAACAATTCATAAACAATCAGCATGTGACTATTCCAAGAAAACTTTATTTATGTCGTGTCCCTGAATTACACAATAAAGACATTTCTAATATAGGAAACAGATGGTAGCAGCAAGTTTGTGCCCTGCAGTAAACTTATCCCTTCCTCTTGTTTTTATTTATTGCTATCATTAGGACTTATAACAGTAGAAAAAAAGTTAAGCTTTTTCTGGTACCTTATTTTGAATAGAGAAATTCACACCAAAGAAGCAAGTGGACAAGAAAGCTTATTTTATTCCAGAGCTAGACTAACCTGGGTGATGGTTGTTAAGGAAAAAATAAGTCTGGCAAAAAGGAAGAGTTTTGCTTCTAAAATTATTGGGAGCATGGTAAGTTTTTACTGCAGTTTTAACAGCCTTACTTATCCCTCACTTCCTAATTTTTAAACAGCTTTATTCCAGTATAATTCACATAGCATACAACTAAACCATTTTAAGGTGTATAGTTAGATGGTTTTTGGTGTATTCAAAGTTGTGCAACCACACCACAATCAATTTGAGAACATTTTTATAACCTTAAAAGGAAACCGTGTATTTCTTACCTTTCATTGCTTCCTCCCCACCATTTCCCCCAGTGTAGGTTATCACTAATCTGCTTTCTGGCTCTTTAGATTTTATTATTCTCAACATTTCATATAAGTGGAGAACACAACATGTCGTCTTTCATTTAGCACATTATTTTTAAGGTTCATTCATGTTGTATGTAGCATGTATCAGTGTTTCATTCCTTTTTATTGCTGATTAATATTACATTGTATGGATATATCACCTTTACACGTTCATCAGTTAGTGGACGTTTGAATTGTTTCTACTTTTTGGCTATTATGAGTAATGCAGCTATGAATACTTGTATATAATTTTTATGTGGACATGTTTTCATTTTCGTGGGTGTATACCTTTTGCTGGGTCTTGTGGTAAATCTTTGTTTACCATTTTGAGGAATTGCCAAAGCACTTTCCAAAGTGGCTGCACTGTTTACTTGTCCAGCAGTGATGTTTGAGGATTTCAGTTTCTCCTCCTTGCCAGCACTTGTTATTACTTCTCTTCGATTACAGCCATCCTAGTGAGTACAAAGTTGTATCTCATTGTGGTTTTGATTTGTGTTTCCTTGATATTTACTGATTTTGAGCATCTTTTCATGGGCTTTGTGGCCATTTGTATATCTGTGGAGAAATGGTATTCATATTTTCCCATTTTTAAATTGGGTTGCCTTTTTATTGTTTAGTTATGAGTTCTCTATATATTCTGGATGTAAGACCCTTATAAGATACATGATTTGTAAAATACTTTCTTCCTCTGTGGATTGTCTTTTCACTTTTCTTGATGGCATCCTTTACAGCTCAAAACATTTTAATTTTGGCAAAATCCAATTATTTTTTATTGCTGTGCTATTGATGTAACCGAGAAGCCATTAACTAATCCAAGGTTACAAAGATTTATTCACCTCCCCTCCTTTTCCTTTAAAGAGTTTTATGGTTTTAACGCTTATATTTAGGTCTGTGATCTATTTTGAATTAGTTTTTGTGTATGGCACGATTGATTCATTGATTTATACTTCTGTCATTGTGCAAGTATATACTGTATTGATTACTGTGGTTTTTGTAGTAAGTTTTGAAATTGGAAAGTATGAGTCCTCCAACTTTGTTGTTTTTTTAAAGATTATTTTGGATATTCTGGGTCCCTTGAATTCTTATATGACTTTCAGGATCAGCTTGTCAATTTGTGCCAAAAAGCCAGTTAGGTTTTGATGCAGAGTGCTTTGAATTTATTGGGGAGTAATATTGTCTTAATAATATTTAATCCATGAACTTGGAATGTCTTTCCTTTTGTTTAGGTATTATTTTTTGATAATATTTTATGGTTTTGGGGTTGTAAGTCTTGCATCTTTGATTTCCATGAAGAAACTCCTCAATCTCTCAGCCATTTGATTTCTTTGTATTATTTAAAGTATTAGAATAGAGTCTTACAGTAAATTGCTTACATATCAGCTTTTTCTTTTATCTTCAGAGTTTAAAGGGGATTTCTGCTATTCATTCTCTTGAATGAACTGAGAGGAAAGTAACGATAATATGCTTGTCCTTTCCCATACTAGATCTGAATAAATCATTCCAGGATGGATGAGCAGAAAACAAAAAGTCCATTTGAGGATCTTTGAAATAAAAGAAGCATTGTTATAAGTATCCTGAAGATACTGTTAAGAATACTGTAAGAAAAGTTTAGAAAGTAATTATTTTGTTGTTTAGTAACATATAAAGCAATTTGTTTCTCTAAAATTGTTATATGATGATATGAAGAAAATAGGCCAAATTAAGAAAACACTGGAAATTTTAAAAAATGTAGTCACTTCATGAAAAATATCTAAATTAAATAAGTAAATAAAGTCTTGACAGTATAGAAAATTGAATGAGTGATGTACAAAATTAATTTGAAAGCAAAGACTGTAGTGGAAAAGGAGACAAAAGAATGGAGGTTATAGATACGTAGTATACCTGTCTAGATTTTATTTTATGAATAATATGTATTTCCAGAGAATAAAACAGAAAAAAATGGATCAGAGGCCATACCCAAAGATATTAAGAAGAAAACATTTTTGATCTAAAATTAGTTATTATTCTGAAGTTAGAGACAGCTCATAATGTGTTCCAGGGAAAATGAATAAAGAGATTCTGCATATCTTGGTGATATTTTAAAATGTAATGAAGCAGCCTACACACAAGTGAAAAGCACAGATTACTATTGAACTAAAATGGGTATCAGTTTGGCCTCAGACCTCTCCAATGGTAGAACATACTTGATATACCATCTTCAACTGTAGAATTCTTTCTAGCCAACTATTCATTTTCGAAAGTAATAGTAACATTATAGAAAATAGGCCAACCACCATGATATTCTTGAAAAATATTATTCAAAATATTATCCCAGATTGTAAGAGAGAAATTTAAATGACTAATCCAAGAAAGGATTTGTGCCAGAAAAGGGCTGATAATGAACATTAAAACCAGTTAAATATACCATAGATCAGTCTACTAATCATAGCAAATGTGGTTATAATCTTGAGAGACGTTCCCCCCAAAAGCCCCTTTGCTTCACATTTTGGAAGACGTGTATCTATAATGGGTAAGAAAAAGATTTATAATCATTGGGTAAATTAGTGAAACAAAAATGTGTATAAAGGAGAAATAAAAGTACTGACCTCTTTACAGTCGCATCAAAAACAGTAAAATACCTAGGAATAAAGCTGCCTAAGGAAGTGAAAGACCTGTACTGAGAAGACTGTAAGACACTGATGAAAGAAACTGAAGATGACGCAGCCATAAAAAATGAAATTTTGCCATTTGTTAAAACATGGATGGATTTGGAGGGTATTACACTAAGTGAAATAAGTCAGGCAAAGTCAGAATCTGTACGATATCACTTATATGTGGAATTGAAAAAATAAAGCAGACTAATGAATATAATGAAAAAGAAACTGACTCACAGATATAAGAGAACAAAGTAGTAGTTACCAGTGAGGAGAGGGAAGGTGGGGCAAGAAAGGGTTAGGGGATTAAGAGGTAAACTACTATGTATAAAATAAATAAGCTGTAAGGATATAAAGTACAATACAGGGAATATAGCCAATATTTTATAACTATAAATGGAATATAACCCTTAAAATTATGAATTACTATGTTGTACATCTGAAACATATAATATTGTACATCAAATATACTTCAATAAAAATGTACTGACCTCTATTTTTGTAAACGTAGAAGAGTGAAAAATGGAAATTTGATTGAGTCAGTGGTAAAGAAAAAGCTGTGAATGGCAAGATTCATTGCTAATAAAATTGAATTTGAGGTAAAATTGGTTTAAAAGTGCTAAGAGTATATTTTGATAAGTTATGATCATTAGTACTCAAATTTTTTTTGCATATTTATGCACTAATAGTACCAAAAAATAGAAAACAAAGTGTTACAAAGATGGAGAAAAGTTAACAAAATCAAAATAGAATTTCTGCCTCTTGTAATGATGAGCTAGGTAATTAGGACTAGTCTTTTTTAGAAGCAAGTAAGAACAAAATACTCTACTTTAAGGATATTGGTGATCCAACAAGATAGGACGGAATTACTGGGCCAACATCTGGCAGAAGATGGAAATCTAAAGATGTTGGCCTAGCATCGTATGTTTATTTTTCCTTCAGTAGCTTTTTTTGTGAATCTAGACGAAGTGATTAAGAGGCTGAGTGGTACTTTTGACAACCTCACTGAACTAAGAGGACAAAAAGATAGAGGTGAGGGCCTGCCAGGTGTGGGATATCTCTTAAACACACTGCTCTTTGGAATGGAAACTTGAAGAGCTGCACCTTAGGAATAAGGGTCAACTGCAGGTAAATCAGCTCTGATACAGGCTGAAGCATAGCTCTGAGTCATTTGTGAGGGCCAGAAAAAAGTGTCAATCCCTGCATTCATTGATCTAGTCTAGTACTCCCAGCTATGTGTCAGAAGCAAATGAAAGTATCTACAGGATTTGTTTCTTTAGTTTCAAAAGTTTTACACAGAGGGTTAATTAAATATGTCAAGCATATAGTTAAAGATGACCAGCATTATAGGGAAACTGGACAACATGAATGGAACCACAGAGAAACAAATAAGAAAAACAGACCCATCAGAGGTTCATTTATTGTAATTATTATTAGAGACTTTAAATAACAATATTTATTATGTTCTTGGGGGATAAGAGACAAGGTTGAATATTGAAGTGGAGAACTGGAAACTGTAAAAATTGAAATTATATGTTTGGAAAAGAACTAAATAGAAATTCCTAAGTGGAAAAATATAACTCAATTAAAAACTAAATAAATTGGCTTAATAAAAGTTTACACCCTGAGAAAGGCAGAATTTATGATCTTGGAAATAGGTCAAAAGAAAATATCTACAGTGAAAAATGGAAAGGGAAAGAAATTTTTTAAAAATTAGGGTAAGAGAAATTTTACATTAATTGAACCCCAGGAAAGAAGAGAGAGAATGGAGCTAAAGGAACATTTGAAGAGATAATTGCTGAGAATTATCAAAAATTGATGAAAGACACCAATTCAGAGATTTAAGAACTCCAACCCAAGCGGATTAAAAAGAGGATTCCATGTTGGAATGAAATGGCTGGGGGAAAAAGAAACTTCTGAGTTAACGTTACTTCCAAAAGAGCAATAGAAATTCCTATAGCTGACTTCTCAACAAACAGGAAACCGTAAGACCACACAGAATACTGAAGAAAATAACAGCCGATCAAGAATTATATACCCAGTACAATATCCTTCAACACTGAAGTCGAATACACATTTACAAACGAAAACTAAAGGAGATACTGAAGGATGTGTTTCAGAAGAAGGATGATTCTGATGGAAGGTTAGACAGGTAGGAAGGAATGAAGAGCAACAAAAATGGTAATTAAACCTGAATGGATATTGATTCTATAAGGTAAAAATAAAAACTCATGGGGCTAGATAACATCTGGATGAAGGGAATGAAGTTAGTGTTCTAAAGATGCTGACTTGCTCTCAAGAAGAGATGTGCCATTTAACATTTGACTTTGATAAAGGATGCATGTTGTAAACTTTAGAGCTATGCTGACTGATAGAAATACAATGCAAGTTACATTTATAATTAAATTTTCGAATAGCCACATAAAATAAAAAGTAGCTGAAATTGATTTTTAATACTATATTTAACTCAAAGTATCCAAACATTATTTTAATAACATCATGACCAATATAAAACATCATTGAGATCTTTTACATCCTTGTTTTTCATACTAAGTCTTTAAAAATCCCAATTTATGGCACATCTCATTTCAGACTAGCCACATTCCAGATGATCAGTAACTGCATGTAACTTCTATATGGGACAGTGCATCTCTAGAATAACTACTAAAAGAATAGTAAAATAAAAAAATATATATATATATACTTTCCACCCACAGATAAAAAAAAATGGAATAATGAAAATAATCAATCTAGAAGAAGGTAAGACAGATGAGAAAAAGGAACACGGAACTGGAAGGACAAATAGAAACTGGATAGTAGATTTAAACCCCAATATATCAGTAAGTAGTATAATATATGAAATTGAATTAAATGCTCCAGTTAAAAGACAGATGCTTTCTTACTGTATGAAAAAATACCTAACCACATGCAGTTGGAAACACATCTGAACTCTAATATGTAAAAGCTGAAAGTGAAAGGATTGAAATATATTTCATATAAATATCAATCCAAAAAACTTGATATAGTTGTATTAACATCCTAGTAGGTTTTAAAGCAGGAAACATCTGAGATGAGAGGTACTTTAAAATGAAAAATCGTTCAATGAACCAAGAAAATATAAAGGTTTGATTTGTACTTAATTACATAGCTTATAACTATATCAAGCAAAAATTGCTAGAACTATAAGAAGACATAGAATCCCCCCAATAGTGGGAAATCTTAACATTTCTCTTTATTTTTACCAACAAGTTCACACACACACACACAAAACCCAGGAAGGATATGAAAGACATGCACAACACAGACTAGATCTAGTAGGTTTAAATGAAATGGTGCACCCAACAACTGCAGGATACATGTTCTATTCAAGGATGCAGAAAGCATTTACAAAAATTGATCAGACTTGACCTTGAAGTATGTCTCAACATTTTCAGAGGACTGAAATTATACTGAGCCTATTCTCTGATCACAGTGCAATTAATCTAGAAATTATTAATAAAAAATAAAGATATATTAGGAAAAAGTGAAAAATCAAGCATCTAAGAATTCAAGAAGAAAAAGGAGAAACTAATTTGCTTAATTTCCCAGTTTGAGTCTATTTTACTCAAATAGCATAGAAGAAAAATAATAAAAGAGTGAGAATTATCAAATAAGAAAAACAGACATTAAGTAGCAATGTGCCAAAACTGTGCCAAAACTTTAAAAAGGTGCATATAATTAATAAGCTTCAGACTGATAAAAAAGAAAATACAAGTAACAAATGTGAATGAAAAATGGGTCATCTGCATAAATTCTGATGTCATTAATCAATTATAAAAGGATATTGTCAACAAACTGTATGCCAGTTAAGTGACAATTTAGATGACATGGAAAGAATCTTAGAAAATTTTAATTTCTTAAAATGAGCTCAAAAGAAATTAGAGAACACAAGTACTCTTGTCATTATTAAAGGCAATGAATCCATAATAAAAATGTTCACTCAAAGGAAATTAGGGCTAGATGGTTTTACAAGTGTATTCTTATAAACATTAAGGAAAAATAACACCCAAACCTTTACAGTTACATTACCTAATATGGAAACTGAGTTTGCAACCCTTGCCTAAGGTAATGCCTGTTGCATTTTCATGATGAAGTTTCTGTAACTATTGATATTAGTAAGATCTGTTGCTGTATATTCAGAGCTTTTTCTCATGCCTTTATTTACAAACGCTTATTACTGTCTTTCGAATGTCAGATGTGTATGGGAAGCATTTCATATAAGTAAATGGACAAAATATGTATCTTGTTATCCTGAGGTTAACATCTAATGAAGGAGACAGATGTTTACACATTTACAAATTGAAAGTACAATTTAGTGTTGTGAAAAGTGCTGTAATAAAAAGATAGGTAAAGAGGGCTTTGGGAACAGCAGAGGGACACCTGATTGCCTAGAGAAGACTTCACTGAGGAGGTGATGTTTGAGATAAGTCCTAAAAGGTAATTTTTAGTTTACCAGGCAGATGGGGAATATTTAGGAAGGATTAACAAAATATGTGTAAAATATTGAGAATCTGGCTAATTGGATAATTTATTGTATGCAGTTTAGATGAAATACAAGGTAAGGAAGTAAACAGGAGAAAAAAGGAAGGTAAGGACTTATTATCAAAAACCTTTTATGCCATGTTAAAGATAAATATGGAGTACTTTTCAGTCTTTTAAGTGAAACTATAACATGGTCAAGTTTTTGTTTTAAAATTATTATTCTGATATAGAGAGGAGATTGCAATGGGGCAAAACTGGAGGCAGGGAGACTGTTAAGAGGGTCGTTGCAAAAGATACTCAGGTAAGATGATGAGAGCTTAAACTGGAAGAGAGGCAGTGGGAATTAAGAATGATAGTCCAAAGTAAAGGCTTTGGTTTTGGTATAGTTAATGTTGAACTTTTGTTTCTGGTACTAATTTATTAACCCTTTTTTGTTTACTTTTTATGACTACTTTTTAGTTTTGATAAATTGTCATAGAATGTGGTTGCAAACTTATGTAATTATTTCAATATTTAGAAAAGGTGGAAGATGATCTTATTCTAGACCAGTCAAATTGGAAATTGATACTTATACATGTGGATTTTTTTTTTCTGGCACTGATCAGAAACAAAATAAATGTTTAGAATAACAAGGGGCTGTTTTTAGTAAATTGGAAAATGTGTATTTTCTACAGATCCACCTAGGCTTTAGCATTTTGGGACAGAAGAAATCGCTTTCCTTTGCAGTATACTGTATTCTTTTTTGGGGGGTGTGTAATTGGCATACATTATATTAATTTTAGGTGTATAACATAATGAGTTGATACTTACATATAGTGAAATGATCACCACAAGTCTAGTTAACATCCGTTACCATACATAGTTCAAAATATTTTTTTCTTGTGATAAGAACTTTTAAGATCTACTCATAGCAACTTTCAAATTTGCAATATAATATTACTAATATTACTAACTATAGTTGCCATGCCATACATTGCATTCCCATGACTTATTTATTTTTTAATGGAAAGTTTGTACCTTTTGATTTCCTTCACTCCTTTTGCCTACACCCTGCTCTCCATCACTGGCAACCACCAGTCTGTTCTTAGTATATATAAATATAAATATAAATATAAATATAAATACATATATATTTAAAAGAGTCTACATATAAGTGACATCATACTGTTTTGATTGCTTTAGCTTTGTAATATAGTTTGAAGTCAGGAAGCGTTATGCCTCCAAGTTTGTTGTTCTTTATCAAGACTGCTTTGGCTATTCAGGATCTTACAGGTGTATTTCTTTTACCATGAAGTAAAGACTTTTGCTGAAGACTTTGAAGACACTGAAAAATTTCAGTGACCCACAGATAGTTTCTCATATGGTATCAGTGAATGATTTATCTTTAAACTTTTTCTCAAGCATTTTCATTTAGTGTTTGAGCTGAACATGATGTTAGTTTTTAGTAGAAAAATTATGCCTTACTAAAAGTTCCTTATACAGAAAATTGAGAGTCCCTAACCTTACAGATTTTTTTTGACAATAGAAAAATCACTGACATAATTTTGTTGTTTTTTAGAGTTTTTCTTTAGTGTTTTTATGAAATAGGTATATGATTTCAACATGAGAAGAGAGAAAAATCAGTTTTACTAACTTCATATATGAAAATATCTGTAGTGAAAAACTTTTCTTCATTGCATGTTCCATATTGAATTAGCAATCAACAATGTTTAGATACAAATTTTTTTCATTTGCCTTGTCATTTTTATTCTTACCCATGTAAATTTTTAAAAATAATGTAGCATTATGAAAAGATAACTAGTTTACTAAAAGGTGTGAAATTTTGGGGGGATTGAATTTTGTCTTTTTGAAAAATAGTTTATATTGATAACTTGGCAACTATTGAAGCTTACTTGAATAGTATTGTGAGCAAAACTTCTTTTCTGGGGTCATACTTCAAATGCACATATGGTTATTAACAACCTGTATTATAGTGGTTTCCATATCTCTATTAGGTTGAAGTCTGAGGAATGAAAACTGGAATGTGTATTGCCTAATCACTAATGGAAATTTGTACTTCAGGTTTTTATTTCTGAAAAACATACTGTAAATTGTGCCCCTAAGTTGTCTTTTGTTTTGTTTTGTTTTAAGACCAAGAAATTTACTTTAATCTAGGCTTTAAAAAATTACTTACAGAGAAAATTTAAATTTAGTGAATTTATTTATGTCTCCTAAATCTTGCACAAAATACTATCTTGTAGATCATATACTACCTTGTAGATCATATACAAGTTTCTTAGAAAAAGTAATAAAAACTTGTTTTATCCTGTGTATGATTTCTTTATAAATGTATAGATAGCTCTTTTTATTGGCAAAAATTGTTCATTTGGTAAAAATGTAGTATCTGAAAATTAGTATACATACATTTTATTCGGTAGCTTTATTTTCAAATATTACTGTAAGCTTGCTTTATTTTATAATCAAGAGGTTTTTAGGCTATAAGTGTAACTTGGGGTATCATTTTGAAATTAGATTACCATTCTATAATATCAATTATAAGATATAGTTCAAACTCTAGAGCATAACCTACAAGTCCTCGTTAATTTATCTTTGCTCAACTTTCCAATTTCCTTATTGACTTTCTCCTTTAAGCTCTTTACCCCTAACCATAAACATTGTGTTTTATTTTGTTTTGTTTCCCAAATATAGGCTGTTTTTGCATTTGCATGTAATTTGGGGGAACTTTTTTTTGACATGGAATTCTGATCAGGGTTGCTTTGTTTACCTACAAATTTTTAACCCATTCTTCAAGACTCATTTTGGTGTAGTCTAGCTTCAATGTTTAACTCTTTCTGCATAGGCAAAACTAGGTGCTCTGCCCTGTATTCCATTATCATATTATACTCCCTTCTATTCTAGTAAATAATAGCAATTATTTATTTTCATATCAATCTCTAACAAGATGTCTGAACAACTTGAGGACTGGGATTGGATCTTATTTATATTCATCAGCAAGGTGGAGTATATAATAGATGTTTAAACTGTGTTCTGAATGAACAAAGAATGATGTAATAGAGAAGTTAGCAGAAAAGGAATCTGTGAAATGTGGAGAAGAAATCCCAAAAGCAAAATGGATATCTTTTATGAGGGGTAGATGGGAGAGAAGTAAGGACACATTGTGTTTAGAAACCATGGGATCCTCTGACTTTGACTTTGCCACATAAGCAAGATCATTTTGTCGTCACATTATTTTTGTTTAAAGCTTGTCAGTGAAATTTTTGAAGTAGCTTGAAACACTTAAATAATTTTTCTGATGATTTTACACTAATTTATGTATTTTTTTTATTTTAGGAAATACTCCTTTACATCTTGCTGTGATGTTAGGAAATAAAGGTTAGTAAATACTTTATTTTTTATGTTTAACTTCACTCATGTGCAGTCAGTTTTAAAATTTAAGATGATTTTTGTCTTTTGAATTTTAAAAAATTAACCTGATTATTCGATGTGCCAATTGAGTTTAAGATTCAGTATATTAAAAATTACAAATACTTTCTCATCTTCCATAGCACTCTTTTCAGAGAGTTAGTGGAAATCTAATACTAACCTTTATGCCTTTTGAAACTTTTTAGTTGGTTATTTTATCAAGCAAGTATTTATAATTTCAGGAGATTCTTAATTCTGAATATTAAGTTTGATTGATTATTATAATAAACTTAATATTCAAATAATTTTATAAGATTCTTTAATATGGACAGTTTTGTATATCTAAACTCATATTTGTAGCCTTTTTTATAGTAGATGGTTATAAAAACTTAGTACTTGTTTATTCTTCAAAAAAACACACAACTCATAGACAGGTGATTTAAAAGATCTACTACTTTAAGATTATTCCTAGATGCAACAAGTATTAGTTATCTGAATTCCCAGTAATCCTGGAAAGTGAGGATTCCAGATAGCTGATTGGCAACCCTTTGAATGCTAGATTTTTAAATTCTGGATGTGTTCGATAAAAATCTTTGGAAAACATATACTTTTGAATTCTTTTATTTGTTTGTTTGTTTAGGGGGAGATAATTGGGTTATTATTTTTTTAAACTTTTTTTTTATTGTGTTATAGTCATTTTATAATATTGTGTCAAATTCCAGTGTTAGAGCACAATTTTTCAGTTATACGTGAACATACGAATATTCATTGTTCGCATTTTTTTTCTCTGTGAGCTACCACAAGATCTTGTATATATTTCCCTGTGCTATACAGTATAATCTTGTTTATCTATTCTACATATGCCTATCAGTATCTACAAATTTCGAACTCCCACTCTGTTTCTTCCTACCCACCTCCTCCTTGGCAACCACAAGTTTGTATTCTATGTCTATGAGTCTGTTTCTGTTTTGTATTTATGTTCTTTTTTTTTTTTTAGATTCCACATATGAGCGATCTCATATAGTATTTTTCTTTCTCTTTCTGGCTTACTTCACTTAGAATGACATTCTTCAGGAACATCCATGTTGCTGCAAATGGTGTTGTCTGTTTTTATGGCTGAATAGTATTCCATTGTATAAATATACCACATGCTTCTTTATCCAGTCATCTGTTGATGGACATTTAGGCTGTTTCCATGTCTTGGCTATTGTAAATAGTGCTGCTATGAAAATCGGGGTGCAGGTGTCTTTTTGAAGTAGAGGTTCCTTCTGGATATATGCCCAGGAGCAGGATTCCTGGGTCATATGGTAAGTCTATTCCTAGTCTTTTGAGGAATCTCCATACTGTTTTCCACAGTGGCTGCACCAAACTACATTCCCACCAGCAGTGTAGGAGGGTTCCCTTTTCTCCACAGCCTCTCCAGCATTTGTCATTTGTGGACTTTTGAATGCTGGCCATTCTGACTGGTGTGAGGTGATACCTCATTGTAGTTTTGATTTGCATTTCTCTGATAGTTAGTGATATTGAGCATTTTTTCATGTGCTTTTTGATCATTTGTATTTCTTCCTCGGAGAATTGCTTTTTTAGGTCTTCTGCCCATTTTTGGATTGGGTTGTTTGTTTCTTTCTTGTTAAGTCGTATGAGCTGCCTACATATTATTTGTTGGTTTCATTTGCAAAAATATTCTCCCATTCCATAGTTTGTCGTTTTGTTTTGCTTATGGTTTCCTTTCCTGTGCAGAAGCTTAGTAAGTTTCATTAGGTCCCATTTGTTTATTCTTGCTTTTCTTTCTATTGCTTGAGTAGACTGCACTAGGAGAACATTTCTGAGATGTATGTCAGATAATGTTTTGCCTATATTTTCTTCTAGGAGGTTTATTGTAACTTGTCTCATGTTTAAGTCTTTGATCCATTTTGAGTTTATTTTTGTGTATGGTGTAAGGGAGTGTTCTAGCTTCATTGATTTACGTGCTGCTGTCCAGTTTTCCCAACACCATTTGCTGAAGAGACTGTCTTTATTCCATTGTATATTCTTGCCTCCTTTGTCGAAGATTAGTTGAGCAGCAGTTTGTGGGTTCATTTCTGGGCTCTCTGTTCTTTTCCATTGGTCCATATGTCTGTTTTTGTACCAATACCACGCTGTTTTGATTACTGTAGTCTATTGTCTGAAGTCTGGGAGCAGTTATTCCTCCAGCCTCTTTCTTTCTCTTCAGTAATGCTTTGGCAATTCTAGGTCATTTGTGTTTCCATATACATTTTATTATGATTTGTACTAGTTCTGTGAAATATGTCCTGGGTAATTTGATAGGGATTGCATTAAATCTGTAGATTGCCTTGGGCAGTATGACCGTTTTTACAATATTGATTCTTTCAATCCAGGAGCATGGGATATCTTTCCATTTTTTTAAGTCTTCTTTAACTTCCTTCATCAATGGTTTATAGTTTTCCGTGTATAAGTCTTTCACCTCCTTGGTTAGATTTATTCCTAGGTATTTTATTACTTTGGGAGGTATTTTATTACTTTGGGTGCTATTTTAAAGGGGATTTTTTTCTTTACTTTCTTTTTCTGTTGATTCATCATTAGTGTAAAGAAATGCAACTGATGTTTGAACATTAATCTTGTAACCTTATTTACTTATTTTTAATGGAGGTGCTGGGGATTGAACCCAGGACCTCGTGCTTGCTAGGCATGCATTCTACCACTGAGCTATACCCTCCCCCATGAATTCTTAAACAGGTTAATTTTTGTTAACACTTTTCTTTCTGATGATATAGAAAGTATCATTATTAACATCTGTTATTGTTGTATAGTGTAATATAGCTGTTGTAATATAGTAATATAGCTGTTGCTGTAAACATTTGATCTGAATGTATGCTGATCTGAAGGATGTTACTAGAACTTACTTTGTTGAAAAACAAAATTCTTTTGCTAGCTTGGTTTTTAAATTCATATGCTTAAGTGAAACACATGATTTGTAGGAAATTTTATTTTGACTTTAATACTGTATAAATTGGGGACTCAAATCTTTATTTAGTTATGCTTTTTTTTTTTTCCTTCTTACAAGGAACAGATAGACTCATTCAAGTAACTTCTAAGTAAAGAGAGATCATTAAGAGGCTACATGTTACAGAAATTTAAGATATGGGGACTAACTCTATCTCCAGAAAAGCAGCAACCAAGACAATTTGGGAGATCAGCCTCCTCCCTCCCTTTCTCTTCTCCCTTCCCTTCTTCCCCTCCTTCCCTCCCTCTCTCCCTTCTTCCCTCCCTCACCCTCTCCTTTCCTCCCTTCCTTCTTTCCTTCCTTCCTCCCCCTCTCCATTCCTCCCTCTCTCCCTTTCTCCACCAAACTTCCTCCTCCCTTCCCATCATCTCTCTCTCTCTCTCTCTCTCTCGTGGTGTGTCTGCTGTTCTTTCTATGTGTGTAATAATCTCCCTTTTCTTGATTGATTTTTCTCTGTTTGCTGAAATTGAGCATATCCCAAAATAACTGTTCTAGGATCCAAAGTCTTCCTGACTTTCTGATTTCACTGTTCACCAAGTAGTTCAGTTTCTTAGGTTCCTGAATTTTTGAACAAAAAGT
Source organism: Camelus ferus (assembly GCF_009834535.1). Taxonomy (NCBI): domain Eukaryota; kingdom Metazoa; phylum Chordata; class Mammalia; order Artiodactyla; family Camelidae; genus Camelus; species Camelus ferus. The sequence continues at coordinate 52,353,358 of NC_045708.1, read as the reverse complement.
TTGATTGGTTTATTTCATCTCAGGCCAAGTCACAGTGGATGATTGACAGTCTCATGAATTGTTTTTAGGATATGTATTTACTCTTGTGAAACTAGCTTTGCTATGCTTTGAGGTGAGAGTTGGGGGTAGAAGAGGAAATCAGGAATACAAGAGGAGGAATATGTAGTTTAGCAGGAATATGGGCAGGTCAGGCCATGGTAGTCATCTCTGGTGTTGCTACATTGGTGAAAATATGTCAGGTGCAGTTGGCTAAATCTGACCAATAAAAAGTTTTGCTTTCTTTCAAAGAACATTGATCAGAAATTTAGAAAATAACTGAAATGTATTCCTCATTTACAATATACAAGGTGCTTTTTTTTTATTGCTGTATGTGTACTCATTTAAAGCAACAAACATGTAAGGAAGATACTATTATTATCCCCATTTTACAGATGAAATATGTAGTGGAAGGTAAAACATCTACCTTATGCTTAATTCTGTAGATCAGTTTTACATTATACTCTATTCTCTTTTATTTTAGAGATATAGTATACCGTTAGTGATTTCATTGTTGAAGGGCACTTTCTGTTTGTATACTTGTTTGTAAAAACAGTAAAAATCCCAGGGCATTCAAATATTTGTTGATTGAATTAAAGAGCTATCCTATGACTTGTACACTTTTATTTATTTACTTCTGTTCTCTCACTCATGTTAACCTACTGAATAACCTTGTTTTTCACCATTGAAATCTGAATTTCTGGGTCCATTGACCATGTTGGTCATGTTGACTGGGGAGTTTTTCCAACTATGGCTTTGAGTTGAAATGGAGAAGAACATTATGCTTAAGATTTCAGGAATCTTTGGGAGATGGAATAGAAAAACTAATCTTTAATTCTTATCCTTATGGTTAGGTATCAGAGAAGGGTTCTTCAGACCAATTGCTGCAACTTTTAATATATTCTCAGTCTTTTTTGAATCTGCAGTTTTTCTTTTTCTTTTTTTTTTTTTTCTGAAATAGCTTTAGGATTAGTATGATTTTTCACTTTCATAAGGATCTCTCTGGATATTCTGTTTTGTTCCCAACTGTCCTATTTATTTTATTGACTCTTTATATTTTATCACCCTTATAGCTCTTGTGCACTTATATGTGATTTCTGTTCATCGGAATTTCTTTTTCTTCAGAATTCTCAAGTCCTGACTTCTTTGTGGCACATTTATACACTCTTTAAGCCTTAGTGTCTGGTTGTTAACTACCTTTTTTTTTTTTCTTATTCATTGTTAAAATTACTGAGAGGAGACATTTGATTGATCCAGTTTTTTTTTTTTAAATGTGTGAGAATATATCATAGGTCATTGGCATATCTGTGGTTATCTGACTTTTTGTTAGTTGCTCATTTTGTCAGTTGAGTTGTGACTTGTGAGTGAAGGGCCTGTGGCAGGGTCTGTAGAATATCAGAAAACGTAGTTGACATTTCTAGCACATATATAAATCATACCAATCCTGTATCTTAGTTTACACAGTTGAGATACTGCATTAGATACTGTTGTGCATCTTCCTTTTTAATATTTTTAAATTAAATTTTTTCTTTAATGATTTTTAGGATATTATTACATACTTATTGAAACAACTGAAATAGTACAGTATAAAGATATATATAAAAGCTTCATTCCTCCTATTTTTTTTTTCTGATGTAATTAACATTAATAGCCTAGAGGGTATCCTTGCACACTTTCCTTACTTATAACACAGGGGCTTTGTTTTTCCTGAAATTGAATCACTACGTATAATATTTTACCTTATTTTTCTTTTAACTCAAAAGTTTATCATGAAATACTTTTGAAGTCTCTAGATATCTATCCATGTTTGTTCCCCAGCTTCTTTCTTTATGCGCACATACACACATATTTACATAAAACCCCATTACATAAAACCCTTCTTTAGTGGACGGTCCATTTTATTTATTTAAAAAAATTCTTTTTAACTAGTCTTTCTGTCATCTTCTCTGCTTATTAACTACCTTCTCCCATTAAACACGGTAACCCATGTTAACAGCCTGTTGGATAATCTTCCATTCTTATTAATATACAAATGTCTGTGTATGTATCTCAACACACACTCACATATGTAGTTTTTTAGTTATTTCCTTATGAAAATATGGTTGTGTTACACTTCTTTATTGAGCAGATATATCATTTAGCAATACAATGTGGACATTTCTTTCACTCTATAGGGATGGCTTAAATTCATTCCTATTTTAAAAACTTGTGTTTTTTTAATTCCTTTTTTCTTTCAACACTTTATTATGAGCAATTTCAAATATAGAGAGAAACTGAAAGATCATCACAATGAACATTTCAAATACTCTCCACCTAGCTTCAACAATTGTTAACATTTTATATTTGCTGTATCTTTCTGTTTATTTTAGTATGTTTTGTATATTATTATGTATTGCTATTCCATCTGAAATTAGATGTAGGCATCATGACATTTTTATCACCAAGTACTTCAGCATACATCTCAAAGAATAAGGACTCTCTTCTTCATAACCATAATGTCATTATCACATCTAAGAAAGAATAGTATTGTTATAATGTCTGGTATCTAATCCATATTTTAAAATTTCCAGTTCTGAAAATGTCTTTTAAGGGTGTTTCATATTTAAATCAAGGTCTGATTGAGGTTCACGTATTACATTTGGTTGTTATGTCTCAAATGATCTAGAAAAGCTTGCCCACCTTTTTTTTCCTCTCCTTTGCATCTGACTTTTTGAAGAGTTTTGCCCAGTTAATTGATAGAATGTCTCGATCTTACCTGATTATTTTCTCATGATGTTATTTAATTCGTTCCTTATACTCTATCTTTTCTGTAAATTGAAAATTATCTATAATGCCTTGATTAGATTCAGGTGAGACATTTCTGGAAAGAATACTGCATAGGCGACATGTTGCATTACATTAGAAAACACATAATTTTAAGCTATCCCACTATCACTGCCACTAAGTTTTGATCCCTTGTTTTAGGTGATGATCCCTAGGTAGCTCTACTATAAAGGAACATTTTTAAACCTTTATTAAGTAATCTTTGGGTGATACTTAATTATCATGTAAATGTCCTATTCCCCAGCACATGGTCTTTTACCTAGTGGCTTTAGCATTTACTGAGGACCTTTGCCTATATCAGTTATTACATTGGGGTTATAATGCGCTGATTTTCTAGTTTTATCATTTCTTTTACATTTGTTAACTTTCAGTCTTTACTATAAAGAACTCACTACCCTCTCTTATTTTCTGATGTTATTATGTGCCTATCAATTATTTTTTGTTTAATGAGTTATAACTAGTCATTGTTTTTGATGCTCAGCTTTTCAGGTTTGGCCAGTAGCTGATCATTCAAGTGTCTCCTTTATCCTTTTGACTATTCTTTAAAGATGCCCGCCTATTACTCCAGTGATGTAGTTGGATCATACTTTAGTCAGTCATTCCTCCATGATGCATATTCATATTTGCCATTATAAATAATGCTAAAATAAACATTCTTGTACACATATTTTTGTAAACTAGGGGTATTTTTTAAACATATCTATGAAATTTCTGCATTTATTTTACTTTTTTCTAAGTATAACTTCCTGCTGGTATATATATTCCTTTAATTACTAGGAATAGTGCTAGAGTAGTGTGATTTTTCCTCCACCCTAGCTCACTTGCATTACATTATAACTGTCATAACACCCTTATTTCCTTCAGAGCACTTATCATTATCTGTTTTTTTTTTTAAATTATTAGTTTATTTAATTATATTTTAACATAGGATGTAAGCGCTCTGTTACAAGATCTTATCTTTCTTCTCATGGCTTATATCCAGGACTTAGTACTTAGAAGTGGCATATAATAAGCACTTGATAAATATTTCTTAAAAGGCTGATTGAAAGAATGAATCCTTTGTCTTGGATAGCTATCCTAAATTTCCCAGGAGCCTCAGTTTCAAATTTTTTCTGCCTATTAATATGCTTTTTATTTTTAATTTTTTAAAAAAGATTTCCTCAATCTATACGAGGATCTATACCTTAGACTTTTTTCTTTTGTAGAAAACTTTTATTCTTACTGTCATATATTATGTTCTTATTTTAAGACTAGGCTCAGATTACCAAGTATCCTCAATGTTAAATGTTGGAAATGCCCCAGCCACTGGAGTTGGGAACAATAAATATTATATAAACAAAATAATTAAAACCACAAAGTCCATTGATAAAATACCATGTACAGTAATTTTCCCATGAGTAACTGGAAAAGTTGAGAGCAGTGATTTATACCCACCACCCCTGAACTTATCAGCCAGGATCCAAGAGACCTGAGATCCCTCGGTGCATCCTAAAATAGCCAGTGTTTTAAGACCATTATCCTGAGCATAGATTTTTCTTATATGTAATTATTCTGTCTCTTGTGGCATAGTCTTTAGGGTTCCCCTTAAGTTTCAGTTGTTGACTGTGCCTGGGCTGGGTGGTGAGCCAAGACTCTTTTTGATGACTAGAAAGACTGTCCAGATCTGTCCTTGTGATCGTAAAATAGATTTTTGCCACTTTTGGTTGTTTATCTGAATTAAACGAATTGTAAAATTTGAAAAATAAAGGTTTATGGAAATTAGTGATCCTTTTTGGAAACACTTTTTTCCCCTGAAATAAATAATGGGCTTTCCATTTGACCATACAGACATACGAATCTTCTTTTGGGTCTTAATAGTAGAAGTTTTTATGTAAATTACTCTTAAAGTTCTTGAGTTTTCTTTTAACGCATGGAAACATTCTCAAAATACACTTGGGAACACTTATTAGGGAACATAATAGTTTCATTGTAGAGAGGCCCAGTTTATTTTTAGGTAATAGATACTTCTTAAATCTAAGGACTAGAAATAACTTGGTTTAGATACATAGGAATTTATAAATTTAATTCTCTGTGGTACAGTATTTATTTCATAGATCTATTTATATTAATCTGATTTCTTGAAATTTTACATGATTTTTTAATTTAGAGATTCAAAAATTGCATGATGTTTGATGTTATTACCATTTTATGTTTCAGAATGTGCCCATTTACTTTTGGCTCACAATGCTCCAGTAAAGGTGAAAAATGCTCAGGGATGGAGCCCGCTGGCGGAAGCCATCAGTTATGGAGATAGACAGATGAGTAAGCAATATAAATTACCATTGTTGATATGTATTCTAAAACTATGAAGTGACACATTTGATATTTTTAATTGAGTGTAATTGTCCATACCAGGAAAGGTTTGAAGTTACTTATTACTTACAAACATATATGAATTATTCATGACTTAGGAACTTAAACAAAAAGAATCATGTTTAAAAGTATGTCTATTACTTTTTCTTCTTTTACAGCATTCTGCCCTACTTATATTTTTCTATTTTTTTATTCATTCAGAATGAAGGACTTTTTAAAAACGTTGAGACCTGACTGTCCTTTCTGGCAGCTGCTTAATTACTTGGAAGATTAATTGAAACTGAAAATAATCACAGTGTTATTACAGTTAGTGTCTGTTTTAATTGCTGGGAATAGTCTTTGTTGAACATGAGGAACAAATTTGTCTCTACTTTGTTTTAGTCTTTAAATGAGAATTTCCCAAAAAGTCACATAATTTTTTATAATTTATAAGTATTCAGTTACTCCACTTTCCCTCCTTCCTACCTTTAATTTTTTTTTCAACTTTATAATCTTATTTCAACCTATAGTCTTATTTTTTTCAAGTACCTCTTAATAGTTGAAAAATTTCCAAAATTAAAATCTGGATGAAGGAAAATACCATCTTTCTGGTAATACATTCTTTTTACAATTTGAGGCTGAAAGTGATAAATCTAGTTTTGTAAAAGGAACAATAAAATTTTTTGACAGTTTTATTAAAGAAGAGCATAATGTTGAATACTTCCAGGATGTTACGATGATTTAGTCTTACGTTGATGCTAAGTTTTAGGCTCTTATGGGTCTCTCTTATATTTTAGCTTTATATGTAATCCACATACTATATCTTTGTGGGCTTTCTGAACACTTTGAGCAGCTTCTAATGGTGAAGTTATATTTGGGTTTGAGATTTAATGTGAGATAAAATTGTGATATTTTAACGACTATTTGAGTATATATATATATAATTATTATTATTATTATTTTTTTTATTCATTGAGAGTTGTCCTTTCTGGACAAACGACAAGACATCCTTGTGAGATCAAGAAGCCATACCAATCCTAGAATTATTTCAGGGATGAGATAAAGATATACAGATGTAAGAAACTGAGAATGAATTAAAAGTTGCAGCAACTAGTGTGAGGAACTTTCTTTGATGTTTCTAAGCAAATAGCAGAGTAGAGAGGAAATCAAATGGGCTCCTGGGTTTCTGACTCACACTGTGACTTATGTGACTCTCAAAGATTGTTGTATTCAGAATTAGTGAATATTTACTGAGTCCTTACTATAAAGCGTGTGTATGTGGTAAGATGTGGAGAATGAAGACTTGGTGTCTGCTGTTTAGGAATTCAAAATCTATTGGGAGGGTGAAGAAACAGAGTTTTCTTGGAAAATCAGTTGCTAGATATTTAGCAGTAAATTTATTAGAGATTGGGACCCATAGTACTTGAGGTCTGCTTTTAGAGTGGTTTTCTTCTATAGACTTATATAAAAATTCTGAATAGTATCCCATTGCCAATCATTATAAAATTATATATCCTAATTATTCAGTGCTTTTATTTTTATTACTTCCCTTCACGTGAAACATTTTAACCTAATTAAAAAATTATTTTCAATTAAAAATTTTTTCTATTTTTTTCTTATTTATTTATTTATTTATTTATTTATTTATACTCTTTTGAGGGGTGGGAAGGTGGTAATTAGGTTTATTTATTTATTTATTTATTTATTTATTTCTTATTGGAGGTACTGGGGATTGAACCCAGGACCTCTTGCATGCTAAGCATGCATTCTACCACTGAAGCTATACCCTGCCCACTAAACTACTAATTTAAAGGATAATTCAACAACTCTTATGGTACATATTTAGAATTATTAATGAGAATGTATTTATAGTAATGTTAAACATGCCTATACTTTGAAATTATTTTAAGCACTATGATTTAAGTTTTTGATTATTTAGCTTATATTACATAAAAATTTTCTGGGCATAGAAAAATCACAATTTTTGAAAAAATAAAATAATCTAATATAAGTTATTAGTGAAAACTTTGTGACCTAATTTTTTTTTTTTCAGTCTGATATCTTCTAGTGTTTTTGTGCGGTATAACAGGGAGACAATGCTGAACTACTTGTCAGAATTTAGAATTATTTAGAATTATTTCACTTTAAAATTAATAAAATTCCTACATTATGTTGCTTTTCTGTCTTACAGTGGATACCTGGTGAGCAGTGGTCAGGCCAGGCCAGTATCAGGGAGAGATAAGGATACAACATAAGTCTTTTCCTAACTCATCCCTCACCCATGGTCCCCAGCTATCCTCTGATCTAGACGGCTCTAGTTTCTTTTATACTTTCTCTCCCTGTCTCTGTCTCTCTCTATATATACACACAAACACATATATATAATATGCACCTAAATAATTATATGTCTACCTAAATAAAAATATACATATAGACATATAACATATATTAGTTTCAAATATACAACATATTGATTCAGTATTTTTATGTATTGCAAAACGATTACCGCAATAAATCTAGTGAACACCTGTCACCATACAGAGTTATGTGATTTCTATTTTTCTTGTGATGAGATCTTTTAAGATCTGTTTTAGCAACTTTCAAGTATGCAGTACATTACTGTTAACTGGAGTTGGCATGCTGTACATTACATCCTCATGACTTACTTTATAACTGGAAGTGTGTACCTTTTGACTCCCTTTATCTGTTTGTTCCCCTGACTTCATCCCCATTCGTAGGCAGCTCTAGTTTCTTACCTACACTGAGACCCAGCTGTCTTTTGTGTCTCTAGGAGTTACTCATAGTTTATACAGATTTATGTTGTGGTGTATTTATGTTATGATAGTTTTAGGAATTCTGTCAGCCTCTGTCTTATTTTTGTAGCACATCAAAAATTAGTTTGGAGAGAAAGAGATAGTCATGTATGTCAGTTTGCAATGTTATCAGGAACTGACAGTCTTCTTCATTTGGGTCTCAGCTTTATATTTCTTTCCCCAACTTGTGGAGTAGATTAACTTCTCCTCATCCGCTTTCGAAGTGGCCACTCTTCCTTTGCAGTACTCAGCACACTTCTAAATAATTATTCAATGTCTATTACCTACTGTGTATCTTGATATAAGCTTTGTGAAAACTTAAGTCATGAATATCTATCTTATTAATCCTTTCATTTCTGGCTCCTAGAACAGTGCTTGGCACATTTATTTGTTCAGTGAATTAATTAAGAAAATAAAAACTGCGAAGAAAATTTGAAACTAATCAAGAATTACTTTTTCTGAAAATTATTGTATTAGGATTTTTATTTACCATAACTCTCCTGAGTTGTTCAAAACTTTATAATATTTTTCTTATAAGAATGTAATGATATTTGTTGTAGAAAACTAGGAGATTATTAAGGCAAAAAAAAAAGGAAATAATTTCACCCAGAGATGACCATTATTAATATTTTGTTATATTTTCTTCTATATTTTTCTTCTGGTCATGTTACTCTCCTATTTAAAACTCGTTAAAAATTCCTATTCTTAAGATGAAGACCAAAATCTCTAACTTGGTTTATAAGATCCAGTATGATAATGTCACTTTTTCATCTCCATCCTTATCTTTTTCTTTCCGCATTAGTTTCTGTATGTCAACTCTGATTCCTTTTCAGTTTCTCATACTCTCTTCCTCTTTTGCCCCAGCTCCTTATAATTCTTTATATCTCAGCTCAAGTACAAGGAAGCCTTCTCTCCTCCTATACTACGTCAGAGCTCTACCTGTCACTCTCATCAGGCAGGAAGCTTCATTAGGGCAAGGATTGTCTGTCTCCTTATTACCTAACAATGCATCAGAAACGTAGTAGGGATGTACAATTAACTTTCACATTGAGGAACTCATCTTAGTTGGGGTAGAGAGACCAATGAATATTTGCAGTATTCTGAACTATTCACAAAGTACTAGGGGGAAACAGATGAGGGAGAAAGTAATTCTGGTTTTAGCAGGGTGTTTGGTTATTTGAACTGAGTCTCAAAGGATTTTAGGAGTTAATAAGGTAGGTAAAGACATTCTAGCTTTTGGAAGCAGAATTTGTATAAAGTATGGAAATGTAAAGAACAAGGTATATTTTAGAAAACCCGTGGTTAAAAATAAGTATAAATCCTGCTATTTTACATATTCTTCCCTGAGTTTTTCCTAATTTGGCCTATGTGGACAAAACAAAACTAGTCTAAGCTTTTACTACCATCCTCTTTCAGTTATTTTTTTCTCTCCTGCCTTACACTTCTGTATTTCACATAAGGCATTAAGTAGTTTATAAGAATGCATCCTATAAAATAGTAAAACCCCCAATATTTTAATGTATTTATATGTATATATATGTATATGAAAACAGGACCAGGAGGAAATCAGCATGTATTGATGTATGCATTTTTTCCCTCTCCATGTACATTTTTCATCTTATCTTTTGCTAGGCTTATTTTATTCAAGGCCAGTGTTTTTGCTTATCTCAGTAAATGTTAGGGATTGATTGATTTTGCTAGTTAATTTTAGACCTTAATTCTAATAAATAAAACTTACGTTTACCTAATTGCAGGTACAGTAGTAAGCAATTTATGTTACCTTTGTAGTAACTCCGTATAGTAGATTTCACTTTATTCTTGTTTGACAAATGAAAAAAAGAAACTGAAGTTTAGGGAAATTAAATAACTGCTCCAAGTTTACATGCAGCCAGTAAGTAGTAAAGCTGTGGCTTATGCTTAGGCAATTTGTCTAAGTTTCCATTTTTTAACTATTGAGAAAACACTGTGGAGGGCTTCAGGTTTTATTAGAGTCAGAAGTACTTTCAGAGATAGAAAAGGATTTATTTTCATATTTTTTTATGCCACGTTGGTGCTATGTGAGAGTACAACCTCAAGTGAAAGAAGAACAAATGAGACTGGTGACAATTGCAGATAATTACACTTTTAGAAAAGTAATACCTAATGGGATTTGTGAGATCTGCTGTCTTTGAGATCTTCTTTTAGATCAGTGTTAACAAAACACTGTATCATCTGACTGAGATTGGTAACTCTTGGCTCAGATAAAACCTTACTCATAATTAAAAACTAGCAAAACTAGTGTGAATATGTTATAAATTGATGTTGAGATATCTCTTAATTTTCCTTGAGGATCATAACAGTTTTGCTAACGGTACTTACTAACTTACTCACAATATCTGTGTCGTATCTCTGTGTAATAAGCCAGTGGCGTTTCCTAGCATGGTGAAGTTTTTTTTAATACATTTTTTATTGAGGTGTAATTGGCAATCTAGCATAGCAAAATTTATTTTAAATTAAAAATTTTTAAATTTGAATTTTAGTTACAGCTCTTTTAAGGAAACTTAAGCAGCAATCCAGGGAAAGTGTTGAAGAAAAACGACCTCGATTATTAAAAGCCCTCAAAGAGGTAGGCTAAATTTCTTTCCTGATTTTGCACCTAAAGACCGATTTTAAGTATACTTTTAAGCATTTTTTAAAATGCAGCTTAATTTCTCACTAATATTAAGAGTCAAGAAATGGTAAAAATCCATCTTCAATTAAGCAAAAATGACATAATGAAATACTCTGATATTATAATGTATAATGTAATTTTATGGGGAGCACCATTTGCTTTGAACTAGGAAGGCAGATAAAGAATTATTGCTTTCAAAAAACTAGGTAAGAACTCTAAGAAAAAAGGAGGTAAGTCATATCAGTGGCAGTAATTTTCCTTTGTCCTTTGGCTTGAAATATTAGAGCTGACACCACTGCTGCTAGTGGGAGACGTTTGCATTTTCTTTATTTAACAAAACTCTTTTTGTCTGTCCTACTTTATAATGGTAAGAGCTGAATGTGCTGGCACAGAAAGGGAGAAAGGTTTGTTTTCCTCTGTGTTCTTGATGCTTGGAAGAACTGTGGGAGAAAGATCTATTGTCATAGCTATATCGTCTTTTAAGTATGCTTTTTTATTTTGAGATCCCAAGAGAGAAATTTTTTGGAGAATATTTGATCTAATAGTTCCCTTAGCAGTCTTTGGTGAAATAATTGTGAAATAAAAATTTTCTCTATAGATCTCATATGGTGACATTATTTCAGATTTAGTAAACTTGTGTTACCACTTTACAGAAGAAAAGTTCCTATTGCAATGGGTGATTTTATTAGATCATTATGAGCCTACACAAATAATCATTTTGGAAGGTACTTTTTATTATACTTTTTAAGTATAATATTATTATATTAATTATTATTATTAACTATTTTTTACAGTAATACTTATCATTATTTGGGTTATACTGAGAAATAGAATATTTATTGATACAAATTTAAATGCCTATCAGTTCCAGATATTTTATTATGTGAATAAAATGTTCTTGTATAATCTAGAGTAATGTGTATTTTCCTTTGTAGGTAAGTGTAGTAATGTCCGCTGTTGTAATGTTTCATTTTCAGTAATAACCATATATTTAAAATTTTTTTCTCTTTAACTCCATACTTTGAAATTATTCCCTATTCCTGTCTATAGATCTTTAATGATAACAGATTTTTTTTTTTAAAGCAAACTCTTAAGTAGGTATAAGAGCTGTTAACTAAGGTGTGCATCCAGTAATTGTTTATATTTCATTTCTCAGCTAGGTGACTTTTATCTAGAACTTCACTGGGATTTTCAAAGCTGGGGTAAGAGTATGCTATGTTTTACTATAAAATATGTACACATGCAGAAATGCAAGTACAAAATTAACTATTATATAGAAGTGTTACCCAATACTTGCCCTAAGGAAATACAAATATTTTTCATCATATGGCGTATAATGGTTATAAAACCCAATAGTAATTCTTAATTATCCCAACCTGATCAGTAACTTTCATAATTACTATTTTTAAGATTGAAAATTATCTCTTTTTTTTTAAACAAAATGCAGGTTCAAATATAATAATACAAGGAATTTTCAGAAGGAAGAGAAGGATAGTTATGGAATTATTAGATTACTGATTTTAAACAAGTTTGAAATAGAATATTTAGATTCCTGAAAGTGAAGAATTTGGTTAACATTATTTGATTTTGTATATTTTGTCATCTTTCAATTACTTTCTCTGCCTTTATTGTACACTTTATAGCCACTGCCTTAACATACTATTTGGTTGCACAGTCTCCCACTTATTTATGAAAGACCTTAATTCCTAGATATTTTGCAGTCATTTATTGATTTACCTTAGCAAGTGTAAGTTTTTTCTCATCTCCGTTTTAAACATGTGTCTACTTAGGGAGATAAACCTTTGTGTTCAAATAGGGAGTTTGATCCTAGTACCTTTTACTTTACTAATTAAATAAATAATTAAACAAACAACCGAATTTTGGGTTAAAAAACTTTTTAAAGTAATCTATATATAGGTTTGGATATAATATGCTTATGCATGTTTTTTAAAGCATCTGAATTAATTTTTATAATATAAAGATTATTGGATGCTTATTGCCCCCAAATAATCATACAAATAAATTATAAAATGATCATAAAAAATCAGATATTGACAACTATAGAAGCCACTATTAATGTCTCATGTGAATACTTTCAAACCCTTTTCAATGCTTACAAATGTGTGTATGTACAGAAATATAAATGTATGTATATATACCCTCAACATTGTTTTTTTAATGGGTTCATACTATTATATCATTATTCAATTGCTCATTTTTACTTAATGTATTTCAGGTATCTTACCATATTAATTCATGAGAAGTACTTCATTTTTCTTAACAGCTACATAATACTGGACTGGGTTATTAACATTTTCCTAGTGTGTTTAATCTCTAAATGTAAAATTTTAATCCCTAAAATATAATCATTTTTTTCAAACATTATTACAACTTCAGCTCATTAGGCTAGTTGTAGCTCCATCAAAATCACACATGATACTGTTACTCTGATAGATCTACCTTGTCTTTATGCTGTATATATCATTTGGAATTCTGGTATCCTAGAAAACGGAGAGAAAAAGAGGTTTGTATAATAGCATGGTATATAAAAGAGCTCTAAGTCAGATTAGTCTAAGCCAGAATACTGTTTTTTCACTGTTATTTTCCTATCTGTAAAGACCCCAGTCATGCTTGGTGATCCTAAACTGAGGTTGTCCCTTGAGTGTATTGGCTCTTTAACTGATTATCTTAGTAACTTTTAGTGGTTTGAATTCTAAAATAGTCAATTTATCTTGCTGAGCAAAATGTTTTAAAATATTTAAAAAGTGACATCTCAGTTATATGAAGAAATGGATGTAATTACTCCTGAAATTGTGCATATTATCTGTAGTTATAAACACAGTATAAATGTTGCAAAATCAAATTCATTATGCAACCACAGAGGTACTTATTCAAAGTAGTGCTTCTTTGAGAACTCGACTTTGATGCAAAAAAGTCAGCATCTGTTTCATCGTTGGTAAAGGATTTTACTAATTTCACATTAAAATTATTAGCACCTATGTTACTTGTCATATGTAATTCTAAGAACTGAGCTCATTCTCTAGATTTAGCCTAGACACTTTGGATTAAAAAACATTGGATCATCTCTATTATTAGATTTGATTATCAAGCTTTTTTATAGAGTTTACACGTTTCTTCCTCTTGTCATAACCCCTGATATTTAAAAAAAAAAAAGCTAGACGTATGGGGAAGCTAAGAAATACTGAGATCCAAGTTAAGTTTAATTTAGAGATAGTGGAGCATGGAGACTCTACTCTTTCTCCTTCAGTGTTTTGCTGAAAATAGCTTCAGGCTTGGTTAATAGCAAGTCTGATGGCAACTAAATTAAATTATTCCAGCAAGGGTTTTTAGGTATAGAAAACTTTAAATTGAAATCAGAAGTAGAGGCTCCTGTTTGACATGGCAAATTACATCTTTCCTGGACATCAGTTTCTTCATTTTAAAAATGGGAATCATAACTGCCCCATCTGTTTCAAGCTTTTGTGTTGATGTGGATGAAATGAAACCATCTTTTTGAAGGAAGCTCTTTAGATACTCTACAGTGTTAAATAACTTATAATACTATAATCACTGCAAATTTAGCATTATACATGTAGCATGTTTCAACAGAAAAACCAATAGCTTTTTAAAAAAATCTCATAATCTACAGAATATCCATCCTGTATTTGGGACTGTTATTTGCATATTATAGATGGAAAACATTAGGCTTAGAAACTCTTAAAGTCAGGAAGTAAGTGATAGCAAAACCAAAATTAAAATTTAGAGGCTTTTTATTTTTCAATTCAGTGAATTATGGTACCTTTGGAGTACTGTGTTAGACTCTCAGGTCTAAGATATAGAGAGTTTAATTATTCAGTTTACATGGGGGAAGAAAAAGTCATCACAGAATTAGGAAAATGCAAATTTCTCTATTTTTGGAATGTATTAAAATCTAGCAGAAGTCTTTTTCTGCTCAGTGATATACTTTTTTTTTTTTTTTTTAACTGTTGCTTTTCAATCCCTAAGCTTCTTATTTTCTCTCTACATTTCCCTCTTCCTCCTTTTCTGATTTTTGGTAAGTGGGTATTGGCATAAGATTCTAAATTTTTGTAGGTTACCCTACTACTTCAAAAGATGTAATAAATTAAGTTAAATTTAAATTAACTTAAGTTAGAGTGTTATCTTCTAATTATCTTTTTTGTGCTACACGAATGCTTATGGACAGGAAAACTGAATCTCAGTTAATGAACATGAAAGAGAAGCTTTGATCATTTATGCAGATTTGTGCTATTATGAGTCTTCTCAGCTTTTGTTGTTTCATATAAGGAAAAACTTTATCAGAAAATACATGTTCTTTACTAGGGTAACTCTGAGTTGATATTGCCTCTGGATGGTAAACTTTTCTTATTTTTGTAAAATAATGTCTTTTAGAAAACTGTCTTTGCTGGAAATCATTTTGGATTAAATGATCTCTAAGGATTTAAAAAAGACATGGCTATATGTGGTATACCTTTAATGTTAATTAGAAAATATTGATCCTTTTGAAAAAGTTAACTAAAAAACTAGGCTTTAATTTTCTGTTTCTTTATAACAAAGAACAAAGATAGGTTGATTTATGACCCATTTTTTAAAACATTTTACAAAATATTTTTTGTAAAATGTACATGTATCCTACATTCACACACACACTTACATACACATGTACATGTGATACAGTCTTTAATTTCAAGAATTTTGAGTTTCACATTTCTTTTTTTGGTATGTGATAGTTTACTATATAACCTGTTATGCAGATTTATTTTCATTCATAGAATAACTCATTTCCCCCAAATATAGCAGATAATAAATAATAAAAACAATCAGAATATAGCTTGTGATATGAATGTGAGCAACACTAGAATGTGGAAGTCTATAGGTGAACAGTATGATTGTATTTTATAGGTTTTGAAAATGAATCACAATGAGCCTATGTAACCAAGATCACAGATTTGGGATTCAAACTCAAATTCGACTATTTAGCTCTAAGAGTATCTTTCTCCATTACACACATTACTCTTCTGGTATTTAATCCAGTTATATTTAAAGAATCAGATAGGGTCTAGGTTTGTCTTGTTACCCATTTAGGAGGCATTGTTTTCCCACCTTTAATAATATCCTGCAATAGGTATCCCAGAGTAGCATTGTATCAACTCTGCTACTCTTGTATGTGTTTGGTGGGGTTGGAGTGGTTAACTGTACAGTAATTATAATAAAATAGTAGTTATTTGAAGTTGCCCAAATTGCTTTATGTATTACTTTTAAGTGGAAAAATACTGTTTTAAAGGAAATTATTACAATTTTGGTGAAATAGTAAAATGTTTACATTAGTCTTCTTCTAATTAAAAAATTCGTAATGTCTCAGAACTTTAAGTGGTTGTTTTTATCTTTTCTTTTACAAAATACAGTGCCTTTACTTTCCCGAATTCTGCCTTCTGATGCATGTAAAATATACAAACAAGGTATCAATATCAGGTAAGGTGATTTGATTTTTTTCTGAGGAAGGGGTAATTGAGATTTAGAGAAAGCTTTTCTTTCTGTAGTAATAGTTTATGCTTGCATGTAGTATTTTATAACTGAAACTGTGGTAGTATATTCACAATATTTTATCTCATTTGAGACGTACTACAGATAAGGAACCAAAGGCTTAAAATTGTGGCTAAAACAAAGGTATTATTCAACTACAGACAATCTAGAAGGCAAGTAGAGTGAAGATCATGATATAATCATGATATACTACTAAGAATATCTAAGATGGTCATCTCCTTCATGCCAGTGTTTTAGGGAATAAGGGACAGATAAGGAAGACCCAACCCTTGTCTTCTCTCCATCCCCCTCATACCACCCTTCCCTCCCTTGTCTACCCATCTGTGCTTCTGTTCGTTCATCTATTCAGTCATCTATCCATTTTAATGAGCACTTTAAGGCTAATTTTAATTTTCTTCTGTTCCCTTTTAAAACTAAGATTGATGTTTAGATCTCATGGGGAACCTACTTATTTTACTCATTTCAGAATGTTACTTTTATTATTCTTTACTTCTTTAGCTTTATATTAATCTAGGTATATTTATAAATTATGTATATCTAAGTTATACATAATGCTAGTGAATATGCCAACTTTTACGTATACATATATTAATATATTTATATATAATATATATAATTTTATATGTCTGAATCTCTGTATATCTCCAGAACATTAATTTGAGTATGTATCTAGAACTAGAGATGTCTTAGAAGATTATCTCATATAACCTCTTCATTTTATACATTAGAAAGTTCAGAAAGGTGAATTGATTTTTTTTATAAGAACATTTTGCAAGTTAACAACTGAGTCAAGACTGCTGACTTCCTGTCAGTTCTCACCATGTCACAAGACAGAAATTAAAAAAAACAACTCCTTATGAGATTTATTATGCAATTTATGTTGGATTATAGTGAAGAGATAACCATTAGTTGGGAGTAAATTCTAGGGTAATTATTCTCAAGTAGTAGAATTTGATTAAGGTAGAAGTTTCTGGGTTTTTGTTTTTAAAAAATAACCTCTTTAGATGAAAGTGCTCATGCATATTAAATTCATGATTATTGCAGAAACCTTGAAAAACACAGAAAAACATAGAAGAAAAACTAGGAAAGGATTTGATAATGATGTAGATTTAATTCAGCAGCCTATTGTTAGCAGTATATTATGGTTTCATCTTTAAAAGTGTGTAATATAGGTGTTTGCCAAAGGTAGTGGATAATTTGGGAGAATAGTATTTTCTTCTATGAGCCACTTTAAATAAAGATTAGTTTTAGTTCTGTTTGATTCTTAAAGTTAGGAGAAAAGGAGTTTCTTTCTTTTAAAAAATTATTTCCCATTTTTGTATGACTTTTAAAAGTAAATTACATGATGCATATTACATAATAAATATGGATGATAAAACCACCAAATGGTTAAAATAGAGACATGAGAATAAGAGCTTGAGGGAGAATAACTGTGTCCAAGAATGTAGGTTAAGGGGAAGCTGCTGTAATTTAGCCAGACACTTGAAACCCAGGGCTTCCTAGCAGCTGAGGTTGAAGGAGAACTGTGACAGGTTCTGGAGTGCCCCTTATAGAATAGAATTTACCAGATAAATGGAGAAGCTGGACTTTAGGATGTATGGCAAAGATTTCTTGCAGAGATGAAAAATTATTTTAAAGAGAAAAAAAGTCTGTTAACATTAAATAAAAACTTTGAAATTTAAACGTGAGATTAGTTTTTTTGAGATTGTTTTTGTAAACATTACTTCAAATGAAGCTTATCTGTATGTCATGACAGCCATGTGATCATTTAAAGTATCTTCTTTGGTGTCAAGGAGAAATTAATACTTTAGTAGAAATAGGAAAGTGTGAGCTACTTTATTGTTGAGAATATTAACAAATTTTTCACTGTTAATTATGAGGTGATCTGTAACCACTGACTGAAATGATCATTGCAAACTTTGCTTCATTTCAGACTCTTCCTTTATCAAGGCTAAGCCCTATTTCCTTTTTCATTGTTACTTGGATATTTTTCTAATTTTTATCTGGAAAAGAACATTTGCTATTCAAATCTTTGTATAAATACGAGTTTTTTTGTTCATCATGGTGAATTACATGGCAGAAATATAAAATATTTGGGCTTATAGGCTTAAAGCCAAGGACTAGTTAATAATACATTAAAATACCAGCATGATAAATTGTATCATTATGAGGCATGTATGATAGTTTACTAGGCCATCTGTCTAATATCCAAGATGTACTAGCTAGTTTTCTTTCAGTTGCAAATTATAAAACATACACAAAATAAAAATTGACTATGACTGTTTTTAGGTGTGGCTAGATTAAAGAGCTCAGATGCTACCATTTCTATCTTTGTCTCTTTCTGTCTCTCTGTGCATCTCTTCCTACACTATTCCCACCCCTAGCCCTGGCAACCTACTACCACTCTCACCCAGGATGGGCAAGAAGGGAATGGAGGCAAAAGATTGTTTTGGCCCATTTCTTCTTTTTCTGTGGGGTATAGAGTCCCTGGTAGCTGAAGCTTGGAGTCCAAATAGGCCACTTACGTAACATGATCTGTTCCTTTTTTGAGACTATCAGTAGTCCACTTCTTAGTGAGGCAGGGGATGACCCTCTTTTACTGGCATTGTTTTCTCTTAGGCCACAGGTACAAATAATAACAGGATGTATTTAGCAGTAGAGGCACCAGTAGTGCAGTAGCAGGCCACTGGAAGTGGCCCAGCAGCTAGGATTCAGCTATAAAGCAGCAAGCAGAGTTCACTCCTACAGGAGTTAGTGACTACTTTTTTTTTAAGACTTCTTGATTTGATTCTGAGGGATGTGTATATTTTGTATGACTCAGAAAAGACCCCTTTATATGTAGGGTAACCATACGTCTCTGTTCATTCCTGTTGTCTTGGTAAAATTATTAATAGTATCACCTTCACTTTTAAAAGTTACCAGTTTTGGTGATAAATTATATGTAACCCTAGTTATCTTTTGATGCAGCATGTGAGATATATTCCTTTTCTCAGCTTTTTCTGTGTAGAGAAACCAGTAATGCCTACTCACTTTGCCTTGTCTGTGGTGAGAACTGAAAAATCTACAGGGTAATGAATTCTTATATTGTGTAGAAACTCAGCAGCCTAGGTGGGTCTTTCACAAAGATTTAAAGGAGTTTCCTTGGGCGTGATCTTTTATGAGCTATAAACCCATTCTTCAATTAAGGACTGTGTTTCAGCAGCCAGTCAGAGAGCTCCTGATGTGGTGATCTATAAAGCCTTGTGCAAGACTGAACCACTTCAGGGTACTTGTGAACTTCTTCACTCTGTTGTTCTCCCTAATTTCAGCAAGTAGTGATTTGTAGAATTTATTTGAGACCAACCCATTGGGTAGACCATGCCACCTCTTGGTTACAAAGAGCAACAATCATACAGGTGTGTGAATCTATGAGTATTTGGCACAAGAATGATCCATAATGTTTTCAGACTGTGGAGATGTGGGAAAAGAGAATGCTGGGAAACAATGCTAATATGAATCTAGGAAGTCAAATAGAAAGGCCAAGACTTTGGAGTAAGTTAAATGGTTTATCAAGTTGAAGGATGAAGCAGGGTTTGGTGCCATATGATTAGGCATAAGCATAGGTGCAGATCATAAGGACAAGACTGTGGACACACAGTCTTTAAGAATGTTGTCCATCCATTGCTATACCCCTCTTATATACAGGTGATGGTTAAACAACAGGGGTTTGAACTATGCAGGCCCACTTACAGGCAGACCTTTTCCAATAAATACGTACTATAATACTACGTGACCTGCGATTGGCTGAATCTGAGGATGTGGAATTGTGGGTATGGAGGGCTGACTGGAAAGTTACATGTGGAAGGGGTGGGGGTCAGCACCCCAAACCCCTGTATTCAAGGGTCAGCTGTACTCTGCTGGGCTAGCAACATGGTCTTGAAGGAATCAAGGAATGTTAGGTTGCTTTCCTTTTCTGCCTTTTCCAGTTGAAGTAACATTTATGGAATAGCTACAGTAAGGGTAGAGAACAAGGGTACAGTAAAAAAAAATACATCAACAGTGGGGAAACAACTTTTTCTTGCTGGATTGATGAAATGTATATTCAGAAAAATGAAATATTGATAAAACAAAATATATATTTAAATATTCTTTTGGTGTTTTTTAATGAGATATTTTCTATTTAGCTTTTATATAAATTTGACTTGGAAATATGGTAGTAGCATCTTGGTTTGAGTTTGGAAGGAACAAAGCTTGTTTAATTAATATGAAGTTTTATTGAAATTTCATTTGTCAGAGTTTCTCATCTACGCATCTTTCACAGGCTTGACACTACTCTCATAGACTTTACTGACATGAAGTGCCAACGAGGGGATTTAAGCTTCATTTTCAATGGGGATGCGGCACCCTCTGAATCTTTTGTAGTATTAGACAATGAACAAAAAGTTTATCAGCGAATACACCATGAGGTGAGCATGTTGCCTTATCCTGTATTCCTGTAAGTAGTTTAAAAAAGGTCTTATGTTTGCAACCATGCCTCAGTGTAATTGTTTTAAAAGGCGTAAGTCGTAACTGAGATGGTTCATTCTCAAAGTCTTCATTTTCTTACCTCTAGTTTTTTAAAGAAGTTTTTGTCATCTGTTCTCCATCCTGACCAGCCCATTGAGTCTGTTTACTCTTAATTCACTGATGATCTCCTTGTTAAATAACTCCAACTTCTCTTATTTCTCATTTGTTGAACCTGTGCTGACCCTTTCATCATTTATTATCTTGCTATCTTAGTTGCTTTTATGTTGCAGATCATCTCTGTCTCCTTAATATGAACATCTCTTTCGTCTGTATGTACCCTTTTGCTTTTCCTAACTCTTTGGCTACCTTTCTTTTCTGTCTTTTCCCTCTTAAAGTAAAAAATTATCTTACTTCTCAATATCATATGTCCATGTTGGTATTCCTTCTACAACCACCATTGAAAAACCATATGCACTGTTAGCTTTACCCTGTGTTCCCTGAATGCCCCTTTCCCTGCTATAAACCAATGAAAAACCTTTTCTTGTATCTGTATATCACTGATAACCCTACAAATGTTTTAACTCAACATTTTGTTTTGTCACTGTTGCTTTTACTTTGTTTTCATTTTTCACCACTTCCTTTCTCCACGTTGTCATCTGCCACATCTTGTGGCTTCTTCTTCACCATCTCTTAGATTACACCCTCCTACTACCATATCTGTTGACGAGACCTTAGTTACCTTATATACGTACTATTGAAATAAACAATTTTCTAACTGGCAGTGAGCGAGGAAGATTTAGATTTGATGAGAAGAAGAAATAAAGGCATTCCCTGGGGGAGAAACAGGATGAGTAAAGTCAGGGAAGTAGGAATAAGCGTGGTTTATTTGGGAAGCAGAAAAGCAACGTATATGATTGCAGTGAAGGTTTCTCTTATTGATCATAGGAACATGGTTTATGGAACACCTTAACAGCCAGATAAAATAACTTAAGATCTGCTGTAGTTGGCAACAGAGTCATAGATTATTAAACAAGGTATTGATATGACTGAAAAGTAATTTAAGTGAGTTAATATAAGTTAATCTTATATATTTCTTTGACTTTCTCTCCTTTTCTCACCTTCCTCAGACATTCATCAAGGACCTAATAAATGCTAGGCACTGTTAGGTGCTGTGGATAGTGGCATTAATTAACATACGGTTATATTAATAGTATACAGTTGTCCCTTGCTACCTGTGGGGGATTAATTCTAGAAACCCCTAAGAATACCAAAATCCACAAATGCTCAAGTCCCTTGCATATAGTGGTGTAATAACTTACATATATCCTCCCTTGTACTTTAATTCATCTCTAGATTACTTATAATACCTACTACAATGTGAATCCTATGTAAATAGTTGTAAATATAATGTAAATACTATGTAAGTAGTTGACTGCATGGCAAATTTAAGCTTTGTTTTATGGAACTTACCGGAATTGTTTTTAACCAAATGTTTTTGACCCTCAATTGGTTGACTCTGCAGATGTGGAACCCATGAATACAGAGGGCCAGCTGTATATCAGTTACCATCATATATTAACATTAATTGCCAGCATATTGGGACTATAAATACTCTACAGGTCTTCTTATTACATCCTTGAAATAACCTGTCAAAATAAATGGTATCATTATCTCCATTTTATAGATGAGAAAATTGAGGCTTATAACTGTTAAATGATATCTTCAAGATCACACAGCTAGTATGCAATTTGGATTAGAAAAGGGAGAGAGTGGAGGCGGGGAAAATGGGCTTTTATAGTTATAGGCATACCTCGTTTTATTGCACTTCACAGATACTGCATTTTTTTTCTTTTACAAATTGAAGGTTTGTTGCTACTCTGTGTTGAGGAAGTCTGTTGGTGCTGTTATTCCAACAGCATTTGCTTACTTCATGTCTCGCTGTCACATTTTGAAAATTCTCAAAATACTTCAACCCTCAATCAGTAAACAGATTATGACTAGTGGAAGGTTCAGATGATGGTTAGCTTTTTTTTTTTAGCAATAAAGTATTTTTAAATTAAGGTATGTACATTGTTTTTTAGACATTATGCTGTTGCACCCTGAATAGACTACAGTATAGTTTAAACATAACTTTTATATGCACTGGGGAACCAGAAAATTCATGTGACTTTCTTTATTAAGCCGTATTTGCTTTATTGCGATGGTCTGGATTCCAACCTGTAATATCTCCATGTATAGTTGAGAGGTAATGAGAATCTAGACTAGGAAAATGTAGTAAATGATTAAGAAAGAATTAAAATATGATTTATATTTCCAAGAATGAAATAATATGACTTGCAAATAGTTTGTGTAGTGAAATAAGAATTGTAAAGATTTATAAGGGCGAGTATAGTGATTCTGTCTTTGAGAGCGAAATATTGATGGTGCCACTGATAAAATTGGGGCATTTGGAAAAAGAAACAGGTTTGAGGTTTTAGACGATGTTCATATTGAATCCGTTGCTAAAGTCGGTGTACTTGTTTCAGTCCTCTCTTTAATTAGACTTCTCTGAAATGTTTGCTATCCTCGGTAACGTAGCTCTTTAAATTTTCATTTCCTTGTGATTTAACCTTGGTCGATAGATGTTCTTTTCTCATATCCCCTTCTTCCTTTTTTTGCCTGCTTCTTTTTCTCTGCTCACCTCTTGAATATTGATATGCCCTTGATGTAGTTCTCATTTTTACAAATCGCCAGAATAATCTCTTGCATTCCCACAGCTCTCACTGCCTCCTATTGGTTGATGATTCACGGGTATATATTTGTATCTCAGATCTTCTGAGTGGGGACCTGTCTATTTAAATGCCTGATGGATATCATGTTTGTCTCCCAGGTACTCAAAAGTCAGCTTATTTAAAACTCAACTCATTATTTTCCCTCCAAGGCACCCTTTGCCCATTTTCTTTCTTTTGGTGATTGACATCATTCTTTATTCTGTGAGAAAACTGGGAGTTTTTTGGACATTTTTTCTTGTACTCTCATGTTTCCTAATTAGAGAGCATGTATGATCATTTCTGTCTCCCTCATGTATTATAATTATCCCTTTTATTTATACTGTTACTGCCATAATTTAGATATTCAACATGTCAGCTGAACTGTCACAGAAGTCTCATAAATGATCTTCCTGGCCCACTTCTTGTCTGCTTCTAAATTGTCTCATATATTGGAGATATGTTGAACATTGAAAACAAGTTCATAAAACTTTTCCTCCTTAAAGACACTTGAAAAGTTCCCTGTTCCCTGAAGAGTGAAATCCCAGTTCCTTAGAATTGCATGGTTCTTTCCATGAGCTGGCTTTGGCTCACCTTTCCAGCCTTTTTGTTACCTTGTTTTCATAGATACCTTCATGCTGAGCTCTTTGCAGTTTTTTCCAGGCTATTTAGTGCTTCATTCCTTTGTTTATGTTGTTTCCACTTCCTGGAATACCCTTTTTCTTGCACCCTTACCTCTATAGTGCACCTAGTTAGTATTACTTCCTCTCCTGCCAAGATACCATTGTTTTCTTTATATTCCCAGTAAATCTACTACCAAAGAGCTTGTAATGCTATTTTTGTCTACATAGTTTTCTTCTTTTTGGTTAAGCTCCTCAAGGGTATGGGGTTCTTTTAGTTGTAGTCTCTGTACCTAATACAGCATCAATACATTTAGGCCAGAGTTTGGCAAACTCTTTTTGTAAAGGGAGAGAGAGTAAATATTTTAAATATTTAAATATATTTGCCGATCAAATGATCTCTGTCACAGTTACTCAACTCTACTGTTATTAGCATAAAAACCACCATAGACAAAATATAAATGAATGAATATGATTGTATTCTAGTAAAATTTTACTTATAAAAACAGGTGGTGGACTGGATTTAACCTGTGGCCATAGTTTGCTGACCCATATTCTAGACTCTCAGATATTTACTAAATAATTTGAATTCTTGTGTATAAAATGACAACAGGATACTAACTAGTCAGTAGGTGACTTGGAAGGATGGTATTAAAATAGAAGCCATAAGGCTAGTAGTGTAAGTATTAGTTGATGTTATAGTATCCATGACTACAAGCAAGGGCATTATGTATTTAGGGTAAATGTGTTTCAGGTCTAAAATAATACAGAAAAGTAGATTTTGAACAATAAACCTCAAGACAGGGCATACTTATTTTTTATCTATCTATATATCTATATATATGTAATAACTGTTCCTTAAATGTTTGTTGAATGAATGTAATTAACAACAGATCTTTTTTAGTGATGTAGTTAGGAAATAGTCCATGATTTATAGAAGAGTTCTGTTTCAAAAGTTTATTTGATAAAGGGATGTTTGAAACTTAAGGCAAATTTCTTTATAGGTATTATTGTATATTGTGTTGTTGATAAGCTAATACGTTAAATACAGTAAATCCTAATTGGTTTGTAATGTATTTACTGCATGATGTCTAACATTTTTGTAAAGTCATAACAGCCAAAATTTTTCTTTATGAAACAGTGTTCAGAATTAGTTTGTGTTACCAGGAATACATTTTTACCTGTTACAGCCTTAGCATTAATGTCAAGATTTTCTATCCTCCTTCACTTGTAAGGGTGAAGTAAATGGTACTGTCCAAGTCCCAAGATATTACTATTTTTTTCTATAGACTCACAGATTCAGAAATGGGCTATATCTAGGTGAAAGTTTTGTGGTGAAGGATAGAAAATGGGCCTCTTGGGAATCTAGAAATCAGGAGGTATGGAAACTAGAGCCTCTGGTCATTATAAGCCCTGTGGACAGTTCTCATTCTCTAATCAGCTCTCTAGGTTCTGCCTTTTTGATCTCTTTTCTTAGGAGTCCGTGGTCCTAAGTGTCAGTGAACCTCTCTTGGCCTATTATAGACTAGAACCTCATCTAATACCTGCTCACTTACCCTTCTGTACCTGATTACTTAGTTTTGTCCCTGAAGCAAGCACAAAGCTTTCTTTTTTTCTCATTTAAAAAATAATTATTGATCAGTTATTATATGCCAGCACTGGGGAATATGTTGAAGCAAGGCTACTAATTGAGCTTAGAAATCATGGGCTGACATTTATGGATTCCTTTCCTTTCTGTAAGTAACTTAGAGAAGATCCCATGTGGCCTCCTATCCTTTGTTTCCTCCCTTCTCCCCTCTCTCTTTCCCTCCTTCTCTTCCTTCCTTTCACTTAGAACTATTGAGAAATAAAGGCTCAAATGATAATGGTGGGTCTTTAGTTTAAAAAGAATTAAAGTAAGATTCATCTATATTTAAAGGGAAAAAACCTTCTTATGGACATTTTGTCTCAGACCTGTCTATTTAATTTTTAAAGTAATTTTTTACAATTATTCTACATATTCTATATTTCTATAATGGGTAATCTAATATTATTTCCATCACATATTTGAAAGAGTCTAAGAGTACTATATTTTTGTGTGTCCCATATTTTTAGATTTATAATTAGTCATAATTCTAATTTATTTATGAAGTTTAAACTTCTGTAATTGTTTTTAGAATAAATTGCACCTCATATTTTTAGAATCTGTCCTTTTTGTTTTTTGAAATCTGTAACATTTTAATTGTTAATATTTTCATATATAATACTAATAACCTTTGAAAACCTATATTCTTATATCTAACTTTTGCCCCTACCCCAGGAATCAGAGATGGAAACAGAAGAAGAGGTTGACATTTTAATGAGCAGCGATATTTACTCTGCAACTTTATCAACCAAATCAATTTCTTTCACACGTGCCCAAACAGGATGGCTTTTTCGGGAAGATAAAACAGTATGTGCAAATCTAGATTTTTACACTTTAGAAATTGTTCAGTATTTAATGTTGCCAAAATGCTGTGATGGAAATGCAGGAAGAAAGAAGTAGCTTACTTAATTGCTTCAACTAGTTTATTCTCTTCTCTTCGAATCCAAATAGGGAATTTTAATAGTTGATTACAGAGTTGGAAGATATTCTTATAGAAGCCAGGAGAGAAACTTCAGCTTATTTAACTTTTGTGTTGAAAAAGATTCTTGGTGTCAACTGGCTTGTTATTTTACAAGGAGCAGTGTCTTCACATGGTTCCATTATATTTCTAATGCTTCATTTCTTAAGAAGATCACAAAAAGGGATACACTTTTGAATTCATTTCCCTGAGCCTTTTTATTTTCTGCTTTTAAACCATTTACTTATCCAATATCTGTCTCTCAGTATTCTGTACATTTGATTAAAATTAAGTAAGTTTACATTTCTACAACACTGTTATTAAATTAAATTTCAGTGGTTTCCACATTAGGGAATTGTAGATTCTTTCTGTAATTCCCATTTCATCTGCATTTCATCTGTCAGCAAGAGGTCATATAAGATTGCTTAGAATATATTCAAACATTTAAAAATGGGATTTATGAAGAAGCATTTTATAAAATTTTAAAGTCAAGAATAACACATCAGGTAAGGGTCAAGATTTTAAGAATTATATTTATCTTTGATTATACACAGTAGAAATGAATATATCCTCATTTGAAAGACAGAAATAGCCTATATTAGGGTTCTCTGAGAAGCAAAATCAATAGACCCGTATCTCTGCCTGTGTATATATATATGTATCTACATGTAGATATGTGCACACATATAGAGAGGAGAGAAGGATGAGGGAGAGGTTGATTTATTTTAAAGAAGCAGCTTGCGTTAATGTAGGAGCTGGTAAGTCTGAAACCTATGGAGTCATCTAGGATGCCAGAAATTAAGGGAAGAGTTGATACGGTCTTGAGTTTGAAATCTGCAGGCAGGGTTTCTATGTTTTGGTCTTGGGTTAGAATTGTTTTTTTTGTTTGTTTGTTTGGGAAACATTAGTCTTTGCTCTTTAAGGTCTGCAGTTGATTGGTTATGGCTACCCACATTTGGAGGGTAATCTGCTTTACTCCAAGTCTACTGATTTAAGTGTTAATTAATCTAAAAAACACCTTCATAGCAACATCTGGACTGGTGTTTCACTGAATAGTTGGGCATCATAGTCTAGCCAAGTTGACATAAAAATTAACCACCACACAATCTTATACATAAAACTGAAAATCCCCTTTAACCATTACTCACTATCTTAGGGCCCTTTGCAGAAGGTTATCCAGTTATATATCCTCCAGACCTTTTTTATGCTTTATGTACATAAATATGTATCTATAATAAAATGTAGCTTTAATTGTGATATATTTTTAGTTTTTTTCATAAGGTGTCATAATATATATTGTTTTGTAACTCATTTTTTTTAATCTTAAGTATATCTTCTAGTGTTTTCTTATCAGTGGTACTACTTCATTTTCTTTAGCAACTGGATAGTATTCCATAGTATGTATATATTGTAATTTATTTATTCAGTCTCTTATTTTTGGACATTTAGATAGACACACATTTGTGTCCATTCTTCTCCCATTATAAATGATGTTACATTTACTATCCTTTTATACGCTTTTGCACTGTCTGTTATAGATAGCAAGAAATAGAATGCCTGGTTATGGAGAATATACACTTAAATTTTTAACTGATATGATGATTTATTTTTAATAAATGATTTTTCATTATAAAATTTCAAAAATTGATCTTTATCACCTGAGTGTTTCCAAACCACAGAGAAATTCTCACTGTGAGATCGAGGTTCATCAATTTTCCTCTCTAAGCCTATTTGGCAACAAGTAGTATTATAGGATTCCCAGTTGTGAGATCCTACACTGCAGTCCATTTCTTGGCCTGAAGTCTTATTTGTTTGTACTCTGTTCTTCTGGACAGCATTAGAAGGATCACTTCAAGAGAAGATAAAAATTGAAGCTGCTGTTCATCTAGCGCTACTGCTAAGCAGCTCAAAGCTCTTGAAGAGCATCTAGGTGATCTTCTTAAGTCTTTGACAGGTAAGGAGGGAGTCAGTATTGCTTATGGTTCCCATTTTATAGGTAGAAACAGGTACAGAATGCTTTGCTTTCTGGTTACTGGCAAGGAAGCCACCAAAAGCAAAGTGGAAATGGAAACATCTCTAAACACATAGTTTTGGAATGACAGAAAACAGCAGCAAGATGGAGACCAGGTGATTTTGCATGCAGGTAGAAATAGGAAGCTTGTTTTGAGTAAGTTATTGATCGTATTTTTTGAGGTAAGGTATTTCAAACTCTGACCACCTGTGGGTTTGCAAAGGTGAAGGTTAATGTTGAATGAGGAATCTTTTCTTAATGTCCTTTTATTCCATTTGAGTTTCCCTATCCTCTGTCCATAATGTAAACACATAATTGTATTGGTGAACAAGACTGCACTGTTACTCTCTCTTTGTTGAAAGCAGCAAGCAATTGTGACTTGAAGTTGGCTCCTATTAGAGAATATTGGAACAGGTAGTTTTAGCTGTACTAGAAATTCTTATGTGACTTAGATTGTTTCTTTTTATTCTACTTTTTTTCTGTCTATAAAATGGGAACATTAATTATCCCTGACCCCTCCTTGTTACTCATGATATTTAACCATCAGCTAAATAAAGTTTTCAGATAGCTTTGTGCTACTTGGGAGTAGATTGTAAAGAATACTATGTGGTATTTTTATTTAGTTTTAATTCATTTGCAGATTAACTATCATACATCTTGTGTATTTTAAATTTTCCTTTACAAATTTGAAATGTGTACTTTTGTATATTTTTAACTTAATAGAATGTATAATTTGATAATTTCAAGTATCAAAGGAATATTTATTTTCACCTAAATGTTACGTGCTTATGGAAAAATTGTATATTTGAAACTTTTAAAATCTAAGGTAAACTTAACTTATTTTATTATTTTGAAATATTTGATTTTGTTTTAGGAAAGGGTAGGAAACTTTTTGGCAGACTTTTATCTAGTGAATGGACTTGTTTTAGAATCAAGAAAAAGAAGAGAACATCTCAGTGAAGAAGATATTCTTCGAAATAAGGCCATTATGGAGAGTTTGAGTAAAGGTGGAAACATAATGGAACAGAATTTTGAGGTACAATTTTTACTTTTCTTAGCTGATGATGTTCTAAGGAGAGAGAGGGTGGACTTCATGCCTGGCTCTCCGTGAGTCTGTATAAACACACTCAGAGATTTTGTTTACCATGTACCCCCTTCTCTGTGATACAGCCTTGGTGATTTTTTTGTGAAGCTGTTCTTGGTTTTTGAGTCTTCACTAATGACTGGATTAAAGTCATTTTAAAAGCATAAAATCCATTGTTAATTTTTAATCCACAGACCTTTGCATATATTTTTCCTCCTCCACTAACTGAAATCTGCTGCTGCTTTGTAGGCCTTGCTAAAAATCCACCTACTTTATGAAGTCATTTCTAGCCTATACCTTCCTATAAATTTTTTATTCAGTATGTGTTTGTTGAAAGCATGCTACATGCAAAGAATTGTGTGACGGTAGAGAAAGAGGAGGGGAAATTAAGGAAATACATAGGTATATGAGACATGGTAATTGCCTCTGCAATCTTATTCTCTAATAAGAGATTAATTGGATGGATTCTTAAATTTATTTTTTATTTTAACAATTTTAGACTTTTTAAAAAAGTGCTAAAATAACTCCTTCCAAAGAATTCCTTCATTAAAATTCCACAAATGTTCAATAAAAATGGAAAAAAATGATTCCCAAATGTTAACATTTTACTACATTTTTATAGGGGTGTTTTTTAAATTGTAGGGTGGGGGACCCCTTAGTAGATTATGAAATCAATTTAGTGGGCTATGACCACCCTTTTTTTGTTTGTTTTTTAAGGAAGTAGTATCTAAATAAAGATAATAGAGAAAAACTATAGCACATAGTATGGGCCATTATTACTTCATAAAACAGTAGTGTTAGGGGTATATGCTGTGTATATGTGCATATGTGGGAGTGCTGGGTTATAGTGTAAAATGTGAGTCACAGTTGTAGTAAGATTAAAGGCTGCTATGAGGAAGCTTGAATTCCTTGCATGTTTAATCTCTCCCTGTGGTATTGTGCCAGATTATGTTTTAAGAATAGACACTTTTCAGAATAGTATACCAGGCTTCAGCTAATTCATGGCAATACTGTGTGTGCCAGGAAAATGATATTATTGTTTAGAAAGTTCATGCATTGAGTGAATCAGCATAGTTTAGTTAAATGAGTACAGTATGTAAAGTATTTAAGAATCCTCATTAGATATTTAAAATTGTGATCATCCCAGTTTAGTATGATCCTTTCCCCTTCCTGCCACATCTTTTTTGCAGTCCCATTTTTCTTTTGTCCTTAGGATAGAGCCTCACTAGACTTTATTTTCCAGAAGCCTCCTGGTATTTACTGATCTCTGGATCAGTAGGAGATATAGGACATGATATGCTCAGGAAAAAGAAATGGAGATGAACCGAGAGAGGGAATGATAAGCTTAGTTCTGACAAAGCTGCTACCCTCTCCCATGGTTGACCAGACAGAAAGGCCACTTTTTTGGCCTTATAATGTGATTTAAATTTTATTACAGTTAATGATCTTGTTGTAGTGGTGCTTATTGCAACCTTTGTTTAATTTTGGCAGCAAACCATTTTGGGATGAGTACACAAACTTATTTTCTTTAGGGCAGAGATTGTAACCTGATGCACTTGAATTGTTAAAGAGGTCTTTAAATGGCATTTTAATTAAGTATAGTTTTTCACATTGAAATTAAAACATAGTTTAATCCCAGATACCTATATAATAGAACAAAATAATATGAATTAAATTAAATAATTAAGCTTTCGACTTCTGATCAGAAATCAAAAGAAACAGTTCCTTGAACTTTGTATTTCTTGTTGAATGTTTAAATTCAACTTGTCAGTTTCTATGAAAGGTAAAAAACTTGGAGGAATTTTGATTGAGATGGTGTTGAATCTATTGATCAATCAATTTCTACATTAAAAGCCTGCTTGATTTTTTTTTTAATTCAGATTTTTGTTTTGAGATAATTCTAAGTTCACATACATAGTTTAAGAAATAAAACAGAGAGATTCCAAGTATGCTTCACTCCAATCTCACACAACTGTAGTATATTGGCATTTATAGACCAGATACAGATCATTTCTATCACCACAGTACATTTCTGTCATTCTCCTGTTTTCCTGTTATAAGCATACCTACTGCTTATACACATATTGGGGGGTTAGGGTTTCAACACATGAATTTCAGAGGGACATAAACAGTCAGTCTGTAACAGATAGTATGTAGTGCTATCTCATTGTGGTTTTATTGCATTTTCCTAATGGCTAATGATGTTGAATGCTCACCTTTTCATGTGCTTACTTGACATCTGTATATTCTCTTTGATGAAATACCTCATCATGTCTTTTGCCTATTTTCTAGTTGGGTTTTTTTTTTTTTTTTTTACTACTGAATTCTTGGAGTTTTGTATATTCTAGATCTTTGTCAGATGAGTGTTTTGCGAATATTTTTCCTCCACTCTATAGTCTGTCCTTTCATCCTATGAAACAGGTGTTTTTTAGAGAAAAAATTTTTAATTTTGATGAGTTCTGAATTATTCATTTTTGTTTTATGGCTTGTGCCAAGTTGAACTCTGCCTAGCTCCAGATCCCTGAGATTGTCTCCTTTTTTTTAGTTAAAGTATTATGCCTTCACATTTTACGTAAGTCCATGAACCAGTTAACTTGTATAAGGTATGGTGTTTAAGTCAAGGTTTGCTTTTTTGCCTTGAATGTCCAGTTGATCCAGCATCTTTTTTTGAAAGGGCTATCCTTCCTCCGTTGAATTGCTTGCTGGTATTTTTATTGGGGTTGTGTTGAACTTATGTAGGGAGAACTGATATCTTAAAAATTTAAATCTTATTTTTCGTGAATGTGGTATCTCTCTCCATTTATTTAAATCTTCTGTAGTTTCTCTCAGAAGTGTTGTATAGTTTTCAATGGACAAATCTTACACATATTTTATTAAATTTATCTCAAGTATTTTGTGCTTTTTGGTGCTTTCACATGATAATGTTTTAAAATTTTATTTTCTAGTTCTTTGCTAATATATAGAGGTACACATGGTTTTTCTCTATTGCTAAATTCATGTATTAGTGATACAGTTTTCGGTAGATTCCTAGGATTTTCTACAGATAAGATAGTTTTATCTTTTCCTTTCCAATTTTTGTGCTGCTTATTTGTTTTTCTTGCCTTATCACACTGGAAAGTAACATTGGTATAATGTTGAATGAAAGTGCTGAAAGTAGCTGTCATTTCTTTTTTCTGATCTTAGAAGGGATTTTTTTTTATACTAGTGTTAATTCAAAAAATTTTTTAAATTAAAAAAATTATTTTTAATCTGGCATAAATAATTCATTAAGAACTACTAAGAGCTATGGCTTTAGTTTTATTTGTTACCTCTATATATCTTTTAAGATTATACTTTTAGTTGTTTTAAAATAAAGAAAAAATATATCTCACTATTTATTGCTTGGACTTTTGTTAGAGAAGACTTGAAGAATTATATTTGAGAATCTTTTTGGAGTTTAGTTATAAGTACTTAGAAGAAATTTAAAGAAAATAGTAATTCTATCAGAAATTCTTCTATAGATATAATGTGATTTGGTTGAATCAGGTAAGGTGCAGGATATAAGAATATCAAAATAGAATTGATAAGTCTAATTATAAAAAAGATACAAATAGCTGTCTATTTTTTTTCTCTCTTAGACACAGAATTTACTAACACATGGAAAACAGCATGGAACTGATACCAGTTTAATTATATTCGTCAGTGGGCATTAAAGGAAAAAAGAAATTTTTGTATGTGTTTTGTAGATAACTTTAGGAATATAGTTCCTTTAAACCTAAATAATAAGCTTTTTGGGAAAGGTATATATAAATTAACATGCAAGGTTTAAAAATAGGACGTCAAAGAGTAAAGGAAGGAATGTGTCGAATTCAAGAGACATTCTCATTGTCATGGTGAACTGTGCTTAGAAATCTTAAAAAGAGTCTTAGAAAACATATTATATACCAATATTGAAAAATAATGACTGCTGGGTCACTGTGGGTAATATAAAAACAAATCAAGTGTGGAAATTGACATATGCTATATTAACTTGCAAATCAAGTCAAATATAGGTTAGTATGTATTTTAATTAGTGATCATTATGTATAAAGCATTATATTAAATTGGAGAAAAACAAAGGAATTTTCAGTGGCTTAATCTGAATGGAGTACCCTAAAAATAAATTTGGCTTCTATAGTTTAAAAGTTAAATCCATATTCATTGCAACAAGTTTTTCTTCCCTGTTTATGTTGGTTTAAAACATTGGAGTTTTTGTTGGCCTGGGCATTGTGTTAAGTATTTTTTCATATATTATCTCATTTAATTATTAATTATTACAGTGACCTAATGAGATAATTGTCATTGCCTAATTTTATAGAAAGGAAAATGAGGTTTGAAGAAATTAATATATTTGAAGTCACAAAGCTATAAGTAGCAAAGATGAGTTTTGATTCTAGGACCCTTACCCAAGGTCTTGTTCTTGCTCTAAGTATATTGCTTCCCAGCCTGCCTTTGTTATACTGTCTTCTTTCTGTGTACCCACATGTTTAACATGTCTTAGCAATTCTTTCAAAATTTTGTGAAGTTAAATATAGAAAATGATTGAGGCAACCTTACTATTGGCAAATGTAGTAGAAATCAGTATTGTGCTATTTTTTCAGTGATGTGTATAGAACACATATTAATAAAAATATATTTTTGGCTTTGGAGCATTATTGAAAATTTCAACAACCTGGAAAATATGTATGACTATTATTTTCAGAAGACATGAAAATGTTATTTTTTAGAGCCACATTTTAATAGAATTTCAGTTCTTAAAAATAAATGTCTAGTCCTTTTCAGAATGAATTTATATTCTTTATTCTAAATAAATAGATTTTGGGTTTCTTCTTCCAGCCAAACATTTGTTTTAATTTGTATAAGAAATAGCTTATAGGTAGCATTTAGGAGAAATCATTTGCCATTTAGAACTAACTTTGCTGTGCCATCCTCCTGTTCTCTCTTCTTTCCAAATGTGGTTCTAATATTTGGTACATATTTTTGACAATATTTTTATAGTAAAATTTAAGTGCTCAGAAATTCTTATTTCATGAATACTTGCTCCTATGTTTTTGGTGTTTTTTTCTCTTTGTTCTAACCAATTATTGTTGGAAGAGGGAGCAATGCCTCATTTATACCTTAGACAGTCATTGATAAAAACACTAATAACTTTGTTAAGTTCTACTAGTAATTATGTATGTTTTTTAGTATATAAAATTAAATAGGAATCCATAGATGTAAAATACTTGAATGTCTTACACCTCCAGAAACCTTTGCCATGTAAGATATTAGAATTTGTCAAATCTAGCAGCAGATAGCAAATCTAGCAGTAATTAAAAACTATTTCTTATCTGTTTCTAGGAAAAGAGGCATTAGACATTTGCATTTAATTTGTAGGGAAGATTTGATGTCATTTCAGCTATAAAAAAATATTAGAAAGCCATCTGGTGTCCTATGGCAGCATTCATGTCTTCCTGTTTCATTAGATAGCTTTTGGAGTAGTGTAGAGGGAATATTGACGGCTTCAGCTCAAGTGTCAAATACTGACGTTCATAATGATGTGATAAAGTGCTCAGTAAAACGTTAAATTAGATTCATTACAGTCTCTTTACTGAGATAGGAAATGTATAATGTATAATTTAGAAAGAATTCTATTGGAAATAGTAGAAACTGCTTAGAGAAAAGTTTATTACCTAAAAAAAAAAAAATGACATGCCACAATATCCAATCATGCTAGGAAAATAAGTCTTTACTATGGTAATATACATATGTGTGTGTGTGTGTGTGTGTGTGTGTGTGTGTGTGTGTGTGTGTGTGTGTGTATAGGTATATAAAACCAGTTATAGCCAGATATATACAGGTATTAAATAGACTGAAAGCAAGAATAGACAATATTAAGCAGTCTTCTGAAAAGAGAAATTGATCATGATCTGCTTAAGTTGGATAGAGATTTGTGTGGAAGTGGAATTAGCCTTCGCTACGGTTCTAGGTGAGAGCAGCAGTCAGATTTTTTTCAGTCGTTTCCCCTGTTTGTTACAGGTTCTGTTAGCATGTATCTACCTACCTTCTGCAGCATCACAAGACACTGTTTTACCTAGTGTTTTGCCACAGTGTTTATGATAGTGACTACCCATTAAGCCCATTTATCATTCTACTAATAGCCATTGCTACCTGCCATACTACTTTGTGTAGTATTCCATTTTATATATCGTATTTGGTACTGGTTATGGCATAAATTTGGCTGCTTATTAGAGATTCCAGAATAAAAGTAATTTAAACAAGATAGGAATTTATTTTTCTCTCATGTAGAAAATCTGAGTTTGTGTGGTTTCTTTGCTCTGTGAGTTAATCCCAGACCTAGCCTTTTTGTCTTACTTCTCTGCCATTCCTAGGATCTGAAGAACAGGCGTGTCCTCTCCTTCCTAATTACTATTTGGAATGACTATTCCTAATGGCTGGAAAAATGTGTATAGATTTTAGGACTCAGTCATCAGTCCTCTGTTTTCTTATTTTTTGTTTAGTCAGAGAACTCTTAAGTCATTATCTCTAAATCTGATTTCTTCTTTTTCTTTTTGTAACTGCCCTCTAGGAACTTCCCAGTATAAAATAGTTACTATTTTTCACTACATCCTTTATTCTGTGCCAGGCACTAAACTCCTCCATACATTATCTCCTTGAATTCTTAACTATGAAGTAGGTGGCCATATTCTCATTTTGCAGGAGAGTTAAATTGACAATGATATGAAATAACTTGTCCCAGTTCACACACTACCAGGTAGTGGAGCTGGGTGGGATTTCAGCTCATTTTTGTGTCTTCAAAATCTTTGATTTTAACACCTCTAATGTGTGTTAACATCTTACACTCATTATATCAAAACTGTACTTCTCTGAATGGGACGCTGTCCCAGTGTTACTGTTTATCGTGTTCTTTGTATCATTCTATCATTTATTGCTCTTTTGCTCTACAATTTGTCTTGTTTTTCCTTGCGATTTTCAGTTTCTACTGCTACTTCCTTAGTTCTTCATTGTCAGTTCATCCTACAGTGATCCAGATTCTTATTTAACAAAGACAGGTGTCAGTTTTACAATCTGACATGACCTTTACCACTGTTGTTGCTGCCCCTTTTAACTTCCCTCCATAATTCAAATCAACCTAATGTTTTCATTTTTAATTCTCCCTGTCCAAAATATTATTTTCATTTAAATCTGAGCCTCAATCCCCTAGTCTCAATTTATTGTCCATAGAAGATTGCTCTCTTTTCTACCCCTCTACTACCCAGTTTTTTGTAAGCTCATTTGGCCTTTAGTCATATAATATTTTTGGTTTCTAATTAACTGTTTCTAATTAACTGTTCAATTGTAACTGTTCGTTATATGGGCTTTTTCTTTCCAAATCTTAATTATAAACTCCTTGAAGTCAGGGTTGGTTTTTATACTTCTCTGTAGTCCCTGTGTTCAGCTAGATCTAGCATAATGCCAGGAATATTTTAGATGAT
Organism: Camelus ferus; assembly: GCF_009834535.1. NCBI lineage: Eukaryota > Metazoa > Chordata > Mammalia > Artiodactyla > Camelidae > Camelus > Camelus ferus. The sequence goes on along the minus strand of NC_045708.1, from coordinate 52,316,121 downwards.
TGAAATATTGAATGCATAGATTTTACTACTTTGATACTTTCTGAGATTAAAAAATGGTAATAAATATTACTTATGGAGCTTTACGTCACCATGGAATTATCTCAGAAGTTCTTAAAGCATTATATTGAAAAGATTAAATAGATTATAGCTTATTGTTTTACTTTTATATTTTTAAAAATGTGACAATTTTCTTTCCTCCCTCCCTCTTGGTTTCTCTCTATCTTTGCTTCTCTCTTTCTCTCTCCCTTTTTCTTTGTTTCCTTTTAATGTTTTGGCAGCCGGTTCGGAGACAGTCCCTTACCCCTCCTCCTCAGAACACAATTACATGGGAAGAATATATATCTGCTGAAAATGGAAAGTAAGTGTTGTTTTGTTTTATTTATATATTCTTTGGTTTTTAGAAAAAACATTCTGTAAAAACATCATTTGTGAATATTTAGGTGTCAAATTTATTTTACAGAGAATTATTAGTATAGTTTTGTCTAAAGCAATTATTTTACCTTTTAAACGTATGGATGAAGCATGATGAGGGAGAAGTATCCCCAACTACATGCTCTCTTTGAGTAAGTTGTAGAGCCTTCTTTTTACCTCCCTCTTTCCAGTTTATATAACACCAGAAAACCCGCAGGGCATTGTTCTAAGGAAATAAAATGTGAGAAACTGTCCCATGCAGTTGCTTATTTGAGTTTTTCATTGAATGATGAACTTGATATTCTGTCATTATCCTGAGTCTTTAGTAAGGTGTATGAGGTCATTCATTGTTTATCTACTTTTTGCCTTCCCAAGGTCATCTCCTGTCATCCCTTTGTTTCAGTCTATGCCAGGCTATTTCTCACTACCGTTACACAAGACGTTTGCTTTGTGTTAACACTGGCTAATACTTAGTGGAGTACCTAGTACGTAGTTTGTATCCAGTAAATATTTACTGACTGAAAGAATGATGAATGAATAGTTTATTTTGAATGAATAGATACATAAAAAGTTTTTTTTCTGACTGACCATGTAAAAGTTACAGTCCTTTGTAGAAAATATTATTTTCTTCTGGAGGAGAATAAAAAATTACTTGCCCCCCCATGCTTAGGATAAAGTTTTGTTTTTTTTTTTCTTCTTTTGGTGTTGAAAGGTTTACTATGATTATACTTTCCTAACTTCTCTAAAATGTTTCCATCTTACAACATTCTATGATTGATATAAAATTCTTTATTCTTTACATCACTTCTTGGTCATCAGTGCTGAGAACTGTAGAGCGTAAAAGAGATTGAATTGAATAAGTGATTTTAAAGATGTATGATTGTATTTTTAAAGTTTTTTTTTTGTGGTGATTTGTTTTGTTCCTAAAAATAGTGATTATTAAAATTATATTCAATATGAAAATTTCTGGGTTCTGATCATTTTTTTCTAAACTTTTTATGCTTTGCTATTTTCTTTTTCTTGTTACCCTTGTCTTATTTATTATACATGTCTCATTCCTATTTAGCATAATTTTAATTTATTTGTATGCTCAGAGTAAGAAAAATTGAAATATTAATGAATGTCACTGAAAGATGACAGATTCTTCTTAGGAGGATGATAGCATGTGGGAAAGGTTTCCTAATATATTTTTCTCTCTTTTTTTTCCCTTCATTTTAGAGCTCCTCATCTGGGTAGAGAACTGTTGTGCAAGGAGAGTAAGAAAACATTTAAAGCCACAATAGCCATGAGCCAGGAATTTCCCTTGGGAATTGAGTCGTAAGTTTGTTACTAACTGCACAAGTTTATGAAAGAAGCTGTTAAATTCTAAAGGCTATAATAATATTTGCCTCTTAGTGGTGCATTTGAGGCCTTTGAAATGTGAAAAGCATATGGCCATTGCTTTGATAGTGTGTGCACCCTTTTAGAAATTTTCTGGCTCACAGAATATTAACATTTTTATTATTTTAATCAGATACATTTTTGATTAGTCTTTTTAAATTATAAAATAATACCTGAACACATGCTTATTGTAAAAAAGCTAACAGTATGGAAGTTTATAGACTAAAAATAGCAGTTTTTTCCCACCTCACTAGTAGTTAACAGGTAAATAACTGGTGTAGTTTTGCCTGGATTTTTCTCTGTGTTTTTGCATTTTATTATTTTTTTTGTAAAAATGGGGGAATAGTCTACATTTTACATTTTGTTCAGTTTCTTTTTTTTCTTTTAGAAGTGCCAGTGTATCTTAGCATTCTTACAATAATTAAATTAGCGTCTTTTTTTCTTTCCTTGTTACTTTGCAGTATTGATGCATTGTCATTTATTTTATCATCTCGCTACTGTTAAACATTTTTAGTGATTTGTAGTTTGTCACCATTGTAAACAATACTCCATTAACATCTTGAATATATCCTTCCAAACCTGTATTCGTCAGATGCTCATTAAACATCAATTTAGAGAGACGGGTGGAATGGGAGGTGCGTAGCTCGAGGTAGCTCTGACAGAACTGTACCTTCAGGCTTCTCACTAAAGGAGGGGAGGAGTGGAAGCCCTAGGCTTTCCTTCCTAGATCCTTCCACTTCCAGTTTGGCCTAATACAGTAAAAAAAATTCTCATAGAATAGATCTGAACTATTATTTTTCTATAAATTCTGTACACATCTCATAATCCCCATTAGCCAAGCTTTAGAAGAGTAGATAGAATTGGGTCCTCACCTGTTGATCAGAGAGGGAGATAGATAAATAGTTCTCAGAAGATGTGGGAAAGGAATTAGCCATACATACAAATCTGCATAATTTATCATATCTCAGACCCAAATGACTCCAAGATGCACCAGATCTATATGATAATGAAGAAGAAAAATGTGGCATATTATATGATGCTGTTAATTTTAGGAGTTACCTAATTTCAGAGACGTAATATGTGAAAAAAAAAATGGGTCTCTTAGAATTTAAGATGTGGCAATTATAACCATTCCCCCTGAAAAAAGTAATATAAGGAACATAGTATGTAAAAGCCAGACAAAGAACTCATTCTAGAGTAAAACCTGTTAAAGAACAGAAGAAAATTCCATATAAATAATATAGAAAAACATAAGAAGAACATGAAATAAGTAAACTAGATCTTTCTAAGATGGGATAAGACAATAGAATGAAATGAAAAGGAAATTGCTGAGCTAAGGAAGTAAATTAAGCACTAAATAGCACTATTGTAAAACAAATACATTAGAAGCAACAATAAACAGAATAGATGTGGCCAAAATTAAGTTTTGATAGTTTTTAGTGAATTCAGTGAAAGAAGAGGTTAAAGGAACTTGAGAGTAATATTTGTGGAGGCCATTGGTTCACTATAAGGATTATTGCTGTTCCGCTTATATAGAAAGCCTCCAAAATGTGAAGAAATAGTGTTCAAAATATGATAGAAGAAAATGTCTCTAAATGGGAGAACTAAATCTGTAGCACAGCATTGGGACCCAAGAAAAAATGATAGAGAGGGATTAGGAACAATGAATATCCTGATTAAACTACTGGGCTTCAATAGTTAATAGAGAGATCTAAAGGCATTCAGGCAGAAAAGGGGTAAAAAACAGCCTGGCTTTACATTTTTTCATGTTTTGATATTTGTGAGGCAAAGCAAGTGTGATCTTACAGTATATCTAGATGAGATTTCATTTAAAAATCAAAGAAATTATGAGGAAAACTGAAGAATTCAATAAATATACCAGTCATGGGCCCTTTTTGAAAGAAAAATAATATGACTTGAAAATGAAATTCATCCAACCAAAAAAAAGTGTGAGGACTAATGTAATATTGAATGCTAGGAGACTTTGTGAAATTGTAATTCAGGGGGAAAGAGTATAAATGATATTTTATGCCAGTCAGATTTCCCTTTAAGTATGCAAAAAAGAAACACTCATTTATCAGACCTGCAGGAAATCAAGGAATACTAACCACATAAGAACCCTTCACACACGAAAAAATTGACAGTGAAATTTAGGCATCCAAACAGTGAGGCTAATTAAAGAATTGAGGAATGTGTAGACTTCAGGAAAAAAGACTGGCGTGATCCTTGAATCTGCTGAAATACAGATCTAAAGTCAAATAACTGGAAATTATGGCTACACGATGAAATGTAAAAGTTACAAACTTGACATGGTAAAAAGAATAATAAAAGAGAAAAAATCAAGAAGTGGAAGGAGGTATTATTTCCTCATCTTTGGTATCTGGAAGTCAGTAATACTATGTAAGTTTGCAGCATTTAGTTATAAAACAACATAAGGATACAATGAAACTGATTTGAAATTTTTTTTTTCTCCTTCCATTTTTCAGATTATTGAATGTTTTGGAAGTTATAGCTCCCTTCAAGCACTTTAACAAGCTTAGAGAATTTGTTCAGATGAAGCTTCCTCCAGGCTTTCCTGTAAAACTAGGTAAGAGAAAAATTTACATGTAAGTTCAGTATCTGTTAGAAATATGAAGCTGTTTACTAACATTTAATAAGGAATATGCTTTGAAGGAAAATGGGTTTCCTAGTTGTTTATATTTTTATACAGTTTTCCTATAATTGCATGCATTGCTATTCATGTTTTGTCAAAGTAAATGTAAAGTGCCTGATGAAAGTTCTACTTGATTTAAGTTAAATGTAAGAGAGATGCAGGTGTTTCATTCAAGAGGATGTGGGTGAACTTACGATGCACTGTGATAATATTTTTAATGTGAAGTAGGGAGACGGGATTTTAGTGCAAATTTTTAGCAAATTCTGAGCTTCTGAACAGTGGAACTGTTTCTGTAGTCAACAGTCATATTCAAGGATAAAGTAATACTTAAACACATTTTATTTTTCGGTCTTAAATGTTTAAACCTAATTTCATTTTAAACAATGATCTTTAGAAACAGTAAACTCTCATTTTTGTACATATTTCTCTTTCTAACTGTATCAGAAAACTGGGAACAAGACGCTGTTTAAAGGCTCTTTAGGAGTTGAGGCTTGGATTTAGCATTGATATAAGCTTCAAGAGAGCCTTCAATACCATCTGATCCAGCCATCAAATATTTAGTTAGTGCTTGCTGTGTGACAGACCTTTTTCTAGGGATGAGAGACAGCAAAAGTCCCTGCCCTTTTGGTGTTTACATTTTTGGGTGGTGGGTGGGGTATTATATAGTAAATATAATCTTTGTATAATTCCTCAGATATATTTTATCTTTTTTCACTCAATACTACTAAAACCACATCTCAGAATAATTAGGCCAAAATACTTTACTGCCAGAAGTAATGCTTCTGTTGCTAAAAATTAAACCTGACCGCCTCAACTTTCCAAACTTGAGAATACATTTTGTGAATTAAAATGGATTTTAAAACATATTCACAGTCTAGATTCCCTTTGTGATGAAAAAGCACTGGGAACCAGTGTGAACCTGAAAAAACCAGTGATGAAAGCCTAGGCAGAAATGGTTAGAAAACTAAAGCGAACAGGAGCCGAGTGTTTGAACTATGGAGAGGGATCATTACATGCGCATTTCTGCAGAGGCTTAAAATCTCACTGTAATTGTCTGTAGCCAGAAAATAGTTCAAGCCTTGGACTCTTTTTCTGTGTGCTGTATTTAAGAGGCACAGTGACAAACTAGAATAGAGAGTAGGGATTCAATATATGAAACTATTACTGTATTCACATTTTTAAAGTCCCAAACCCACATCAAACTCCACAGTACACTATAAATGTATTATGCAGAAGAAATACTTTGATTATATGGAAAGGAAAAAAAGTCTACAATACGTTTTTGTGGGCATTTCTCTGACATACAACCATCTTCTTAACACGGGATTTATAATTTTTGCTTGTGTACTTGGAATTTGCTTCTCTCTCTCTCTCTCATCTCCTTATCCTTCTTTCGAAGTGACCCTGTAAAACTCCAGTCCTAGGTTGGCCTCCATCATTTCTGTTTTTCTATTTAGGCTGGAAGATATAATTGAGGGGAAGAATTTAGAAATTGTTGATAGCACAAATAACATGTTTTCCAAATCAGCCAGAGATTTAAATGCCGAATCTGAATGACCTTTTCTCTGATTTGTTACTCCTCTTATTCTGCTCAAAGGCTAAGTTTGAACCTCTTTACCCAGTCCCTGTCTTCCCCCGCTACTTCCTCTCGCAATCTAAGCAGATGATTTTTTGTTTACTTAGTTAGAAAAAAAGGCCATCAGAAATGATAGCTCCCTCATTACTCCCAGCCTCTCATACAAGCTTTTCTGCCCCACGCCCTGTCTTTTCCTTCATCTTTGCTATTTCAGTGGAAGTGGTGCCCCCATTTTTTGGCTTTAATAGTCTCTTCATTTGTACTATGGATCTGTTCTCCTCCCCACTTTTTAAAAAAGCTATCAGTTTCCCTCTTTTTCTCCTTTGCCTTTCAACTCCCCTTCTGTACTGCGTTCTTCCTCTTAGCTGTTAGGTTTTGTTCAGGTCTGTCTCCTTTTAAAATTCAACCAATCAAAAGTCTTTCTTTTTTAAAATACAGCCAATCTAATAAAATAATCCCTTTAACTCCACTCTACCCAGCACTTGCCTTTAATCTTTGCTTGTCATAGCCAAGTTGCTTGACAGTCTACATTTATTTCTCAGTTCTTTCTGTTTACAGTTATATTATCAATGGAGGAAGGTGAAGGGAGATAAAAGGAGGGAAAGTTGTTCTGCTTCATTTGAACTGCTAGAATGATGACACCAGGAGCCTATGATAAGTTAGTTACACGTAATGTATACCTAGAGCAGCCACTAAAGAAACCACACAAACAGACAGACTCAGAAACACTATAGATAAATAAAAATGATGTTCTAAAAAATAGTCACATTCAGGAAGGCAAGAAAAAGAAAACAAGTAAATGAAAAAGAGAGACAACAAACAAAAACCAAAAAATAAAACAGCAGACTTAAGTCTTAGTATATAAATAATTCCGTTAAATGTAAATAGTCTAAATAGACCATTTAAAAGAAATAAATTGGCAAAATGGATTGAAAAAAATGACCCAACTACTTGCTATATTCAAGAAACTCCCTTCAAATATGATACAGGCAAACTGAGGTGAAAGGGTGGAAAAAGATACATCATGCAAACATTAATCAGAGGGTAACATGACTAGCTATATTAATATTAGATAAAGTAGATTTCAGAGCAAAGAAAATTACCAGAATGAGGGGGACATTATATAATGTTAAAGGGGTCAACCCATGAAAAAAAAATAGCAATCTTAAATGTATGTACACCAAGCAACAGAGCTGCACGATAGGTGAAGCAAAACCTGAAAGAAATTAAAGGAAAAATAGACTCACAATTATATTTGGAGTCTTCAGCACCCTTCTCTCAACAGTTGATAGAGCAACTTGAAAGAAAATCAGCAAGGATATAGAACAGCTCTCTAACACCATAAACCACAGCACCTCATTGGCATTTATAGAACAGTCTGCCCAACACAGAATACACATTTTTTTTTTAAATGCTCATGGAACATATACCAAGATAGGCTATCTTTTGGGCCATAAAACAAACCTCAATAATTGAAAAAGAGTTGAAAACCAACACAGTAGAATCAAATTTAGATATTAATAATAGAAAGATAACAGGAGAATCTCCAGTTTGTGGTATTCTGTTACACACTCTTCTAAATAATTTATAGATCAAAGGTAAAGTCTCAAAGGAAAAGAATATATTGAACTGGGTGAAAGTGAAATTACGAAACTTTGTAGAGTACAGCTGAAACAGTGCCAAGAAGGAAATTTATAGCACTAAATGCATACATACATTAAGAAAAAAGTCTCAAATCAGTAATTTAAACTCCTGCTTCAAGAACTTGGAAGAGCATATAAACCCAAAGCAAACAGAAGGAAGGAAATAATAAAGATAGAAATAAATGAAAGAGAATAAAGAAAACAGAGAAAGTCAGTGAAGCAAAAAGCCGTTGTTTTTGAAAAGATTGATAAAATCAACAAACTTGTACCGAGATTGATTAAAAAAAGAGAGAAAATATAAATGACCAATATATGGAATGAAACAGGATAGCATGACAGACCCTTCAGAAATCTAAAAGATAATAAGTGTAGTAAGAAATGAAAGGGAAAAAAAGGCATTCAGAGCAAAAAGGAAGAAATAAAATCTGTATTTGCAAATGACATGTTTCTGTGAGTGGAAATTCCGAACATTCTACAAACAAACTGGAATTAATGAGCTCTGAAAGATGGTAGGATAGGAGTTAAAGATAGAAGAATCATTATCATTTCTGTATGTTAGCATTGAACACAGACACCAAAATTAAAAATTAAACATTTTTATAATTGCAAAAAAGGGAAAATTCTTAGGTGTCAATCTAACAAAACATTTACAGTATTTGTATGCTGAAAACAATACCATACTGTTGAAAGAAATCAAAGAAGATCTAAACAAATGTAGAGACATACCATGCTTGTGGATTGGAAGACCCAACATAGGAAAGATGTCAGTTCTTCCCTAAGAAATACATGGGTTTAAGACAGTTGTTATCACAATAACAGCAATATTTTTTTGTAGATGTAGATAAGATTATTTTAAATTTTACATGGGAAGGCAAAGAAACTAGAATATTTACATTAGTTTTCTAGGGTTGCATAACAGAATATCACAAACTGTGAGTGTCTTAAACAATAGAAATATATTGTCTCACAGTTCTGCAGATTAGAAATCTGAGATCAAAGTGTCAGCAGTGTCGGTTCCTTCTGTGGGCTATGGGAGAAAAATCTAACTTCTGGTGATTTTTCTTGCTCGTAGAAGCATCACCCCAGTCTTTGCCTTCATCCTCATATGATGTGCTTTTCCTGTGTGTGTGTCTCCAAATTTCTCCTTTTTGTAGGGATGTTAGTCATATTGGGTTAAGCATCAGTCTAATGACTCTTAACTTGATTATTTCTGCAAAGACTGTCTCAAAAAACGGTCTTATTCTTAGGTTCTAGGGGTTAGGACTGGAGTGTCTTTTTTTGTAGGGGAAAGAATTCAACTCATAACACCAGCTAAAACAATTTTGAAAAAGAAGAATAAACTGTGAGTATTCAGTCTACTGAATTTCACTATTTATTATATAGCTACAGTCATCAGACTGTTGTACTGGCTGAGATATAAACATGTAAGTCAAATGACAGAACAGAGAATCCAGAAATAGAATGTCATATATATGCCCAACTGATTTTTGGTAAGGTACAGAAGCAGTTTAGTGGAGGAAAGACAGCCTTTTCAACAAATGATGCTGGAGCAAGTGGACATGCAAAGGCAAAGAAATGAACCTTCACCTAAATCCTACAGTTTATACAAAAAGTAACTGACAGTGAATCATGGACTTAAATTTAAATCTAAAATAAAACAATAAAACTAAGGAAATAAACATAGAAGAAACTCTTAGGGATCTAAGTTTAAGCAAAGAAGTCTTAGAATTCACACCACAAACATGACCCGTAAAAGAAAAATCAATGAATTTGACTTCTTCAAAAGTAAAAACTCTTTGCTCTGTGAAAGACCCAGTTGAGAGTTAAAAAAAAAAAAAACAACAGAAACACAACACGAGAACTCCTAAAACTCATCAGTAACAAAACAAACAAGCCAGTTAGAAGAGAGCAAAAGACACAGAGGCATCTCCCTAGAGAGGAAATGGAAATGGAAAATAAGCACAAGAACAGTGCTCAGTATCATTAGCTGCTGGGGAAGTGCCAGTTAAACCGCAGTGTGATGCCAGTGTGCATACCTAACAGGGTGACGAAGATAAAGCATCCTGACAACTGCAAATATCTGTGCAAATGCAGAGAAGCTGGACCTCTCTCATACACTGCTGGCGGTTACGTAGGACAGTACAGCCACTCTGGAAAACGTTTGAGCTGCTTCTTAAAAAACTAACTGCCCAACTTCATGTGATCAAACAATTGCATTTCTAGGCATTTATCCCAGAAAAATAAAGATACATTCACACAAAACTTGTGTACAAGAAGAAAAATGTTTGAAATAGCCTCAAACTAGACACAACCCAGCTGCTTGGTGCAGAGCCTCTTCATCGCTTTCAGGCTGTGTTTATTACTGATATTCATGTTGTTAAGTTTATTGGACACCTTTCTGTTATCTGACTTAATGTCTCCAAGATTCACTCTGTATTTGTGGAGTCCTCGTCCCAGTGAATGCTGGTAGTTTTTCTTCAGGTTTCCTCCAACTTCCTTGATCGAATTCTCTCTCGATCTTCCTGTCTGCTCCTTCTGGAGCAAATGTCTCCTTTTACTTGTCACCCTACGTTAATTCTCATTACATCTGCTAAAACTTAGGCCAAACATGTTACTGCTCTGCTCACAACCATCCACTGGCTTTCCATCTCATTCAGGGTAAATGCCAGAGACTTTTTCCTTGACCTGAACCCGCTTGATCTGACTGCCTGCTTCTCCTCTCACCTCATCTTCTGCTACTCTTTCCCTCACTTTCTGGTCTCCTGGCTGTTCCCAGAGTAAACCGAACATTTTCATTTTAGGGCTTTTCTACTTGTTCCCTCTACTTGGAATTTTCTCCCTCGAGGCGACTGTATGGTTTGTTCTTATGTCAGGTCTTTGCTGAAAGGTAACTTTGAGGTTTTCCTTTGATCACCCTAATCAAGCCCTCTTACCCTCAGCATTGAAACTCCCCGTTCCTCTACTTGCTTCATTTTTGTCTGGATACTTAGTCATAGTTACTTTTTACTTGTTGTTTGTATCTCCTAACCAGAATGAAGTCCATTAGTTCATCTTTTGTTGTCTCCTGTTTACTGGTGTATATCCAGTGCCTAAAACAGGGGCAATCCAACTTTTTCTGAAAGACAGTGAATATTTTAGACTTAGCAGACCATATGGTTTCTGTCACAGCTTCTCAACTCTTGTTGGAAAATGAAAGCAGCCATGGACAATAAGTAAACAGTGTGTTCCAATAAAACTTTACTGTGGACACTGAAGTTTCAATTTCATGCAGTTTTATCTGCATGAAATATTGTTCTTTGTGTTTTTAAAAAATCATTAAAAAACGTAAAATCTTTTCTTAGCTCACAGGCCTTGTGAAAACAGTTCAGGCAACAAGCCTTGGCTTGCTGACCTCTGAAATAGAATAGCATCTTCACTTAATAGGCACAATTGAATGATCTTTTTCACCAGAAATAGCTGGAAACTCTGTAATCCTTATGTTCATTTCTTTGGGTTTTTGTTTTTTTTTTTGAGAATATTTCTGCAATAAATACTAGGCTTGTAACAGTCAAATTAACATACTCTACAGTATACCTTTATTCTAGACAGACATTCAACTTAGTTTTCATAGAATAATTTCAGACTTTTAGGGAAGATTTAGAGTTTATTTATTTTGTAAATGAAATCCCTGAGGCCCATAAGTTAAATGACTTGTAGTAATCAGAATCCAGGATTTATAATTTGTGTTCTTTCCAATAACTTATACTAGGAATAGAATTAAGCAGGGTGATTAAAGTATTTGATCATTTTTAATGTCAGATTTCACTCATAATTTTAGCTAGAAATGTACTTTACTTAGCAGAATATTAGGTTGTGGTGGTATATATCAACTCCAATTCTGATAAGACTGTTTTCATCCCATATAATTAAGTGATGGATTTTTTTAGTGTTTTAAAACAGAAAAGGATTAGTGTATTTCATTTGTGTTAGAATGAAAAAAAAATCAGCTCAGATTCAGAATAATATATACACTATAATCTGAGGAAAAGATACAGAAAAAAAGTACAAACGTAGCCATCCCTTTGCACCACGGAAAAGAGAAAAGTCTAGTGGAGTCTGTCATTATAGTTCTAAGATTGAGAAGCTTGGGACTTGTGTGTCTGATGTAATTCTTGATGCCTTTGTGTCTTCCTCTTTTTATCAGTCGCCAGACTCTTCCCCCAGACACACACTCAGTATTGGACATGTTAGGATTTGTCTGGTCCTTGAATAATGCTCTTTTATGTTATACAGAGTATAGGTATCTCTAATAGTATCTTATAGCATAAAATAGTATTTGTTTTATCAGTAGATTACCATTTCGTTTTACAGTGTTGTCATTGATTGTCCTCTCTAGATATACCCGTGTTTCCTACGATCACAGCCACTGTGACTTTTCAGGAGTTTCGGTATGATGAATTTGATGGCTCCATCTTTACCATCCCTGATGATTACAAGGAAGACCCAAGCCGTTTTCCTGATCTTTAACTGACACGGAAGATGATGCCGTCTGACCAAGGAAAGCAAGAGAATGCAGAGACCCCAGAAGTGAATCCAAATAGAAGGGACAAATGCTTTCATCGAAGAAAAGGGAATTACATTGAACTGACACATCAGTAATAAGATATAATGAAATGGGCCTCTAATAAGAATTTCAGCAAGTTTCCTGATGTGCCATTTTCAGTCTTTTTAAAAATATACATATTATAAGTGTAATAGTTTGACACCTTAATGGCCCTAAGTCCTTCTTAATGTAAAACAGCTATGAGTGCTGTGATTTGTTTTTAAAAATTTTTACACTTCTTGTTGAAATATATATGCATATAAATATATCTATATCTTAAACACTCCTGGACCATTAACATAAATTAAATGTCTTAAGAGATATGAAGCCCTTTTAAACTTGTCATCTTATATTCAAGGTGACCTTTATAAATATTCCTTCAAGCTTTGTTTTCATAAAATGTAAAGTATGTAACATTGTGTATAGTTCAGTAATTTGAATGTTTGTTCAGTATAATGAACTAGAAGGAATGCAGTTTTCTGTAGATGAATGAACCAAATGGTAACCATTAAACAATTGCATTTATATGTTGCAATACATTTCAGAAGGAGCGTTCACTCTGCAGGGAATAAGGTACCTCCTTTAGCACCTTAGTGCAATTCATTGTGGTGCTATTTGTTTTTACCTGAATTCTTTCTTCAATGGAAAATGTTTGTTACTAATCTTCCTTTCATAGAACCTCTATTTTTTTTTTTCCAAACTTGAGTTTAAAAGTCCTTTTTGTGTTCATGATAAGGTATGGTTAGCATGCTTAAAGATATTCTTCCAAATCTGAGCACTTTAAAAAAAATTCCAAATTTTTAAACTTGCTTCCTAATAAGTGCACATCATTCTGAATATTTTGTTTGTTTTTAGTGGAATATGGCTGCATTCGTGTCAGTTTTAAAAAACAACCTGTGTATTTTAGACATCCCTACATATTTAATGCTTTCAAAATAAGGTAAAAACATTTTATATGCTAACAATATATTTGTTACAAGTTAAATTCCAGAAACGTACACAAAATTGATAATTCCTACTGTTTATTTTTTTAAGTCACAGGAAAATATTTATTGATTTTATCTCCAAAGTGTTAAAATCATGCATTATTCATTTTTGCACTTAAAAATTTTCATATTTATTCCAAGATGGTTTGAAGGTCCAGAATGAAAATAAATTAGGGAGAATAATGTATAACAGTCATAAAATGTTATGTTGTATTAAAGAGCTTAGCTAAAGAAATGTTTTTAAAATGTATCCTGATTAATGTGTCAGAATGCATCTGTCAAGTTTTTTAGAGTGACCAGTAATTTAAACTTTTTCCAGAATTTTAAATTTGAATGAGTTTTAGAGACATTTATTGAAGAGATGATTTATTTAAAAATCCAAAGCATCAATCATAAGAAAAATTTTATAATAAACATCTTTAAAGCTGCATCTTCCATGCTGATACATACTACACTGCGTATGTTGACATTTTAATAAGTACATTTTATAATGAAGAAAAATAATCAGTTAAAAATTCAAAGACTACCTTATGTGGATCTGTTGAATTTTGTGGAAAGAGTGGGTAAACCCAGACTAGGTTTATTGAATAGGAGTTTGATCCCTGTTATTTTGGGAATGTTTGTTGATCAGGTGACTTAAAGATTCTATTATCCTATCAATGATTACAAGAGGCTGAGACACTGAAAGGCAGTGGTCACTGTTGCTTTTAGGCTCCCTCACTTTGTGGGAATATGGCATACTTCCAGGAATATACTTCATAACTCAGTGGGAAAAAACATGGTAAATTGCAGCTTGGGATTGACCAGTTTCCTAAAAGCTGTGAATATTTTGCTGGGGTACACTGGAAGTAGGAAGACTACTGAAAACTTTTTGCACTTGGATTTTGTTTTTAACTCTTTTCCTTTCATAAAGAATAGTAGAAAGAGATTATCCATTCCAGAATGTCTTTGATCACAAAGGACAAGTAAATGTCAGTATCTCTTATGATGGTGAAAACAAGGAGTTATTTAATGCAAATAAACTTTTCACAATGTTAGACTTTTCAAAATGTGCCTTTTAATCCAGCTAATGAATGAAGCCATATGCTGTGTTTCAAGTAAGTAGATAAAAACACTATGTATTTTGATAATCTTACATGAAAATCTAGATTTTGTAATGTGGGTCCATAAATTTCTGCCTTCGTGATTGAAGGGATTGTTTAAACTTGGGGGACTATATAAGACGGTCACCTCAAATGGCCGTTTAAGAACTGCTCAATATTCTTGCCACCGGTATGGTTTCGAAAGAATATAGGAGTCTTGTCTCTAAGAAAATTATTCCCTAGAGACAGTTTGCCTCTTTCTGTAGCCATTCATATACAGAGAATTATCAGACTTCGTAAAAGGGAGGCATAAAGCAGATGCTCTGAGTACTGTGAGTATAGCTACATATGGTAGTCTGGAAGTTAACACATTTCAGAGAAGCTGAGAGCCATCAGAAGTTGAAAAGACCATTCGGTTTCTTTCTTCTGCTTGGAACTGGTATTGAGCCCCACTCACCCTAATAAAAATGTTTTCATAGTGTTATGCAGGCACAGTTTATCATTCACATCTTAGGGGAAGGTGGTGAATGATTGAGTCTTCTCCCTAGTTTTCACTAAGCCTATAGCAAAGAGGTTATTTCGGGTCATAAAACGGCTGGAGTAAATACTGAATTAAGGGGTGAAAGCTTCCTTTTGCTTATTTACGGTACTTTTATTTACGAACATGGTTGAGAAAAAGCTGTAAAAAACTAGGTGAATATGAAGTCCTACTTGCAGTATGCTGGCCTTTACAACTGAGGGAAAGGATTACTGGTTACTGTGGACACAGTATACCTCTGCTGTTAACTCCTCCAAAAGGTATCTTAACCATGTTCTCTAAAATTAACAAAATGCATCCTTACCAAAGTTGCTGCATTTGGAAACTTTCAAAGACAACTGACAGGGAAATCTGCCTCAGACACGAGTGAACAGGAGGTATTACATCGCTTGTAAAGGCAGAAAAACTGGTCATAGCTCGTCGTTTGTGTATTAAGAATTAGCAAAAACTGCTTTTGCAAGGTAGTTTGTGTCATGAATCTGGGGCAGTAGTATCTTAGGCTGCCGTCTGAAAATGTCATCTCAAGTACTACATTTTTTACATCATGTGACCATTCTTACAGTACTTACTGCTTGCTGATGAACTTTTAAAATTGTTACAGCTCATTTTAGCATGGTACTTTCAGCCATAATGGCACCTATGGTACATAGAATTATTTTCCTTTTGCCACAGAACCTAAAAAACACCCCAAAACTGAAGCAAATTTCCTAAGGGTTTTAAAGAAAGGTACTTGGCAGTCATTCCTGAATTTGACTGTTTTCCAGGTGATTAGCCTAAAGTAGAAACTTGGAGTAATATAAAAACAGGTAAGACCCACCTGTACGTCCCACAGAATTCTTGGTCACTGAAGAAGGCAGACAGTGACTGGCTGGGGTGTTTTAAATAATGACTACGGGCAGAGTAGTTTTGAAGGATAGAAGTGAAGTGGAAATCAGGTAGCCCACACGCACTGTGGCCCACCTGCTGGGCCCGCAGTTGGTAAAAGACCTCACCTGAGCTTCAGCCCATCCTTGTAGGTTCTAGCTTGTAGTTCCAATTTTTCTTACCCCTCCAACTATCCTTCCCTTCTTCACTGCCTGTGGGCTTCACTCTCCAGCATCAGATGAATAGCAGACAACAAACAGCTTTGAGACTATTAAACCAGCTCCCATAATTAAAGTCAAATCTCTGTAGCAGATCTTTTCCAGTGTTCTGCTCCTTTGATTGAATAGACTGATAAGAACAAAACTACAGGATGCTCATCTACATGATGCTTGTCTTCCAATCTTCCAAAACTTGATACTTAAGTAAACAAATTTGTTAACTTGTTCATAGTGAATCAAAAAAAAGTTTTGGCATTTAGTATATTGATAAAATTTCACGTTGAGGTGACTGAACAGTAATACTAAACATCATTTGGAACATTTCACTCTTGAAACTGTGACCCTAGCCTTCAAGTTCATATGCACAAATCATACTTTAGCTAACTAGCTTTTAAAAAACGGTATGATATTAATTGTAGTGACTGCACTGGGAAAATAACCTTTACAAAGTGAGACTTTTGTAAAGAATGTGAACATGTCACTTCCCCAGTGATTTTTATAAGGACATCATTTAAAAAAGATTATATATTAAGATCCTTTCTCTGTAAACTCTTAGCTTGCTAAGTAACACTATAAACTTTAAGTATATTCTTAAGAATATTCTCACTGGTTAAGAATTAGCATGGTTCACACACAAGTTACTTTGCTAAAGAATGTCTAAATGAATTTCACATATACTTTATATTATAAAGTGAAAATGGGAACAAAAATAAAAGACTCAAAAATCAGCAACTCCAGAATTAGTCTCTTTACCTCTATAATAAAGCCTTAGTAACAGACATTCTGGATGCTTAGAAGCAGCAGTAGCAGTTCCATTACATCCATATTTAAACAACTACGTGCACTTGAGAAATACTTTAGATAGCACAGGAATGAAATGTATTAGATTTGAGACAAAAGGAACAGAAATCTCAATTCCAACTTATCAATCTTCAAATGGCATAAACCACTTAATCTGAAGAAAGTGGTATTGTTTGCCAAGGAAAAGTCTTGCGAAGGCTATGATACCCACACCAGAACCTGTTTTAAGATGCAACTCCAAGGTTAATGTAAAGTTAAGTTTTTACTGTTCTAGCAGAAGTCCAGTTTTTCTTTCTTTCCCCAGGTAACTAACATTTTTCTACCCTCCACATATGAGCACTACCAGGAAGCTTATTATCCAGAACTCAACTTCACAAAAATGTAAAGGGCTACACAGCCTTCTCAAAGCCTTATCTGCATGCAGTTTATCTTGGTGCTTTTTCTAAAACATCCCAAACTAAATTATTGTATAGTTTTGAAAAAGCTCCATAATTAAGTTGCAGGTAATGTTTACTGACCTAGGCACACAGGGCTACGTTTTTTTTCCCTAACTACCAACAACTTTGCAAAGGTAGGTTTCACTCCCACTTAGTACTGACAGGAAAAGGAAGAAGGTAAGAAACAGACGTCTCTGCAGCTGTAAATGAAGCTCAAATTCATGACTGGACTCCTACATAGCCACTACCTCACTTACTCTTGAAGAATATAAGCAAATAAATAGCACAAACATTTTTCTAACAAAACCACTTTTATTTTTTAATCATTTATACTAACAAATACAGAACAAAACTCAGTGTGGAGGCAGTGTTCACTTGATTTTGACTGGTTTTCTGTGTTAAAGGCTCGTGTCCTACTGCAGCCCTACCTTTGTGCATAAATATTCATTGAAAATAAACTAAGTATGGACTCCCTTCACTGTAGCATCTTAGGTAAGTGGCACTGTTTTAAAGCCAAAAAATTCTTAATCCCTTTTGACAAGTTAGCATACTTTTATTCAGATTACAAGTAAGGGAATAGAATTGATTAATACTAGGTTTAACCAAGTGAAACTGCCAATATTTTGTTTTTGACTTACAAAAGTGACGTCATATGGTTCAACCTTCAAATTTTTTTCTAAAATTTTTTTTGTAACTTTAAAGAAATGTCATTTGCATTCAACTTTGTGTTTAAAAATGCAGTGATTAGGACCATTACTACAACTTCTTACTCACTATAGACAAAAATTCCTTTTCATAAAATCTTTAAAAAGTTACTACAAACTGTAAAAACAATGCAGCTTGTCTATATGGCATTTCAATTTTAAAAGTAAAAAAAAAATTTATACTCCAACTTGGATAAAAGCTACAATTCCAAGTCTCATTTTCCCCTTAATCCCAGCCACTCAGACACTACGCATTTCATAAACGAATAAATATACACTATTTAGTCCTGTACAATAGATACAGATCATTGAGTTTCTATACTATTTCAGAAAAGTATGTTCATATTCACCAAAAATATAAATTTACTAGATACAGGTGGGATCATTTGTTCATCCTAAAGTTCACTGCTTTACTCAACCCAAGTCCTACACCCAAAATATAATAAAATTACACTTAGAAAAAGACTGTTTTAGATAGACCTTAAACCAATTTTGACAATTCTGATGGCAACTAATCACTACAGTGATGGATTTCATCTTATTACTATATTAAAATGTGGGTTCAAAGGGGAAAGAACTTGATTTGTAAAATGAATGAGGTAAATGTCATACATTCAACAGCGTAAATAAATACAAATACGGTTTTACAGGAACATAACATAAGTTTAAGGGTTTTATTATCAAAGTCTTGTAAAACAATTTCAGAAACTGTACATCAACATGGCACAGACTGTAGCCTACTTTTGTCTTTACTGCACAAAAGTGAAGCTTGGAAACTCCTGTAAGAAAACAGTTGCCTAACTACTTTGCATTTAACATGGAATCACTGTGTGCATAAGATTACTACTGCAGTAACAGTAACACAAAATTTATTGGTTTTATACAACTTGAGATCAAATAAAAAGTCCATTATCAAGTAGATTTGTCTTATTTTAAAAGCATATGAAGGTCAATTTAAAATGCACTATCCCCTTTTTCCAACACTGAGATTAAAACAAATTAATAAAAGGGTGGAAAATTGAAAATCAGGACAAGAAATAACTTTCTTTTACAGATGGACTTCAGGATAGGCAGATAGCTTTCACTGATGTAGCTGTGGAATAAATTATTTCAGGAAAAAAAAAATTCCCAAACACCTTATGAAAAAGTATACAACTCTACTTCAAAATATGCTATTTAACTTACTGCCAAAGACAGTTTCATTTGAAATCTTGTTTCTGTAATTAAAGCCTAATTATAGCCATCAAAAAAGGTTAGTGCATATATAACCTTTCAAAGTTAAACAAAAGCCACAAAAATTTAGCCACAAGGCTTAAAGGATTATCTATTTCAAATGCTCATTTCCAGATGTAACTATAAGAATGTTAATTTGTCAAGTCAACAAACAAGACCATAAATAGATCCATCATGTTGGAGGACTTTAATGACATTTAGGATATTCCTGCCACAATTAACATGCAATCAGTGCATTCCCTACATGGCCCTATTACGGCAATGAATCAAATTCTAGAAATAGACTATAAGTGAACTTACTTAATAAAGGAGATCATACAACATAAACAACCCATGCCTGCTGTAGATGCATGCAGCCTTTCATCCTTGTCACGAAGCAGCACCAGCACAGGAAGACTGCTTGGCTACTCAATTAGATTTCACCCTGTCAAGAACTGGTCACCCACTTATCATTTTCTAAAAGCTTTGGATGTAAAAACTAGTATCAACACCAGGAGCTTTGTAACCATTTATAACTCAGGGCTGTGTACATCTAAGGTTTGAGATGAACAAATACAGCATTAAGAAATCACACAAAGGAATGACACTGATGCATGTATACAGTTGGATTCCCATAGAGCTGATACTCAGTCACTCATATCCATGTCTTCTTCATGATGATCATCCCCATTCACTTTGGATTCTCTTAGTGAATCACCCGCTCCCTTTTCCACAGAACATTCTTTTGTTTTAGGGGAACCTGGTTCTGTTGTTTTCTTTTCCTCTTTTTTCTCCTTCTCGCTGTCATACCCCTGTTCCTCTTCATCGTAATCCCGTGTAACCTGCTTTGCCAAGGAGAATAACAAAAGTAAACGTCTTCACAGCATAAACACTTCTTTAAAGGAGCAGCACCACCCAAAACACCAAAATAAATTAGTTTGTAAACATACTTTCACATCTTTATCACTTTCTGATTTTCTTTCCCGTTCCTTCTCCTTATCTTTGCTTTTCTTCTTCTTGCTTGTGGATCGTTCTCTTTCATCCCTGCTTCTTTCTTTGTCTTTATCTTTCTTCTTCTCCTTTTTATGTCTAAGATGACAGTAAAATGTTCTTAAAACAAGACACCTGAAAGGAACTGCTCAAGAAGTTTCATCATTAATTAAGTAGTGGTAAGTTTATACTTGTTTAGATGATGAGCTTGACCTAAGTTTGCTCGCTATAAAGAGGACAGCAAAGATTCAGTTTCAAATCACTAGATACAAGCTGTGCACAAGTAACACACGCAGGGAGACTAAAACCTGGTTACAGGTCTAAACTGCCCAGTCCTGGGTGCAGCGTATTAGAACACAGTCTCAGATCATGAAGAACACATCAACATGTCCTTAGCACTTGAATTCCTGAACAGGAAGAAAAACTCTAGGACAGTTTCTGAAAAACAGGATGGATCTAAATGATCAATATTCTTACCTCCTAGGGGATGGTGAGCGAGACAGCTTTCTCTTGGGAGACCTGGGCTTCTTAGGGGACCTTGTGCCGCTTCTGCTTCGTCGTCGTCTCCTCTCTCTAGAACCACAAATGTGCAAGCTAGACTTTAAAATACAGTATTATCCCCAAATCGCAAACACATCATAGCACATGTGTCTACCATGGAGCTCCACTAGGAACAGGCTTCTGATAACTGAAAGATGCTTTTTTCAAATACTGTTTTGAGCTGAAGAATCAAATGAATAATAAAAAACTACAATTCTCTTTGCAAGTATGTGCCTTTAATGCCTTCAAGAAAACCCTAATTTATAGCAATTCTTCTCAAAGACATTATGTCATTATTGTAACATCAGAAATGTTAAGCCTGAGGAAAAACTGATTAACAAAAATTCTAATTTAAGGAGGAACAGTCTGAAGTAAATTATTATTTAAGGAATGTTTAGACTCATTCAGTGGCCAGAACACAGGATGATATGTTGTGACATGAAAGGCTGTTGCTAATAAAATCCAAAGTTAATTTTAAATCATTAAGTAAAATTTAGAGAACTAGAGTTAGTGGTAACAGAGAGCAGACTAACTCCCCGGTGTCCTGCAAACCACGGCCCTACTTCAGCCCCTGCTCTGAGCAATCAGCTTTAAGATGTCCCCGCCACCTCTTTAAATTTTGACTTAAAAAAAATTTCTATTTCTGTCATTATTTTCAAAAACTGTAAGACCTGAAAGATGACTATTATATGACATTGGCACAAAGAAAACAAAAAAATAAAGCCCTACACGTTCAGCTGTCTTCACTGAGCTTCCAAATGGAGCTGAAGACAATAAACACCACCTTACAAGCCCTGTGACCCCTTGTCCTGGAAACATTACAGACAACTGTTCCTTCATCAAGTATTTACTGAGTTTGCCAGGATTGTGTACCTCCTACTTTCTACTACTGCTTTATGTAACCAACACTCCAAACTCCCTATATGGAAAAGATGTTTTCTATACTGTATTTCTGTGCCCCCGATAGACTGTAATACTTGCAAACATATAGTAAGTATTCAATAAAAATGGACAGAATATGCCATAATTTAGAATAATCCAATAATTAAGCAGGATAAGGTACTCATGAGTAAGTCCATTAAATAAGGCAACAAAAATATGCCTCTAGTTTTTAAGACATAAAAATACATACTGCATATCCCACCTTTTATGCCCCCTTGTCCCCTTAGACCTGGTCTGGCATTTCCTTGGGCACTTTTATCTGGTTTCACTTTTTAAATATATATTTAAAGACAATATTCAACACCCTGAAAAGGAACCCCGTATCCTTTAGCTATCATACTGCAACCACTAATCTACTTTGTCTTTACAGATTTACCAATTCTGGACATTTCATATGAACGGAATCATGTAATATGTGGTCCTTTGTGACTGGTTTCTTTCACCTGGCATAATGTTTGTAAGGCTCATCCATATTGTAAAGTGTATCAGTGCTTTTTTGTTCCTTCTTACTGCTGAATAATATTCTGTTGTATGAACGTACAATTTTGTTTACCTGTGTTAGTGAACATTTGGGTTATGAACAATGCTGCTACGAACACCTGTGTACAAGGTTTTGGTTCTCTTGGGCGTATCCCTAGGAGTAAAACTGCTGTGCCAAAAAACTCTTTATGTTTTAACTTTTTTAGGAACTGCCAAAACTGTTTTCTAAAGCAGCTGCACAATACACCAGCAATGTAGGGAGTTCCATTTTCTCCACATCCTCACCAACACTAGCTATCATCGCTCCTCGTGGCTGTCACGTGGTTTTGGTTTGCATTTTCCCAGATGACTCATGTGGAACATCTATCTTTTCATTTGCTTACTGAAAGCCTGCATATCTTCCTCAGAGAAATGTCAAATCTTTTGCCCATTTTAAACTGGGTTCTCTCTGTGTGACTGAGTTGTAACAGTTCTTTACATAATCTAGATACAAGTCCCTCATTGGAATATAATTTGCAAATACTTTTCTAGAACTCTGTGAGTTGTCTTCACTTTCTCGACAGTGTTCTTCAAAACACAGATGTTTTTAAGTTTTGATTATCCCCAACTTATCTATTTTTATTTTGTTGCTTGTGCTTTTTGGTCATCCAGGGAATCACTGCCAAATTCAAGGTCGTGAAGTTTTACTTGTATGTTTTCTTTTAAGAGGTTCTTAGTTTTAGCTTTTACATTTAAGTCTTTTATCTGTTTTGAGTTAATTTTTATATACAGTGTGAACCTCCTAGTGAATTTAATCAAGATTAAGAAAACAAACACTGCGGTAAAACGTGTAAACTAGATTGGAAGAAAATGGAATTAAGTATGGACAACCCTTACTACTATCATAGGAATTCCATGGTCAGTGTGAAAAATATATTTTCTGAAGAGAAAGTTTGCAACACTGAATTTTCACTACAGCAGGTTAAAGACAGAATAACTATTCTAAGAAAGACACAAATCAGAACCAGCAATGCCTCCAATTATTTTATCAACAAATCACTATGTGTGGGAAAATTTTATTTTGAGCATTAACATGTAGATATTTTAAATATAACTTACTGTAATAAAATAAATTTAATGTAATAATGCAGTATCTTTTAGCCATTAAAACGTAAATGTTTAGGGGGGAAAAAAAACCAAAACACAAACAATTCAAATTAGGATGTGAAATGCACAGACCAAACAGAAAAACTGACCTCTGAATTCCATGTCATTTTAAATACACTCTACACCATTAAATATTAAGTGAAAAAAAAGATGAACTTTAGGTTATTCTTCACAAATTACCTTTGAAAACCTTCACTGCTGAAGCATGTGGCTATGTAATGGAAAACATTTCACGCTCACAGCCTACTGTTATTCTTGCAAACCAAGTTAAAAAAAAAAAAAGGCATGAATTCACAATACAACCCTACCTGCTTGCACTTCTGGAACGTCTGGCTGTGCTGTAACTTTTTGGTGGTGTTTTGGAACGTTTCTTTTCTTTGTCTTCTTTCTTTTTGTCTCTAGTAAATGAACACAACTTATGAATGTATTAGAAGATTCAGCTGATATAAATTTATACTGCACTACAAATAAAAACAAAAGTACAACCAAATCTAATCCTACTCTTAAAATTTTATTCTGAGAGAAACTACAGAAATAGTAACCAGTGGCATATTTGTGGTAAGCAACTTAAATAAAAAAAAGATGGCCAGTTCCCTGGAATGTCTGGTAATAAACACTAATAGTTTAAATAATTTTCTGTAGGCTCTTTAGCACTCTTTTTTTCCCTCTCAGCTGATTATCAGTTTCCCAACCATGGCTCTAAGTCCCCTGTCAGGCCAAAACCCATACAGCACTACCAAGATTAATTATCAACATTATCAGTTATTGTACCAAAACATACTCTCCATGTTAACCAACCTCTATCACAGACAAAGCCAGCCTTCTAACTTTTCTCCTGCTGCTACACATTCAGAGCAATTCAATGTTACTAGAAAAAACATCATAATGGGCTGGCACTACAACCATACTTCAACTCTAAATCTTTTCACGAATCTTCTAAGTTTTCTTTTATTCCCCAAGCATTTTTTTTCTCCCCAAGACCACTATTCTCCCCAAGGTTCCAGGCAAAAGGTAATTAAATAAGTGTAAGTCCCTTATACCCATAAATACAACCTATTTTAAATTATTCTGTAACTATAGAGATTAAAGTATCTCTTTGGAAAGTTCCTTGAGGAAGGCATGCCTAGTTGCTCTTTTATAGTAGATGTTTCATTAAGCTTATTTATTTGACTGACTGAATGAAGAGATGACTAACTCTAAAACATCACTAAAAGCCTCATTAGAGGCTGAACACTCAGTAAAGCTATCTTATAACTTCTGTTCCCAGTTGAGCTAAATGCTTACCAAGAATAAATTTTGTTGCCCCCCCACCCCAGCCAGTGGTCTTTATTATTTTAATTATATAATTAAATATACAAATGGATGAAGTAGTATAAAATACAAAGCTGCTTCTAGAAAATTAAGGCAAATATTTTAAAAAAAAAAGATAAAGGACAGATGCTGAAAAAAGTGCTGTGAAACTACTGTGTGACAATTATAAATGGGGAAAAAGAAAAATCTAGGTAGTTTCAAGTGACAAGAGTTTTCTTGACACTTTAAAGGTGGTTCAAATGAAAACACAGTGATTTGGTATGTGTTACTCACGACTAGGCCTACTAATTTAAAAGCGTTTGTCCCTATATGAAAAAGCAGAATACTGAATGAATATTTAAGCTGAAATAAAATGTTACAGTGGAGATGTTTGTTTTTAATGAATCCTCACTTTAACGGCATACTAAGAATGGCTGGTGACACTAAATCCTTAGCAATAGTTTAACAGAAAGGAGGAAGGGAAAGAAGGCAGTAGGCCAGCTAGGAAACTGTACCACAGAGAATCTAGGCCTTCAGCTGTAAGTGGAACCTCAAGTTTACAAAGGAGCATAAGAAAACAAGGCTAGCCTCCTCAAACTGTAGTTTCTCCCTCAGTCTAGTCCTATCTTCTATCACCTCTTTTGTCATTAAGCAGCAGCATCTAGGGGTGTTGAGAACTCTAAAATTTGCCTTCCCACTCGGTGTTAACAGTCTACTATACCTGTTTTTTGATGTGCTCCTTGACCTTCTCCCTCTCTCTCTGGAATGAGATCTTCTCCGTCTTGGACTTTTAGATCGTCGCCTACTCCTTGACTTAGAATGTGATCGCCTTCTTGATCTGCTTCTTGACCGCCTAATAATGTAAAAAGAAGCAAATACACATGTACTAATGTAAAAAGACGAGCTCTGTTTCTGACTATTTCATATAAGCATCAGAGAAAAGACTCAGACATACGGGCTAGCCATCAGTGAGGGTCATTTCCTGCCACTTCCTGCCGTTACTTATTTGTTTCACATAATAAGCATCTGTGATACCCTAGAAATTAGCAACACCTTTTAACATCTTTTAATTCCTCATCTTTTAATCTTTTGCACAACCTATCACACCAGTCCTTCTATGTCCATTGAAATTTCACTTCAAACTTAAAAATACTGTCAAGAGAAGGAAAATAAAAAATATCTAACTCATGTGAATCGTTTCACAATTACACAGCATTTCTGTCTTGAGTCCTCATTATTGCAAGTTAAATCTATCAATTATCAAATACTTATTTATACTTCACAAATACCCTCATAATAAACCTAATAAAGTTTTCTCCTTCTCAACAGGAATATTATTCCCATTTAAAAAATAAAAATCACATAGTTTGTTGCCTTCTATGATTTCTAACTGTTGGTCTCTGAAATAAATTCCACTTCTTTGATCATTTAAAAGAAATCTAAGCAATGCGGGCCTTATACAGATTTACACAATTCAGTACAAGCTACCTCTTTTACTCTTATGTGTCTCACTGTCTCTACATGATCATCTCTTTCCTGCCATGTAAGAGATGTTACTCTTTGTGCCTACCACATACCGCACCCACCCCACCCTCTAACTTTCTATACTTTCTCTAACAGGGCTTAAGAAACCCCATTAAACTTTTGATGCCATTGATCCTCCTTCCTATATATTATTCCATTTGATTTTAAGAATAATTAAAAATAAACTGCAGTTCTTTGGTTAGACTTGGTCATTTAACTCCCTATTGAACCATTCAAACTCTTTTCATGAAAAATTTCAAATATAGTCTAAACATTCTGCCTTCACTTTTTCTAAGTGCCAGAGGATGTACATTTTTAGAAATGCACAAAGATTTCTGTTCAAATCTCATTTTTAAGCCAGGTAATAAGACCATTCATTATTTAACCTCTTTGAGCCTATTATTTCAGCAAAGAAAAACAACAGCACCTACAGGACAGAATAGTTGTAATTTAAATGAAATTATGAAGTCCAGCTCAGTGCCTTACTGTAGACATCCATTACTGACTCCCTTCTTTGCTCCTACTGATGTGCTAACACAGTGTCTGTTGCCATCATTCTCCACAACACTTGTTTCAAGACCCATTATTAGGAGTTATCATCAAAGTCAATATTTTTATTTTATTCATCTCATTTTTGACCTTACTTTTGAAACTATTTACTAAAACAATCTTTCTCAATAACATGTCTCTATCCTAGGAAATTTTCATGTAATGCTTACCTACCTTTCTGTAAGCTCCATAAGGACTGGCGTACGTATGTCTATCTTACTACTATAGCCTTGAGCAATTATTATAGTGCCCGACTTCAACAAAAGGTACTACTAACATATTTTGAGTGAAATATTGACCCTATGAAATATCAAAATTATCACTTATTAAGAATTTAAAAAATTTCTGGGAAACCAAAACTGATGCTATTAGAATTAAGTATTAATCATCTTTTGATGATTCTGGTTTTAAGAAAACTTTAAGTCAATAATCATTTTAGCTAAACTGTGTTACACATTTATCCTACCTTTAATGAACATAAAAAAACATAGCTATAGAAGAAGGGAGTCATTAAGCACATTCTTGCAGGTTTCTTTCTAAATACAGTGATTAATACTACAAAATAGCTTAAAAAATCTAATAAGCAGAGGCATTGCATCGATCTGTTTACTGTAAGGTCCTGAAAACAGTTATTTTTCAAAACTATTGTACTGCAAAGCCACTTCCACACATTTACTAGTTTGTATAAGCTTATAAATATTAGACAGATATAGATTATCATATTACATATCTAAGAAAAAAGCTTACTGAAAATGATGGTCATTTTATATGCCAAGATGTGCAAAATACCACAAACTCATAATTATCTTTCTGCTATGATACATTACTACAAGTGTCCAAAAGCACTTTGTTCAGGGAATTAAATGTTTCACTGTTATTTCCCACTGGTCATAATTAAATTAAAATTGGAAAATCTTAGCATTTTCCTAGTATATACAGAAGAACTTAGATATAGGTTCTCCTTTTGAAGTGTTTTTAAGTGTTTAACTAAGCCATGAGAGTACTTGACCTAGAAGGTTAGGATTCTAAAAGCAGGCATAGCTCAGAGATACTGTGGGTTTGCTTCCAAACTACCACAATAAACTGAATATCACAATAAAGTGAGTCACAATGAAATTTGTTTTTCCAGTACATATAAAAGTTATGTTTATACCATAATACAGTCTACTACATGTACAATAGTACTGTCTAAAAAACAGTGTACATGCTTTAATTAAAAAATACTTTATTGTTAAAAACTGCTAAATATCACTGGAGCCTTCAGTAAGCTGTAATCTTTTTGCAATAGTAACATCAAAGATCATGATCACGGATCACCATAAATATAGTATAATGAGGTTAGCAATTTTCAAATGGTAAATGGCAAGTGTGGAAAGATTAAGCCAAGCTGAACAGCAGAGTACCCTGAACACCATTCTGCAGTTTTATGTATCAACTTAAGGCAATAGGGAGCTTCTAAAGGCTTAATAGAGCTGCGACATGTCCTAGATTTGGGTTTCTGAGATACATCTTTAAGAATAAGATGGGCTGGAGGAAGGTGAGTGACAGACATACTAGATAGAACAACGTTGTAACATTCTGCCACAGACTGAATTTTTGTGTCCTCCAATATTCTTATGTGAAACCAACCCCCAATGTAATGACATTATAAGGTAGGGGCCTTTAAGGGTGACTGGATTATGAAGGTGCAGCTTTGATGAGCAGAATTAATGCCCTTATGAAAACAATCTCAGAGACCCCTCACCCATTCCACTATGTGAGGACACAGCAAGGAGACAGTGGACTTACAAATGAGGAGGCAGGTCTTCACCACACAGTAAATTTGCTGGCACACTGATCTTGGACTTCCTAGGCTCCAGAACAGTGAGAAATAAATTTCAAATGTTTATAAGCCACCTACTCAGTCTGTGGTATTATGTTACAGCAGCCAAATGGACAGTCTAAGAAATGACTTAATGTTATATGGGGTGCATGAGGTCAAAATTATTTCCAAAATAATAACAAGGTATTATTTGCCTTTTCCACTGTTGACATTTACACTAATGTGCAAAAGCAACAGTGGTGTAAAAGTGCTGCATCTCCTTAGATCAAGCTAGTGGCAACTGAACTTCTCTATCACAGTATTCTTCACTGGCACTTAAATGAAAAAAACAAAACAATGAAAAAAAATTTCACCATTTTCATTAAGAATGTCTGATAAAGCACTAAAAACTACTAATTTTATTAAATCTAGTTCCTTGAGTACTATTACAGAATTACTATTGACTCATAATTTTAAATCTAGTCCCTTCAGGAGTATTCTGTGTAATGAAATCCAAGTATCCATAAATCCTTTCTTCTGATACTCACTAAAGTTTGAAGACTATGGAGGAAGACACTTGTGTGACTGAGTGTGAGCTTACCCTATTGCTTTGGCCATGAAATATCACCTTTAATTCAAAGAACTGAACATGGTTGTTCAGACTTAGATATTTGGCAGACATTTTCATGAAAAATGAATAGTTTATCATTTCAAGGAAAACAATCTGATTTGTTGCCAATGATAAAACCTGAGCGTTCAAGAAGAGAAAATTAAAATTTGGAAAACCTGAACCCACCATTGTGAACTTGACAGCTTCCTAATACTTAAAAGGGTGTGGTGATACTACCAAGTCATTTTTTGTTACTGTGTAACATAATGTGTCAACATTTGAAAACTTGAATAATGCAATAGATCAATTACTTTCCAAACCACCAATATATAATCTTACTAAAGCATGCCTGGGAAAAAGATCCGTTCCATGTATAACAAAGATCAATAGATTTTAAAGTAACAGAATATAAAAGATATTTTGGCATATTATTATGGTTTCAGATTCCATACTACTCACAATTACCTGAAAAGACTATAAAAATTACGGTTCCCTCTTCTCACTACATATTTTGTAAAGCCAGATTTTCTACATATATGAACCAAAATACATTGCAGTAAGTTGAACGCAGAATCCTGTACATGTCTTCTATTAAGCTAAAAATGAATGAAACTTGCAAAAAAGTAAAACAAAGCCATTCTTTAAATTTTTTCTTGAAAAGTTTTGTTTCAAAGCTATATTAATATGAATGGGTTTGCTATTGTTATTTCAAATGATGGTTTCAAATTTTAATATAGCCAATACCAAAAGCTGTAACCCACACAAACAAAATAAGCTCACTGGGGGTTCTTGTATTTTCTGTAAGTATAAAGAGGTCCTAATACCAGCAAGTTTCAGAACCACTGCTCTAGAGAACCTTACAAATTTATACAGGGATGTCACGTGAAAAGGAGAATAAACTGATCCTTTTATCCTGTTCAGTCGTACTCTAGGTAGGATAAAAGAATAATGGGTACTATCAATTAGTTTATCCAGTAGTACAAAGAACAATCTCAAAAAAGAGTAACAAGTTGTCATCTGCAAATATTCAAGCTTTAAGATGGGTAATCTGCAGGTCGCACCACGACCTTCCATGTTAAAAGTCTCAGGAGTCTAGTGAAAAGTCAGAAACAGAATTCAAGTCAGAAGTTTCAAGTCCAGTGCTCTTTGCACAGTACTAATTCATTTTAGTGCTCAAATCCTAGTGGCTTCCTCCTATCCCTGGATTTTAAAGTATTAATTATCTATTTAGCCTATACTTTTTCTCTATGTATGTATGTGTGAGCACTGACTCACACACTCTAATAGCAGTAGTTACTAAAACCACTTTAACCAGGAGCTAGGTAGGTTAACAGCTGGGAGATTAAGGCTATGACATAACAGAAATCATCTTTGTCTCAGGTACAACTGACTACCAAAAACCATCCATCTAACCTGTGCCTGGAAGATGAGGGAGTCCTCCTCCTCCTAGAACGTGATCTTGACCTCGAGTGCCTTCGTTTTTCTTCTTTCTTATCTGGATTTAAAAGAAAAGGAATCTGGACTTAGAGATCATCACGTGGGATGAATACTATCATTCTGGAGTCAGTCTAAGAATTTATTATCTTAATTTTCAGCTTTTATACATAATCCTTAAGTTCAGGTAGCCAAAAGTTCCTCTGACTATTCCATTTGTCAGACTTACAGGGCTGTGAAGTGTCATCCGTAAAACAATCTGTGAAAAGAATCAACTTTCTCATTCTTTACTCTCTAGAGGTTTTTAAATCAGGAGTCCCTTTTCCCATTACTTTCCCAAATACAGCTATAATTCACCTAGATTAAAACTTTTAATCTTCACATGTGTATGTATTAATAACATCTCCCCAACCAGCACTTAAGTGTAAAAGATATTTTTAAAATGTTTATAATGAGTAAAAATAAAAAATAAACACTTTAAATTCTTGATCCAGCAAACGTTCCTTCTTTCATTCTTCACTTAGCTCTATGCTTCTTTCCTAAGTGTCCAATAAACAGGCTCAATATTTGGGCCTCCAATTCCATAAATTCATGATTCATTCACTCTTTCCACTATGCTTCTGTGACAGACTGAATTTTAGTAAGCTAGCCCTCTTCTTAATTTTCAATTGTGGAAGTACAAGGAACAGAGCCGGAATGATCTGTCACCATTTCCTAGTTTTAAAATACCACAAATTCCTTTAACTTATGACTGGAACAAGAGAAATAAGCCATTGCACTCCTCATATATGGACTTACCAAAGTTGAGATTGAGTTCCTTGTTTACATTAAGATCATTTCATTAACAGGATTCAATTTATTGTAAATATTATTATTAATAAATCAACAAAAATCTTGGGACAAAAAAATTCAGAAAGAAATCATTTTCAGTCTTTTCAGTTATGAGTTTTCAACAAAAACAGAAACAGTTACAGCATGGGGTCCTGGCTCTGGAGGTACATAGATCCAGCTGTCTGTTGAAAGTTCTTACTGTATGCCATGTGACCTTGCACTATTTAATATTTTGTTGATTAAATGAGATAATACACATAATACACTTGGTATTAATTTATCCATTATACTTTAAAATTATTTCCCCAATACTATACATAATGAAACCCATCTAATGTATTAAGAAACAGTGGAAAAATGAATAAAAATGATTTTTAATGGGAAAAAGAACTCAAGACCAAAGATCCAAATATATATAGGCAGACAATGGGATAACCATTTCATCTCAAGAAGACAATCTGCAAAAGTGACATATTTGCTTTTCTTTAAACAAATGGCTTAAACAGAAGCATCTTTAGTAGGTTTTCTCAATCACAGAAAAGACTAAAATCAATCAGGCTACCCCAACCTAGGCAAATATAAACAATTAAAAACAACCAAAAAACCATAAATTAAAAATAACCAGAATACCACAGCCAAGTATTAAATGATCCCTGGCACTAAAGTTCTAGAATGAGTCACCCTGTTTGGGGAGTGGGAGGCACCTGTCTTGTGCACTGAAGGGTGTTCAGCAACATCCCTGGCCCCAGTTGCAACTAACGTGGTAACTAAGCGTCTCCAGGTATTTCCAAATAAGTCTAGGTGACAACCCTCCCCATACCACCTGCCCGCTCCCAAATGAGAATCACTGCACTGCATGATCTTTTATCAAGTATGAAAACTGAGATGACTAGAGTATTACTCAACACGTCTGTGAACAATGTCACTGCACAAATCTACTTCACCTGGTTCTATAGCAGCAGAAATGAGGGACTGTGCTTCTCGTACTCTCTTCATGGCCTTCCTCTATCTCTTTACTAGAGGTATCTGATTTCAGACTTGGTGAAACAAGACCAGCAGCTACATGATTCAACCTGGAACAGAACCAAGAAATGAGGTCTGAACTATTTTAAAAGCATACAGTAACATTTCAGATAAAAATGTTTCCTGTATAACCATTTTAGTAAGATACTCCTTGGAAAAAAGGGGGGGGATTCCCTGATAATTTTAGTAAAACCATATATAGTGTAGTAACTTCCTGAATATTTACAATGGCATCTGCATTTTAAGAGGCTTAGAGAGAGGGAGGGCTTAGCTCAGTGGCAGAGTGCAGGCTTAGTTTGCCCGAGGTCCTGGGTTCAATCCCCAGTAGCTCCATCAAAAATAGTCCTAAGTAAGTAACAAATAAATGGTTCAGAGATATGTGGAATAAGAAGGAAAGTCTGATTTCGGTGAACATCCATTAACACATATTAAGAAAAGTTAGCACATGGGAGGATTCTTAATTAACAGAACTTTCCTTCATATGATTTAAAAACTTTCTACATTATCATAATTTTATCGGGGAAGAGTATTACTTTTGAGTTTCCAGATGGGGAAAAACTGAGGCAGAGGTCAACAGCACACTGAAGTTACTCACAAAATTCCTGAGTGGAAAGGTTAGAGATGTACCTTAAGGGTTTATAGAAGCGACAAAATACTGTGGACACCAAATTGAGGATGGTAGCTATTTGTGGGTATAGTGGGAAATGTAAACAAGAATGAGTAGACAGGGAGTTTCAACTGTATTAGTGATATTTTATAAGCTGGGTGGGTAGATACATGCTCGGATTTTTGCCTGATAACTTTTAGGAAAAAACACCACCAACTACAGTTAAATGTTTCTGTCTTGCCCCAACCCATGTTCTCCCACTTACTGACAGTGATTTTCACCAAGTTAAAAATTAGAAGCATTAAGCTCAAATTTAATAACAAGAAATTCCCAATTAAAACAGCTCATGAATTTGTGATTATCTCAGGAACGAAACGTTAACAGTTACAGTGTGAAGAGGACTTTTCAAAGTACCTAAAAGGTGCTATTATTACGTGACATGTGCTACTCCTCTATCTTGGGCGAGTATATCCCTCACTTGTGTCTTCCTTTTTTATTCATCTCCTAGGGCTTAGCCACTCTGACCTTTCAACTAAATTCTCCTCCCTGTAGTAAGTCCCCATAGCT
Source organism: Camelus ferus (assembly GCF_009834535.1). Lineage (NCBI taxonomy): Eukaryota > Metazoa > Chordata > Mammalia > Artiodactyla > Camelidae > Camelus > Camelus ferus. The sequence continues at coordinate 52,282,700 of NC_045708.1, read as the reverse complement.
TTACTAGTTAATGTCTCCCTTTCTGACTAGAGTATAAATGCTATGAAGGTAGAGGCTTATAGCAGACATTCTATATACCTTTTTAAACAAATCAACTAAAGATAACATTTAGTTCTTTTCCTGTCATCTTGGTATAAGCTATATTTACAATGATTTTCAAGGAAATTACACCAAAACAAAACCCTTATAGATGAGCTTACCTATGGATTTCTCCCTTTGTTTCTAGGAAACAGAATTATGTATTGCATGACTTGAGATAACTTTCTTTCAGCTATCAAAAAAAACCTGTTCTCTAGACATTCACATACTGTATCTGTATCACCAATGGAAACAAAGAAAATACCCTTACTTGGGATCAACAGTACTCATAAGTTTCAGCAACTGATCCGCAGCAAGAGACTACAAAAACAAAAATGCAACAGTGAGAACACGTAAAATATATGACTGCTATTTAATTTTTTTAGTATGTTGAAATGTCCTAAGACAACCCAGTGAACCTACAAAACTAACACATTCCAGGTACAACGGTGACCAGCAGAAATATAATGCCAGCCTATCATGACGTATTCAGTTTTCTGGTAGTCACATTAAAAAAATAAAAAATAAAGACATTAGTGACTACAGTAATAGATATCCAGAGTTGCTTTATCAGGTTAAATATGCAGATTATGAAGCTGAATAGTTTAGATTTTATAGAATTATCTCTTGGGTTATTTTACCACTACGGGAAAGGAACATTTAAAACAAAACTCAAAGTGGTTAGTCAGTAAATAATCAAAAGATTTCCATAAAGGACTTCAGAAAAAAGTTTAGCCAAATTGCAATGAGAGAAAACAAAAATTTCCAAGTGAGTAAGTGGCAAGAAAACAAATTATGAACCCACGTTCCCATCCTTTCATGACTTTTATTCTGACTTTATAACACACTGATGAGATGCTGCCTTCCTGTGAGACTACTTTCTATTTCGAACTTAATAAATTCTTTGATGGCCAAAGGGCAAAAATAATGCTGTGACTTTCAAAATCTCTCATTAACAAGTTTACATTAAGAAAAAATTATTTCTACAATATAACAACCATTTATCTCCTGCTCTTGAAACGTTAAGTAACATTTAATGAAATAAATCCTTTAATTACAAACACGAGCTCGGAGTTGAAGGGCATTAAAGTTATACCTGAGAGTTCAAGTTTGCTCCAGGAAGCCCAAGTGCAGCAAGGGCAGGATCAAGAGTAGGAGCTCCCAAAGCAGCCAATGGAACGGCGCCAATCTGCAAAATTTCAAATTTTATTTAAATCAGTATGCTGTGTGAGCTCTGCTGCAACTAATTTAACTATGCCACTGTAGATCAAAAGTAATTATAGACAATCTATTAACAAATGGGCATGGCTGTGTTGCAAAAAAATTGGCAACAAATGGGGGCCTGGCCCAAGAGCTGTAGTTTGCCTACCCCTGCTATACATGATGGCCTCATTCTTCACTTATTACAGGTCATACATTTATCCCTAAAATGAGAATTTAGAAAATATACAAAGATTCTCAATGCATTCTTGTGCCACTTATAAATATTCATTGCTTCTTAGAGCCAAATCTACCGCTTGTTGCCCTGCTGTAAGATACTGAAGGCAGGACCCTTACAAGCACTTCTCCTCTGACAGCTGGCCTAATGTTAGGCTTTATCTGTCAGGAGAGCTGGAAGGACACTGACTATGGAAGGGGTTTCTCTTCCTGGTTCCTACGTCCTTGTTCTGTTCCTGCAGTGCCACATGGGACACTGACTGGCTTTCACCTCAGTGAGCTGCAGTGCCATTCTCTTAGGTGGCTTCTCAGCAAGTAATGTGGATAGACAGAAAATTTTTACCATCTGTCCTTTTGAAGGAGGTCTAAATTTTAGCCTCAAGGGGGAAGAGGATCCCTCCCATATAAATGTTTTTCTTGTGTTTTCTTCCTCAAGCCTAGAAGCAGTGGTTGATTCCTCTACCTGCAATTCCTGAACCTTGAGCACTCCCCTGGTAATCTCCTGTTACTTGTTAGTAATTCCTTAAACTTTTCTTCTTCAAGTTATGTTATTTGACATAATTCTGATTAATTTAATGCACACAAACCATGCAAAATCCTATTGTTTGGAGGCAGTGTGACCTTCTCCACACGCATTATGCTTTAAAGTTCTCCTAGTTTCATTATTATTCAGTAAATACAAGGTACCAAACCTCTTGTAATTTAAGTGTCTACTGAGTACAGCTGAAATACCGTTAAAACAGTTGATCTTAGCACAGGAGCTAGGGGTGCTGACTCTCCGAGTAGAAAATCCATCTATAATTTTAGTGTTACAGTCAGCCCTCCATATCTGTCATTCCACATGCCTGGATTTAGCCAACCTTGGGTTGTACTGTACCATGTCTCAACTGAAAAAATTCCCATATAAGTGGATCCAAGCAGTTCAAACTCATGTTACTCAAGGATCAGCTGTAATATCATAACAATGGCTTAGTCATTACACAACTTTATACATCAAAGGTATCTACAAATTACCCAGATTCTTGAATTTAAGTCACCTTCTTAACTTAATAACTTAAACCCCAAGATAAGAGCAAAAAAAAGAAAGGAAAGATTAAACTTCACCTTAATTTTTTTTCTTCCCAGGCCAAATGAACATATCATTTTAAACAACATTCTCAACAGAAATCTCATGCCTCAGGAGATTTTTTTTCCCCCCACATACTTATAGGCTATTTTGAGAACTGGTGACAAAACTGATAAAATATAATTTTCAGAATGTTCTTAAGATGCAAACTTCCAAGAGATTCTTTTTAATATTTATGATTACAGTACAGCCTTTTACAGTACTGTAACCACATGATAACATGTTATGACCGAGAATCACAAGAGCACTTAAAAAGCTCAAGTATTTTTAGCTTTATCCACAATTCTGTGTTCCTCTCCACCCTCTAAGAATTCAACAGAATACCTGGGTAAGTGGGTTAGGTGTAGGCAGGAGTCCACCACCAGGCAGAAGACCTGCCACTGCGTTAGCTGGTGCCAACAGAGACAAAGCCTTAGTCTCATCAGGAATAACTCCTGCAGAGAAACATCCCTGCATTAGAACACACTCTTTTGCAAGACAGAAAACACACAAAAACACCCAGAAAATGTCTCCCTGAAACACCACCTGAGTTTGTTGAAAGTACTTATGTTCGCTAAAATATAAAGCTTGATTTCTATGATTTATCATTAATTTTATGTCAGAATGAAACTTCAATGTGTGAAAATCTGTTTCCTTTTTCTCTATAAATGGTTAAGTTTCTAGAGTAAAAAAAAAATAGCACAATACACACTACTTTTTTGTTAACACTGCCAAGATTTCATCACCTGTACTCGATTTTTAAGTCATGAACCAAACGTAAGCAAGCACAGTCGGTTCTCCAGGGGTGTGCTCTCAACTTTCAAAAGCTGTTTTATGAACAACGACTCGTGTCGGCTGCTTCACTATAAAGCACACAGAAAAATCAAGATACACAAGACAAAAAAAGTTTGATTTAGGGGTTAATAATATGGTACAGTTACTATGATTTTCTTTTACACCTACCATACAAATTTCGTAAAAATTAAGAGAAGAAAAGTATGTAAAGGAAATATTCTGTTGGAATCAAGCGTAGGGCTTTTGCTGACTCATGAAAATGAACATGAATGCTTCTGAAGGTCTCTGAATACACACAGGATGTGTGTGCGGGAGTGAGAGAGAGAGAGAGAATAGGTAAAACAACATGGCACATTCCTTACCTGTACAGTAAAATGCTTTATGCTCCAGTATGTGCCATGCTAACCAAACCAAAAATACTGCTACATAGTGTCAGTTCAAAAGCTAACTTAGCCAAACTCCTAAAGCCAAAAATGACATGTATGTCTGTTTTTAAAGCCTAATCTGTGTATTCAGATAAAATCTAAGGGTCCTAAGACAAATATTTATGTAGACAATTTAAATTCTATCCAACAGCAAAAGCCCTATATAGATGGATTAATCTGTTAATGTGCCCAAGCCCCCAAAATGAGAGTTCAATATACAATTAAACTACATATTTGCAAATACCAGTAGTATTTCTGTAATACATATTAAGAAACTGCATCTCATCATAAAACATACAATATGTACAGGGCACTTAAGAGAAACTGGATAAGCTGCAGAAGAAAACTGTTGGGTGGTATTTTCAGCAGGGCCTGGTATATAGTTCAGGCTGAACCAGGGAAAAGAACTGTAAAACACAACAACAAAAAAGAAAAACCACTGTTAAATAAAGGTAATGGTTCCTTCCACCTAAACTGAGAAGTGCCGATAATATAAACAAATGTATACTACACAGCACTGTTATCTTGCTTGTGTCAGAGCTGTCATCAATTTAGATACCAAGAGTTATGGAGGGGGGAAGGGGAGAAGATCATTTAGATATAGGGCATTAATGCATTATTAACAAACCTACAAAGATTATGGGATAATTTTGCATGCAAAATTATGTCTCAAGAGGATAATATTAAGTATCAACATCTTACTCAAATTAGTGCATTTGTAACATTTCTGGCAAACTAAAATCCTCTTGAATTTACTGTGAGACACCTGATAGAAGATCTGCATCCATTAAAAAAAAAAGTCATGCATCTGATCCTCTGATTAAAAAAACTATTTAAAAATAAATCTACAATTTAAAAATAGCAATGAGGCCCCTCACCAGTTAATTTTCATGCGTCAAGAGTATATTTTTTACTGCTGCTTTGATAGAACCATGAAATACTGCATGAATGTGTAGAAACGAAAGAAAAAGAAACAGACAAAAGAAACAAACATTAACCAAGGAACCTAAATAATCCCCAAATCCATTACTATTAAGAGTTCCTTCAAAATCCAGCTATCTCAGTTTTACCAATTAAGACTATTCCTTACCGTAGACCTTGTCTCTATTGTTCTAAAACACTGACCAAGAGTCAACACCAACATGTAAGAGCTAAAACCAGGGTGAATGGTGACAAAGGGATTGAGTACATCAGTTGTTTAGTGGAGGTTATCAACATTAATACAGCATACCATACCAGTAATTAAGTACACCAAAAATAGATTCTGGAACTAAATGCTTCTGTAATTCTATATATATTCCTAAATATTTCACTTTCAAAACAGATCCAGAAAAATTACCATGACATAAAAATACTTATGAAAGCCAGTTATATGATATACTGTATTATGTTCAGGGCTTGGGAACTATGACATAACACTTACTCAGTAAGAATTCTTTAAATTTAAAAGCTAACTAATATTTTGCACATTACTCACATGATTTGACCCTTGTTCCAAAAGCTAAGTTCTACATTTGACTTATCCTAAATTTGAATTCTGTAAATTTTCTCTTGGTGGTTAAGTCTTATCCAACAGGCACACTGATATAAAACACACTAACTCATAAGTCTATCAGCATATATATATATTTTAAACTATTAAAATTGGGTTCATACACTTTAATATTATGGAGATAGATGTAGTTATTATATAGCATGCCTTAACCCACCTATGAATGCAATTTAATTTCTTTAGAAAACCACAGAGGCAATTTTTCTAAGTTTTAAGGACTAGACATTTCACAACGTTTACAAGGAATGGTGTAAATGTTCACATCAGTATTCAAAGATCTAAGATAGCATCTAAAGTCAACAATATCAAGATTCTGCTTCCACTGACCAGTTCACCAAGGAAAGGGGAAAGCATTTAAATCCTGGTCAGAATATACGTTAATAAAATTCAGTAATTTTAACATATTTCAGTGATTTCCTTGAATAAAATTTATAGTTACCAAAAAGCAAACGAAGTAGCAATACACTGGGAACAAACTGATTATAAGACTTAGAAAATTTTACAAAATGGAATTAAGAGTGCTGTCTCGTCACAGTGGCTTTTTTAGATCCAAAAACCCTGCTCATTATTTTTCTGTCAAATTACTTTAACAGCCTAAAATGTAAAAAGAGAGAAAATGTAGTTAACAAATGGTTACACCAGGAAAACACTTGGGGGACTTGAGTGCTTGCTGGCCTTTAGTTAATGTCTAGAATCCCCTGTAGCTGCAGAGGACCCACTGTTTTTCAGTCATCTGGAAGAGTTTTGCATTTGCCTTCTCCACTACAAAAATCACACACACAAATAACAGAGAGAAGAATTTATTATTTAGAGATATTCTAGAAAATATAGCAAGAATGAACAAGAAATTTTGGCATAAAAACAAAACACCCAGTGCCCATCTGGCACCTAAGCTATAGAAAATCTTGAACTTTCATAAAAACCAGTATCATTGCGACCCTTGGTATACTGGAATTCAATGTGGGTTATATACATTTTTTAAGTTATCAGTGAGTGAAATCACTAAGAGGAATCACTAAGGAAATAAAACTAACCTAGTCACATTTATTCAAAACAGAAATAACATCATGCATTTATTTGAAGGTTTCTGTGAAAATGTGCATGGAGTGAACCATTCACCTTCAGGACTTTTACATAAAACTTAACATTAAATTAACTAGAGGTATCTTAAGGAATTACAATTAGGGATACGGTTTAAATGAACTTACTAATGTTTTAAAAGAATACAAAAGGTTAAATATCTTATAATAAACACCTGATTTTTTAATTCTTAGAATTAAAAAAAAATCTTCAAGTAAAAATATGGACTGCAGTATAACAAGGGTTTCAAAATGTTAATAGCTTAAATTTTTAACATGCTACTAACTCTCTCTCTAAAACTATACTGAGGTAGATGGTCATCATAGGATGCCCACATAGGTAGTTAAACAAAGCACAAACCTTCTGCATATGGTACGACTATCAAAGCTCTGTCAACGAATACAGTGTTTGTCAGATGCTGTGCCACAACTGCTGAGTCCGGATCATGAAACTTAACAAAGCAGACACGGGATGAGACTGGCAAAGGCGAATCACTAAAAAATAAACAGATAACATAAAAGAAGAGAAAAATATCAGCTGAAACACGAATGATTCACAAACAACATTTGCATTCCAGAAGTAAAAGAGGCACATAAAAATACATGATAATACGTATATTACTTTAGTCAACCAGTTAAAAAAAAAAGACACTTCCAATACAGTATTACCCACAGAACTGACAACAAATTGCACTTAGACAAAAACAATCACTGTTTAAATTTACAATGTATTAAGTTAAAAACAGACACCAACCTCTCAGAGTTTGAGCAGACCACAAAAAAGTTAACATTTATTTCATAATACAAGTAATAGCCACTTTAAAATACAGGTACCAGGTACTTAGTTTCAACTTAAAAAACCTTTCATTATGGCTAACTTTTCAGAGTTAAAATGAAAAATTTCCACTCCAGAGACAAAAGAATATTGTGGGAAAGTACATCTGTTTGATAGCCAATGAGTTTTCTTGACTAAATTCCCTGTCCTTTCACCTATAGCATATTAGAACTCCTAGACATTATAATTAAGGCTCTCTCACTTAGAGCACTTCCACAGAAGCAAAAATATTAAGTACACGTGGGGGTAATACTCAACAGCACCCTTCCCCTTACTATTAGGCAAAATTTCAATAAACAATAAAAGATCACTTTCCTCAGCAATTGCTTTCTTATGTAAAACAAAAACAAGTTGCTAAGGTGCAAGCAATGGCAGCTCTAAGTAAGACAGAATAGGTAGGGAGCAGGGTTGTTCTTTTTTAAAATATAGGATGGTTAAAATTTTTGCCACTAAACTCTCGGTGAAGGAAAAGATTTAAATAAAAGCATCGGTTGCTCTCCAACACCAAACCAAAAGCTATTTGAAAATCAATGTCCTAAGGCAGTAGTAATCATGTCATCCCTGTTTTACATTAGAATCATCAGTGGGATGATTCCAATTAAGATTCCAATTAAATCAAGATCGCTGATGAATGAAGTACTGAGCGCAGCCTCCTTCTTTAATTCTCCCTGGCAGTTTAATATGTGCCCTTGGTAAAGAATCACTGCTTTATTATAACAAGCCAATCACATCTTGAGACTTAATAAATGAAGAGGGAAATCCTGTAATATTTTTGAATGTTATCAGAAGGGGGTCTTTGTTAACTTTTCTAAGCAAATAAGCTTTTCATGTGTATATAAAAATTTAATTACATCAGATTTGGTCACATTAAGTATTTCAGATAAAAGTATTTGCTGATGAAAAGAAAAATTCTTATTAATTTGGACACAACACGAAAATAAAAAATTCTTATAATGTGAAGACTAACAGGAAACTATACAACCTGAGAACCCTAACCCATTCCAGTGTCTAATGTAAGTTTCCCTAAGGGCACTGTCCACAAGCACAGATTCCCATCAAGGTTCAAAGCAAAGCTGTCAACATGTATATCCAAATGGTTTACTACATCTTATAGAAGTTTACTGCTGAATGTTTCTGAAAGCATCACTGGTCTAAAATTTAACTACGCTGCCCCAGCATAGTGGAAAAACGCTGCTTCCTTAGTCTTAGCACTAAAGCTACACAGCCCTTTGTCTTTCTTTTATGACATATACATTAACCACTAAATTAGAAAACTCTATTTAAATGCTGCTATCACTTTATGTTAACACCTAATGTAAGTAGTAAGCACTTAAGTTTCTTAAAAAGTAACGTCTACCATTTCTTTGACACCATCTATTGTCATCTAACTAAAAGAAAAAAAAGATAATCAAATATTAGGTTGTTAAAATTAGGAAAGTATGCCTACGTGCTCCCAAAGTATTTCTATTTACAAGGATATCTTAAATACTCACATGTCTTTTCTACCCACTCATGTATGTGCAGCAGTTATTTAGCTCTATCAAACCTGTAAGTGGTCGTGAGGTAAAGATACAATATGAACAATTTTAATATCATAGAAAAGAGAGTCACAGTAAGACAACTTAGAAGGGCAAATAATTCTTCTCTCCTCAATTTAAATGGCTGTTTAAAACCACTGCTATTTGGTCCCATGATTATATTGTTGCATTTCCTAGTTAAAATCAGTAAAAAACACGTTAGGAAAAATGATTGTCTTTACTCCTTTAAGAATTAAAATAGAAGAGGCAGTGCAGTTGAAAACCACCAAGGAGTAAGACAGGGAAAAGTGAGCCTTGTGTGATGCTCCTGTCCTTTACCTAAGAGTGGTGGTGGACTGTTTCTAATGTTTCTTAAAGTGTTTTCTAAGGGTTGTTTCAGAATCCTCTGCGGTGAACAAAGAAATTCAGATTTCTCTTTTCCTTCTCAAGCCCTGAAAACCCTTTTTTAAATAGGAGGGCTCTGATTCTTAACAAGATCCCTACTTGATGTTTGTGCCTGCTGAAGAGGGACTTCTGGTTTGGGCTAATTCTTTCAACTCCCACTGTAACACTGTGCTAACCATTTCTCAGTAGAGAATTTTGAGCTTATAAACAAAGCATATACTAAGCCTAACAAAACGGCAAGTGTGTGACAAAGGTAATGACTCTGTTGACCTCACAGCCCTTCCCCTCATTGTCTTATTTAGTTCTAAAAAATTCAGCAGAATGCTGCATTGATTAAAAAAATGTTTAAAGGTAAACCAAGTTCTCTCCCATACCTAACTTACACTGAGTTACTTAAATGATCGTTAAAGTGTTTACTTTTCGTCACCGAAAAGTTATTAATGAATTTAAATTTATCTGTAGCATTAACAGTAGCCTTCAGTTACTGCATAACTAACATGTGGTTCTTTGGGATCATTACCTGCTAAGAGCTCTGGTTATATTCTCCATTCTGAAATCCCACGAAAACCAAACATTTGAATAATACCTAGTAGGTGCAAAAGAATGATTCCACTCACAAGTTGCTTGGCTAATCAAGGAAATTCTGTTCAACTGGTAAAGAAGAATCACAACACTGGGATTCAAATACTAGCTTTGACACTGGTAGAGGGGTGTGGGTATACAAAACAACCTATGTGAATTTCAGTTCACTCACTTGTAAAACAGGGTAAAATGCCTTCCTCCTCTGATTTGTAAGGACTGAGCAAGATAAAATAGGAAGCATCTAGCATACAATAGAGAAACAACGTTGAATTTCCAATATGCATTTTAGCAAAAACTAGAATCCAAAGTAACTTTTTCTTTTAAAAAGGAAGAATGAGGGAACACTGACAGATGCTTTCAGATAGCTGTAGGTAGGGTTAGTAACACTGAAGAGGGGTATAGAATACTATTTCTTGTGAAGACAGAGCATATTACTACTGGGTGAAATCACATTCCAACAATTTCTGGCTTAAAAGAACCAAGAAATAGATGGATTTAATAATGAAACAAAGGGAGAAACCTTCTTGAAGAGGTTGTCACTGCAATGTCTGAAAATACCAGATTCCAGGAATTTCTCCCCTGAAACAGGTATTTAGAACTGACATTAGAGTTTCAGTTGGTGTGGTCTGGTGCTTAGTCATATAAGGTACTTTAAAAATGCACCTCAGGTGATGGCGATAACCCCAAGCGAATTCATATTCTAGAAGAGGAAGTTAAACTTGTCAGTTGGTGACAGAGGAAAAGCAGTTAAGTTGAACAGAGAAGGCAGGGAGCAGGGGTGTTGTATTTTTGTATAGGGTGATTAGGTGACATTGGAGTAACAAAAGGAAGCAAGCACGCCAGGGGCATATCTAGGGATAAGAGTTCCAGGTGGATATGAATGACTTTTGGGAAAAACATACCCACGCACCCGTAAAAAACTCAAATAGTAAATGTGCTTACAATCAGTAGAATTTTACATAATCCGAGCTATTCAATCTTACTCTATAAGAGTAAATTTTTGGAAAAAATTTTGGAATGATGAACCAACCCCTTTAGACTATTAGGACTCTACAGTACATTGGCCCCAGCAAGCTACCATTGAAAACTGTAGCCACCTTAAATAAACTGTCACATAGTATTTCCAAATTGTGCAGGTCAGATAAGCTATTGAGACTTAAATTAGTAAAAACAAAACAAAACCAAAAGCCAACATTAAATGAAAAGTAAGCATCTACACTCATACTATTCAAACTGGAAAAGTCACTGAGGTAATGCAACATTCACTATCTTGTAACTTTGTACGTTTTCAGAAGAGAAAATGATCTTTACGTGGGAGCATATATGAAGGAATCAAAGAACAAAAATGTGTCAATATTTATCTCTTCCTCCCAATATAGGGAAAGGAATCCTCTTAATGCACAGCACCCAGATCACACTGCCTGGTGCATACAGCGATCCTGGTTATTGATGGAACCACTCCTTTCCCTACAGAGCAAAATGCCAGACTCTGGTTCACGACTCCCTCTAAAGCATGGACCATACATTAATGTAAAAGAATAACCAGTAAATTACCTACACCTTTCTTTGTCATCTATTTATAAAAGCATAAAGAGAACATTTTCAAAATAAAACATTTTAAAGTCAGCAACTATATTCTTAACGACTTGTAGGATTGGAAATTTTTTTTCTTAAGTAAGTCTAATATCTCAAATACTGTAACAGGATTACAATTAAGTAAACAATAATAATCAGATGTGTCATTTTTGTTTTCTGCCATTTCACTGTTTATTAATTTTACTAACAGTTTAACAAATGGTATGTTGAGAGAAAATAACAGCCAAAAGCCATTTCTGTGTGTTCCTATTATGAAGGCTATTTGTCCTTCATTCTCAAAGTAAATTTCTGTTCAAAATAACTGTAACAAAAGCATGTTTGGTCCCAGAATTCTACACTTCATGTAAATTAATAACTCTGAAACCCCTCTCCACGTGCATATTACCACCAAAATTAAAGACAATACAACATTTGAAAACACTAACAATCATTTGAAATTCTTTTAAAGTAGAAACTGATAAAATATGGTAACACTTAACAAATAACACAGTTATGATCAATTTCTATTAATTATTTGAGAGAAGTGTACAGAGATTAATGATTTATTACATCTACAACACTGGATTCCTTGAGGATTCCAATTTCCTGTTTAGTACTTAAGTGACATCATAAAAGTCTCATAATTCAGCGGATACTGAATATCCACTGACAATAAAATTTGAATTTTCACTCTCTCCAGAGAGCACACAACTGTTTTATCGTTTCAAATTTTTGTTCTAACATATATCACATCTTGTCACAGCTTCTATAAATTTTCTCTTCACGATTGTTACACTCATTTAATACTTCTGTGATTAAAAAAAGAAATGAGACAATAGGATAAAAACAAAAAGACATATACTCTAAATTTTAAAATTTAACACTATAAAATTCCCTCGGAGGAGCAATTCTGAAATCTCACAAATGTGTACATTATTTAAACAAAGGAAAACCCTAGGTTTCAGCTGTAACTCATTTTGTCATTATAAAAACTACTAAAGCTCACTGAATTGTCTGTCAAAGAGTATTAACTCTGAATTATGTTCACCGGGCCAGGATCACTGAACAATATTTATCAATAAGCGAACAGCAGCCCACAAAGTTCCACATAAAGTTAACACAGAAATGAATAATCTTCGAAGAACTCAAAGAAACACTTCATTTTTTAAAAAGGAGATGAACCTTTCCAAAAAATACATACAGTGGGTAGTCTGTATTGCTTTAAGAGCCCATAGAACGACCACGCTGGCGCACTTTAAGGGAAAAAAAATCCCAAGATGAGCAGTCACTGTCTCCTTATCCCCCAAACGCTGCCCCTGCCCCTTTGCATTATTAGTAGGCCGCCTACCCAGACTTAAACCGCCAGCCTTCACTAAAGCAACCTAACGCAGGGTAGCACGGACAACGGCCTAGGAAACGGTGTGGTTAGGCCCACGCTGGGGAGGAGTTAGCAAAAATGGTGATGGTGGACGATACTCACTCAGGCGGGAAGAGGCGCAGTTCGTCGATCTTGCCTAGGAAACCGAAGAGGGTCCGCATTTGCTCGGAGCTAGCGCTCGGGGAGACATTAGTCACCTGGATCACCTCGGTGCCACCGCCGCCGCCGCCTCCGCCGCCGGGCCCGCCGCTGGGGCCCGGGCCTGCAGTGCTGGGGACGACGGTAGTGTTGCTCATGGCGCTGCTCGCGTTCTCGCTCCTGCTTTAACACATCAAACACACAACAAACAGTGAGAGGGAGGGGGAAGAGGAACCGGTTCGCCGGAAAGGAACAGGACGGTGTCCGAAGCTGCAGCCGCTGCTGCCGTCGCCGCCGTTTCTCCGCCCCGCCGCTCGCCGGGGGGAAGGAAGACAGCGCGCGAGTTCGAGACCACGAGAAAACAAACGGCCGCCCCCACCTCGCCTCCAACCACCGCACTCGCGGCCCAAGCTCCCCACAATGCCTTGCGGCGCGCGGGCGCGTCACCGGCGGCCCCGCCCAGCAAGCCACGCTCGCAACGAGACCCGCAGCGAGAGAAACGCGAGAAGGACCGCGGTCCCGGGAAGGCGTCATCCCCGTCCCTTTCCGCTCGTATTTTTTGCTTTATTTTGTTTTTTAATGCGAAGAGTGGAAGTCGTTAACTTTTTTTTCTTTAACGCAAGTCTTTACTCCTCGGCAAAAAACTGCACACTTTGGCAACTATTCTTATTAAAAATGCCCACGATATTTCTTTATAAGTATCTTCTACAGATTTGTCCAGCTGCTGATGAAATTTACACCCCTAGCTGTCAAGATTTTCCTCCCCACCACTATAAAATTTTCTTAATCTTTACACACATCTTGATAACATTAAATTTGTAACCAATTTGCTTTGTCAATAAAATCTTCATACTTACTAGTGCTTTATAAGCTAATTTCACAAGTTTACTCTTTAAAGAACATTTTACACCTAAAAATATATTCAAGTATATGATCTAAAATTTCTACAGAAAAACTTGATTTACATGCACATTTTTGCATAAAATAATTTTGAAGCTTTTAATTAAAGATCCTTGCCTAATTTTTCAACCTCATGTGAAATATTCTCCCACTTTCATCCAGTGTTATCCGATGACTTGCAGTTCCCTAAACCTGATAATCTTTCATTTCACCGTGCCGTTACACAAGTTATTAATGACCTCCCTCATTTTATCTAACTGCTATCCTCCACAGGGCCTTTTCCTTGCCTCACTGCCACAACTTCTGCAGTGAGGGCTTCCTCCTTTCTGCTCAACAAGAGGTACATATATTTGTTACTTTGGCATGTATCTCTTACAAAGCTGTGAGTTTTCTGGGTCAGTTTAAGACCTAGCACTATGTCTGTCACATAGTCATTGCTCAATAAACGTGCTGAAAACATGCACAATGTGTCTTAATGACAGTGTCATTTATTCTAAGGCAATTATTAAATAATTTACTTGACCCTGAATATTTCTGGATGCCAAAACCTGAGGCCTTGTAGAATATTTTGAGTAATAAATACCTCTATGGAATAATGCAACAGAGGGCGTAATTTGTGAAAGAATAGAAACCGAAGTTACTGAGATTTGGATGTAGATCCAATTGGCTAGGTTTACTTACTAGTTAAGTCATTTCTGCTAGTTCTTATACAGACAAATGGGTTGGATGACTGTAAGCCTAGCAAAATTACAAACTAAAACTAACTGCATGTCATTCATAAATCTGTAACTGTGAATATAAAACACATCAGATAATTTATTTTCTTATTTTGAATCAGACACATGTAACTGACAAATGGAGGCCACCAGAGTGACCCAGCCCACATAACAAATCTAAACACAAATCAGCCTGCATTTACAGGAAACACCTGTTAAGGAAACCTAACATACACAAATTGCAATCTCCCAACTCAGCTTAAGCAAGTTTACCTTGTTCTAGAAAATAGGACCCGCTAGGCTGATTAGGAAATTCTTTACTTCCTGACCAATGCCTCTTCTATCACTCTATAAAACTCCCTCATGCCCAAAATCCCTTGGGAAGAGTGCTCCATTGCTTGTCAGGTGCTTTACTCTCCCAATTCATGTATTGTTTTCCCTTGAATAAACAGCTTCAAACTCCTTACTAAATTGTTTTAGTTTTGTCACTTGACAAGGTGAACACTTACTAGAAGTGCCTACTATGTGCTAAGCATGTTTCAAAGTTCTATGGTAAAAGGGCAAATAATACATGGGCAGGATTCATGCCTGTCATTAAAAAATAGTTAACACCTTTTTATTTTCTGTGCTAGATGCACAAAAATTTTTTTATTCCACACTTTTCTGTATGTTTGACATATTACATAATTAAAACTATAAATCCAAACCAAAGAAAAACATAGTTCCAAGATAAATCTTTTAAATCATCAGAAGCCAGGTTATATACAACTTACTGAAATTCAAGTAGATGATGATCCCATATGGAGAAACGGAGTGGCAAAAAAGAATCTTATTCTAATAAGGAGGATTTCTGAGTATTTTCTTTTCAAATCATTAGCAGCTAAAAAACAAAAATAAAAACACACAAACAAACAAAACAATGTGACTTAGAGCCAGAAGACTGTCTTAAAATACTACCCTGTCATTAAGTGTGATCTGAGGAAATTTCACTTCATTTCTAAGAATCTATTTCACTCAGAAGCTGAGTGCGGAGCTGAATCATAATTTTGAAGATCCTTTTAGGTCTAGTAAATAGATTAAATAAGTAACTACCTTGCATGATTATTGTCTGTTTCCCATAAAAATGAAATAGCTAAAGTCAAGTGACAAATATATCAAAACAAATTAACAAATATATCCAATCTACACTAGTCTTAAATCACTTTAGATTCATTTAGGCTCCCAATTAAGACTATAAAAAGTACAGGACCTGGAGACAAGTATTACGCCTATCTTATTTACTTTAACCCCAGTATCATGAGAATTTTTTTTTAAGAAAAAAACTCACAAATTCCTTCAAATATTCTGCACCCAGTATGTTTCAGGATTTTCCTAGCCACTAAAATATAGCAGAAAAAAAAAAAAGACAGGCAATGTTCTTGATCTCATGAAATTCCAGGTCCAATATGGCAAACTCAACAAACAGAAACAAAGATGTGAAAATAGATAGGTACAGGAGACAAGGGAAGTGTTATCTGAGCTGAGACCTTATTAAAAGGAGGAAGCAAGCCATTTGAATTTCTAGGGGAAGAGCAATCTAAGCAAAGTAAATAGTCAATCAGAAAGGTCCTGGGAGTAAGAGTAACTTTGAAGCTTTCAAGGAAAGTAGGAAGACCATTCTTTGTAGATTAAACACTTCCCAGTTAATATATCAGAGAGAGACTTCTAAGAAGATCCTGTCAGTGTCATGTGGAAAGTGAAGGGAAAGAAGCATGCCCAGGGAAGAGCCACAGTTCATTTTGGGGAGTGGGTTTGAGAAGGCTTTCAGTTATATTTGACTAATGAATACTACCAGTCTTACTAATAATGGTCAATGCTATTTCTAATGTAAAGCATAAAATAAGCTGTCATTTTGGCCTTTGTAGTCATACTCTGGCCTGTTAAGTCATATTTGGCCTATACATGCAAATTACAGTGCATGACTTCTGATAGACTTTTGAAATATGGAAAATAACAAATTCCCCATAGTAGGGCCCATGGGTGAGGAACTGTAACTACCACCACACTGCTAAGAAAAATTTAAAGTGGTGCTTGATATTGGAAGGAAAGTCTGTCAAAGAATATTAGAAAATTACACTTTATGCAAATCCTGAAGAACAATACCAATCCTCTCAGTCATAATGAACAAGGTTTAGTTCTTTCCAGTCTCAAGGTTCTAAAAGATCTCATGTATAAAAGAATGAAGCTAAACCTCTGTCTTACACTACTCACAAAAACTAACTTGAAATGGACTAAAGCCTTAAAATGTAACACCTGAAATGATAAAACTCCTAAAAGAAAATACAGGATAAAAGCTCCTTGACGTAGGACTTGGCAATGATTTTTGGGTGTCTAAAGTATAAGAAACAAAATTAAAAATAAGCAAGTGGGACTACATCTAACGAAAAAGCTTCTGTATGGCAAAGAACATGATCAATAAAGTGAAAAGATAACCTATGGAATGGGAGAAAATATTTATAAACTATGTATCTGGTTAGGGGTTACTATCTAAAATATACAGGGAACTTCAAAACACCTCACACCTGTTAGAATGACTAGCATCAAAAAGGCAAAGAGATACATACTGAGGATGTGGAGAAAAGGGAACCCTTGTGCATTCCTGGTGGGAATGTAAATTTGTGCAGTCACAATGGAAATGGAAACACTACGTCAAAGAGGTATCTGTATCCCCATGTTCAAAGCAGCATTATACACAATAGCCAAGACATGGAAACAACCTGAGTGTTCACTGACAGATGAATAGATAAAGAAGTTGTGGTATACATACATATAAAACGGAATATTACTCAGCCATAAAAAATGAGAAAACCCTGCCATTTGTGACAACATAGGACCTTGAGGGCATTATGCTAAGTGAAATAGGTCAGATAGAGCAAGACAAATACTGTATAATCTCACTGAAATGTGGACTCTAAAAAACAAACCAAAAAACCCCCAAACTCATAGAAAACAAGAACAGATTTGTGGTTATCAGAGGTGGTGGTGGGACTAGGAGAAATGAAGGCCAAAAGGTACAAACTTCCAATTATAAGATAACTAAGTAATAGGGATGTAATGTATGATATAACTAAACAGTGCTGTATGATATACATGAAAGTTGTTGAGAGTAAATCCTAAGTGCTCTTACCACAAAGCTTTTTTTCTTCTTATTGTCTATCTATGAGATGATGGACATAAACTAATCCTGTGGTAATTATTTCAAGACGCATTTAAGTGTAATTGTTATGGTGTACACTTAAATTTATATAGTGCTGTATGTCAATTATCTTTCAATAAAACTGGAAAAAAGAACAACTGCAATAAAGGTATTTCTAAGGAAAAGAAAAAGATCTCATGTATTTAGATGGAAGTTCTTCAATTAAAAGATACAATAGACACAGGTATGTATAATAACTCACTGGACAACATGCTCCCAGTTGGATAAGTTAAGTTACCTTTTACTGTTAGCCACCTTTGTTCAAGCTATGGAAAAGACGCTAGAGTCCTCCAAATAGACATAATTTTGCAAATCTGTACAAGCAACAGGTCTTTTATCAAGTCAATTGTTAAGCAGCTCTTTCCCTCTAGCAAATAAACTTTTTGAAGACAGGGAAGGCAATGTATTAATCTCTGTGTTTCTCCCCTTTCTGCTGCTCCATCTAAATGAAGGCGAGAGACTAACAGATGAGTTACCATTAAGGGATTGATGGACAGATAGATGGAAGGACACAATGCAGGACAGAAAAAAAGTCTACTTAATTTTATTTTCAAACACTTGTTTTGTTAACTAATATTGTCTATCAATAGCAGAGATTCTATATTTTTTTAAAATTGATGGCATAGGGTCTGTGAATACCTTGAAATTGTAGGGAAAAATCCATACATGCCCATTTTTCAAAAATTTGTTTTTATGATTAACATACAGGGAAAAGTAGATTGAGCATTAAGATATTGTTGCCCATATCTGTGTGCACAGTACACTCAGCCATGGTCCATATGTATGACTTGGAAAATCAGTCAATTTATTTGTCACAGATTTGTTTGGCTTTTGGACTGAATGGGGTCAACAGAAATATCTGGAGGGGGAAGGTCCAGGTACTAAGTACTCACTACTATCCTCTATGTTACGTAGGTTTCTTTTGGAGCCTCAACTGAGAAAAGACCATTTGAGGGACTGCTTCATAACCTTAAAAAAAATGTGGTAATTATATGTATCTTTAAATAAATAGTTTCAAGCATTTTAATATTAAAGAATGTTCCCTAATCAAGGAATTAGACATTTGTACCATTTGAGTTCTTTTTTTTCCCCTTACGCTATAAAATTAACTATCTTCATGAAGGAAAGTTATTTCTAAAGAGTCTTATAAAACTGGTAAAACTGAAAGTGTACTCAGCTCAGTAATTAGAAGAGCTACATTAAATGAATGCTTTTAAAATGTCCTTTAATCTTCCCAGCACTTAAAGGTGCCACAGTGATTGAGAATGCAGGCCTACAGTCTAACTGAAGTGGCTCTACCACCAATTAAGGTATTTGCGATCTTACTGTGGCTCATTACTTTGTACTTCAATTCTCTTATCTGAAAAATGGGTATAAAATAATGCCCACCTCACTGGGCTATTTTTAGGATGAAGTGAGAATACTAATACAAATGCTTAGAAAACATAAATATCAATTACTATTATCATCCCTACTCTACAAATTAAAAATCTTTCACTTTTCAATAAAGTGAATAGTTAGCTCAACTGGGTTCCATTTTATACCATCACTCTATTTTAGGCTAACACCTTGGGGTATTCCTACTTCACCATTCAAATAAAAGATATGAATCAGAAGTATCGATTTACATAGTGAGAAGAGTTTCTTACTTAAGATCCCCACAATTTAATGATAGGGTTTTTTTGTGGCATATTTTTTAAAAGGTTATAAAATGATAAATGTAAAATGTTAAATATTCAAATTATATGAGTGTAAAAAGTAGAGATTCTTCATCCCACTCCCCTGTGCATGTTCTCAACCACTATAATAGGTGCTGGCTATAATTAGCCAATGTGAGCCCCAATTTCCTTATGTGATACGTGATTCTTATATCATATAAAGTTTTTAAGATTAGAAGTATTAAGGATATGAAGTACCTTGCACAGTGCCCAGCACACAGGTATTCAATAAATGATACGTATCATTACAAGAAAGTCTGTATTCAACTTCCTCTTCTTTTCAATGAATGAATAATACTTCTGTCTAACCTTAGAGCATTATTGTCAAATGTGAAAATACTTTGTAAACTGTTAAGTGGTAAGAAACATGTGAAAAATACTTTTATTAGATGCCCCTTCTTTAAGCTGCTGCTGCAAAGGAAGCATGATGACAGATTTCAGATTTTCATGTTCATTTTGTTCCTTTTTGTAAGAGGGAAATGAAAATGATATATTCCTAAAGCTAGTGGACCATAATTCTTTTGCACTGAAAGTAAAAATAGAAGACTAACAATTTATATCAAATATTAAACCTCCTAGAGCAAGCTCACTGCTTCCTGACTCAAAAGTAAGAAACAGAAGCACAGGGAACATACAAAGGATATACAAATGAATAATCTAAAATAAAATGCACTGTCTCCAGAAGAAATTACCACATACAAACCCAACAACAAAATACAATTCAAAGCTGCATTCGAAACTATGTATAAATATGCAAAATATGTTCTGTCTTCCAGGAAATGGTATAGATGTCTTCTACTGAATACTTTTAAAAGTTGGCAGTTATATGCCTAAGTGGAAAATACACGTGCAAAATGAAATTTTTAAAGGAAACTAAAGATATGTAACAAAAACCTTTACAGATGAATATTTAAAACATGAAAAGACCATATCCGATATAATCTTGCCCTCAATTTTGATAATTCAAAGCAACTTATTGATAGACCAAGGACAAACAGAAAGAAAACTTGAGTAGTAAGTATATAAGAATGTAAAAAATTCAACTCAAAAAATATTTGATAAGCAATATATGTTAGGTCTAACAATTCCAGTCAATGACAGTGTTAAAAAGCAAAATGTTCTCTCAATAGGTAACTTTAGCATAAAATAGCCCATCTCATGGATAGGGCAATATTCTGAAAGATAAACATTATACTGATTCAGTATAGGCTAAATCTAAATCTGTTATTTTACAGAAAAAGAAAACTTCCTAGAAATGTCTGCCATCAAATTCACCTGGCTCTTGATAACATTAAAAAGTGCTTGAAAAATCAGCACAAATGCCTTCTTCCCTTACAATTTCTTGATTTGTCTGAATAAATTCATCTTATCAATTGTACCTTTTGACTTGAAAATATCTAACATGTAGCAATGTCCATAAGAATAACACAGCCATGTTTGAAGACCTTACTAAATTTTAATGGTAGTGCTAAGCCACTCTTTCTTTCCATTCTGAAATACAACAGCATTCTTTGGTCAATGTAATTCTTAGGCTCAGTATACTTTTGGTTTCTTCACTTTCTGTCTTCATTAAGCAAAGCTAGAAGAGTGAAAACTTCCATATACTCTAATAGATGAATATGATAAGTTGTAGCTAGACAAATTCTGTTACAAAAGGTAGCTATGCAGTAAGCGCCAATCCCTACACAGGAGATACCCATTTTATACTATTGTAATAGTTCAGTTTTTTAAAAAAAGCAAATACTTTACCTGAAATGCTCATGTTGAAAAAACAGTTGGGTTTTTTGTTTGTAATGCATTCTTTTGAAAGTTATACAATTGATATACAATGCTAATTCCCATGAATATAACTATACACAACTACAGTTTCTCATAAAGCTCAATTCAAGCTGATAAGCTTTCAGTTTCCATCAATTTGAGATAAAACACATAATTTTCCCGATTGCATGAGGTAATAATTCTCACCCTCACTTGCTCCATCTGCACTTGCTACACAGGTACAATACACAGTGTACTATAGATACATACTTGTAAATTTTTTACACGCCAGTTTATATCTATTGACGTTTACCACAAGTGCAGGCTCCTGGATTTTTCAGAATTACTTTGCTATTAAACAGGATATACTTCTCTTATATGAAATGCAACAATATTTCAACACAATGCTATAATTAAATGTCAATAATGAAATATTTAACGTTAGGTAGAAGCACAGATGAAAAAAACTACACCTTGCCTGTAATTAAAAAAAAAAAATGTTGAACGAAAGAAGAATCTATTGTGGGGGAGAAGTGGCTACTGTAAAATTTTATACTTAGGCAGTTAATCCTCCAAAGGTACGCTGTCACATCCTACAAAAGAGAAAAAGGGTTTTCTCGAATAAATAAGTATCTTTTAAAACATAACTGAAATGTCTCTTAAACGGTTCAGGGACAAGAGCAAGTTGAAAATGATGAAATAAAAGCCACTATACAAATCATAATTATCAGGAAAGGTTTTAGAGAGATCTAGGTTCAAATGTCAGGTCATATCACTTATAGAGAAATTTGTGACCTTCGGCAAGTTTCTTAATCCTTCTTAGCCTCAATTTCTTCATCTGTAAAATTGGTCACTGTGCTAATTAAGAGATAGTAAAAGATGTATTATCAGCACTGAGCCTGGCACTTAGGGGTCAATAAAGTAAATACAATGTTTATTATCAAGTCAAACTTGGGGGGTGGTATTAGTGACCTTGCAAAAACTGGTATGGTCCTTACTTTACTATCAACTTTTTGCGTGACTGGTAGTGTAATTACTGGTACTCCTCTGCTGTTCATTTTTAATGCAAAGGTCTCTACAGAACTAAGGAAAAAAAGACCTAGGGTGGGGTTACAAACCGAATTTTTCGGTTGGCAAGAACCCGGACTCAGCCAAAACTGCGTGTGCTGCAAGAATTAGTCTGTGGGTCGTCATCTTACATTTCAAATACCCAAACGACCCCCGCAGCCGGCTTGATGAAGGGTTAGAAGGATAATTCCCAGTGTATGCTTTTTAAAAGAAAACCACTTTTTCAGGCAAAAGAAAACTCTAGCACCCAAGATAATACTAAAGATGATGAGTTATTAATTGTTAAGTGACTCATTAAAGCCGTACATTTCTGACAAAAACTAACTTTCCAAGATAATCGATTTACTGAACAAGATTTTCATCTTCTACTTTAAGCTGAATATTTAAAACTTCATCTGCATTTATTTAAAAAGCCAAATGACACAGGAATGATTATCCCTAAATTAATTAAAAAGGAGTGAGCTTTAAAAATGGTCAAGTAAACTGCCCAAAGTTACATGGCTTGTAAGATACAGAGAAGCTGGGATTCGAACTTCTATCGTTCCAGCTCCGAAGTACAAGCTGTTTTCGCTACTCTAAGGCTCGCGCTTCCACTTGTCTCCCCTAAACGGTCGGGTAGAGAGAACATTTATTATAAAACTTCTTTTTTTCCCTTCTCTGTTGCCAATCCTTCCATGTCACACTACCTCCTATGCTGGGATATAAACTCCATACAACAAGCAAGGCGCACTAATTCTAGGAGTCGGAGCATAGGGCCGGAGAACAGAAAATTGCTTTTACTTCCTACGCGGAACGGAGGTCGGGCGCCAGTACCACAAGCGACAAACCTAGGCTGGGGTCCAGAGAGGCTGCAGACCGCGCCCAGGTCTCAAGTTTTAGTCAAGGCCCACGTTCCGGCCAGGCGAGGGGAGCAGAAAAGGTTATCCTTTCCTGGCACCCTGGCCGCGGCGGGAGCACATTCAAGGTTGGAGTCGCAGTAACAGTGCACACAGTAAACTCAAAATCCCTCTTCCGCTCGTTAAACGCACTTACTTGAGCGAAGTAATTCCAGGACACAAGGCCGGCACCGGCAACGGGAAGGGCTCCTCTGTCCTCCTGCCCCAGGCGCTGGCGGTGACGACATCTGAGCCGCGCCGCCACAGCGAAGGCCCGGCGCACGGAGCGCGCGCTCCCGGCAGGGGCGGGGCGGCCCAGCGGCGCCGCCTTTAAGCGTCACGGGCGGAGCTCTGCTTCTAGTCTGCGGGGTTTGAACATGTCGCGGCGGCTGAATCGAGCAACCGAGCGGGAACCCCGAGCGGGTTTCCGAGCTGAGAGGAGAGACTGTGGTGCCTCGGTACCCCAGGGACTGTTAAAGGCGGCGAGGAAGAGCGGCCAGTTAAACCTGTCGGGCCGCAACCTCAGTGAAGGTAAGATCCAGAGGTACGCCCCTGATTGTGCGTCCTTTCAGAAAGCACTTGCCCTGGGTAGCCTCCCTTTCCTCTGGCTTTGGCCCCCTTTGCCCCAGGCTGCTAGCCCGGATCGCCGTGCTCAGACTCAGGCACTCATCACAACTTCCACTGCGTCGGCCAGCTGGTTTGGTTCCTACTTTCGCTCCCGGAATCTTTGATGCAGGGACTCTGCTAGGAATATGGCCAAAATTTAAACGGGACACTTTCTGGGATTTCCACATTCTATGGGATAAACAACATAATGTGTGACTGAATTAGCTATCAAATGAAGAGCAAATGCCTTTCTTTGGCCCTCTGTTCCCCCTCTTAGTTTAATCTCTTTGGGCACTTACCCACGCTAAAATTCTGTATTTTATCTGCTCCTTTGTGAATTTAGAGTGAATGCCGCTGTTCGCTGTCAAGACTCTTTTCTGTTTGCAACTGGACAGAATCCTAAATACAAGGAGTAATGATCATATTTCCTAAATTGAGGGTCAAGGTAGAGATCATACAATGAATTTGGGACCATCTTGAAAAATCTAGTGAGATCAAAATCAACAATCTGGATACCATGAATGAATAATTGTCAGATGCTCTTCCAATTATCTGTTGTGTAATGGAGGGCGTGGCAAGCAGGGGAGAGAGAGAGAATATGCCATTCTTCCTGTAACGTTTTCCTCTTGTTATATTCAGGTTTTAAACTATCTGGGATTAAAAGTTTCCATTACCTTCTAAGGATTGCTTTTTTATTGTGCCATGTATAGAATTGACCATGCAAACAAATACTGATTGAATGAATGAAAGAATATATGATAAAAATCTCTGCTCTACCGGGAAAAGCTTTTAATCAGTGAGAATGTATATATACACTTACTTTTCCCAAAGCCTGGAACTCGTTATCTGATACCTGATTAAGTTTCACTCCTTACTTCCTGTTGGACTCTGCTCGGATAGGCCCTTCCTAACTACCCTATGTAAATACCATTGTGAATATTGTATTCTCTAACCTGTTTTTTAACTGCATTTATCACTATCAGAACTTATGTATTTGTTTTCTCTGCACTCCGCTAGGATATTAGTTCCATGAGCTCAGGGAACTTTGTTTTGTTCATTGTTATATCCCTAGCATTCAAAATGCGTTTGGTACATAGTAGATTCTTATTAAACATTTGTGGAAGGCATAAGTAAATGAATATTCCCAGATACTAAGTGGGTGCTGGAATGTACTTAATGATTGGACCTGTTGGTTTAGTCTATTAAAGTTTCAGGGAGCAAATGAATTTTGACTCTTAACTCCATGATCACGTGGATTAGGGCTGTTTAGGTTATTATTGTGTAAACAGAGCCTAACACAATATCTGGTACATACTAGGTACTCAGTAAATGATGTCGAAGGAGAGAAAAGATGTAAATGGGAGAGACACATGATATTTATATGGTATTTATAACTTATATCTCAAAAAGGAATCCTTGTTACCATAAGATAAAAGATTTTTTTTTAATCTAATTGTAACCTTCAATTTCATCTGTCACTCAGCCTTTGATATTCAAACCGCTGTAATTCTGAACTATTCACATGGTCCATTATGGCAGTCATGCTTCTTATCTCCATATCTTTGCTCATGTAACTTTGAGATGCTTACCGTCCTGCGTTTTATTTTCTCATTTATAACGTGATAATAATAATAGGATCTACTAAAGTTTAAATGAGATAATACACATAAAATGCTTGGTACATAAAAAATACACAGTAAAAATTGGCTATTGCGTTCTTGCAGTAGCCTCCTAAGTGGTTTCCTGGATTTCTTTTTTTAAATCTCACCCTCTAAATCAATGTTGTTATCAAAAATTACCTTTCCAAAACATAGATCTTATAATGTCACTCACATTTAACGATTCTCCATATCCCATAAGATTCAGTATAAAGTTCTTAGTACAACATACAAAAGCTTTTTGAAATTTTCCCCTAAGTGTCTACAGTAAGGCCTCCCGTCTCTTTTCGGAATCCCATAGTTTAACATCAATGACAATAAGAAAAAGTTGTCTTTCCCGCAAACAAGCATACTTTAAAATCTCTTTAAAACAGTTTTAGGTTTACAGAAAATTGAACGGATAGTACAGAGTTCTCATATACCGCCTCCCTAGCTTATATTTTTCCCTATTATTAACATCTTGCATTATGTAGTACATTTTTTACAACTGATCAACCAATATTGATACATTGTTATTAATTAAAGTCCATTTTTTTACATTACTGATCACTTATAGTCTTACACAGTTTGCTGAGTTTTGACAAATACGTAATGACATGTATCCACCATGCCTTAAAAATCACCTGAGCTCTACCTATTTATTCCTTACCCTGTTCCCCCTGAAGTCCTGGCAGCCACTCATCTTTTTACTCTTTCTGTAGTTTTGCCATTTCCAACATGTCATATAATTGGAGTCAAACAGTATGTAGCTTTATCACTGAATAACATTCTATGGTATGAATGTACCATTTTATTTCTCTATTTACCTTTCGAAGGAGATCTTGGTTGCTTCCAGTTTTTGGCAGTATGAATGAAGCTGCTGTTCATTTTCAGGTTTTTGTATGGACATAAGTTTTCAATTCATTTGGGTAAAAATCTAGTAGTGCCTTTTTTTTTTTTTTTTTTTTTTTTTGCTTTTAGAAACTTTGTGGATTTTTCCCCCCTAAATATTTTTGATCTGCAGTCAGTTGGATCCGCAGATGCAGAACCCAAGGATACAGAGGGCTGATTGTATACTCCAAGTCTTTCTTTCCTCCTTCGTATTTTACTATCATATAAATGTATTTGTAAAGTGTAGTCATGTCCATTATTTCTACACTGGAAAAATAGAACCTTGCCTTTAATTTTGATGTATATAACAAGAAACAGTTAAAATTCTGTTGATTCTTATTCTTAAATGATTGCCTCCTGGAATGGATTCTTAATGTTGTCACTTCTAAAAGCAGTGAGATGTTTTATTAACCAGATGGGGTTGTTAACTGATAAGCAGTGCAGATTTATTTTTATTATAACTGAAATCTGTGTACTCTTGAGGGTTTTTAGATGCTTTCTTTTCTAGTTACTTTGTGAAGGAACTAGGTCCTAGTTCTTTTGTGAAAATACTATTTATTTTTTTCCTCATTATAAAACCTTTATGTCTACTATAGAAAAAGTAGAATCTATAGAAAGCATAAAAAATTGAAAGTAACTATTCAAGGTTATCACTATTGATATTTTGTAGGTTTTTTAATCTTTTTTTTGGTTTGTGAATATGTACATTTATTTGCCTTCTGTTTTTTATTTTTAACAAATTTGGAATTGTACTGAGTCCTTTTTAGGCTTCTATTTGTACATCTTTAAAGGTCACTTGAAAAATCTGATTATTTTTAATGACTCTTTAATAGTCTGTCTTATGAATACTGTAATTTACTTAAATATGCAAATATTGTTGGCTGTTTTAAAGTCATCATTCTGAGTTTCAGTTCCATAACTTACTTAGAAAGGTATACCTAAACAAAATAATTAATAATAACCAACTTCAAAGAAGAATATTAGAAATATTCTGGAAATTTTTAAGTGACAGCTCTTTTTATGAGCAACAACATGGGGATATATCATTGTTTGTTCAACATAGATATTGCAGCTCTTTTTCATTGCACCAGATAAAATGAAAGTAGAATTGAAGACGAAGTATTGATTGTTGCCTTGTGCTTGCATGATCATGGCAGTACAGTCGTGTAGGAATGTTTTGCGGTGATTCATCAAAAAATGAGTGAGAGTAAGAGATGCCAGAGTTTGGAACAAAAGTATACTCTAAAATTCTAAAGGAAACCGCATTGTTGACTGACAGGAAAATAGTTAAGTGGTTAATTTATTAAATAAGCCAATTAATTTGGCTTGAAAACCATCTTATTTGGAAGAGAATTATGTGTGTAAGGCTATCCTTCCTTATCTTGAAGAGAGCAGTTTGGTTAGTTTCCATTTATGGAATTAAGTAAATAGGTCTAGGACTCCTAGCCCTCAAGATGTCATGTTGTCTGTTGTAGGATAATGAGAATTTGCAATATTCAGTATGTACAGTTTGTTGTGACAGGATAAAAAGTGTAACATAAACTATGTATTTACCAAGATTTTAAATAACCATCCTTATACCTATATTAACCATGTTCTGCTTTACTATTTAGCTTAACTCTGTGTTTTGACTCCTGCTTGTCTTAGTGCAATTTACTGTCATATCCTAAACAGCTAATAAGAATTAACCAGTGTCCAGATTTTAATAACAAATAATTTCAGAAAGAAACTGGGTTTCCAGGTGAGTAGACCATCAAAACAAGCCTACCTCTTAAACAGTTCTTAGGAATGAAAGCACAAGAAACATGCCTTGATTCATATGTAATGGCAGAATCTTGAGGTAAACACTTAATTTTTAGTATGCTGAAATCCAGGGAAGTCTATTTGTTTGTATTATAAAACAAGGAACTAGGTGGTTAATTGAAAATCCCATTCCTATTTCTTAATCTTTAAAATTGTTCTAAGTATTAGTGTTTTAATTTCTTGAGGTGTGTATCTCAGGGTATTACCTATGCCAAAGTTTGTTTAATAAATTAGTGCAAATTTAAACTTATCCCTATATTAATATCATGTTCACTCACTTGCATTTTAATATGTTTTCTTGAGTAGGAGAGAAAAAATACAGAGGGGGAAAAATGGAATTATAGTTTCAGTGAGGTTTATCTTCACTATAAAACTGAATGTACCCTCAAGTTAAAGTAATAAATTCAAGCACAGTTTTCTCTTAAAGTGATTGGTAAACATGTTTCCTTTTTTATGTGTTTAACATTATTTCTTTTTTTTTTTGCAGTATCCTGGACTTCAGGAAGAATAGTTAGTTCTCTTCATGCATTCTAACACAACATAGCAATAGTTATCTAACATCTAACATTAACATCTAGCATAATATCTAACATCTAACATCTGACATCACAATGGTTCAAGTGTTCTAAACCACAAAGATACATCTCTTTGAATCAACCTAAAGCTGCAACTGAGTTAATGCCTTCTATATAACTTTTTAATTTTACTCTGGGGCTGGTGTGTGTGTGTGTATTTTTTTTCTTATTAAACTTTAGAGATAGCTTGAAAGTGACACTAATACTGTGGTTTGTCAATGTGGAATTTTTTCTTTACTGTAATGAGGCCATTGGTGGCCATGAATAAATTACTGTGGAGAAAATTGGGAAGTTTATCAATGAGCTTTCCTTAATCCTTTATATAGAGACTTGATTTACAGGTTTATTATAAATAACTGGGTAGACAGTTTAGTGAATGGTATTTGTAGGATAAGGTGTTATCAGAATATTACCCTGTACCTAGCAAAAGCCTTTTTGTACTGCTATTGTTAGATCCTCACATTTAAGTGACAGTAGGGCCCTCTCATTTAATTAACAAGGAAATTGGGGACCAGAGATGCTAGGTTACTGGCCAGTTTGATTATACAGTTTAAACTAGAGCTCTAGGATCCTTGACTGGTCAGTGGTATATCCATAATGTTACAGTGTGTATCATAGTTTAATATGTTTACAATTTTTGGAAGTTGGGAATCAACCTAGACTAGGATGTAGACCTTAATGGGAATGATTATGGTTGTCTACCTTAAGTAAATGGTTATTTTTGTATACTGTGGATGATCATTATATTTATGAAACTGTGCAAAGAAGTTAAAAAAGATTTTTAAATCTCATGATTTATTGCTCCTATAGTTTACTGGCTACACATTCTTTGATTCATCCATGTAAACACTATTTTAAACGTGTTTTTTATTTCTTCTCTGTTTCTTCACCTAGTCACTTGTATCTTCCTCAAAGTAGACAGTTCTCTGCCATCAACCCATTTGTGAGTCCCCTTTTTTTGTAATTAGCTGTTGTCAATGGAAGAAAGAATGATATGCCCAAAAAACATGTAAAGAAGCCTTGTTTCAGTGCTTGTTAAGGGTCATGCTGTCCATTGTGGAAGTCTCTAGTCACATGTGGTTATTTAAATTTTAATTAACCAAAATTAAATGAAATTAAAAATCAAGTTCTTCAGTCACTTTAGCCACATTATAAGTGCTCATTGGCCATGTGCAGCTAATGGCTACCACAGTGGGTAGAGCAGATATAGGAATATTTCCATCATGGCTGAAAGTTCTGTTGACAGTGCTGCTTAAGGGTATTATCTACACTGTGAGAAATATGTATGTGTATATACACAAACACACATACTTCAATTTTTCTTCATTTATTGATATATGTATATATAAACTTTCATAAGATTATCTTGGTATGTTATATCACCTGTTTTTAAAAAATTGATACTCTTATTTTTTGTTAACTATACTGGGGGATAATTTACAAACAATGCATGCATCCTTTTTAAGTGTACATTTCAATGAGTTTTGACAAATATATACACTTGTGTAACCACTACCAAAATCAAGATAAAGAACATTTCCAACACTTGAAAAGTTCCCCTTGCTGTCAGTCCACCCCTACTGCTAGCTCCACAGAACCAGTGATCTGCTCTTTGTCAACATAGATTAGCCTCTTCTAGAGTTTCGTTCAAATGGAATTTTACGTTTGCAATTTTTTGTTTTAGGCTTTTCCTTAGTAGAATGTTGTTTTGAGGTTCATCCATATTGTTTGTATCACTAGTTCATTTTTATTGTTAAATAATAATAGTCCATTGTATGTATATATCTCAGTTTGTTTATCCATTCACCTGTTGAGCTGGTTTCTAGTTTTTGGCTATTATGAATACAACTGTTTATGAGCTCTGAAGTACAGTCTTTGTGTAGGCATATATTATCATTTCCATTGGGTTTAATACCTGAGACTGGAATTGCTGGACGTATAGTAAAAGTGCATGCTTAACTTTATAAGAGTTCACCAAACTGTCCCTGGTAACACGAGAGACTCAGTTGCTCCACGTCATTACCTACACTTTGTATTGTAATTCTTTTTAACATTCGCCATTCTTGTGGTCGAATTGTAGCATCTCCTTATGGTTTTATTTACATTTCCTTGATGAATAGTGATGTTAAGCATCTTTTCAACTGCTCATTAGTTTTTTTGTATATCTTTTGCCAAGTGTTCAGATTTTTTGTCTTTTTAGTTGGGCTGTTTGTCTTTCAGAGTTTTAAGATTTTTTATATTTTGGACATATAAGTCATCAGATATCTATCTATATTGGTATCTATCTAATATAGTCTTCCAGTCTGAGACTGGCCTAATTTTCTTAACAGTCTCTTTAGGAAAACATAAATTTTTAATTTTGATGAAGTCGATTTTATCCATTTTTTCCTTTTATGATTTGTACTTTTTCTGTACTGAGAAATTTTATCCATTCAGAGGCTGTGAAGACTTTCTAGTCTACTTTCTTTTAGAATTTTTACAGTTTTATCTTTTACATTTAAGTCTGTGATTTACTTGGCATTAATTTTAGAATGTGTCACAAGGTAAAGTTTGAAGTTCATTTTTTCATCTATATGAACATTTGTTTACAGACTATTCCTTTCTCATTAAATTATTTTGGCACCTTCATTGAGAATCAATTGACACTATTTTATTGGCTGGAATTTTTTCTGAACTCTTTTCCTGTTGATCTATATGTCTGTCCTTATGTTAATACCACACTGTCTTGATAAGCTTTATGGTAAAAATTAAAATCAAGTACTGTTAAGTCATACAGCTTTCTTCTGTATCAAAATTGTTTGATCTATTTTAGCTCTTTGACATTTCAGTAGACATTTTAGAATTAGCTTGTTTATTTCTACAGGAAAAACTTCTGGGATTTTGATTAGAATTGTACTGAGTCTATAAGTCACTTTGGGGAGAAGTGACATCCCACCAATACTGAGTCCTCAAGCTGTAGCATGGTATATTTCTCTGCTTATCTAGGTCTTCTCTAAGTTTTCACAGCAATATTTTGTAATTTCATACCACAATTCTTGCATGTATTTGTTGTATACACTTGAGTATTTCATGGTTTTAAATGTTATGTCATGTAAATCTTTAAACACTTACGAATGTTTTCAGTTACTGATTACTAATCTGTAGAAACAATTGATTTTTGTACATTAAGCTTGAATTCTGTAACCTTTCTAAACTCATTATATATATTTTTTGTAGATTTCTTAGTATTTTCTATATAGATGATTATGTTGTTTGCTGTTAGAGACGGTTTTACTTCTTCCTTTCAATCTGAATGCCATTGATTGATTGATTGATTGCCTTATTGCATTGGTTAGGACTGCTAGTAAAATATTGATATAGTGAGAATGGGCATCCTCACCTTGTAACCAATTTTAGAGAGTGAGCACTGAGTCCTTCACCGTTAATAATGATGCTAGCCATAGAGTTTTCATAGATACCCTTTATCTGGTTGAAGGAGTTTCCTTTCATACCCAGTTTTTTGAGTTTTTTATCTTAAATGACTAAATTTTGTCAGATGCTTTTTTGTTTTGTTTCTTAACAATCATATGGTGTTTCTCTTTTTCTGTTCATATGGTAGATTATTGATTGATTTTCAAATGTTAAAGCAGCTTTATACTCCTGATATAATTTCCACTTGGTTTTGATGTTTAGATGTACCTTTTTATTTTTTGGGTTTTTGTTGTTGTTGTTATTGTTCTTTCCTCCCCTTTTAATGTCTTTGAATTTGGTTTCAGAATAATGGTGGCTTTGTCAACTAAATGGGAGTGTTTCTTTCCTCTGTTTTCTGAAAAGGTCTGTAGGATTAATATCATTTCTACTCCAAATGTCTGCTAGAATTCATCAATGAAACCATCTGGGCCTTCAGTTTTCTTTATGGGAGTGTTTTAAATAGCAAGTTCAATTTAAAAAAAAAATAAATGCAATGTGCAAAATTGTGATTTATAAGAAATATACATTCAGATGACCAAAATATATTTCTCAGATATATTTGGTCTTCATCCAAAGTTTCTGGTTCACAGCTCCCGAAAACCCTTGGAATTTCCTGAGTGATAAGAGCAATGGGAGCATCTTTTGTTATATTTGGTTTCTTGTCCTCAATTCCTGAAAAACAAAACAAAACAAAAAACAAATAAAAAAACCTGCTTCAGAGCCATAAAGATGAAATGAGTATATTGTTAATAAGCCCTTAACATCACAAGTGAGTTTATGTTCATGAAGGGACTTTCACAAAGCACCTAAAGATGGTGGCTGGTTGCAGGGAGAACCAACCACGAACAGAATCAGAATCGAAACCCTGATTTCTGGGGAGAAGGGAAGGGATAGAGGTTGAATCAATCACCAATGGCAAGTGAGTTAATCAGTCATGCCTATGTAATGACACCTCCATAAAAACCAAAAAAGGAGGAGGTTCAGAGAGCTTTCATGTTAGGGAACCAGTATGATTCCAAGTGCCACCATGATGGACCCCAAGCTCCATGAGGACAGAAGCTCCCTTTTTTGGACCTCACCCTTTATATCTCTTCATCTGGCTGTTGACTTGTATCATTTAATATCCTCTGTAATGAATCTGTAATCTAGTGAGTAAATGGGTTTTCCTGAGTTCTGTGAGCTCTTCTAGCAAATTAATTGAACCTGAGGAGGAGGTTGTGGGAACCTCTGATTTATAGTCAGTTGATCAAAAGTACTGATAACAACCATTCATACCTTTCCATTTAATCTCATTTCATAATGATAGTAACTGCAAGGGATAACTAATGGTTGCCCTGGTTAATATTTGCTCAAGATCTAAGTCATGCCCATTTGTAGTCCTA
The DNA here is from genome assembly GCF_009834535.1 of Camelus ferus. Taxonomy (NCBI): domain Eukaryota; kingdom Metazoa; phylum Chordata; class Mammalia; order Artiodactyla; family Camelidae; genus Camelus; species Camelus ferus. The sequence continues at coordinate 52,249,185 of NC_045708.1, read as the reverse complement.
CTTTTATGAAGGAATGAAGGACTATTTAAAATAGTTTTGCTATAACACTGGAGCAAGTAAATACCTTCTAGAGCTTCAAGTTTTATAGGTGATAAACCTGAACTCTTTCTGTTTAACTTGTGCAGTCTTATTTGCTATGTTTAAGGAATTAATACTTGCTGCAACAGAACACAATGCTGTGTGATGGGATAAGAGATAAAATTGTACATCAGGATAAAATAGAGAGAGCTACCAGAGTCGGATATGCCTTCCAAATATTCACTGAGAAGCAGGATAGTTTAGCTTTGCCAGGGTTTGAATCCCATCTAGCTATATAACCCTGGGTAAATGATACAGTCTGTGTCCTATTTTTCTCATCTATAAAAGAATATAACACCTACCTCACAGAGCTGTTATGAGATTTAAATGAGTTAGTTTGTTAGAAAATTACCTGGTATTTGTAAATGTTAGCTGCTGTGATTATTAGCTGTTATTATCAGCCCTTTCCCAGACTTAATATATATTTATGTTATAAAAGTTATAACTTTACCTTATAAATGTTGATTTCCATACCTTTTCTGTTATGGTAGCATAATGGTAGAGTCCATTCTTTATTTGTCTTGTGTATCTATGACTTTGTGCTGTGCAGGCAATATACGTAATAAAGTATATATGTAATAAATATTTTCTAATGTGTAAAATACTCACTCTGCTTTGGAATAAAATCAGCTTTCACTCTAATTAGTTGTAATTCATTGCTATTTGACTTATTTGAAAGTTTTTTAAAAATGTTTTAGAAATTTCTTTTCAGTAGATAAGCTGAATAGTTACTATAAACATATGTACTTAGTATATCTCACTTTGTGTTTTCTTTTTTTTTCTTTCTTCTTTTTTTGGTGTAATGTTGGAAATAGTGCCTCAGTGTGTTTGGAGAATAAATGTGGATATCCCTGAGGAGGCTAATCAGAATCTTTCATTCAGTGCTACTGAGCGATGGTGGGAACAGACAGATTTGACCAAACTAATCATATCAAATAATAAACTTCAGTCACTTACAGATGACCTCCGGCTGCTGCCTGCACTCACTCTTCTTGATGTAAGTTGGCTGATTATAAAAATGGATCTTTAGTTGAAGAGACTCTAATGCTAAATTTAGGCTTTAAGAAGCAGAAAATCCATGTTCAATTGATAGAGTACAAGGAAGAATAACATATTATTGTTAGGCATAGCATAATGATTAAGAGTGCAGATTCAGAACATCCCGCTTCAAATTCTGACTGCCACTTGATAGGTCTATGATCTCAAAAAAAGTTACTTCTTTGTGCTTCAGTTTCCATATCTATAATTCAGTTCTGATTCTACTGCCTATTTTTAAAAATTATTCTTTGAATTAAATGAGTTAATGCATTCAAACAGAAACGGTATTTAACAAGTGGTTGCTGCTTCTCTTCTTTTTTTATTGCTATTATTTTTATCATTATTATTCTAGATATTAAAGCAAATATTTAAGATTGATTTTTTAACTTATCTCCAACACTGACTTAAATTATTAGACTTAAATTTTTGTGTGTTTATCCAGGGGCTATGTTTTTAGTCTCTAGTTGCTTTGTCCTGTGGTTAAAGTAAAGCATGAGTAATTTATTTCACATGTCCACAGACTTCTAATGTACTTCACTTAGGATTATCAAAAATATTGCAGATTATGTCTAAAAAAGTTGAATGTAGTCAGATTTTTAGGGAAGTTTTATTTTCTTCAATTGTAAAATGAATGGATTGGCTTAAGTATTCTCTTAAGGTTCCTTATACCTTGAAAACAGTATGATTTTGTAAGACCATAAGAGAAGTTCCCCATCTCATTTATTTTTTGTAAATGTTGACATAAACCATACCATCAGAGGGCTGTTAGTTTCTAATCCTCTCACCTCTCATTTCAGATTGAAATTCCATTCAGTGAAGTGAAGTTTTTTTTTTTTATTGTAATATTTAAAAATTTTAATTGTAATATTTAAAATTGATGTCTTATCACTTCATGATTTCTGAACAGCAGTTTGGTCAGTTTCAAACTCTTTTTTTTCTCAGAAAAAATCACCAATAGCCCAGCAATGCTATTGAATTAGAAGAATGAGATTATCACTGAAGAATTTTGTATAATGGCAAAGCTCATGGTTAATTATAAGACTGAGATATTGACTGTGTCTTTTTAACAATTTTTAGATACATGATAATCAGCTGACATCCCTCCCTTCTGCTATAAAAGAGTTAGAAAATCTTCAGAAACTTAATGTCAGGTAAAATTTAAGCTTATTTTGATATTGCTAGTACAAGGGTATAAATCTAATATTTAAAAAAATTTTTTTTCTAACACTAGAAAATATTTTTGTATTATCTCAGAAAGTGGTTAAAGCAGAATAAGAGTTTCAGGTTTTAATTTTCAGATTATTTTATTTTTTGTTTTAGAATTGTCTACATGTTTCCTGATTTTACATATTTAAGGCCATTTGATTTTTTAAAAATTTATTTTTTAATTTTTATGAAACAATATTTAGTGACTATCTTCAAAATCTTCATTGTTGACATTTCAAGTTTTAAGTTCCTTTAATTTTCTAAAATATATATCTAGATGTTAAACAATAGGAAGAAATTTAAAATAGTTTTTTCATTAGTGAGGAAAATATCATGTTTTAGGAATATTTGTAGTTTTTAAACTTTTCTGAGGACTTCTAAGTTTCCATGGATATGTTTCTGGTACTCATTGATAGGTACTTGAGAGGCCAAGTGGCTGACTTTGCCCTTCAGTACACACCCAGCCTTTCAAGAAAAACTGTCTTTGAGGGGAGGATATAGCTCAGTGGTAAAGCTGCTGCTTAGCATTCACGAGGTCCTGAGTTCAATCCCAATACCTGTGTTAGAAAATAAATAAATGAAAATAAAATAAAACAATATAAAATAAACCTAATTACCCCCCACCCCCAAAAAGAATAACTGCCTTATGTTAGGGGAATTAGGGGAACAATTAGGGGAAAAGGGATTAGGGAAGATTTAATTTAGGATAAAAAACAAAAAGATTTAAGTGTTCGAAACATAGTTTGAAAAACTGTGGGTTATAAAATAGATTTGATTATAGATGTATATACATAATGTAATCAGGTCTCAGTTTTCTGGAGTTAATTGGTTTGAGGGAGAACAGTCCTCAAATAGGAGTCTTTACCTGGTGAAGAACTTAAAATTACCATAAGTTACCAAAAAAAAAATCTATACACAGAAATTATTCAGAACATTTCTGCTAATTGCTTAGAACTACATCAGAACCTCTTCCCCTTACAAGCCAAAGGCATAGATGTGGCCTGAAAAGGCAAGAATGGGGAGGATTGAAAGGAAGAGGAAAGGGAGGGGGTATGGAGTGGGTGTGGCTTTAGCTTCTAGCATTTGAGAGTATGAGCATTAGGGTGGAGGAAATAGGTGATGAAAGGAAATGAAGCAAATATATAGCTAGAATTATATATCTGCCCAACAAGATCTCTGTCAAATATACGAAGATTTCAATTAAATAATTGACAATAGCAACCTACTTTTCACAGTTTTTGGTGGTTCATATTTTAGAAGACATCTTTTGGCATTTTTGTTACAACAGGTTTTACTTTAATATAATTTAAGGTCATTGTTACACCTTTATATTTCTCATTTCCTCCCTCTTATTTGTGAAGTAACTGTATATGGCATGACAATAGAGTAGAATTCCTAAGTAAATAGTTAAGTTGGCACGAACCTGCGAATGAGTTAAGTCATCTCTTAATTATCAGGGAATGTATCATTCTCAGTGACTTGGGACTTCTACACCAGTAAGCTGAATATCTCTTTAGAAGGACTAAGCTGAACAGTTAAGACCAAGTACAGATAAATTTGGAGTTGCATATTATATTCAGCTGGACATGCCAGGCCCTCAAACAGAAATAGCCATTTTTGTCTCGAGTGCTAAATCGAAACTTAATCCCCATATAAGATGTGACTTTATTATAATGTTTGTATGCATATATCTTTGTCAAAATTCTAAAACTCAGAAGCAGTATAAAAATTTAGAGTCCAACGTACTTTTTTCACATTACATGTAAAATCAAGTTGATTAAAAGGAAACAGTCAAAAGTTCACAAATTATTTGTTTGGTTAAAAATCTTTATTTCTTTGAAACCATTTGATTACTTTAGATTACTGTCATTTTAATGGATGTATATTTTTAGGATATGAAGTTTGGTAAGTACTTAAAATTAGTAACTATATTTCATTTTTAAAATGAGCCCATGTAGTTGATTAGCAAAATGCCTTTATAAATATTTAATGTGCTGTCACCAAATTGATCAGCATTTATTTTATCAATCAAAAGCCATAACAAGCTGAAAATACTCCCTGAAGAAATTGCAAATCTAAGAAACCTGAAGGGACTATATCTCCAGCATAATGAACTAACTTGCATACCAGAGGGATTTGAACAACTTTTCAACTTGGAAGATTTAGTAAGTTGATTTCCCAATTTTTATATAATTTGGGGCTGGTGAGGCTTTTCACCAGACTAAGAAATAGGATGTATAATTGAAATCATGGGTACATGGACAGCTGATTGTATATCTGGATTATAAGGAACTGTGCATTACAATTAGATTTGAAATTTATAGTTGTAAATTTGTTTTTCCTGCCTTTTTCTTATGAAGGAAATCACCTTAGGTTTTAATTTAAGAATAGAGTTTGGCAAAGGGTCAGATGAAGGTGATTTTGTCATTCAGAGACTTTTATGGCTTCGGAGAATAGAGGAAAAATGTTTTTAGTAATTCCCTTTTTTATGTCCATTTCCACTTCCTCCTCTGTAGGCCTTATGGCCTCTCTGTCCTCTGAGTGTCCAGATAATGCCTTCAGGACCTGCCTTTTCTTCCCTATTTTTCAAAATGGCCACATTTCCTGGTAAAATTTTCATTCCAACTGTTTTTCATCTTAAATTGAGATAGCCATAAAGCAATTCAAATATTATTTTAATCATACTATTTGAAGAAGAATAATAGGCCCTTTACATATAGCAAAGTAGATAAGTTTTATCCCCTGATGCAAATAAGAAAATAAGACTTATGTAAAAAAATAACTTATCCGAATCATGCAAATAATAAGTAAGGAATTCAAGATTTTAACATAAGATTATTTGACTTCGAAGTGTATCCTTTTTCCCCCCACTTTACCAACAGGAGTGAGACTCCTCTGTAAGGCATCCTATCTGAAAGATTTTAGCTATATTAGATAAGAAGTTCTAATATATAATCTCTACTCCACAGAGTTATTTCATACTATATTCTTGTTCTTTTCTTTGTAACATGTTTTGAAAAACTCGATGTCATTTTAGCCTTAAAGTTTATTTTTTTTTAAAGGAAAAATTACTTACTTAACTTATTTTTTCTTGGTATTTCCCAGCTGCTATAGTGTTTGAAATTAAAATATATAATCTCCTCAGTCATTTCTTCCAGTATCTCTTTGTTTTTCAATCTGATCAGATTGGAAATAAGGTTTGGAAAATGAAAGGCATAGGTAGATTAAATGAATGGCAAATGAGGGAGTCATCAGATTTTCTTATAAAATTTAGTGGTAACGGTAGCAGTTGATTAAAAAAATAAAGTCTAGTAGAAAGCTGAAAGGAAACCCAGTAAACTACAGCAGTTTCCAGTTATTTCCTTAGGGATTCCCAGATAGTTATTTGCATAATAAAAAGAAGTTCCAGCTGAGAATTGTGTCCTTAAGGACTCATTATCAAACAAATCATAAATGTAAGCAACAATATATTAAATCTTTATATATCTTTATATCCTTATATATCTTTATATATCTTATATATCTTTATATATCTTATATAAAGATATAAGCATCTGTAATAATTTAAGCTAGTAATATTTCTTAAAGTTATATAAAACTGTTTAGCACAACTGGAGTAAGTATTTATTAAAGAAATGACCTAGCATTAAATAATGATTAATTTGTATGCACTGTGCTTATTTTGTATCAATTTAATCATTAACTGTAATAATTAAAATATTTAATTATTAGTAACTGTTGTTTTGAGTTCTTTAAAATTTCTTAAGACTTTGTGAATTAATATTTTTTCTTTATCAGAAACTTTTTTTTTAATTTTTAGCTTTTGACTTTGGAATAATTTTATATTTACAGAAAAGTTGTAAAGATAGTACTGAGTTCCCCTATACCTTTCACCCAGCTTTCCTTAATGTTAACATTTTACATAACTATGGGACATTTGTAAAAATTAAGAAATTAACATTGGTATAATATTACTAACTAAAGTACAGATTATATTAAGATTTTCCCAGTTTTTCTGCTTATGTCCTTTTCTTTGTTCCAGGATACAATCCAGAATACTACATTGTATTTAGTGTCAGTAACTTTTGATATTATAAGATATTTATTTATTAGTAATCTGTTAATTCTTAGAGCCTCTAGTATTTGAGTTGTAGATTGTTATATTGTATGTTGTAGTTTATGGTAATATGTTATTATGATAACTGTATACACTTTTAAAAAAATATGCTGATCTAACATTTTTTCTTTTTCTATCTTAATTTATTTAGAGTTAGAATGCAATTATTTAATGTTAGACTAAGTCAAAGTCCTTAGAGAACAGTTCTTTTAAGTCATTTTTTCTCATTTATTGTTGCCACTGAACAGTTTGATGAAAGCTAGTGGAGTACTTATTCCTATTTTCAATGTCTTAAGAAAACCTGATTCATAACATTGTCTTTTAAAGATAGTTTCAAAAAAAAAGTCTATCATAACTATTTAAAGAAAAAAACAGAAACAAAACTTAAAGCAATGAGGGGTAGTGACTAGGCAAACCTGAGTGAATGAAAACTAGAGTAGACTTCTATACTTAGTTATAGCAAACTTGCTGAGGTCAGCAGAGGAACCAAGAAGAGAATATTTTTTCCTCCAAAATTAAAATGGTCACTCTTTTCAGCCTTATTTTCTTTTTCTTTCAAGATTTTTTTTTCTTGTAAAGATGTTTCATTTCATATTACAATTTAACCATTGCCTGATTTATCTTGGATCCTCAACAAATATTGGACGAACAAATGGATTTTTTTTGAAAAGATGATGCATGATATAGCATAACTTAGTATGAATAAAAACCTTTATGTAAAATATTTTTAAAGTCAGAATTCATTTTAATTACTCCCTGCTACATTATTGGGTACATAGTGGGCCCACAGAATATACTGAGGTAATGAATTAATTAATGATTTGTGAAATTGTCAGTGAATGAAGATTACAAAATGTATCACCTACATAGTTTTTGTTTTTTTTTTAATGTTGCAGCGCCCTCAATATTGTGAAATTCCCTTTAAGGATTTTTTTTTTTAATTTATTAATTCACTCATTTGTTTTATCTTTCTCTTTTTAAAGGATCTTTCGAATAATCGTCTTACAACTCTTCCTACTAGTTTTTCTTCTCTGTTCAGCCTGGTGCGACTCAATCTTTCCAGTAATCAACTGAAGAGTTTGCCAGCAGAAATAAGTGGAATGAAAAGTAAATCTTCTCTATTAAAAAAAAAAACCATGAATTTCTAATTAGTGCAATTTACATTTAGAAAAATAAATTTTAATATAGTTAGTTACAGAGAAGTAAAATAATAGATTTTTGTGGTAGTAAATGCAAACAATAACAACTAGTCAGTTATTTGTCATTATTAACAGGAATGTTTAAATTAAATCTGCCATAAATTAGAATTGACATTTTAGGGGAGCCTTTACTTATGATACTATAGTTGACTCTACTTACCTTTGCCATTTTTCAATAAAGGTATTAAAAAGTAGAGTTAAACATAAAATGTGATATCTGGAGTAAGAAGCATAGTTTTTGTTTTTGTTTTTTCATAAATTGAATAGGAATATTGAGAGAGAGAAATAGATAGGGAAATCAATAGAAAAATACCTGGAACTTAAAGCAGGATTTGCATCCTCTTACTCCATCTCCATTGCTCTTTCTACTACATACTGCTTGTATTCTCCATCACTGCTCTTAGATGGAAACACTTGTAAAAACTCGTTTCTAACTTGAAAACAAACTTGCTTTATAGCATTTACTGGATTTGGAGTGGACCAGATTATGATGTTTTCTCAGTGCTTTAGCCAAATATATAGATTTTTATAAGTTGAAAGTAGTACTATTGACCTCTTTTGAAAAGCAGTTAGCTTCTTTAAACACTGAAAGATATAGTCTAACGCAATACATCAATTCAGTCTTGAATTATGTTAAAAACTGACAGGGAAAAAGTTGTAAAATGTATATTGCCAATCAAACTACAGGGGTTGAGAGTGAATTGTGGAAAATATGTGGTGGCCTTCATAAGTGGAAGAATCTAAATATGGATTAGGGAGAAAACTGCTTATGGGAAGTCTTAAGAGAAAGAAGACCTTTACTTTTTTCCATTTTTGTTTTCTGTTCTGCCTTTTAAGAAAGAAAGATCCAGGAGGTAAGAGAGAGATGCTGCAAGTAAGAACATTCTTCTTAAACTATATTTCACATTCTTGTCAAGAGTGTTAGCTAAGGTGTTAAAGAACGCATGTAATTTAAAAGAAAAAGTAGAAGAAGGAAAGAAGATAGGGAAAGAGGCAGTATGAATGGATGGAAGAATAATAGGGAATATATAAAGATCAAAGGTTTTTGACAGAACTTTAACTTGCCTATTTTAAATACAGATGTGTCTAAGCTACTACTAACCAGAGTTATTTGACATTCATTCATTCAACTAAAATGCATGTATATTTATGTCTTGAAATACCTTAAGTTTTTTCCTTTTAAAAATGTATAATTACTGAGGGAAATACTTTCTCATAGTGTATAGCTTATAAGAGTACTTTAAAAGAGTACTACTTTGTTTAAATCTTTACAAAGATGACCTGGACTGTTATTAAACGTTAATTTTAATATCATTATTTCTCTTTAATTATAATTAAATGTAAAAAAAATTTTCATTTACATTTATATAATTTAGTGATATTCTAGGATTCTTGATTATTGTAGCAGTATACAACGTCACAGGTTCCTAAGTCCTCATGATTATGTATACATTCTTTGGCTGTATGTACAATTATAAGCCAGTTTTTTTCTCTATTGAAGTATTTTTGTGTTTCACTACATATGTTTTACAGGATTAAAGCATTTGGATTGTAACTCAAATCTCTTGGAAACTATACCTCCTGAATTGGCTAGCATGGAATCACTAGAATTGCTTTATTTGCGAAGAAATAAATTACGTTTTCTACCAGAATTTCCTTCTTGTAAATTATTAAAGGTACTATTTAGTTGTCTATTGAATAACTATATATTTTCTGAAAGTTAATCATGAAAATGAAAATTTTAGTTATTTTACATAAGGAATATGTGTTAGTTATGTTTTTTTCTATATATTTTTCAGAATTTTAACATGACTAAATAGTATTAATATTACTATTGGTAATAGACTTGTTTTAAATAAAGGAATAATTGATTTAAAAATTAAGAATTTGTCTATTTCATTTGAAGAGTAGTTTATAACTGGAGAAATAGTAGATGATGAAGCTAACAAAGTAAAGTTGGGACTGTAGTATAGGAAACCTGCAATATCCAGAAGGAATATGAATCTATTTCTGTAAGTTGCCAGCTCATGTTTACTTGATGATAAGGTCTATTTAAAATACTTTCTTTTGATTTTAAGTTTATAGCGTTAACACTGTGTTTTAAATTTGCCACACTTTTCTTTCCCTTAGGTATACTTTTATACATTAATGCTAAAAGAATTTCTTTTAAACAAAATGATGACAGTGATATAGAGAAATGAAAAAGTTATTTAATAAGATTAATTATCTGATAATTATAGATTCTGTTAATGGGAAATCAGTATATATAATAATCACTAATAAAAATGTTGAGTAACAAACTTATTATAATATAAATAACTTTTTAAATTTACACTGACCTGTTTTAAAACTTTAATTTTTTTGTCATTATAGTTCTTGGATTTGTACTTTTATTAATTCTATTAATGTAACCACTAAATCATTTCTTTGCTTTGGTTTTATAAGCTTTGAACTTTCTGCGAGATTAAACCTTTAAGTATTTAAAAATAACTAGAAAATTGTTGAAAATTTTCTTTTTCGCCATTTTTCTTTAGTTGTAAGATAGCTTAAATGTAATTGAAAATTTAAGCACCTTAGTGATTAGAAAAGTGTGTTCTTTCCATGTATTTTTCAGTGGTTTGAAATTAAGGTTTCAATTTTATATTCACTGTCTAGTGTAAAATTGAATACAAAAATACACATGATTGATCTTTGGTTTTGTAGGAATTACATGTAGGTGAAAACCAGATTGAAATGTTAGGGGCACAACACCTTAAGCATCTGAATTCTATCCTTGTGCTAGACCTGCGGGATAATAAGTTAAAATCTGTTCCAGATGAAATTACACTACTGCAGTCTTTGGAAAGACTTGACCTAAGCAACAATGATATTAGTAGGTAAGTCTAAAGATGGGATGAATAAGAAATCATGTCTGTATTTGGTTATAATTCGTAAGATAAAATATTCGTAAAAAGCATATAAATTGAATTCGATAAACTTTATTGAGTAGGTACCATGTGCAGGCTGACAAAGAGTAATTAGATTTTGTCCTTGGCAGCAAGCTTAATATGCTTACAGAATCAGATGTATTTACAGTTACTCCAACCCACTAAGAACAGTAAACTCTAAGAAGGCTGGATTTTATCTATTTTGTTCACTTGTACTATCTCTAACTCCTAGATCAGTGCCTGGGTACATAGAAGTTGCCTGATAAATATTTGATGAATTTGTTAAATGAATGTAAAGCCTTGGGAGAGATATAAAATGCTTTAGGGACCTAAAGGAGGTACAGGAACCACCGTTTATTTAATGAGACTTACCAGGGCAGACTTTGTGGAAGAAGTAACATTTTTAAATGATACTTAGAACTGAGACCAGGGTGAATCTAGTTAATTGCCTAAGAGCACAATATTTAAAATCATACTCACTTACAGGGTTATGCCTCATTCTAGTCCCACCACGTCATCTTTGAAGGATGACAGTGATTTTCATGTGCACATATAAGGTGGTCAGAATGATTCACTTGGTAGGAGGAAATTGTGCAAAAAAAGCTTCAAAGGTTAAAATTGTAGGCATATATTCAGAGAATAGCAAGGAATTGAATTGTAAATAGGTGCAAGTAAGGAGATTGTGAGAATTTAGGTCGTGAAAGCTAAGTTGAGGCCAAGTGAAAGAGGTCCCTTGAAATGCCCATGAAAAACCAGTTTTCGTTCAACAGGTGGGAAGATTAATAACAAAACCAACTTGATTGTAATCTCATTAAAAAATAAATTGGTGATAGTGGGTTGGATACATTGGATAGAGGTAGTTTTGTAGATGGGAAATCTAAATAAATTCTGTTAGATTAATCTAGTAATTTTTATAACTAAATGGCACTTTCTATATCCAGTTCACTGTATTGACAGCTTTGTAGATTTCTCTGTTACATAATAAGATCGTAAACTGTAGTGAGAATGGGATGGAAAGAAGAGGAAAGATGTGAGAGGTATGATGACTTAGAATTAGTATTCTCAGTTGATTGCCTGTTGGAGATGCAGAGGAAGAAGGTAGTGGGCAAAGGATCATAAAAAGTTGTAGAACTATAATATTTAGAGAAGGAATTATTTTATGGATATTAAAAAAAAAGACTCAGACTTACTTAGGATCATGTACCCATTAGATGTCTGAGGTTTTGTGCTTGGATGTCAGAAACATGGTTTGCTATTCACAGGAAGAGAAAGATTTAGCAAGGGACACTTTCTTCTAATGTATATTTCAATAACTATTTTTAAAAATCAAAATTGTTTTCACAGTGTGCATATGGCATATAGTATGCCTTGACCATAGATTTGAATGCTTGGACAGTGACCATTCTTTCTACTCACTTCTGTTTATGACTATATTAGTAAGTGACTTGGATATTCCTAAAAATGCTTATAACAAATGAATGAAATAATTTCTTGCCTCATTAATATTGGCATACATATTTTGTCTCATAGCAGTTTTGTTTTGGCTAATATGTAAAAACCTTAGAAAGCAAATATTTAAAACAAAAACAATGACAATATTAAATAAATAAAGTAATCAGTACAAATATTTCTGATATATATGCTTCTCTTTCTCCAGAGCTCTGGATATAAAGTGTGAATATATCACAAGGAAGACCTAGAACATAATGAAACTAATAATAGTTTCTTACCTTTCCTCTAACCCCATGCCTCCTTGATATCAGACAATTCTATTCATTTTGTACCCCTCCAAAATCTCCTGTAACCAAAATATTTATTCCTTCACAACACTACCAGAGTACCAGAGTAGTTTTTTAAAAATATAAATTATCGGGTTGTGCTTCTACTAAAAACTTTTGATGACTCTCCATTTGTTATAGCATTATGTATCAGAACCAAATGAGAAGCTTTAAAGAAGAAAATTCTGAGGCAACAATGAATCAGAAACTCTAACAGTAGTACTGTAGAATTGTTTTGTGTTTTGTCTTAAAAATTCCTAGGAGATTTTGATGCCTCTGGTTTTCCAGCCAGCAATTGGGAACCACTGTCTTGCAAGATAAAGTCAGACATTTTAGCATAACTTTTGAGGACATTTCACAGACCTCATTCATTCACTCCTTGTCATCTTTCACTCCGACAGGTATCCTACTCTCTGAGTGCACTAAAGTGTAAATGTACCAACTTCCTTTGTTTCTGTACCTTAGAATGCTGTTTTATTACCTGACTGCCTGATGGAATTCTGTTGTTTTAGGCCCAAATCCAGGCTTTGCTACTCCCTTATCCCCTTAGTCTCCTTGCTCATTTCTACTTTTCTACTCTTAGAACAATTTGTTTAGTGTTTGTCATATATATATATATGACATATGTTATATATAATGTCATTCACTTGCTGATGTATAATTTACATGCAATAATATTTACCAATCAGTGTAGTTTGATGTTTTTTGACAAATGTATATGTTTGTGTAACCATTGTCACATTCATGTAGAACATTTTGGTTTCCCTTTGCAGTCAGTTTCCTTTTCATAACCCCAACCTGTAGCAACCACTGATGTGCTGTCACTGTAGTTTTGCTTTTTCAAAAAATCATAAACGAAATCACACAGAATATAGTTTTTGTGTCTGTCTTCATTCATGTAAGTATGAAGCTTTCTTGATTCATTCATGTGCTATTGTGTATCAGTAGTTCATTCATTTTTATTATTGAGTGTTATTCCATTATACAGATATACCACAATTTATTCATCTCTTCACTAGTTAGTTGATGGACATTTTGATTGCTTTCAGTTTTTTGATTACATGTAAAAGTCTCTGGTTGGATATTATTTTCACTTCTCTTGGGCAAATATGTAGGGGTAGGATTGCTTAGTCATATGGTAAGTGTACGTTTAAACTTTAAAGACTCTGTTTTCCAAAGTGGCTGTACTCTGTTATATGCTCACTAGCAACATAAGATAATTCCTATTTATTATATTTTTAGTTATATATGTGTGTCTTTTTCCTTTGTTCAGCTAAAAACTCCTTAAGGGCAAGGATCCTGATACCCCTATGCCAATGCCTAGTGTATTATAGATCCTTAATAAATTTTAAGATTGAATATGTATGTGTTTAAACAGGTTATCTTTTTGTGTACCAAAGATAAAAATGACTTTCCTTGTTGAATGAAAATATGAATTGTGTGGTTGAAAATTATGGGGTTTTTTTGTCATTTTTTTCTTTTAGGAAGAATTTTGTTTGCCGTTACTTTTTAGCACTGAATACAGTTTAGCAAATGTTTTATAGCTTACACTCTTTTATAGCAATCACAATATAACAATATTGAAACACATTTTTTTTTAACATGTTTGGCATCTGTCTTGAAGGAAAATATTTTAAGCTTACATTACTTCATTATTTGGACTTTCTTTGACACTATTTTATGATGTATTGTTTGTCATATATTGATGGTTCTATAATCACCTATTTGGTTGAATTATACTTACACTTAATGTTTTCCCTGAAATTAATTCAATCTCTTGTAGTCTGCCCTATTCGTTAGGAAAACTTCATTTGAAATTCTTGGCACTGGAAGGAAATCCTTTGAGAACCATTCGAAGAGAAATTATAAATGTAAGCATATTTAGAATTCAGCTCTGGTTTTTAAATTTGATATTTAAACATACATGTTGATCTATAAACCTGCAGTGTTTGTCTTGGTGAATATATGTCTTTCTCTCCATCTTTTCAGAAAGGAACCCAAGAAGTCTTAAAGTATCTACGAAGCAAGATTAAAGGTACTTTTGTATTTTCTCCTGTATTTTGAAGGATAATATGAAAAGTTATGAATTATTAATAGTATATAAACTTCAGATATAAATATTTAGAGGAAATGGTCCCTGGAAGGTGGCTCTTCTGAATCTATTTAGACTATAAATATGCTGAAATTTATAAGCATCCTTAAATTCACAACAATAATGTTTTATTCTTAATCTCTTTGATTTGTGTTATACTGTACCAATTAGAAAATATAACAAAGATTCTATAAGCACCTAATGCTTTATCTTTGAAAAAAGAGCAAAACTTGACCATTATATTATAACATATGGGTTCTGTTGACTAGGAAGAATGTTAACAGGGATTTGAATATCTACTGCATTCATACTTTTGGTGAGTTCTGACAAAAATAAAGACAAAACACATTTTTCAGGGTATGTTAATTTAGCATATACATGCATCAAAAAAGAAAATGATACTGTAAAGTTAATTTTTAATACTTCACTAAAATTGTGATGTACCCCAATTTCTATTTTCACGTTTTGTCATTGTAGCGTACACCAGAACATTAAGAAAAAAGTTAGTTGTGCCAATGTACTCCTGCATAACAAACCACTGCAAAGCTTAGTGACTGACTACAACAGCTGTTAATTTAGCTCTCAGCTCTGTTGGCTGCGTGCAACCTAGCTTAGCACCATATTGCCAGTCAGTATACGTTAAGTAAGATAATTGTATAATTTAGCAATTCCTATTTTCCACTTTGCCCTTATAATAAATTATTAACATAATTTTCTAAGACTTTAATTTCCTGACAATCAGAGAGTTTTCTTTCTTCTCCAGATATACTTTCTCCTCGAGAAAAATTTGATTATTCTGATATAAATAAAGAAAGCCATGTCAGAATAATAAAAAAAATTTTAAGACTTTTTTTAGACTAGTTTTATGTTCACAACAAAATTGAGAGGAAAGTACAGAGATTTCCCATATATCCTCTGCCTGCATACATGCATAGCTTCCCCCAATATCAGCATCTCTCACCAGAATAGTGCGTTTTTTACAAGGATGGACCTACGTTGACATATCATAATCACCCAAAGTGCATGATTACCTTAGGGTTCACTCTTGATATTGTATATTCTATGGGTTTAGACAAATGTATAATGACAAATATTCAAAGTTGTAACATACAAAGTATTTTCACTACCCTAAATCCTCTATGATCTGTGTGCTCATCCTCCCACTCCCCTTATCCTTCCCCCATCCCTGGCAACCACTGATCTTTTTCTTGTCTCTGTAGTTATGCTTTTTCCAGAATATCACATAATTAGAATCATAGAGTCTGTGATCTTTTCAGATTGGCTTCTTTCACTTAGTAATATTCATGTAAGCTTCCCCCAAGTCTTTCCATGGCTTGAGAGCTTTTTTCTTTTTAGCACTAAATGATCTTTCATTGTCTGGATGTACCACAGTTTATTTATCTATTCACCTACTGAAAGACATCTTGGTTGCTTCCGAATTTTGACAGTTATGGATAAATCTGTTTTTTTGCATATGTACGTCCTGTTGTTTCAGTATCATTTGTGGAAAAGACTATCTTTGCTCCATTGTATTGCCTTTATTCCTTTGTTGAAGATCAGTTGACTACCTTTATGGGGATTTATTTACAGATACTCTGTTCTGTTTATTGATCTATGTGTTCTTTGCCAGTATCACACTATCTTGATTACTGAAGCTTTATAGTTAAGTCTTAAAGTTGGATAGCATCAGTCTTCCAATTTTATTCTTTTCCTTCAATGTTGTGTCGCCTATTCTGGGTCTTTTGCCTTTCCATATAAACTTTAGAATTAGTTTGTTGATATTGACAAAGTAACTTGCTGGGATTTTGATTGAGATTGCATTGAATACATAGATCAAGTAGGGAAGAACTGACATCTTGTCAACATTGAATCTTTCTATCCATGAACATGGACTATCTCTCCATTTATTTAGATCTTTTATTTTATTCAGCAAAGTTTTGTAGTTTTCTTCAAATAGTTCTTGTTCATATTTTATTAAATTTATACCTGAGTATTTCAGTTTTGGATACTAATGTAAATGGTATTGTGTTTTTGATTTCAAATTCTACTTGTTTATTCTTGATATTGAGGAAAGCAAGTTAGTTTTACATATTAATCTTGTATCCTGCAACCTTACTATAATCACTTATACCAGGAGAGTATTTTTGTCAATTCTTTTGATTTTTCTAATGCGTCATCTGTGAGCAAAGATAGTTTTATGTCCTCCTTCCCAACCTGTGTACTTTTTATCTCTTTTTCTTATCTTTTTGCATTAACAAGAGCTTCTGTCAGTGCAGTGTTGAAGAGGAATGGTGAGAGGGGACATCCTTGCCTTGTACATGATCTTAAGGGGGAAGCTTCAAGTTTCTCAATATTAATTATGATGTTAGCTATAGGGTTGTTTTGGTCTTTATCAAGTTGAGAAAGTTCCCCGATTTTCTCGTTTAGTGAGAGTTTTTATCATGAAAGGCTATTGGATTTTATCAAACACTTTTTGTGCATCTACTGATACAACCATGTAATTTTTCTTTTTTAACCTGTTGATGTGAAAGATTACATTAGTTGATTTATGAATGTTGAACTAGTTTGGCATATTTGGGTTAAATCCCAGTTGGTTGTGGTGTATAATTCTTTTTATACTTTTTAGTTTCTATTTGCAAGTAATTTGTTGAGGGTTTTTGCATGTGTGTTCATGGGAGATACTGCTTTCTAGTTTTCTTTTCTTGTAGTGTCTTTGTCCTGTTTGGTATTATTGGCCTCATAGAATAAGTTAGGAAGTATTCTCTCTTGCTTCTATCCTCAGAAAATGATTGTAGAGAATTAGTATAATTTCTTTCTTAAATGTTTGGTAAAATTTACCAGTCAACCCAACTGGACCTGGTGCTTTCCGTTTTGGAAGGTTATTAATTATTGATTAAATTTATTTAATAGATATAGGCCTATTTGGGTTGTCTGTTTTTCTTGTGTGAGTTTGGAAGATTATGTACTTCAAGGAATTGATTCATTTCATCTAGGTTATCAAAATTGTGAGCATAAAGTTGTTCTTAGTGTTCTTTTATCATCCTTTTCTTGTCCATGGAAACTACAGTGATGTCTTCACTTTCATTTCTGATATTAGTAATTTTTGTTCTCTCTCTTTTTTGCTTAGGTAGCCTGGCATACAGGCATATTGATTTCATCAACCTTTAAAAAAATCAGACTTTGGTTTTATTTATTTTTCTCTATTGATTTCCTGTTTTCAATTTCATCAGTATCTGTTTTAATTCTTATTATTTATTTTCTACTCTTTCGATTTAATTTTCTTTTCTTTTTGTAATTTCCTAAGGTAGAAAATTAGATTATGGATTTTAGATCTTATTTTCTTGTATATGCATTCAGTACTATAAATGTCCCTCTAAACACTGCTTTCACTGTATCCATCAAATTTTAATAAGTTTTGTTTTTATTTCTATGTAGTTCAAAGTATTTTAAAATTTTTCTTTAGATTTTTTTCTTTAAGTTGTCTGTTATTTAGAAATACGTCATTTAATCTCCATATATTTTAGGAATTTCCAGTTATCTTTCTGTTATTGATTTCTAATTTAATTCCATTGTGGTCTGAGAACAGACATTGAATACTTTCTGTATTTTTACATTTTTAAAGGTATGTTTTATGGCATTTTAAGGTATAAGGACAATTAAATATATTAGGATATATACTAAGCTGTTATATTGTATATCACGTCTCATGTCTTTAGTCAGAAACTTATATTATGGTCACTCATGTAAATGTGACTGGGAGCTTTTCTTTTTAGACAAAAACAGCTTTATTACTGTGTAATTCACATGCCACACAATTCTCCCATTAAAACTGAACAATTAAATGTTTTTTTGCTGTATTAACAAATATGTGCAACTCTTGCTGTGTCAATTTTAAACATTTTCATCACCTCAAAAAACATTGCAGTGCCTTTTGTCTATTGTGGATAATGCTGTGGTAAACATTTATTTACAAGTTTCAGCGTGAACACATTTTCATTTCTCTTGCGTATATATCTAGCACGTGGTAACTTTATATTTAGCCATTTGAGAACTGCCAGACTTTTACAAAGCAGCTGCACCAGTTTACATTCTGATTAGCATTGTATGGAGGTTCTCATTCTTCCACATCCTCACCAACACTTGTTGTTTTCTGACTTTCTGATTCTAGCCATCCTGGTGGGTCTGAAGTGGTTTCTCACTGTAGATTTGATTTCATTTCCCTGATGAATAATAATATTGAGCATCATTTGCTTGTTAGCCATTTGTATGTCTCTGGAGAAATGTCCATTGAGATTCTTTGCCCAATTTTTAATTTTTTTATTATTGAGTTGTAACAGTTCTTTATGTATTCTAGATGATATAAACTTCTTGTCAGACATATGATTGGCAAATATTTTCTAGCCCTGGCAGGGCTGTCTTTTCATCTTCTTGATAATGTCCTTTGAAACACTAGTTTTTAAAATTTTGATGAAGTCAGTTTCTTTCTCTTTTTGCTTATGCTTTTGGTTTCATATCTAAAAATCCTTTGCAAAATCCTGTTTTATGAAGATTGTCCCCTGTGTTTTCTCCTAAGAGTTTTAAATTTTTGCTCTTACATTTAAGTCTTTGACCCACTTAGAGTTAATTTTTATATATGGTGTGAGATAAGGGTTCAATTTCATTCATTTATATATGGCTCTCCAGTTTCCCTGCATCATTTGTTAAAAAGTTTTTCTCATTGAATGGTCTTGGTATTTTTCTGGAAAATCAGCTGACCATAAATGTAGGGTTTATTCTGGACTTTGATTTTACTCCATTGATCTGTATGTCTATCCTGTGTCAGTACTACACTATCTTGAATACCATTGCTTTGTAGTAAATTTTGAAATCAGGAAGTGTAAATCTTCCTTCTTTATTCTTCTTTCTCAGGCTTGTTTTGCTATTCTGGGTTTCTTGCAATCCTGTACAAATTTTAGAATGAGTTTGTTGATTTTTACAAAGAAGCCAGTTGGGAATCTGATAGAGATTGCATTGAATTTGTAAATCAGTTTATGGAATATTGCCATCTTAGGTTTTTTAATCAAAAAGTCAATAAATGTATACGGTAAAAAAATTTCAAGCAACATACAAGGATATATAATGAAAAGTAAATCTATTTCTCACACTAGTGCACTCCTAAGAGATAAATCTCCCTCTTTACATTCTCCATGATGCTGATTATTAAAAGTAACTCTTTGGAAAGTGTTCAGAACACTCTATTTCAGTATATAATCATGGTAGTATACATGTATGTTTAAAAATAATGCTAGGTTTTATTGCTGGTTTAATATTGTCTCTCTGCCTTTGTAATTTATCAGACTGGAAATATCAAAAATAAAGTCTTAAATTTGCTAAGGAAAAAAATCTTAATGTAAATAATGTACCAAAAGCTTACTTGATTATGCAGATCACCAGATTTTAAGTGACTGGGGATAATTGGCTTTGTTGTGTCCTAAACTGAGAAGATAGGCATGTGCCTTTTTGGTAAACATTTTGGGGAAATAATACTTTTCCTTTGCTAAAAAATTCCTTCTAATGGACCATATTATTTTGTTTAAGAGGAAGGGTTGCTTGTCATTGTTTCTTCTGAGACATTGTAGTTATTCTTTAAAGATTCTTTTCCTGCAATTCTAATTTTACTCCTCAGTTTCCTTATGGTAGGAATATTAAAAGGTTTTGAAGGCATCTTATAGAACTATATCTATTTTCTATTAAATAGATATTAAATTCTAGACCTAGATTTGAATTACTGGAAATAAAACATATGACTAACAATATTCTCACCAATAATAGCTAGAAATCATACATACTATTTTTATGTATTTTCAGGAATTCTTTTTTAAATGACTTCATAGTATAACTGTTGGTTTCATATAACCTTTCTTTTGCTAGATGATGAACCTAACCAAAGTGACTCTGTCGTTGAGACTGCCATGACACTACCAAGTGAATCGAGAATCAATGTACATGCCATCGTCACATTAAAAATGTTAGACTATAGGTATGTAATTCATTTTTTAAATATTGCAAAACACATAAGAAACTTTCAGAAATAATCCTTCAGAAAAAGACAATTGACAAGGAAGAATTAGTCAGATTGCATTAGTCCTTAGGATAATAGCAACTGCAGAAACAATGATGAGATAAAAGCATATTAAAAGCACAGTGAACTTCCATGCCCATTCCTTAGGTGATTTATGTTAATTATACATAAGAGATAGATAAATAGTTATTCACAGTGAAATTTTTATAATGAACATTTTATTAGTATAAAAATTAAGAGTGACAACATTATTTGCTAAATAAAATTTCCTGACTCAGTAACCAGCATCCAGAGAGAATTTTATATTAGAGTGGGGGTCCTATATTGGTAACTAAGAAATAAGTATCATTTAGTTAATGAACACCTCAAGCAGGCAAAGCTTGAGAAGCTGTACTCTGTTTATGTATCTGAGTCCAAGTCAAATAATGTGTCATAATATGAATATATGATCTGTTAGCACATACATTAAGCCTGAAACAATTACAATGTTGGTATATAAATTAAGACACGAAGTCTAATAATTTTATGTATTATGGGCCGTGTGTTTGATTAGAGAAAGAAGATACCTATGCAGAGACTGAAAGTGGTTGTCAAGTATTCTTCAGAACTATCTAAGGCAACAATGATAAAAACAGCCAATACTGTCAAAGCTCTTGGCTGATGTTTGTATATTATAATGAAAATGCAGAACAATACAGACTCAAGTCAGGTAGTGACTAGATTGGAGTATCTTATTTAAAGTATAAATTAATTCCCAATCTTAAAGGATAAATACCTCCAACTAAAGTCTTAAAAATAGCATTAATCTTTAAAGTTTGATTAGAATAAATCACTTCCCCATGACTTGAACATTCCTGATTGAAAAGATAAAAGTGCTCCATCTGCACAGTGGAAAATGGGACCAGAAGACAGAAGTAGAAGTCATACTAACTGTGAAATTTAGACATTTATCTTAACGTATTCGAGTGCTTTGCTTAACGGTTCTCTCATATTGCACATTACATGTAATATTGTTTTCTCGTTCATTCAGTCATTCATTTGGCATTCCATTGAGGATTCTTTTAAATAGATATATGTTAGGCATTAAAAATTGCAAAAAAAAAAAAAGAAAAAGAACATAAACGTAAGAGCTAATTATAACATCAAATTGTTAAATCTGCAAATATTAGTGTTCTACTGTACCTTCATTTAAGATTCTATTTTACTAAAAATCTTACTGAAAGGGAAAATGAAATTTATTTATGTTTATATTTGCAAAAGATCTGTCATAAATCATAATGGATAACTCTTTAGATTCTAATTTCATAGAAATGAGGTTCAGGGAAGGTAAACTACAAAGCTTATTAATGGTAGGACCAGGAACAGTTTAGTCCACAGCCACGACCTCATGTACCTTGTCGGATGCTAAAGGAGAGAGAAATTGGTTTAGGTTATGAGGAAACCAGTTTAGTATAGTGTTGAACTTTTATAAATTATCCTTGTAGTTAACTGTATACCCAAAGAAAGTTGACAGATAACCCCTGTTAGAAATTTGTAAGAAAGTAAAAGAATCCTTTTTTAAATTAAAGATGCAGTTCTACTCTGAGGTAGAGGAATCTATTTACTGTTCATTTACTGTATGACTTCTAGACATCTTAGGCTCTGAAGATATCTCTGTCTTTATTCACATTGAATATATAACCTCCCAGAAGGTGTGGCACAACGTGTTGTGACACAATATGTTGTTTGAATTCCTAACAGTTAACACTTTGTGGGTTGGCAGTTTTTTGTGGCATTCTCTACAGAACTTTTTAATCTACTACGTTTGAAAAAGCTCCTTATGAAATCTTTAAAGGCATTTGAAAATGAAAAGCATAATTATTTCTTTCCAGACTGCTTAGAATGATGTATTTTTAAACCACTTTTTATTTAGTGATAAACAAACAACTTTGATTCCTGATGAAGTGTTTGATGCAGTAAAAAGCAATATTATCACTTCTGTTAACTTCAGTAAGAATCAGTTATGTGAAATTCCCAAAAGGTAAGAACTGTTCACAATGCCATTTTTATTGAGTTGTGACTCATTCTCAGGTGTGCTTGCATTTTAGTTGTAAAATAATTATTTTTTTATAGTTTTTTAATTAGAAAGTATATGTAAAATTTTTTGCATTGTTAATATTTGAGGGATTCAGCAAAATTGGCTTAAAGTATTATTCCCAGAGACACTTTTTAACGTTTGTTCTGAGAGGTATGTAGGTTTTTTACAATTTTCTTTTTCTATTTTAAACTTAGAAAATAGGTATTAGAATTATTAAAAGTATTAAATTACTTTTTCCTATATAATGAGGTATCAGAGGAAAAGTTTTAAGAGACGATCTAAAGCCAACTCCATGTAGATTAGCAGGAATTTGGGGCTTTATATTAACAAATTGCCAAGCCACTGAATTTCTCCACTGATAGTAAAAGTAAAGTTGACTGAACTCTGTTAATGTTTTCCTCCCAGAAAAGGATTCTTTATAGATATTAGAGGTTGTTTGCATTGTACTCTGTACTGTTAATACATCTTCCTGGATGTTAACTATAGCAAAATCTTTAGGTTATGAGAGAAAATTAATTTAGTATAGTGTTGAACTTTTAGAAATGATTGTTATCTTGCAGTTAACTATATATCCAAAGAAACTTGACAGATAACCTTGCATTTAAAACAATAGTATGAGAGACAGGAAGAGTAATGGTAAAGAACTTGGGCAATAGAGTCAATTGCTTGTATCTGTACTCCTGATCTACGAGCTTTGTGGCTTTGGACTGGTTAACTAGCTGTTCTTAGTTTCCTCAACTGGGAAGTAGAGATAAAAATGGATCTATTTACCAGAATTAAATTAAATGACATAATCTGCATAAAACTTTAACACATAAGCCTAGCACTTAGTAAGAACTTTAGTACTTAAAATAAAAAAAGATGATGTATTGGAAAAATAGAATGGCTTTCATCTGACTTCCAAAAATTCTTCTTAGATGTTTAAAATTTTTAAAAAGTCAGACAAACTATTATTTGCTTTCTGTTTTACAGGACATAGTTTGGGGAATATAGATCTTGAAAGATGATAACTTTAAGAGGTTCCACTGCAAAAGGAGATCTAGTCCATCTTTTCTTTCTCTCTTGTTTAAAGGGAGTCAAGATATTTGATAGAATAGTTGAGCATTTAGATTTGCTCTCAGATAGGATATGTTTGCCTTGAGAATCCTGAATCAAAGAGGCTGATTGGGGATGAAGATGGATGGAGTTAAAAGATATTATGTTTTTACTTAATTTCTCATTTTACGCCACAATCTGGTTATTCTTATGCAAAACAATAAGTTATTCTGTTGCCACAGTTATTTCTTCATGTTTTTAGTAATTCAGAATGACCATGAAGAGAGATAGTAAAGACATACCTTGCTGCAGAGAATTTTTGAACTACTTTCCCTCTTTCTTAAATTTTTATTTCACAAGTCACATTTTTCACCATATTACATAATGATGGCAAAAATAATACTTATTTATAAAATATTGGACTAAATGAAGGGACAGATCATTTAGTGTCATCACTGATTTATTCTGTTAGCTTCCTGGCATATTTTATTTCAAGCTACCACCCATTTAGAATTATACATATAATTTGTACCTTGACTAGATTATTTATCATAAGCATTTTCCTACCTTGTAAATGATACTTTTAAAATCTAATTTATCTTTATTACCATAAGCTTGATTATGACAGTAGATTAAACAAAATATTGTTTCTTTAGGCCAGATTTTCAAAAGGATTACTGAATCAGAGTATGGCTCTCAATACATATACCCAAAAACTTTCCAAAAAAGTTTTATCAGTTACATATCTAAACTCATTGTATCTTTCACTGTATCTTCTTTAGCATAGCATTTGATGTTCTTTTTTTTTTCTTTCCTAATATGATAGACAAAAATGATTTATAGTTTAACTTCCATTTTTTTGGCAAATCATATATGATGTTTGTTGTTCTTATAGTTAAATTAATATCATACTTTCAAACTATTAAGCATGATTAGGCCTACTTAGAAATATTTAATTCTTCCTCTTTAAATCTTTGGTTTAAGTTGCTTAGTAGTAACACTTACCAAATGTAGGAATTAATGTTTTCCTGCAATCATGATTAAATGTAATGATAATTTGGGTAACAAATACTATACTTTTTAAATGTTGGCATACATTTTAAAAACATTTTGAAGTGCTAGATACAGATGGTATTATATCATGGAGCTAAAGGGAAAACTGCTATGTAATAGAATACATGTCTAACAATGTATTTTATGGATTCATGTCATTAACAGAATATGTTACAAACATTGCCTGGGTTTGATTTTTTTTTTTTTTTTGGTGCCCATAATTGGTTTAAATATAAAATGAATGGTTTCTTAAATTAAGAATACATTTAAGGTCAAATAGAAATTCTTGAACAGATAATATTACCGCTATTTTAAAAAATATTTTTATCAGTTACGCATGCAAGTTGATTGAAATTTTTGTGAGAAAAGTAAATGTTACTGAAGATCTTAATTAGCAAAAGTAATGTAAGTTTTTTTCCTCCGTGGTCAGCTTGTAGTTTTGAAGTTCCAACAGTGAATTCAAGTGTTAACATTTAAAAATTATTTTTGTTTCAGGATTGTGGAACTGAAGGAAATGGTTTCTGATGTCAACCTCAGCTTTAATAAGCTTTCCTTTATATCCTTGGAACTATGTATGCTTCAGAAATTGACTTTTTTAGATCTCAGGTATTATATATGATTGCTTAACTTTTTAAATTATAACTTATCTTTGAGTTTTACCTAACTTTTGCCCTATTCCTCATGACTTTCTAAGAAAAGAAATTGGTCTTTAGTTAGTTAATAATATATTAAAGGATATCTAAAATTAAGCGTTTAGGGGAGTATTTTAAACATGTCATTTGTAGGCAATTTACAAGTTTTATGATAAGACAATAATTTAAAGTATTAGAAAGCATTAACACATTGTTTAGATTCATGCTTAAGCAGAATTAAAAATACTAGATGCTAAGTGTTTGCTTCACATTGTTTCTTTCCTTTTTAGCATAAAACTATCAAAACCCTATGTTGACACAGCCGCTAGTATGGCTTCTCTTAAAAAGAACCTGTTTGGTTTTAAAATATTATATTAGGTAAGAAGTAAAGAAAAAGAGCACTACGAGTGGCAACAAAAAGAAAGAAACTATTTAAGGCTCTGCAGAGGTAATAGGAAGTTTAATTTAAATATGTCCTAAGCTAAAGTGACAGAATCAGAAGTGTCACAGTTCTTTGAGTGTATAATAGGTGTCTCAGGGTTAGATAGTCATTTGTTTGCTTGGGCTTTAAAACTTGATTTGTAAAATACATCTCTATTACTTGGGCTTCCTACTGCTCATAATTGTTACTAGGTGTGTTTTTGGTTTATTTAAAGTATAGCTGCTCTTCCTCTGCTCAAACATTAGTCACTTTACAATAAGCTAAGTCGTATCTGTTTGAGGATTTATTCTTCCTATAGAGACAAAAGTCTTACAGGATTAAAGCAAAGATACTACTACTCTGCTCCTACTAAATGTGGAAATACTTCTATTTTCCAGGAGCAATTACAGTGACAAGACAGTTTAAAGCCACATTTTACTTCAGTATTAATGGAGCAGTGAGAATGAATTCATGCCCCCATTGACACTCTCTTTATTTCTTTTCATCTCATTCTCGTGTGTGTGTGTGTGTGTGTGTGTGTGTGTGTGTGTATGCCTCTATCTATAGCTATACCTGAAAGCTTCAAATTAAGTCACTAAAATACAATTTTATGTGTGATATCAGAAGGTATAAGACTCTAGGCAAAGGATAGAAGAAACCAGCATGGGTTATTCAGCACAAATTAATAAAGACTATTACAGGGGAAAAGTACAGAGAAGAGAAAAAAGAACATGCCATAGAAAGTATGATTCATATGCTAGACTTGACTTCTGAATGCAGAGAAATAGGTTAGAGAGAAGTATTCAATTGTGATAGATAGCTATCTAGTTGGATATAATTTTCTCACAAACATTTTCTGTTATTAGTAGTTATACGGCCTCAGAATGCTCCTTCCTTCTTCTTAACCTTTCTTCTAACATCGTTCGCAGATTCTTCCAACAGTAAATGATATTACTTCCCTGTTTCATTGTACAATCTAAAAAACCTACACATTGTGCAAATTGAAATTCTAAACTTAGAGTAGAAATGGACTTACTTAATGCCTATGTAGTAGAAAGCTCCAAGTTTCCCACTGTATAGAATCTCTTTACTTTCCTGTTTCATTGTTTTCATATAATTTTTCAGTTCTTCTTGGAGTAGAATTCCATATCTATATGTGAGATATATATATATTAGTCAAATACTTACCAAATATTTGAGGCATCAAATAATGTGATCTAAAGGGCTTTGACTGTTGGAAATGTTGTTCTCAACTTAAAAGAGATGAGGGGTCAGTAGTGTTTACCCTGTTAAATCTATCATTAAAGAGTTGACTGCATTATCAATTGGTTGCATGTTGGTATTAAGATTTGGCATACTAATCAAATACTGAGGCAACTTGACTGATTCAGAATCCTCAGGACACAGCCTTAATGATATCAAGAATTGACAGACTGAGCCATATAATTTTTTATCTGATCAACACTTTAATTATAAATTAAAGTACAAATTTTCATTCTTTGTAAATCTTTCATCTTTGTTCATACTTTCATCTTTTTCTTTCTAATTTAGGAATAATTTTTTAAATTCTTTGCCTGAAGAAATGGAATCATTGATAAGACTACAAACAATCAATCTTTCCTTTAATAGGTAAGAAACAGAACAGACAAATCTGAATATCATTTATTCAATGGAAAATTTGTAGGTGTTCCTAGCAAATACAGCTAAAGAGCCAAAAAACCAAAAGGCCCTATGTTTTTACTTTATTTAAATATCCAGGTTTATTTTCTCTTTAGTTCTACCCTGAAAGTGATGTTGCTTTCTTATAATTTTCAAAACGAATGTCTAAGAGATTGTTTTTGTTCCTTTCAACCATTTTAAGAACCCTGAAGCCTAGTAGGAAGACAACACACAAATAAGTAATTATAATTGCTGACGTGGAAGCACAGTGCATCGACACAGGTGTTTCCTAGATTACTTGAAGGTAGAAGAGGTAGGTTTGAAACTGAAACTTGAAAAGTAGACATTACCAGACACACTAGCATGTACTAAACAAGGGTGTGAGGAAATGGTGCGTTTGGGACCCTTCAATAAGTTCAGTATGGCTCGGACCATAAAGTGAGGAAGTAGAAGAGGAGAAGTAACAAATGAAGTTGGGCATTTAAGCAGTAGCCAGCCCTTTAAGAGCTTTTTACGCCTAATGAAATTTAGATTTTATTCTGGAAACACTATAAAAATACTACTAAAAATTAAGAATAGCTAATATTATTAATATTTATCATCTGTTGACCCTGGACTAAGTATGTTTCATGTATTACCTCATTTAATCCTCACAAAAGCCCTACATGGTAGATTCTGTTATGTCCATTTAAAGATCAAGGATTAGGAATTAAGTGACTCACCTAAGGTTCACATAGATTATAGATCTGGGACTTCAGCCCAGGTGGTTTGACCCCAGAAGTTGGGCCCTTAACAACTATATCATATTGCTGCTTATGATAAAAGTTGACTCTGCTAACAATTTAATATAAATGTTAATAGGTGACATTTATCATATTACAGATACTGTCCTAAGGTCTTCATATACAGTCACTCAATCCTTATAAGAAGTACATAAATTTAGTACTGTTGTTATTCCTTATTGACAGATGAGGACTCTGTGGCACAGTGATGTTAAATACTACCTATTTAAGCTTTTGTTCTGTCTGCTGTTATTTGTGTTTTCTCATGTGTAGGTTATACCATTGTTGTTATTATTTAAAAATATGTGTACTTCTCAAATCTCTCCTAATTTTTACTTGTAAATTGAATTATCAGTTCTCTATTGAATTTTCTATTGAACTATCGATTGCATTGTTAAGTAATGTCTCTGGTGGGTGGCAAAAGCTAACCCCAATTTCTTTTAACTGGTGAGCAACATCTTTTTTAATTACCTTGCTTATGGATTGTGGGAGCAGATGAGGGACTACTTAGCGGTGGTTTGGTTCATCTGTACTCCTGGTTTTTCAGAGCTGCCTCTTTTTTTTTTTTTAACATTTTTTATTGAGTTATAGTCGTTTTTCAATGTTGTGTCAAATTTCAGTGTAGAGCACAATTTTTCAGTTATACATGAACATACATATATTCATTGTCACACTTTTTTTTTCACTGTGAGCTACCACAAGATCGTGTATATATTTCCCTGTGCTATACAGTATAATCTTGTTTATCTATTCTGCATATGCCTGTCAGTATCTACAAATTTTGAACTCCCAGTCTGTCCCTTCCCATCCCCCTCTCCCTTGGCAACCACAAGTTTGTATTCTATGTCTATGAGTCTGCCCTTGAGTTTACCCTTCATCATTGCTTTTTTTCAACATTAAGGCAGCAAAGGAAGGTAGTATGGGGAAGTGAAAAGGCCACAGCTGTAAAACTCTCCTTCAGCCCATCCTTGTCTTTTCTAGTTGGGGCAGCAGTTAGCCTCATACTAAAACCATGCCAACCTCTGTCCCCCAAGAGATCCTCCAGGATTTTGTGTTAATTACTGAGTATCAGCCTTCCCATCTCACTTGTGGCATCTTCAGTTTTGTTTTGGATAAGGAAGTCAGCAGCCTATGCAAGTTCTGTCATTTTTTCAGGAACCAAACAATGCACTTATTTTGGAAGCTTAAAGCAAAGCAAAGTATAATCTCTAGTTTTTATTTAAGATATTGTCAATGATTCTGTTTCATAAGAAGTAAAAGTAAACTAAGGAAGAATACCTAAGGAAAAAGAGCATCTCAGGAGGATTTCCTTGTCTCCTGAATAGGAAAAAAAAAAAAAAAAGGAGAATTTACTCTAAATTTTGCTTGATCTTTTTACACTAAATAAAAACTGTTACAGGTATGTCCACTTAATGTATATTTCAAGGTTTCCAAAATTAAGTCCATTTTTTAAATTTTTCTGGAAAATTTGAATACAGAACTTATACCAAATATAAAATAACTTACATTAAGAAAACTACCTCATGGTATCAAACTTAGGATCATCAATTTGAAAGAATGATTTTTGCCCCTGATTCTAGTATATTTAGGTGTTCTCTTCATATTTTAACAGATTCAAAATACTACCTGAAGTTCTGTATCGAATTTCCACACTTGAAACAATTTTGATTAGTAACAATCAGGTTGGATCTGTGGACCCTCAGAAAATGAAGACAATGGAAAATCTGATCACATTGGACCTTCAAAACAATGATCTCCTACAAATTCCACCAGAGCTTGGTAATTGTGTCAGCCTAAGGTAACCACAGCATTCTTTTAAGTTTTCCCATTTATTTGATTTGTTCGAGCATTATTTTTTATTTTGTTTCTGTTTTTGTTGAGGTACTCTAGTGGGCAAGTTGAAGTAAAAAATTTAATGTCTTGTTAAAAATAACCGGTAACAAAACTCAGAATTCCAATTCCATTTTTCAAGTTTTACCAAATATATATTTAGTTTTATTTATATAGTATAATATATGTGTAAATACAGCAACTGGTTGTTTCTAGTGATACTTTTCTCATCACTGTGTATGTGTATAACCTGAACCTCTATTGCATAAAAATGTCAGGGGAATATGAATGTATTAGCTGTGCATATGGGGTTTTTCAAAATCTGATTACAGACTACCACAGTTTAATTCACTCCTGGCATGGTGGTCTTCCTTACTCTGTTGTTACCTCAGCCTCAAATGCCTTCACCCTGCTTTTATCAGTCATCGACTTAACTATCAGCTCTGAAAACCTTCCCTACACTCGAGGCAGAGTTAGTCCCTCCTCTTATTTCCCAACCTGGTTTATTTGGACACATTTATACTATTTCTTTGTCCTTCTTTAAAAAAGAGTTATCCCAGTGCCTAGAACATAGTAAGCACCCAGTAAGTGCTTGTTAAGTGAATATAAAGTTAAGTAACTTTGAGATGTGAGCGGGAAGCCAGTAGTTAAACAGAATGTGTCAGAATAATTTAATTATTGAAAACTGCATGTTATGGTTTAGCATATTTTACTTCACCAGAGCAGCACTGGCATCTGCTCTAGTACCTCGTATTATTGAACTATAGGAAACAGGTGAGTTGATTCTTGTTCTGTGCAGTAGTTGTATTCTGTAAAGTCTCCGTGAACACCAGATTAGCAAATACTGGACCATTGCTCCCTAGGAGAAGTACAGAGTTAGGCTCTTTCAAGCTTCTGGTCACATTGTCATCAACCAATCAACGCATAACCTTGTGTTGTGTGTGTTTCTGTATTATGACAGCTTATTTAATATTGTTGATTCATTAACACTGAGCTATGGCCAAAATGGCACTATGATTTGTCTGAATGAAGCTTATCTAATGTTTTCTCTATAAGGTACATGACATCCTTCCTTTGTTTGGGAAAACTAGACAACACTTCAGCATTATGCTTGTGGACTATATTAAACAGTGAAATTTGTACCAATAAAAAATACAAAAATAGAAAAAAAGTCACTCTAAGTAAACCATGGAAAGGACACTAGTTTATAGAGCATGAGAGCTATAAAGGCAAAACATTGCCTTATTTGACCTCAGCTGGGAATGTGCCTGGCAAGTGAGTCAAGATTTTTTGCTGCTCTTTGCATGCCCCAAAGTGACCTTCAAAGTGCCACATGTGTCAATTTGGTGGTTCCAAATAAAGTTTTAGTGAGTAGGCAAATTAGCAAACTTGGAGTCTGTGAATAATGAGGAGTGACTGTAATTAATTTCTTTTTCTATAAATTAAGAAAATCATTCTTTAAAAGAATTCCCAAGGCATATAGAAATATTTGAAGATATAATTTAGATCTACTGTATAATATGTTCTGAATCCTTTGACTTTTGTTTAAACACTTAAGATATTGAAAATTAATATAAAAGCCTCTATCTTACAACTTAAGATATTTCATTAATTGTATAAACAAACAAATCAGCCAGCCCTTAAATCTTAAACTGAACCTTATTTCAGAATATTTAAATAGATTTTATATGTGTATATGGTCAAGGGCAGGAGGGAGAGGGCAGACGTCCATGCTGACGTTTCCCGTGTGGAGGAGGCTGTGGTGACTATATGATAGCCTTTGGTGTGAGTATTTGTCGGTATGCTTATTCTAACACTTACGTAAACAGAAATCAGCCATTTAGTATATGGTCATAGACTGAGAAGATGATGGGTAAAATGATGGTTCAAACAGAGCTCTTCTATTTAATAGCTATGTGATCTCAGACAAGTTGTACTTAATCTTCCTGAACTTGTGTTTCTTTATCTATAAAATAGGAATATTAATGGTGCTTATATCACAGGGTTGTTAAGATGATTAAGAGAGTCAGTGAATGTAAATTGCTTAAAATAGTACCTTTCACATGATAAGTATTCAATTTAATGTTGTTTTGGTTATTGTTTGTAGTTACAATTCCAACTGTTTAAATGCTTTGACTTGAAAAGGGACAAATTTTACAAAATATACAAATTTTATTTATAAAATAGAGATTGAAATTAGAAGAAAAGCCTCCCTAACGGAAAATGTTAAAATTCTTAATTTCTCTCTTTTGTTCAGAACATTACTACTAGATGGAAATCCATTCCGTGTTCCTCGAGCAGCCATATTAATGAAAGGAACAGCTGCTATTCTGGAATATTTGCGAGACCGAATTCCTACTTAAAATGGAGTTGTTATATAATGTTGGTCATGCTAATTTTTAGAATTATTAAATTGATAACATTTTTCTAAGGTATTGTGTACATTTAGAATGGTGTAACGACATATAGTGTTCATGCATTTGTTCTGAATGTTTTGCATGAGATTTGTCCTACTCATTTTCATTCCCTTATAATATAGCAAACAGTTTCTTCAAAAGTGAATTTTTATTTATCATAGTTTAAGATTTTTATAATGACAGAGCATTTTTGAGGAATTTTTTTCCTCATTTTTGTTTGTGTTATATATATTATGACCAACTGACGATATGATGATCCAATTTCTACCTTTTTATTGGATGTAGAATTGAAGTGAATTTTATTTAATACTGTTGTTTGGCATTTAAGACTTTTCATTACCCATAATAGGGCTTTTGTGATGCGGTTGTTCTCAGGATAAGTTTTAAATTAATATTTACTGTTTTGTTTTTGTTTTAATATAGTCAAAATGTTTTTTCTAGCATTTTCTCCGTGTTTTATGAAATCATTTTGTGAGAGTTTCTAATGCCTTAGAAATGCTACAGAAGATACAGTTATTGGTGGGGAAAAGAGTGAAAGTGTTGTAATTGCTATCACAACTTTGAATTTAAAACTTAACAGGTTTTTTTTTTTTTAAGAAGTCTTAGTATTAAGTTTCCATACAATAAACTAGTACTTCTAGATTCAAAAAATTTAAAGAAATTGGATCTGTTTTTCCCTCAGAGTGTGAGTGAGCATTTTAAAAATACCTTTTGTTCTTTCAAAACAAGTATTGAAATTCTACAGATAACAGCAACAGAAAATAATAGCATATACGGCACAGAAATCTTGAAAAGTGCTTTGTTTAAATACTTACTAAGCAAGTATTTGTATAATCTACTTGTTTGATGTGTTCTAATCCAATCTTGTGCATTTTTTTTTTAATTTCTAGGGCCTTAATTTTTAAATTTGTTTGTAATCTTAATGACTAAATTTGTAGTCATTCAATAATTTTCTAAAAGGGAATTTGTTATAGGTGAACTTGATTTAATAAAAATCAAATATAAACATTTGTATTTATACCAAAAATATCAGAAGTAGACTGATCAGTCATTGTAAAACATACCATGTGATTCTATTAAGTAGCCAATTAATAGAATGTGTATTAGTTTATATAAATAGATGGGTGGATAGGTAGTTAGGTAGATAGATAAATGGATAGCTTTTAGATGATTGAAGCATGCTCATATCATAATAAAAATCATTACTAATGAAGATAAATACTACATGTTCATTAAAAAGTTACATTTTTCAAATATTGATTACAATATTTGTGTTTTTGGTTTAAAAGAAACCACATAGCAACTCTGTGTCTGCCTAAGAAATCTGCTTTGATGTTAAATGAAAAGACACATCACAATAAGGTGACATTTTATTATTTATACAATAAAGAGACTTTTATGTTATTCAAAACACTTTTTTAAATACTGAAAAAGTTGAGTACACCAAAGCCGAAAAATGGCTCTGCTATACACTGCACAGCGTTATTTTAGTCCCTGTATTTTGTATCTGTACAGAAAGCATCTTCAAAATGCATTCTAATCACATTGTAACCTTTACTGATTAGTGTCAATACGTAAAATAAAACTGGAGGATACAGCTTGCATTTGCAAATTAACTGACAAAGTAATTAATTTCACTGATTCAGTAAATTTAAAATATAGATTCATAGGACTTCTTTGCACATAAAATGAAGCAGCTTTCAAGGTTGTCATGGTCTCATACTGCAAAAAAAACCATTAAGTACATTCACAATCTATGTTAATAAAGTAATAAATATGTCTTCATTCAGTTTTATTTACATCAATATGTAGTTCAACTAAAAAGTACTGTTAATTGTGATACAGTAGTTTTTAACACATACAAAAATGACAATTTTTATATATAATTTAAGCTCAAAATCACAATTATCTCAAAATATTAATTACAATACAGCCATTTCAATTAAACATGTCATGATTTAATTTTTTATAAAATGGTAAAATTTTTTATTAAAGTAAGCAATTTGTTTTGAATTGGCTAGAGTTCACCCATGTAGAAAACCTTAAATGGTAAGAGGTGTTTCCAGCCCCCTCCCACCCAAATTTGTATACAGCCACCTAGACTAGCAAAGAGACAGAAAAGGCCCCAATTTATAAAGATTAAGCCTCTTTTGCTATACTGCTGTGGCTTGTTACGTCTTCCATAAAAGCTTTACAAGGGGAGTGTCAATAAACTATGCAGTGAAATGCATGCATTAATATACAATATGCCTATGTAAAATGTTAGTATTTACTCTAGTGCACATTAAAATGTTCGCAAAGACTGCAAAAGAAGTCATAAATAAAGAAGCACTTATAAAGATATACCAACTGCAAATTGTAAACTTGAAAATTACTTGATAATATAGTGGAATTTCTTTGAAAACAGATCCCAAATCAAGTTCTTTCTCTGGCTAAAGGAGCTCTAGTCACTTGGCCTTAAGATGTCACTATTTTGCTGCACATATGGTAGTGAAGTCAGATGTCAAAAAAGAATGAGTCTAGAGACTGTCTTCATTTTACTGAAATAGTGGCCCAATGTTGCATCACTGCTTAGGAATTTTTTTTTAAACTTACAGAAGAGTGAAATATTTCACTAACTGAATTATATGACCTCAAATGAAAAATGGAAAATGTGTGTGTATGCATGTATGTTTAGTATATGGAAAAATATTGATATAGATAGGTGGAAATAGAGGTTCATATGCAGTAATGAAAGGTTTATACCCCAAAATAAATGAGGTCAAAAGAAATCAATTATCAACTAGTTTAGGAATGGAAGAATTTTCATGGTTACTTAAAAAAAAAAATCCTAAAAACATAGTATCTAGTATCCTTTTAATTCTTAACAAACCAGTTAAAATCTTGTCACTATCATTGTTTAGAATTGATGTTGTTAATTTAATATTTCTCTGAATAGAAAGAGACCATAGTTCATATTATGATTAATATACATCTGGGTGGTAGGAGGGGCCCTTGGGTGGTTATAAATTGGGGAAAAATGAAACTACAATACTTACAAACCTCACTTTTGCAGGGTTATTTGTGATGGTCTTTGAAATTTACAAACAGAGTTCAGTAGATTTTTTACCTCTGATTTTCAAGTAGGCAAAAATTACTCCTTCATATGAAGACAATGTCATTGTCCGTAAGCTTCCTTTAGTCCTTTCTATATACTGAGTACGAAGAGGAACTTGATTGGCTCTAGAGATAAAAATATCTGGTTTATTTGTCTATCAATTATCTTTCTCTTCATTCCAACAGAAAATACTAAAGCTTGCATTTTTGAGAAGGAAAGCATGGTTGAGGAAGTTCAAGGGAAATACCTAAACATCGTAAAGCAGTATTAAACATTTATTGCATTCCATTGACACTAGGTGTCATCAAAGCTAAAACAAATTTTCTAGAGTAAAATTTAACATAGAACATTACTTTCTGTTCTGAACAGATGCCTTTTCCACTTACAAGACCAGTAAGAGTCCTCTGAGTGGAAAGACTGCAAGTATTGAAAATAAAATTTATTTCAGTACTACATTCTGAAAATAAATTACCGTAGCAAATATGAGAACTGCTTTATGTTCTATCTGCCTGAGAGTTTCATCTTGGTTTTCCTATGGACTTACTAAAAAATTACATAAGATTTCCTGACTAAATAAGAGGCGGAGAAAAGGGATAGAAAGATACAAAGAAATATAATGTGATTTCTCTTTTCCATTCATCAAATGCTTTCCCTAACCTAGCTATCATAAAGGTCAGTTGACCTGCATACCACTCATTATTCAACCTCATTACTTTACCTGTGCAAAACAGGTGTGCAAAGAAAAACACCTATGTGTGTCTATATAGAGACATAAAACCTGAGTCACAATAAAAAGGTTTTAATATAAGAAAACTTTTCTTAATGTAGGAAAATAACTTTTAAAGGGCCAAAAATACCTTTGTACAATATAATCTGCTAACTTTAAAACTTCAACGTGCTTAAGCATCACCTATTTTATAAGACCCAACAAAAAAAGAAATCATTTACAATTTTCTTAACGATAGCTTAGATACCCATATTTTAATTTCTAATATCTATTTTCATTCCCCTGAATCATTAACTTTTCTTTAAAAAAAGTTAAAAGCACATTCAAATACGAGGACTCCTTAATTTCTAATGAACAGTACCTGCTTTTTGCTAAATATTGAGGACATAGGAGGAGATGTGGGGTTGCTAGGCATATAACTTAGTGCCAAGCCACAAAGGAAATCTAAAATTCAAAACCCAATATATAATTTATTTTTAAAGGAAACATTACTGGGAAAAATATTTTATGAATAGAGTTAGGCCAAAGTCTGCATGAAGCCATTCTCATTCCGTTTCTGAGGACAATCAAGTCTTAAAAACTCCCTTCTCTACACTCCATTCCCTTAGCTTTCATTTGACATCATCTCCTTAGCTTTCCATACTTGAACCCTGAATTGTCCCTACTGAAGCTCCCTTGTTCACATTCAGCCACCAGTTATAATGTTCTCTTCACTTATCTTTGTTATCTCTTCCTCTTCAGGAGCTCAGTTTTCTGGGATGACTCCTTGGCCTCCCCTCAGGCGCCACTTAACTCTTATTAGAAGAAAATCTGTTTAAATGTCCCCAATGTATTATCATTAGACACTGATTTAAGGCTCGATCCAGGACATGCTTAGTCCCTGGGCTTTATACATTTCAGATGCAGACAGGAAATTTTACAGAAAAATGAGTGCATGTTGCTTCCCCATGCTGCCCCCAGATGGCACTGTCATTAGCTATGCCTTTATGTCAGTTAGGTCACTGACACTTAGAAGAGGAAGCCATCTGAACCAGAAGGTTCAATCCTTGCATCTGTAGTTGCTTGTAAGGCCCTTTGAATACTTGTATGGACAGGTGAGGGGATTCTGGGCAGTATCCTGGAATGCTGACTTTCCTCTCTGGGGTCCCTGGGCCTGTCTGGGGACAGGGTGGGGAATGCATGCATTAGGTTTAGGGATTAGAGGCATTAGCCTAGGGACCTGCAGTCTCTTGCTGCCTTTTTATTTGACACTTGCCCGAGGATCGCTGGAAGGATTTTGTATTGTGCAGAAGGCTAAAAGCAGAGTCACACTTTCTCTACCAACAAACAGACTTGTTACCATGGGAACCACTGCAGAAAAGTGAAAATATGACAAGAAGCTGAGACTTAAATGTGGAGAAAATTGATAGGGAGTTGGTTTCTGCATGGCAATTTGAGCACTTGAGATTTAAAGAAACAGGATGTTCCTTATGTGGCCAGACCAGTGAAAAAGGACTTGTCTGTGGCTGGTCCTGGAGGCTGTGTGGGGAATGCAGGAAGAAAGCTGTAAGCATGCTGTAGCTTGATAAGGGGGACTGTAAAATCCAGGTCCGTCCCTGGTGATGTTAAACTCTGAAGCCCAAATGTGAAATTAACCGTATGATCAAAGGTGCCCTTCAAAGGGTATTGTCCATGTTTGGCTTGATAAATGAAAGCATCCTGCCATAACAGTTCTCACCTTTCCAAAAATCAGCACACACTACCTGACAAGAGTATTGGACACCTAATGTGTTATTGCTTGAAACATCTTCCAAATATTAAAAACCAAAAAAAAAAAAAAAAACCCCAAAACCCTCCACAACTTTCGTATCTGTGGTCCCCATCCCCTCAACAAAACAGCTATTGTAAGTAACCTGGAATTTATATTAGTTTTTCATTTAGAAAACGATTATTTCACTTTACCTGATACAAGTCCTCCTGTGCACCTACCTGTGTCATTCTGGGGCTAATAATAAACCGATCAAACCAGACTAGGATTCCAGGACAATCTGTAACAAGGACTTGGAGTTTCAGCCTAATATGAGAAAGCAGACCTACACATCACACTTTCAGAGGCCTCAGGGAGACCGCACCCGACTTGTTACTTTGCTTCCCAAAAAGCTATTTTCTGAAATCTATGAGTAATGCCTCACTCCTGTGACCTACGCCTTTGGCCCATGTTTAAATGTAATTGCCCTGAGGAGTTGAGGAAAAGTCACCCCATAGATGACTAGATTTCACCCTTGCTGGAGATCCAGTTTGCAAGTAGTAGTGACACCCTTCACCTGTCCCATCCTTCCAACACACGAAAACTAAAAACACTACCCAAGAAGCAGGAGACAAGCCATTACTGTAGTTGTCTTCAGGTACATCTAACTGCAAATGGTCTGAATAGACAGACTATGCTCCTTGTGCAGTGTTAAAGCACACTGGACATAGATTTCACTAGAAATGCTTATTTCTCACTGGCGACTTGCGGTTCTGTTAGAATTTCTCACCGAATCCTTTGACAGTCTCAGCAGTGAGTTCTTGAAATGCTAGAAGCCCGTTAAGTTTCTATTTCTCTAAGAGTGCATACGGAGTTCTGAAAACCAACAAAACACCTGGTTTTCTACTACTTGCAGAATTTGAAGACAAACTTGATAATAAACAGAAATTTGAGTGCAGTGCTCTAATGATAAAATAACACACCAGTATTTCAGTGAGTTTAGGGACCTGAGGCT
The DNA here is from genome assembly GCF_009834535.1 of Camelus ferus. NCBI lineage: Eukaryota > Metazoa > Chordata > Mammalia > Artiodactyla > Camelidae > Camelus > Camelus ferus. The sequence continues at coordinate 52,210,218 of NC_045708.1, read as the reverse complement.
TCCAAGCTTGCTTTCTACAGGTAGGATGCATTAGAATAGGTGGATGTAAGCTAATCTTTAAACCTACATGGAGCACTGCCTTTGTACTAAGGACAGGTAAGCAAATCTCTTCCTGGGACAGACAAATAAAGCAGAATAGGGTCTTCATAAGCAGTTATGCCTTTGAATTTGACATATGATAAATAAGAGGGCTTCTTTTCATTTCTGTTGTGGTCTCTAAAATCAGGCAGGAGAAGCCTGGAGGAAGACTGACTGGTCTGCCTTAAACTAAAGAGTGATCAGCTTTTTCTGTGAGATAATTGTGCTGGTTCTCTCACTGGTAGATCATACCTTGAACAAACCTGAGTTCCTCCAGGCTGAGGGACCACCTAATGCTACTGTATTTAACAGCTCTACAACATCTGTTCATTCTTCAGACAAGAATTTAAAACTTACAACACATCTCATAATGTACTGAGAATTTAAATCTGACTCCCTCAAATTTTTTAAACAATTTGATTTCTCCTCTCAAGTTTTTTGAGGTCGTGTAAGTGATTCCCTGCTCTATCATGTACCTTAAGGAGTTGTAGACTTAGCTTTTACATAATTTTCTCTAGTTTATCATACAGTTCAGCATATAGTTCACAAATAACCAGTATTGCCAGCATTAGGACACCTATTGCTTTCAACTACCGTAAGTATTTGAAAATCAAAAAAGCTTATTTCTAAGTAGAATGATGATGTCTGTGTGTTAGGCTTATGACGAATAAGTCTAGAGAGCTAATGGACAGCATGATGACTGTAGTTAACAGTATTATTGTATTGAATACTGGAAATTTGCTAAAAGAGTAGATTTCAGGTGCTCTTACCACACACGAAATGTTAACTATGTGAAGAGATGAGATGTTAATTAGATTGACTGTAGTAATCATTTCACTATGTATTTGTATATCAAACCACCATGTTGTACACCTTAATTATATATATAGTTTTTAGTTAAAAAAAAAAAAGAAGAAAAATGAAACAAGGGTATTACACTCCAAAACTGTTCTTTCTGGATTGAGGTGAAGTGTTAAATAATTAAACAGATGGTTCAATTTAATAGCACACACACACACAAAAGGTGGCTTTTTCATACTGACCACTGACTATATGTAGATACCAGGCTTTTTTCAGTACCTTTCCTTGATTATCAGCAATATGTCCAAAGTGATATCTGAGGGTCAGGATCCCTTTTACTACGTATTTAAGAAGCATGTTCTCATTTTCAAATGCAAGCATGCAGCACAGTTCATTGCAAATACTTTTAATAAATTCATTTTCTCAGTTTATGCACAAAGACATCGTGGGCAACTAAATTGCTCCAAAGTAAAACCCAGTATTTTTTCACCAAATGGCAGCTAATTTTCCAGACCATAGTTGAACTCGCATACCTTTCGAACCCTTCTCTGTTACACAGTTGCTGTCTCACTTCTCGGCTAATCCAAACCTGAGTTTTAAAATGCTTGACTTCAACCTCAAAGAGCACACAAAAACTCTGGGGTTTTGTTGGATTAAAAACCCTACCTGCTACTTCTCTTGCCAGTGTAATCTCAGAGGAGATTCTTCCCTCAGAATAAATTGTGAGACTTTAGATGGCTTCTGCCTTTTAGTGCTTAAGAGATGTTGCCAGGGCAGCTGAAACGGTCAACCCCGGAGAACCCTTAGAGAAGAGTCTGGGAATTGGCCACGCAGGCATTTCAGCTGTCCATCTGAATGGCATGCATGAGACCTGGTCTGCATCCGCATAGCTCTAGGCACTCCTTAGTTTTCTACCTTCTAGAACTATTCATGTTGCATTTCTTACTGAACAGTAATGGGTCCTGTTCTGTTCCTAAACACAAAGCATCTTCGTAATGGGAGAGTGTTTATGAGTAGTAAAAAGTACGATCTTTTCCTTGCATGTACTAGTTACAATATGCAAGTCTACATGTACATGTTTTAAGGTGTTTAAATCAAATTATTTTAAATAAAGATTTCAAGAGACACCAAAGGTTAGCTGCTCTGCTCTCTCCTCTCCTGAGGTTGCTCTCTGCAAGTGGAACAGTAGGCCTTTGTCATCAGGCGTCAGTGCCCTCCCTCCAGGTGGAGGAGCCGCCCCTGATTTCTGACTTTGACCCCCGAAGGGGCAACCCTTTTGCAAGGACAAAGCCAAATGAAAGAGGAAAGCGAGAACGTGGCTAGCCTAGTGACCATCCTCCCCGGACGTGGTTCACTCAAGGCGATGCTGAAGCTATTTACATTCTCACTGTCGCCTGAGACTTTGTCCTTTTTGAAAAAGAACATGTGTGAGCGACAGAAGCCTGACTTTCTAAGGGAATAGAAAAAGACTCCTCATCCACATTAGAAAAAGAATAAAGCTGAAAGGAAGCATTTGCCATTTTATTACACTGGGAGGGAAAGTGATAATACACTATTCTCCGTTCTCCCCGCGTATTTCCTGCCTACACAGTCGCATCTGTCTCCCCATCAGATTGTGTTTCTTGAGGGGAGGGACCATGGCTTATTTATATTTGTATCTTCCACAGTTCTCAAAATCCTTTGCTTATTAACATGTTTGTTAAATTGAATGTACAGCAAGAAAAAGATACATTATTTTAATCACTGATAATTTTTCTTAAAGGATAAACACATTGGCTAGAGGACAAATCTTAGGATGGGTCAGGGGAACACTTAGGAGAGAATTACTTAACTACCTCTCAAACCTACATGCAGGCCTGGATGAATATTATGAATGTGAGTATATATTGTTGTGGGGGTGTAGGTGAACACGCTGGAGATATTTATAGAAAGTTTAAAAAGAAAAAAAAAAAGGGCGATATAGTCCTTTGCCTTTGAGTAGTTTATGATGACCTAGGTCCCTAGGTCACAGGGATAGTAATTATCATTGTTGGGAAATATGCGAAAACCTACCAAAAAAATAAATAAATAAAGCCTGATATTGTGTGTGTGTGAGAGAGAGAGCGGGAGAGGGAGACTTAAGTTTGAATTTCTCTGAGAAATGGTCACACACAAATCTGTAATGTTTGCTAGCAACATTGGTGGTTGTATAAAGAACACAGTAGAGTGCCAATGGCCTACTGGGGAATCTGTCTTGATAACAACAACACTGTGATTCTATCGAGTGCAAAATACTTAGTGCTAAGTTGAACGACACCACAAGTATGGCTGGAAATTATGTCCAAAGACTGGCTATCAAAGATGGATAATTTAAAACAAACAGAAGGATAGAAAGTAAAGACACATGTTACAAGTCAAGAACAGTTTGTGTAATAACAGAGGGAAAATCAAATCAGGAGAATGAGACTTGCCTACTGTCTAACAACCTTTTCTTTTACAGATGATTTCTGGCTCAATGGTCATCAAGAGAAGTTAAGTGGAGTCCTGAGTGTGTCCATCATTCACTTACTTTGCAGGGAGGTGACACTATTGGATAATCAGCATCCTGGTGGGAGGGGGGAGGTGTGCAAGGAGTGTTTCAAAGGCATCCAGGCATTTTAAGCAACAGTTCCTCACTGCCTTCTTCTGATTCCTCAGCTGCTTAGGGCCCCACACCCCAAGCTGCCTTAGTGATTTTCCCATTTGTCGTTACCTAAAAATGTCTTAACATCATTGTCACAGATAGAAAATGATTATGTTCGTTCTGCATAATGGGGTACAGGTGGGTAAAACAGATAAGTCCTCTCGAAGCCCCAAGTGGAAGCAGTAAGCCACAAGTCCCTGCGGTCGGGGGGGATCAGTATCTCAGTACTTGGGGAACTAAGATGGCTGCTGAATAGAAAACACTGACCTAGAGATTGCTCCCCACATGACAAAAAAGGAAAAAAAAAAACAACTTTAGGTAGTGGTTGATGCCAAACATCTAGAGGTAATACCGTACCACTAGCATTAACAAAACAAAACAAAAACACCATAGGAGTACAGAGAGAGCTTTCAAGTACCTTTCCTCATCATTCTCAGTACAAATTCTTCCTAATTTTCATTGTCATATTTAGTTCCACGTTCTCCATCCAAACCTGTCATGAAAAGCTTTCGGAAGACGGACAGGGAGTGAAAAAGAAAATAAAATAGAAAATAAGGCAAACAAAAAGGTCAAAAGCTGTATGCAGAAGAACGAAGCCATGGCGGACACCTCCTGTATTTGCTTTAAAATGTGTGCCCATGTTGTGTACAATTTAAATCTGTTTAGGAGATATTTTTCTTTTCTTAAAACAGAGGAAGCACACTTAGTAAGCAAATCTAAAATCGGCCGACTTGAGGTCATAGAGAAGTTATAAAACACCAACCTCCAAAGAAGTTTGAATTTGCTAAGAACACACTGGGTTAGTAACTGGTGATCATGTGGCTAGAAGGAAACTATTTCCTTTGGAGGAAAGCACCAGAGGGCTTAAGTAGTTTTACACAGACTTCAGGAAAGAACACCATGTTTTCTTTCTACTTTTGCTTGGGAAAGAAGAAACAGAGATTAAACAGTTGGCAGAGAAACACCATGAACCCACAAATAAGTAAGCCTTTGATGGGATAAGTAAAGTGGAGACCCAAACAAGGGTGCTGGCTAGGCTGTGAGAGTGAGGATATAATTAGCTTAGAAGCAAACAGAAACACTTGGTTTTTAAAACTACGATCTAACCACTAGAGGCCCTGAAGTTCCAAATGGCTAGGAACCAAAGTAGCTTGAGGACACATGTCACCAGAGTTGCTCGAGGCTCTGGGCCTTCAACACCGAGACGTTCCGACTGAAAGATCAGTTAGGGAGGTTGGGGAGTGTAAACAACCCCTTGAATCTGATGATCACTTTATGAGATTTATTTTGAAATACATTCCTTATTCACTTTATAATTAGGAGGTTATACAAGATACCTCCTTACTGCCAGGTGTTAGCTGGAAGTAAAGCCATATGCAGATACACACATATTCAGATTGGACTAATTTTAGAATCATATAAGCAAGGCTATGCTAGGCATGCTTCATTCCTGATATTTAAGTTTTTGGAGGGCTTATTATATATTTTAAATAATTTATGACAAATATCTTTCCACATATTTGGAATAAGCATATCTGAAGGAAGCTGTGGTTAAAATAATGGCAGATAGGCACAAAATATTTGGAAAACAGAAGCAAGTTAGATAACTATTAAACTGGTAGATGTAATAATTAAATTGAACAATTCGAACATCAAAACTTTAAATAACCCAAGGCTTAGAGAAAAGAGTGAAGTCTCTCCCTCTCCCTCTCCCTCTCCCTCTCCCTCTCCCTCTCCCTCTCCCTCTCCCTCTCCTCTCTCCTCTCTCTCTCTCTCTCTCTCTCTCTCTCTCTCTCTCTCTCTCTCTCTCAGTGTCTGGGTCCCGGGGTGGTCAATACAAGTTCAGAGGTTTAGTCAAAAAATATAGAAACTGCTTAAAGTAAGCTCAAAGCTCTTAATTTTTTTCTTTATATTGTTAAAATTTAGAGCAAATTAATTCTCTCAAAAGAATATGGGAGGGGTGTTAACAATTTTATCAGCAGTTTACTGAGAGTGATTTATTAACAGTTATTATCAGCACTACAGATAGGAAAATGGGCTGTCTAGAGTGTGTATCATCCGAGACAGATTTGCCAAGACTCGGATGATATAATATAGATATCAGGGCTCCATCTAGTGGCAGCTCTTCCTAACTGCAGACGTGTCTCTAAAAAGTGGATCAGTCCAACTATGCAGGAAGACAATATAAGTCAGATTTGAATCTAGTAATTTAAACGGAGTCTTATTGGGATGAAACACATGATTTGTTGCTTTCTCAAGGCGGGTTACTAAGGGAAGTAGTATCCTCTTCTTTGGAGGAGTTTAAAAATAACATCAATTCTTCCCTGAAGCTAGATAGATGAGCCAGATCCTCTCAAGGTCCTTTTCCGTCTTACAACAGAACAATAATAATCTTTCTCACTTCCCTGCAGAAATTCTACCTATGGCCTTATTCTTTGATATTGGCCTTTATTTCAGGAAAGCACTCTGTTAATATTCTTTATAACTTTTGGTGATTTATTTTTCCTTTACTGAGAAGTTACATGACTAAAAAATCACTACATCACAAAAATTGTTTCTAGTCATAAATAGCGATTAAATGAAATAAATTTCCAGTATATGCCTTATTTTTCACTTTGAATCCCTTCTTCCAATTCTGGAAGGGTATCGGGGATTCCAGACACCAAGAAGCGCGGAAAGATCACTCTTCTGGCCAGGAGAGAGGGGAGGGAGCGGAAGGGAATTCTGAGGCAGTCTGATGGAGGGTCCTGGTCACCCAGAGACTGGAGGGTGTGTCTGAATTTGGATCTGATCTCCATCATCCAGTTTCTGTTCCCTTACATCAGCTTTTTATCTCCATTTGTTTCCCTTTCTCATTCTTGCTCCTTTAATAACTTAATTTCTCTCCTTCATCCAGCCTGTTTCCTACTCTTACTCACTATTCTAAAATACTCTTACCCACTTGCTCTAAAATAATGCTATTCTCTCTATTAATGTTTCATTTTTCGTCTTCACGTCACTTTTATTCAAACTGAAATTGGCATTCTTTTCCTCATGTAAATATATATAGACATTGGGCTTTCAGACCAAAAGGTAGGCCTCTGGATAGTTTGAGGCACATTCTATCAAAGCAAATTATGGAAGTTTCCTTCAAGGTATACTTACAACTTCTAGATACAAAATTTCATGAAAAGAAGCCATAAGCAGGCTGTTAGCAAATTCTCCTAATACAAAGAAATTAAAAGGCAAAGGGAGATGGAGTAATTAGCATTATTAGTAGAAGCAAAATAATAAATTAAAAATGGATTTAATGTTTGAGACTATATCACTCAGTTCTGTATTCAATTTCCTTTGAAACCCAAATAGAAAAGTGTGGGGAATAGTGCTGAGAGAAAGCTAAGAAAGAAATGCTTTACTTGCAAGGAAAGCAAGATCCTACGAGATAATAAAGAACTCTGGTTAGGAGCTTACCAACCTAGTGTTCTCCTCACATAAACATTTCTTTTTTTCCCCCAGGGGCTGGATTCCATTTTTTTTTTTCCCCTACAGGGGAAGTATCTAATAAAGCCAATGGCATTATAAATAGTCTTTCTACTTTGAGATCAACAGGCCAGATTCTGACTGCTATAAAAGTTCAGGAGAAGGTATGTGGTTTTACCAAGGTAACCAGATTTTCTGTGATCTATGTAAATAATCACGTTAATGCTATAGCTTTTGCAGTGGCCTGAGAATTCTGGCTGAATGGATGACATTTTCACTTCAGGGATGCAAATAGTGAAATCTGTCCATGAAATGATTCAAAACGCAGTGTAAATATGCTGTCATGATGAGCATGGCCAAAGGCCTGTGGACAGGCTTCTTTATTCTAGAACAGGCAGCGTAAGGCAGTAATCACATTACATTTTAGAGCTAAAATAGGGCTGGGGATTCCTTCTCCCCAGCTGCCTTTCCCTAGCCCCATCCCCATCACAACTCCCTTCACTATTGCCTTTTCTATTGCAAATTTTAAAGACAGCTTTGGCAAATTAATCTACCAAGTCACAGTGTACAGGTAGAAGAACTTTGAAAAGGGGCCTAAAACCACATCTAACCATGTACTTTTGTCTCCTTAGTTCGCAGAGTCACTTCACCTCTCCAGGCCTTGGGCCACCAGTAAAATGAGGGAACTGGGTTTAATTATCTGTAAGGTGCCTATAAGACCAAAACCACAGCTCTGTAATTTCAACCTTACACGTTCATTTCTCTGAGAGATTTCTGGCATCTATCTGCATGACTTCTTCCAAGAAGAGAAATAAAACCCAAACAAATCAAAAGGATAGATATGATATACTCCAATTAAATGAACAAAAGGCATTTCTTAAACTTTTTGTATAGTGTGAAGGTCCTTAGAACACATAAAAGAGAAATTAAATGCAAGTGTTGAAACACAGCACGAGAGACTAAAAGATGTTAGGAGAAATGCTGAGGGTGGGAAGGGGAATGGGTTAAAAGGAAGAAATTTAGAAGAAGAAAAGTTAGGAATGAACCTGGGAAAGTAAAAGTTTCAGGGTTTGAAGTTATTATGCAAATTGAACATGAACTTCCTATTTAATTCAATATTTACTAACTGTGTTTATGTGCCAGGCCTGTCATCCATTTAATCACTGTACAAATATTTATTGAGCACCTACTATGCTTCTGACAGGCACTAAGGATACATAGTAAGCAAAACCGCATGTGCCCTCTTGAAGCTCCTCTGTCTAGGATGCTGCTTTTAAGTACTGTCTGATCCTCTCAAGGGGCATATAGATGACAGGAGAGAAGGAACAAATATCAAGCCGCTATGACCTATAGCGGAATGTGGTAAGTCATATAAAACATACAAAAGTAATATGATGGTATTAATATGAAGAAGAGAAATTTCTTCCAATTAAAATTAGGGAGAGCTTCATGGTGGTGATGTTTGAGCTGGACCCTGAAGACTGCATATAATTTTGATAACCTCGAGTAGGACTGGGGAGAGGAGGACATTCCAGTAGAGGGACCCCTGTGGGTAAAGGGTGAGATCGGACAGTACTCAGTGAAAGGTGAAGATTTTCAGGCGTTTAAAACACTGAGTGTGCATAGACTGGGTGAAGAAAGACAAGCGATTCCTAGGTTCAGATAACCAGACTCCTCGGAAGAATGGATGTCTGTGATAGTATGAGTATGTGTGATCCAACCGCATGTGAAGAGTACTTGCAAGGGCTGAATAGCATGCAGTGAAAACACTCTTCAGCACACTGAAGGAAGTGAAGTAAACAACCATGAAATGCAGCCGGCTGCATGAATGTTCCACTCCGCACTCCTGAGTGCGTCATTCTAATATTGGATCCTATGGACCCGCGTGCTCCCCGATAGCCTAAAAGAAGCAGTGGTCATAGGAGGGCACCTCTGGGGACATTCAACATGGGAGAACCAAGCCTTTTAAAACACTGACTTCCTTCTCTTTCCACCATCACGTCAGAGGCACACGGAGGCAGTGCTGCGCCAGGTCGAGGGACATCATTTTTTTCTAATAGTCTCTCTCTTCTTTGGAACGAACAAACTGGCAATATTCCCTCTCATGGACTCGAGGGGTTCCAGTTGCTATTTATCTTGTCCAGTAAGGCATTCACTCTTGCCACTTGTAGCTCATCAAATATTGTCCTAAGTCTTGGGAAACATTCATAATGGCCTCCCAAAGGCCACAGGACCCAGTCGGGAGACCTACCGGTACCTCCAAATGGAACAGCCACGCTCAAACCCAAAAGATATCTGACTAGGTGAAGACACTGCTTCCTTTTGCAACACATGGGCTGAGGGCAGGGACAAAGGGACTCACCACAGTGCCTCGTACTGCCTTTGATCTGGAAGTTCTCTCATCTTCCCACTTGACTGTGAGGTTCTGTGCAGAGAAGACCACGTTACAGCCCTTGCAATGCCTGGGGTGTAGCCGATGCTCAACAAGTATTTATAAACATTGCATTTAGTATTTCTGTTATTTTACTCGATAAAATGGCCCCCCAACGTTTTGAATTTATGAATGACATACCTTCCACACCTGCAACTCAGCGACACTAACTATTTTCCTATGGAGGAAATAGGGACTTGGCTGATGAAAATAAAAGTCACTGAACTAAGATATTTAATGCTAGGTATAGATATACGTGACAATTTGTAGGCTGCTGACCCATCCTAGTATTTTAAAGAAGGAAAGAAAGTAGCATAAATAATACAATTGTGCAGTAGTGATGGTTTTAAGAAAAAATACATATTTGCAAAACTAGAGAAAGACTGGATGATCCCTTTAACTTTTTTCTCAATACCCATTACTACACACATTGAAAATTATAGTAGCTTAAAGAGTGAAAAAAATTTAAAGCCCCATTTTTTTTTTTTTTTAAGGAGAAAAGAAAATGATGCTGGGTTTGAAAATCACACCTGTGGAAATCTGACCCGTGGCTTTTTTGGTGGGTGAGGCCTACACTGGTTCTAACCCCAACTAATAAGAGTCACAGGATTTCAGAGCTTTCTACAGAAGCACTGCTTGAATTCTGTAATCTTCCATTCTGAGGTGCTGCTATTAACAAAAGCAAAATTAGGCAAAAAAAGGGGATTTTGCAGCCCAGGATGATTCGAGGAGGTGCTGGCACAACTGCAGAGATATCCTTCTCACCTGTGCCTGCCTCACACCCAGGCCCATTTCTTACCTTAGTGCTCAGTGAAGTGTTACAAAACGTGAGCTGTTATATATACAGTAAATCCAACAGGGGAAGCACTACCAGACTGAAGTAATGCTTCTAAAGTTGGAGCCAGTGAATTTTTTCCCATCTCTCTTTTTCTCTCTTTCCTTCCCATAGAACTGCTCTCAGAGAAGATTATGACAATCACCTAGTTAAAAGCCCAAAGGCTTCCATATTCCTAGGTTTTCATTTATTCTTTTTAATCAAAACCAAGAGTGGACTTTCCCCCTCCATTTGCCAGAAATCCCCGAATTCTCCAAAGCAGAAGTGGTGCAATTCATACCCTCACGAGATAGTGTTTCCAAATCATTCTCTTGCAGACAGTGTTAAAGGCGAGGAAGACTGGAAGCTGTCCCCATGACAATCAGCTGGAAGGCTCAGAGAGAGTCCTCAGGATGATAAAATCCAACATTTGAAAAACAGAAGCGGAAACACAGTTCTGTTAAGGCACTGCCACCCTCACCCTTGCACACGGGCTTTGTCTGATGCTGTGAGAGACATGATAAGTGCTCCACCTTTGAGCCTTGGTTAACGCTACTACTCCAGGATCCTCATCACCCAAGAAAGGTCCTCCCAAACCGGAAGCTGGAGCCAGCAGTTGATACTCAGGGGTTTCCAAACAGAACTCTAAGGGGTCTCTTATCCTTGCGTCAGCAGAATTAGAAGCAGCCATCCACTGCCTTTGGAACATCATGGGAGTTGGAAGAATGGATCTATAGCAGCAGCAGCAGCAATGAGAAGTCAGCATACTAGGAACAGAAATACCCCCAGAAGGTCCAGAATATAACTAGAAAACTTATTTGCATCTGCCTTAGTTTTTGTACAATCGGTTGTTTCAAAAAATATACTCTCTGAATAGTTTAGATCAAAGGAAGCTGAAAGGACACACGGGAAAGCTGACACCCAGGATCTCCTATAATACTAAGCACTGCATGCTTTCTGTAGTGCACATCTGTTTTTCCACAGCCCACATTCTCTTTCCTGGCTACAATGTATACTTGGGAGATGGTCCTGCTGAGTGACGGGGAAATACGCTGGGCCAAGGCAGGATGCTCTTCCTAATGGAAGGTGTATTGTTAAGGAAAAGAAGTTCATGCAAGTGATCTCGAATCTGAAGATCTCTCCCCAGTCCCCAGATGATCAGGTAACTACACCATAAGAGAGGGCACATCATGAACCCAGTGTTTGAACATTTTATTAAGCCTCAGAATGATTTAGCATTTCTGTGAGAGGGACCTTACTGGCAACTCAACCCTGGCTTTACTAAATAAGGGACGCATCTTCTTAACAGATTTCACTACTTGCATAACTTTTTACTGACTTAGTCTGATAACTTTTTACTGACTCAGTGTTCCGTCAGCATGCTGTATGGTTAGTATATCAGGAATCAGTCAAACGTGTTGTCTGAATGAATTTACCAGAGACTTAGAGTGGTCGTCCACTCGTTCTACTGTAATGCTTTTTGATAAGAGCGTATTCATCAGAATAGACATTCTTACTCTGCGTGCCCGTGAGGGGCAGAAATTTACTGAGGACAGCATTAAGAGCCAATTGAAAGACAAGTTGGCAAACACACTATGTTTTCCAAAGCTCTCAATTGTGGTGGAGATATTAAATCGATTTTATGATTAAAAGTAAAATTTTTTTTCTGCCTTCCTTCGTCAATCATTTTGGCAAATTGGGATACTTCTCACTTAATATTTGAATATATAAAACTAATTTCTTCAAAGTGTTTCTCTTTCTGAATATCCTCTCTCCTTAGCTCACCTGGTAAAGAATATTTCAGTCCTACTTTTAAAAAGTCACTATGTTTGTGATATGTGTGTAATCATCCTTAAGATTAAGAACAAATTAATGCTGACTTGTCACCCCCTCTTTAAAACTGCTTTCGATCTTGGAGGTGGTAATCCAACATAAGCCCCAGAAACAACCAAGATAATCTGACATTTTATGTAATTACAGTTCTTACTACCTCGGGCACATATATTTTATAGGTTTCAATGAGCAATAAATTAGCCTGATGGAAATATTTGTATGTCATATTGACTTTCAATATTCCTTGTCAAAAGTGCCTTTATACTTTGAAATTGTTTTGTTTGTTTAGGTAGCTTGTGTTGTCTGGAAGGCTAGAATTATCATAAGAGAGCTTTTGTCACTATGAGTGATAAACCGTGTAAATAGTTTTAAAAGTTGTCCCCTAATGTCTATTTGTTTTGCAAATCTGCAGCAATTCTACTAATAATTTTCAATCCTTATTCCTTCCACCTTTGATTTTTCTCATTCTCCTCTGTTCTGTCTTACTGAGCTGTCAGGTACAGAGAGCTTCCTCAGCTAAAAGATCCCAATAAAAATCAAAGACTAAGCTGAGTCTATTGGAGTCATCATGAATTCCACTCCTTTTTTGTGGTTATTGAATTTCCTTTTTTTAAACGCACACCTTTAACTTTTGTGTTGTTTTTGTTAACATAAACCAGATTCTAAAATTTCAGACAGCAAAACCAGTTATTCCAAAAAAGCCAATGCTGAGAAATCAGTGAATCATTGGTTTTGGTTCACCTGTGGAATGAATTATGTTTTTTCCCTATTAACTGATTAGTGATTTTTCATTTTTTAGTCAACCTAAAAAAAAATGCCTCTTTTCATTATTACCTGCCTTTTCTCAGTACGCAGCATGGCAGTACAATTGACAATGAGGGGCTTTGGCACATTTCTTTCCCAGTTGGTCAGAGATCCCTTTTCTCTTTTCCTCATCCTGAGAACAAGAAGCATTAAAGCATGGCCCAAGACAATGCTGTCACATCAGGAGTGGCAGAGGTGTTTACTAGGATCACGATCCTCTCAGCTTGGCCTCAGAAGCATCTTCTGAAGCCCTGGGTTGGATGTGGAGACCTGACATAAGAAAAAAGACTTGGGAAGTCCTTTATCTGGCTCTGCTCCCACCTCTCCCACAAAAGATTAAACAAAACTAATGGGATACTCTGAGGTGCTTCATTGCCACTAAACTACACCCATGAGTTTGTTTTTCCTCTGCTTGATCTTGTGAGGCCGGTGAGGGCCTCTAACTTGATTAATGATGATCATCCTATAATAGTGTCTGGGTATGGTGGTTTAGTGTGAGTTTTTGACAAAGAAAATTAGGCTCTGAAAGACATTTCTCATCAGAAGCTATCTAAATATTTAAATGCATTTAAAAGTTACTTCTGGGAAGCATATTAAATTGGCCAGTCATTTAATCATTTGCTAAATGTCAAAGCCTATAAAATCATGGTATAATGTCACCCTGACATAAAGCAACATCAAAATTAGTGCATCATCTATAAAGTGAAGTATCATTTAGCTTAAGTGACAAATTCTATTGCCAAAAAAATACCACTGTACTTCTAATAAGTGACACTCATTTTAATAGACCCTACAAAAATACAGTATTTTCAATGTCCCCATAAAACAGTTAACTTACAAATATTACTCTCAGAGCTTTGGTGACATCACTATGTGACACTATTGTGAAAATCCTAACAAAACAATTGGGACAGTAGCATGTAAATTCATTATAAATATTTAAAAAAAAGAGCTATGTGAAAATATGAGAGAGAATGCATACAATGAACTCTGGGAAATTATTCTGGAATTTCAAATGAACATTTTAATCAAATTAATGACTAATATATAAAAGAAATATTTTTAAAGGATTATAAAATTAATTTTGATCATTTACAGAGGAAAACAGTTCCAATGTAAAAATAACTAATTCTATATTGAATATGCTTGTCTTCCTCTTCAGTGAGACAGAATTTGATATTATAGACTTTGAAACTTTTTGGGGAAAAAAGTATTTTCTCTATTTCTGCTCACAAAAACAGGCACTGAAATTAATAATACAGATAGACCATGGCTCTGAGAAATTATATTTGAAGTTTCATATTTAAATACCAAAGTTTGTTTTATCACCCACCATAGCTTTCTCTAACAACAGTTTTTCTTAATGATAAATTTTATCAATCCCCCGAACTCATTTAAAATGATTTAAAAGTAGCAAATTAGATAAAGCAACACACAAATAAATTCCACATTTACAAGTAAAGAAATCACAGGGGCTACAGTTTATAATCAACATAAACTTGAAAGAAATAAAGCAATACCTTTCCTGCCACCCATCATTCACTGCTTAAATTTGTGGTGAAAAAGATTTATCTACAATGACCTTTAGTCTGCTTCTTAACTCTTCATATGTTGTAATTAACTAAAGGCATTGAACAAATTAGTTTGTACTATTTTTATTCAGGTCCCAGAGATAAATGGCTAATTTATGAAATATTTCACTCTGTGTTATGAGAATTTAGCAAATGAATATGGAACCAAATATAAACACTTTATACCATATGTACAGTTACTCTCATAAGGCATTATCATGTAATTTTTATTGAAAAAGATTCAATATAGTAAAGTCTTATTTTAAGATATATTTTCTTTCTCAATCCGAGATGTTTAGTTTATGAAAATATTGTTTTTCTCTATACTCTTTTTGTATATATGCCAACATATACCTTGTGCTAGAAATATTTTATGGGAATTATAACTCTTCATATTTGTGTTTTCTATATAAAGGCATATACAACTTTGAGGCAGTGTTTCTGATGGAGAGCAGAATTCGTAAAGAGCTTGTGTGTGCTTCCGTGCTCCAAAATTATATGAAATCCACTTCAAGAAGAAACTTATTTGATTAAAAACAAAAACAGAAACAAAAACAAAACTGCACCAATGCACAGCCAGAGGCTGACAATTAAAACTAATACATAACCACATGAACATCATATTTATATAGTTAACATTTTTAAGGATGATCAGTGCTAACATATAGTCTTATACATTTGGCACTAATGTTTGCCATTGGTCCAGCAATTGGCAAAATTTGTTTCTATGTATAAATTTATTTTTGAACATTAGGTCTGGCTAGACGTATCTTCACTATTTATAAAAAATATTTAGACAGTAAGCTCACGTTGAATAACTAGGTCTACTGTGTTCTGGAAACTCTTCAGTAGTAATACAGCTTTTTCATGTTCCATATGTACAAAACTATGTCCATTTGCCTGTAAACACACAAATAAAACAGGACAATCAATACAGGATACTTGTTTATCACTTTATCATTGTTTTAATAATAAGATTCAAGGGAGTACTGAGCAACCAAAAGTTACGTGTTTTTAAAATTCACAATAGTATTATAACTATGGAAACAACTAATTAATCTCACCCAGTTTCAACTCAATTTATTAATTCAACAAATATTTATCAAGTATCTAGTATTTCCTACCTAGGGTCATCCTGGTACAGTCCCAGCCATGTGCTAATCATGGAGATACACTGGTGATGAACAGATAGATACACTTGAAATATGGTAGCTGTTCTGTTGTTGTTCTAATTTGTTTTGTTTTTGCAGGAACTTAATGGAGATGGTTCGTAAGTGTCCATAGGACCATTGCCTTTTTTGTCATATAATCACTGTTGTAAATCCATCATCTTTATGGATGATGTCAAATATTTCACTCATGCAAAACATATACTATAGTTAAATGTTATTTTTGACTCACTGAAAATTTCTTAATTTATACACTTTTATATTAAAAAATACTATTTTTATTTCCCTCATTGCTAAATGCAAATATATTCATTATTTAAACCGGTGGTTCCCAATTCCATCTGGAAATGAATTAATTTCTGTGTGGTCTAGGCTAATCCTGTTATTTTATAAATGAAAGAGTTGCACCTCAGAGAGGCCAAGCAACGTGAGTGAGAACATACAGGGAGGGCCGACTCATCTGATACCATAATATTCCTTCTTATTTCTCACAATGCTTCACTGAAATAACAACTCTGCAATTGCTTCCAGTGATCTGAACTGATGTTTCACTGATCATGGTAAAATATGGGACTGACGCGCTACCTACTGCGCTAACAATGCACCTCATGGTAAAATAATGAACATTTTTCCCTTAAAAATTATTGCTATATCACCTACTAGCTTAACCCCTATATGAGCTTTCTCTTTGAAAAATAGAAAGACTGGTCAGACTACCTGGTAGGGCTGTGCTAGGAGCCCTGAGAGGGAATAGGTTAAAAAGGAGAAAACTTTTAGGGTAGAATCTATAAATTTGTCAACTGATTGGATAAGGGTGTAAGGAACAAGCAAGAATCAAACTGTCCTGCCATGAATGGAAAGTGGAAACCTCAGCGAAACAACAGGCTTAGTTGGCGAGACAGCAGAGTTAGTGGTACTGGCAACACAAGCAAGGAAAATGTTGATCGTGCATTTAGAAATAAGAGACTGGAGTTCAGGAAGGAGGGCAGAGGGGCAGCATCGCAACAGCGGTTAGCTTTGACTGTAGTCTGGTATTTACCACACAGAACACCGAGAGGGTTATCAGAACATACCTTTCAAAGGGAGCATTGTGGAAGAAGGGAAATCTAGCTAGACGGGCAGGATGGGGTTGCGGTTTGGATGTGTAGAGCAGAACTGACCTGCCAACCTGGGCATCTAGGAAAATCTGTCAGAAGTGAGGGAAGGAAAGGTGAAACAGAGCCAACTCCTTCCTGCTAGAGGATGGCAGAAAGCTGGCTCTAGCCTGACGACTGAACTAAAGAACAAAGATTCTCCTGAGAACAATGCGTTGAGGGGCTAGAGGGACAGGAAAACTGGGAGGAGGAGAACTAGAAAGGGTCATCCTGAAGGGGATCAGGGTAGAGTGCTCACAAAGGGAGCAAGAAATCCAAGGGGATCAAGTATTTTCTAGGTGTTCCAATTAACCTAGCTTTCTGCAGCACAGAGGAAAGAACAGGGAAAAGTATAGCTAGATTGATTCTGGTCTCGAATCTGGGTCTGTTTCCACATTTCCAATAAACCAGGCTTCAAGATGTCAAACCCAAAGTCCAGGTTCCAATTCAAGGCTAGAGAGACCCCTTGTATAAATTAGCTTTTAACATCGCTTTAAAACATCAGCTTTTAGTTTTCATGCTTTGTAAGTACAAATGAGAGTTATGTAGTTGGAGACACAAATAAAGAGCCGATTTCCCAGTAGGAAATAAGCAGGTTGGTAAATTAGATCACTGAGTCAAATAAACATTAGGACTCTACCTGTAATTCTAGTCCCCAGAAATGTTTTGGATCTAAATCAGAGCTTTGGTGAATCTCAAGAGACCTATTTAAAAGACCACAACTAGGGGCTGCCTGGGAACCTACATTTATGCATTTGATATTTTGAATATACATTTAGTATAAATGCAAAGATGATCTGAAGAATAAATGCTAAATTAGTAACATTTTAAAATATATTGCCACATTTGGCTACATACATGTTTTATATAAACACAGGGTCTATCATGGATTATAATAAAACACGTGCAATTTTGAGGAAATAGCAACTTTATGAAAAATGAGAAATAAATGGCTTATTAAGTCAAAATGAAGCTAATAAGAAAACAATCTAGGAAAGAAAAGATATCCTGAAAATTTTATGCTTCAAGAATATATAATTAATGAGTTTCTGGCTTTAGCTGATTTCAAAGTACAGATGATCATATTACTATAATTTTTATGTTATTTCCAGAATATATCCTTTGTTGTTTTAATTCCACTTGACATCTGTGCCACAAAATGTTTTTTTAATTTTAATTGCCCTTTTTCATGATTTGGACATGAAAAGATGGAGGGTTAATGAAAATAATATTTGCAATTCCAACAAAAAGTAGAGCTTTGCAATTACAGCTCATCAATTCACTGTAAAACATACTTGGCTTCTGGATTTCATCCTCTTGTTCCTTCCTGGATTTATCTTTCATTTTCTTCTGGTAAATGTTTGGTTAAGTGGATAAATTATGAGTGTTTATACTACAGATTTCTCCAGAGGACGCTGTAATTCTCCCAGGAATTTTGTTGTATTCTTATTATTCAAAGCTTTATATTAAAAAAGTAGTTTCTGAGAAGGCTTGGCCACAAAGTTGGTGGGATTATCCAGTCAAGACAGCAGGATTCTTTTTTAGAATCCAGAAGAAAAATGGGATTAGAGACTTGGTATGTGATTTGAGGATGATTTGAACTCACCTTAAAGGACAAATATTTAAAGGGCCAGGACACATGTATTTTATATGTTAGATATACATTAGTAACCTTGTATTTTGAATGTCTATAGTCCTTGGGATGAGGGAAAACAGAAAAGTACCAGCAACCAAATCAGATCTGCAGGGAAAGTCTTCATCTCTTCTAACCCTGACAGACAGACATTATTAGACCAAACAGTGAGAATCTTAGGTAATTATAATTATGTTTCACATTAGCTTCCTGGAATTAATTCCCGCTGCAGAATTTTGATCTGCCAGAGCACTCTCATTAAATATTAGGATATTTTTAGAGCTGAGCACACTGTATAATCAATACTACATTGACTGTATGCCAAGTCACTTGAAAATTTTTCCTTTCTATTAAGAATCTGAACTACAGGCCTTAAATTCTTACAGTTCCCAAGAAAAATTTACTTTGCACTTTTTAAATGTGAGAAAGTTTGAAGTCTTAGTGACTTTTACTGCAGTATTAAAAATCCTTCATGGAATAAAACATAGATAAGAATTTTTCTTCTGTCTGGTGCACACATGTACTGTAGTTTGAATGTTTCATGAATTTAGGCTCAAAAAAAAAACAAAACAAGAGATGGCAAGATAGAAAAGACTGAACTGAAGACTTTGTCTATTATTTATATAGAAATTCAGGCATGGAACTGATAATACATAGTAATCCAGAAGATAGTTACCTTTCTTGTCTGCTTTGATTTTAAAATGACTGTTTTCTTCTTATCAAATGTATTGAATGAACATCTCTAACAAATGAATTCCCTATCTTGGTTTGCAAGCAGTTCTCCAATAAACTACACTTTATTTCTTTTATTTTACCACGAAAAGAACTGCACAATCAACCTCTCATTTTCAGGGGACTCTTTTCAGCCAGGTTGGTCTCTATTTTGGTGGAGAACTTGCTGTTAAAGGAAGGCAGACTGGGAATTGATTTTTAACTACGTGTTTGAATTCAGTATTTTTCCTGTCTCTGCTCTGTGCAGTTTTGGACATGTCTACTCCCCTGAGCTAGACTGTGTGAAGGCAGAAACAGTTACATTCCCTATTACACTGTTCACACTGCTTGGCACAACACTTTGTACATAGTGGGCATTTAACCCATGTTTTCCAAATCAGTAAATAGTAATGGGATGAATATGATGCTATCAGTAAAATTTGCTCCAATCAAATCAGTATTGCATAATGGAAGAAGCTGAAATAAATTATTTAACTTCTGTCAACAACAAATACCTCGCGTGGTCACTGTGTGTTATAAGTGACAGAACATGGGTGCTTAAGTAATGTTATTTTTATTTCAGCCAAATTATGGAAGTTAGAACCAGCTTAATGAACTTGTATTTATTGGCTTTTATGTTTTACTTAGTACCTCAATATTATTTTTTTGATTTGCAGAAGTATTTGCTCAATCACTGTTAGTTATCTGTGCTGAACTGTATACATTATGAATAAACCAACTGGAAATAGATATGCAGTGAAACTCTAGTGTATAAAACCATACACATTAAAAAAATTATTTTTGGTTGTCTTCTAACTAAACTATTTAAATTTTTTTCAAATATATCATTATAAGCAATAATGTCTCTGAACACCGAGTTACATGATACTGAATCCCCCCGCCCCCAACCTACTCCCCCTGCCCACCTTTCCCTCAGCCTTTCCGATGTTTTTGATTTTCAACCACCAAATAAGATCAACTGTAGAGAAGTGTTCACTTTTTTAGCCTTTTTGGGAAATGTTTTAGTGAAGTTTCCAAATATTTTAAGTTCATTTCTTTAGGGGTCCCACACTTCATTCTAACCATAATCTGGCTTTTGGTTGTCCTCTTGGGGAGAAATTTTTTAAAATTTAGAGAAATAAACATCCTGTAACCCATTCTTAATGGACTCATGATAATAATTATGAACATGAACAATCTTTGGGATAAAGCTGTGAACCTAGTTAGTTGCTTTGATAAGAAACAGTTCCCAAAGTGTGTTCTGTGGAAGTGTTTGATTGATGTTGCTTAAGAGGGTTGTATGCTTAAACATATTGGGAAATATAAGTTTGTAAGATTTCCCAGGCTCTTCTTACAGCCACAGACTAGACTTAGAATATTGTGAAATTCTGAAACAAGAGATAGAATCTGAGGTGGCCTTGCAACTTACTTGAGTAAGAAATTCTATTTCAAAAAGATATCTTAAGGGATTCCATTGGGAAACACTGTACTGAATGACCCTGCTGTACTTTTTGAATTTTTTTTTTTTTTTTAAAGATGTTCCTCTCTTTTCCTGGACAGTGAAGCTGTTGGCTATGACTTCTTGCTTCTGGCAATGTGTCTGGATCCAGAGGCTTTCTTCTTGGTGGTCTGGAAAACTAGGCAAAAGACTGCAAGTATGAAATAAAGTCTCTCTTACTAATTAAAGGCAAGCGATTTACTGCGTGGGTTTTGTGACAGTAATTATGGCTTCTCAAAAGCATTTTGTTTGTTTGAAGTTGTTGGGTAAATAAACTTTAGCTAAGTAAGATAATATTGTTAGCAGCTAACCACAGCACTGGTCATTTAAAGAGGTGTAAAACTCCCATTCAGACCAGGAAGATGTAATTCAGTGGTTGTATACAGATACGGCACCGTATGTCTGTACACAACTGACCCAGCCATCCACGGACACATTTCATTTAGACTTCTGGGATGTCTAAACTTTCTTTTCACATTCTGTGCCTTGAAAGCTGTAACTCACTATCTCCTTCTCCATCGCATCCCTATGCCAAGCCACGTGCATGTCTGAATTCTGCAACTCAGTGAGAAACTTTAAAACCGTAGGGTTTTCCTTCTTCACCCCTGTGATCCCTCTCCCCTCTCAGACTCCATACTCCCCGGTTCCAAGCCTCTCACCTCTGCCCCGAAAGTCTAGCCCACAGGCACTCCTCCTCTTAGTCAGCCTCCTTTTCTCTCTGTTTAGCCTGGAGCAACTCCTGCTCCACCAAGCGGAAACCCTCTTGATGTCCTGCTCTGACCCAACCTACCAGCAATGAACTGAAACTTGACAGATGTATTTGTTGATAGTGGTTTCTTGACTTGTCTATATGAATTGCAGGACCAAGGTATTTCAAGAGTAGATAAAAAGGGAAATATCTGGTTTGTCTGAATTATCATCTCTTTGATTATTCTATTTTGGTATCTTAAAGATATAGCCACAGACTAGGAATAGATTTTGGATTAGAAATTCCAAGACAGATGAAATTATCTTCAATTGGGTATCATATTAATATACTTTATATTAGAAAAGTCTATTTTGATGACTGGTAAAATATGGATGTCATAAACTGATTATAAATCATTTGATTTCTCTTCTGCCAAAGCTAGGCTCTTGTCTAGGGAAGGGGGCAGGTAAATGAGGAGGAGGATGAGGTTGACTACCATGATAAAATAGAACACAACGTATTTACAAGTGAACTGTAGGCTGTAACTGTGAGTCATGTTAACTCTCAAGTACAGTATATTCTTTTTTTTCCAGTCTATTCATCTTTTCAGCAGAGGATACTGTAATTAAGAGTTTCCTATATTTAAAGATGTTTTAAATTGTAAACTGTATAAGGAATTAGACTGAATTTTTTTAACTGGAAAGAATGTTAGTAAAAAGTAGACTATGATGTTAACCAACAAAACTTCCACTTAAAATTGGTCAAATATCAGCAGATTCACATGGTTAAGCTGAATAACATTATTATTTATGGTCCATGTGCCTTCACTTGTTCTCTCTCACTCTTCTAGAATTCTGCTTAAGGCAAGGCTGTGAGAGGTCAGTTCCCCCAGCACAGATTTCAAGCCATAGTTTCTTAAAGCAAAATGACTTCCTGTGCTAAGCATGAGAATATGCTCATTAGTTATAGTATCTATTCTAGGAAAATGAAGAGTAAAATGACAGAAGAATTATGTGAATATGTTTTAATTAACACCATCCCTTCCTGTATTCAAATAACATGCCTCAGAATACCATAGCAGAATAAGAAGAGACTAGTAGGTAAAAAGAGTTACAGAAAAAGAAAGATGGCTCTTACATAATATATTCTGGGTTTGAAGGAAATTTGGGGAGGGTCTGTCTCTTTTGCTGTTGCTACTACTGAGTTAGATCAAACCGAGTAACTGCCATCACTTAAATAGGCTGCTCAATCGTTGTTTTTTTAGTTTTTTCCCTTTTCCCTTGATTTTCCAGGTTTTAAATTGTCATTATATTTTGTAAGTAAATTTTCTCCAGGAAGGATATATTCTA
The DNA here is from genome assembly GCF_009834535.1 of Camelus ferus. Taxonomy (NCBI): domain Eukaryota; kingdom Metazoa; phylum Chordata; class Mammalia; order Artiodactyla; family Camelidae; genus Camelus; species Camelus ferus. Next base: position 52,187,584 of record NC_045708.1, on the reverse strand, counting down.
ACGATCTTGTAAGTGACAGATAACTCAACGTTGCAAACTCATTTTTCCCAGTGCTCTTTAAACTGAAAGTCCCAGTGTTATCAAGAGACAAGAATATAATTTGCTTTCTTAGCATCTGATATTGGCAATGATTTCAGCTTTGAATTATTAGCCATTTTTGTTTCCTTCAGAGAGTACAATTGGCCACTTGTGCTTTTTGACTGGTATGAATGAAACTGTAAATACAGCCATTTATTTGACTAAGGCCTATGTGTATTTTTCTTTCACTGAAAATGGACTTTGATTTTATTGTATTAGACACAAATGAGTTCTGTTGCCAAAAATAAAAGGTTACATCCTTGATAGTCGTTTGTGGAGAGAAGAGACAAGCAGGTGCAGTTCTTCTGCAGTTTCTGTGGCTTTTAACCGACAGGCTTATAGTTTCTCCTTAGTTCTTGCGTTAGGAGTTCGTTCCTCTGTGCCCCTTGCTGTTGCTCGCTACCTCTCACGGACTAGAAACACTAAAGCCCAGTTTCCCCACACTGCACCCTTCTGGAATTTCACAGCCAGGAGTGTTCTAACCCCTGCAACTAGATATTACCTTCATTCTCCTTCCCCTTCTGCAGGATATCTACATCTGTATCTACATCATCTATGTCCGTATAACATTTTTTTTATAGCCATTTAAGTATATTTATTTCCTGAATCTGGAGGGGAAAATCTTTCTTTTATTCTATCATGGATGAAGGCAACTCCCCAAACTTGTCTCAAGCTCTGGAATGCTTCTCTACTCAGCCTGGCATTCTAAGACATCAGAGATCTGAGATTAACCGGCTTCACTTTTTACAGACTCAAGATGATCTCTTTGAAATTCAGTAGAGAGGAAAACAAAAACAAAAAAACTAAAAAAACTAGCCATTTCCTTTGCTAAACAGAAGCATGTGTCAAGTGTTAAGGAGTTACATTGTCAATTGTTCTAGGCTGTTTTCCACAGGAAATTGATAAAATTGAATTTTTGAGCAGGAAGATCTCAGATGTAGTATAAACCACAGTTCATTCTACACATAATGAGTGTGAGTTCTACAGACATGATATAAAATGCTTAAGCTCAAAGGGCTAGCTAGGCAATTAAAAATATAGAACTTTGATAAAGTGGTAGAGAAATTTTAAAAATTATTTTATATGTCTTTTTTTGTTTCAATGTTTTGACTCCAAAGAACTACTGCTGGCTTGGTTTTCTGCCTGAATGGAATGGACTTGGACGTTTTGGATGGTATTTCTACTGATATTGCCACAGGCTGAGGCAACTCTTAGTCTTTTCAGATAATTACTATTTTTGAAGACTTGAATTTTCATGATCTTGCTAATTAGTTTAAAATATTTGTGAGAATAAAATGTTAAGGCAGTTTATCTATCATCTATCTATATTATATATAGGGCTTCTACTTTTCTAGGATTTTTTGAGACAGTTCAATAAATAATGAGGTAAAAGATCTCAGAGATGAGCTGAGTGGAACCTTTGGAACCACCTGACTAGAAGGCTACTTTCTCACGCATCCTGTCTTCCCAGTGTCCTTACATCTTGTTTATTATGTTGAACCATTTTTATAATTTCTGCAGATGATCAAATCTCTACAATGTTAGACAGTTCCAACCAGTTACATAATGGGAAATTTCTGCGGGGGGGTGGGGAGGTTAAGTCAAAATATTCAGTCTTAAATAAATTGACGGTACTTAAGAGCCTTTCCCTGTGATGTAGGAAATGATTAAGTGGAATTGAATTCAGAAAGGACAAAGAATGCAAAATGGATGAGGCTATAGTAAGCATCTATAACTAACTGTGCACTGGAGCGACCCTTTTCTGATATGCAGAGCTTTAAGTTAGAGAAACATCTTTTCCCATCACATAATACATCTGTTTATTTATTTACTTTTGTGGTGGGGGGTTAATTAGGTTTATTTATTTATTTTTATATTTTATTATTATTGTTAACTAGAGGTACTGGGAATTGAACCCAGGACCTTGTGCGTGCTAAACACACACTCTACCACTGAGCTACACCCTCCCCACCAGCACACAAAACATTTAAAAAGACCACCTTATATACAGCTGAACTTGTGTTCAAACATCTGAACAGGGAGATTGGAGAGCTATAACCACGTATTTCATATTATTCAAACAGCAATAAGCTTACTTGTAAGAAATTACATATGGATCAGTCCTTTCTCCCTTATCTAAAATCACATACATACTCTATTTGGGTACTTCGATATTCTTACTTATACTTGATAACTATGCATAGATTCTTGTATGTATCGATTCTTCTTACATTATCAAATAATACCATTCATTTAAACAAAAATATGCAGGACATCTGCCATGTGCCAAGTACTGGGAATACAGGATTGTAGCAGACTGAATTGGTTTCTGATCTGACTCTCAACCTCCAAATAATAAGGGCAAATAAGAAATGTAAGAAGAACTTACTTTCAATCGTTTAAGTCAAGTCATTCAACTTAATAACATGTGTGCATATTTGCTGCAGTGTTGGCATTGGAAAGCACTGCTTTTAATCTGTCTTACCTGAAGGATCTTATCACCGGGCTGCAGCAGGTTGGATGCTGGTCCATCAGGCTGAACCCTAGTAACAAAGATACCCTATAAGTCAGAAGTAACAGAGGTTAGGATTATATTTTCAAGACCTAGGCTTACTTACAAAACTTTTCATTCACACAGAAAACAGTGAAAACATTAAAAAGTTTACACATGCAAGCTTCAAAGATTATTATAGTAAGATTATTATAGTATTTTAAGCAAGGCACCACTCTCTAAGTTTAAGACAAGCAACATCTTTACTTGCATTAAAAAAGCTCATTTTGTTTTTAAAGTGTACTTCTGATTTATAAATTAATTTCATGGCATATTCTTAATTTTTTAAATAATTTGAAATATGATGCTAAACCATCTTTTGTACAACTTTCGAAACTTTCCTAAGTTACCCATCATTGAAAATGTCTCCTATTTGATAGATTGTAAATTCAATGTACACTTTAAAAACTTTACTAGAATTACATATAATACTGGTTTATTTTAATGATTATTACTTCTTATGTTACTGAGAATTTTAAAATAGAATGAACAAATTAAACATAAGAAAATTCAGACATGAATTTTAAATATAAAGTTTATGTATACATAGTTACAAAATTCCAAAATTGATTTAGTTTATAGAAAAGTCAAATTAATTTTGCTGGCCATGTATACAAAGCAAACATTTATTGAAGGTCTACCATATGGTAGGCATTGAATGCTAGTGTTATTGAGATATACAGAGTATAATTTTTGGCTTCAATGAGCTCACAATATGGTAGGATAAAAGTCAAGAAGACCAACAATTATAAAATGATGGGACAAGTGTTGTAATATATATTTGAAAAGTTGCATCCAGTTTATCTTTAGTGTCAGGGCTTCTAATTATGACAGAAGTATAACAGATTATTTAAAATGTTGCATTCAGCTTATCTTTAATGTGTTGGGGCTTCCAAGAGGAGGAGATGTCTGGCAGCTGAATCATAAAGGACAAGCAAAAGGCATCCACACAGATAAGGAAGGGAATTCTGCATACAAGGGACAGCACATACAAAAGTCCTGCTGCACTCAGGACACTGCAAGTAGTCCTATTATGACTGCAGTGGTTGTGGAAGGATTTGAGCAGAAGGGGTTGGGAGATCAGATCAACCCCCCCCCCCCCAAGTAGTTATGGCCAGGTCAAGATGGGCTTTTAGTAGACAACCTTATCAGTTTGGGGAGCCACTGAAGTATTTTAAACATGATGGGGACAAGATATTAATTGACATTCTAAGAATGAAATGAGGAGTGGATACACAAAATGTGTATCTATTCAGTGGAATATTATTTGGCAATAGAAAGAATGAAGCACTGAGGACACTGACTGAACCTTGAAAACACTATGCTAAGTGAAAGAAGCCAGTCACAAAAGGCTACACGTTGTATGATTCCATTTATGTGAAATATCAAGAAGAGGCAAATACATAGAAACAGAAAGCAGATTAGTGTCTGCTAGGGGCTGGAAGCAGGGGACCAGGAAATGACAACATGTACATATTTCTTTCTGAGGTAATAAAAGGGATTTGAAATTAGATAGTGGCTATGGTTGCACAATTCTGTGAATATATGAAAAACCATTTAATTGTACACTTTAAAAGAGTGAATTTTACGGTATGTGAATTATACCAATACAGCTCTTATTACTATTTTAAATTCCTAAGTATTAATAGAAGATAGTATTTTAATGTCTCTGCCTGTTATTTAGAAAATAATTTCATTTGTTGATCTGTAAACTTAATGACTCTCACTTCAGCTGATAACTTTGTGTATGTATATGTGTGTGTGAATGTGTAAATGGTTTAACAAACAAAACCTCATTAAAATATTTCTATATGTTTTAATTTAGCATTTCAGATTTTTATGAAACATTAATTTAAGGCTGCTGAATGATGTTTATCTTTCTGATTTTAATGTTTTCCTTCTCAAAATTGAAACTACAGATAGGCATCAACATGTTAAGAAAACTGCACAACTTTAACGAGTAATTAGACTTCTGGAATTTATCTTAAGGAAATAACTGCGTAAGTGTGCAACATATATTTACTAATATATTCATCATAGAATTATTTGTAATAATAAAACTTACAAACCACACCTAAATAATAACAGGGAATTGATTAAATAAATGATGGTAAATCTATACAATAGAATGTTATGTGGTCATTTAAAATGGAGTTCTGGATGGCGATATAAAAGTACTCTAGTGCTTAGCAAAACAAGCTAGTTATGAAACAGTGTGTGTGGTATAATACTATTTTTGCTGAAATATGTTTATCTGTGTATTTGTATGGGGAAGTATCTGAAAGGATATACTCCTAAACATGAGCAGTGGTTGTACTGGGTAATGAGACATTATATATACACATATATGTATATAATTTATTTATTTTTGCTGATCTGTGTTTTCTAATTTTTCTACAATAATTAGACACTACTTATAGCATTAAGAAAACAGTAACAAAAAGTTAAGAAATTTAGATTAATGGTGCTACTATTTGTAGTGCTGTTCAAACAGCTAGTTTAGTCAGTTCAGTTGTACAAATGGTCAATTCAGAAGGAAAACTGGTTGTTTGAAAAAGACAGTTAAATAAGGCACAATGTTGAAACCACTGGACAGTGAATGGCACTGACTATGAAAATGAATAGAATCTCAACAGCCCTTTTCAAGCTGGGCACATAACTCTCATACTCCATCAATCCAGGACACCGTATGTGTATGCAGTCCCCCTGGTGGTCCCCCCTTTGCTCCTGGGGTCTCTGTACACAGGGCAATTGACACTATTGCCCAAAACAAGCTCTGCATCTCTGGGTGCTGAAGGTGACGTTGTTCTGACTATTACTTTATCCCAGCAGTCAGTCTGTGCTACCTAGTTAATTTTGATTGCCTTTCATCAACTCATTTTATGGCAACAGTTTTAATAATGTTTGTATGAATCCAGACCATAGGAGCTAAATTATGGTCCTCCTATCTGCAGTGCTGAGAGGAACTAGCAACACTCCACAACCTGACTGCTGAAAGAATACAAATGTAGCGTCTGTGGCAGGTTTAATTTCATCCATCACAAAGCTCTGCGGGATTCAACCGCTGTTCCGAGGGCTCGCTTTGAAGCTTACCCTTATGGTGACCTGAGTCTTCTGGAGCATTTATTGCTATTTTCTAAAGCTTTAATATTTCTTTTCAATCAATAAATTTTATCAACAAAGAAATTGCTACTGCCTATTGGTATGGTTTCCTTTTTTTCTATATGTATGTCCTATCAGCCAGCATATGGCCACATTAGTCGAAATGGATAGGAAGCAATGAGTGTGTTACGTTTGATAAGGGTCCGTAGCATTCATTATCTGTGGAGGTGGAATGCTTCCCAAAAGACTGCCTGAAAAGGCCAGTGCCCTGATTTTGCACTGTATTTATGTATATAAACAGTGCCATATGAAACAGACTAAATAACTCTGAACCCATTTTGTGGTTTCTGTTATGATGAATATTGATGAGAAATAATGAAAACTTTGACACTGTTTTGAAAAAGTTCATTGTAGCACTGTGTCACCCTTCAGCAAATCATTTTATTCTGACACTTCAAAGCATACTTTGACACTAGTGACAGATTTTGGTGAGAAATCGTTATCATTAGACTATTCATATTCTGAAAATTAGAACAATAACATCCTTCTGTTTGGTAAAAAGCCATCTCCTAACTTCCAAACAGCAGTGAGCCATCTTGTGTGTATCAAAGATCCAAACCATGGCATCTGATCAATTTTATAACTGTTGGCAAGATCTACCATATGCTCATTTCTTGTAACGTCTGGCAGAATGTTAAATGTGGGACAGGCTATCATGCAATACATTCAAACTGGTGAAACCACCTATGTACCTAAGGCTATTGCAAAACCATTTTGCCCAAGGAAAGGAAATACCTCAGTAACTCTTTCCCAGTGAGTAGTGTGTATTAGATGTTTTTTTTTCTTGTTTGTTTGTATTTTTGCTGCTGCTGTAATAAGTTACCACAAACTTAGGTCAGACATCTAAGTCAGTTCTCACTGGGCTACAACAAAGGTGTGGTTGGCAGGGCTGCATTATTTCCGGGAATTTCCTGGGGAAACTGCTTCCTTGCCTTTTTCAGCTTTTTAGGAAGTGTCCACATTCCTAGGCTCATGGTTCCCTTTTTCCATCTTCAAAGTCAGCAATCGTGTGTCTCTCTGACCATTCTTCTACATTCACATCTCCTTCTGACCATGGCCTCTGACCACGGCCAACAAAAGATTCTGTTTTTAAGGACCCGTGTGATTAGATTGGCCCTACCTGGATCCAGGAAAATCTCATCTCAAATTTCGCAATTTAATCTCACCTGTAAATCCCTTTTGCCATGTAACGTAACACATTCACAGGTGCTAGGGTTAGGATGTGGCTAACACATCTTGCTTACTATGTAGTGTAAGAAGTGAGTAAGAGCATAGCTCTGGAGTTAGCCTGTCTGTGTTCACCATTTATAAATTGGTGACCTTGGGCAAGTTAAGTTTGGGTACTTAACTTTTCCTCATCCATAAAGTGGGTATAATAATGGTTTATACCTCATAGTTTTTAGATTGAATACATACAAGATGCTTAGTACAGCGGAGGGTCTTCAGGATAGGGTCAATAAATGTAACCATAATTATTCAAAGTCTGAAGGTTGAGCTACAATCCAAGGTCTTTCTACCCAGCAAAGCCCTCATGGAGGGATTTCTAAGTCTCCCAACTGTACCAGATTTATTGTTAGGAAATTCTTCTTTACTCTTAGTCTAGAGTATGTGCAAAGGCCAATGTTTATCTTTCCCTTGAATTCCCAGCAGATAAGAGGATTTGAATCTTTTATTTGGGTAAGAGGAGGGAAAGAGGGCTGGAAAATCTCTCCTATATCATCTGTGGTTTCCTAGTGGTAGCTCTCAGTGACGGTGGCCCCAATTATTGTTTACTCTCAGTAGTGGACTTGGGCCCCAATAAGAGGGTTTTCTGATTGTTCTTAGTGACTTTTAGAGGCTAATTCCTTTGGTAGCTCCAAATCAGGAGCATCAGTACTATAGCAATGGGCTAGAATCTAGTTAATGGCTTATGGCATTTCTGGGTATATTTTTCTAACGTGTTGCACCTCACGACCAGCTTTCATGTTCCTCAGTGGTTTGACAGAATAATTGTCTTCCCTGAGCACCATCTCTAGAGGGCCTCTCACAAGAGAACAAGATAAATGTTGTATTCCTTTCCAAAGAATGCAAGTCTTTCCTCCCCTCGGACACCAATATCTGGGTGTGACTGAGATGGACACAGACCTCGTGGACTCATTCATCACAGTGACCCCCATGGTTTGAACCAAAACTAATTCAGAGAGCGCTGGCTGGAGGCTACAGACGGGCATGAGCTGTTGCTGTTTCACATTTCTTCTCCATTTTTCAAACCAGTCTTCATGCAAGTCATAAAGGGTTTTTCCAAAAGTACTCATGATAGGTTTTTTTTTAAAAGTTTTACTTTTCACAAGTAATTCTGAAAAAGGATGAGTATGGGAAGTTTTCACAGTGTTAAGATCTGAACTTGTCTTACTGGTTGCCTAGCCTCTATACCTCTGGACATAAACCTTGAAGGACTCAGAAAGTTAGCCTACAAGACCAACATTTAACTTTCTAACTTTAGAGGAGAAAGGAACTTTATATGGCTTTTTAACGATGAAGGTGAATGACTGTGACAGTCTCAGCTATTGTAAATGTAGACACCAAAATAGAACTTGTCTTAAGGGAATTGCAGCTTCAATGTGTGAAATATGCTTTTCTTTAAAATTCTGAAAAACCTTGGCTTTAGTCGACGCTAAGAAATTGGTTTCTAGGAAAGCCATACTTCAAATAAAAATTGCATACTATTACAGTTACAATTCAAAACACACTGGTTAAATATTATAGAATATGATATTCCAGGTTTTCATATAATTATAAAAGTTCAAAGAGTGTTTCTGGAGAAGAGACTAACTCATAAAAATAGCAAACACAGCCATCGATTTAATAGCTTGTAAGGGGAAACTTATTTTTTGCCAAAAATGTGGCAAATATTTTTTTTCATGAATTGGGCAAAGTTAATATGAAGCTGTGTGGTGGCTCACAGAAGCAGCGTTATACACACACAGTAGACTGTATTTATTTAATCCCTGTGATTATTAGATGACTTGGCAAATCAAGAATAAAGGGATTATTGATAGTTTTCCTCTTTATGAATTAAAAGTGTGATGCTGAAATATTTCAAGGTAATTGCTGAGTGTCAAATCATAGACTTTGAAAGATTTGCTACCTTAACTGAGGAATTTACATGCAGCAAGAGAAGAGGTTTATCTTACGGCCATTAGAAACTAAAGGAGAAGAGAGAGGGAGAAAAGGGGAGAGGGAAAGATAGGAGAGAAAGAGGGGAAAAAACGGGGCAATGGCAGCTGAATACGATGCATCAATGTATGACTAACTTTAGCTGATGAAACAATGACGTGTAAAAACCACAGAAGATGAGCAGAAGGTAGAATTGCTTTAGAAACTTACAGTATTTGAGCCTCAAAAGACAGAGGTATAAATAAAAATTGTACAACTGTACAACCTCTAAAAATTTCACAAAAATTTTATGCACAGATATTTAGAGGGATTCCAAACTCTCTTTCACAAATATTCCAGTGACAATAACGTGGAGTGATCCTAACAGAAGAAATACACTTGCATCATTCCTTTATGTCACTGCAAAGGTTTGTTTAGTGGCCAAAAAATATAATATGCATATATGTATACACACATACATATATAGTTTTTAAGGCACAGCCTGTCTGATTTGATAAAAGCATTCCGAAAGTGAGTGGTTTATTCCCTTTTATCTGAGAGTCCTGTTAGAAATCACAAGTTGACTATTTTTTGTCAAACAGATTTTTTTTTTTTTTAATACGGTTTGATGCTGATCATCATGCACTATTTTCTTTTGGGAAATCTGAATATAAGAGCTAGAATTATGTTTGGATTTGGTCACTTTATAAAGGCAAAACTCACTTCACTTTATTGAACTTTGCAGTTACTGCATATTTAACACATTGAAAGTCTGTGGCAATGCTGTGTCAAGCAAGTCTATCAGTGCCATTTTTCCAACAGTATTTGCTCACTTCGTGTTTCTGTGTCACAATTTGTTAATTCTTGCAATATTTAAAGCTTTTCCTTTATTATTCTATTTGTATGGTGATCTGTGATCAGTGACCTTTGATGTTCCTACTGCAACTTGCTGAAGTCTCGGATGATGGTTAGTATTTTTTCAGCAATAAAATATTTTTAATTAAGGTATGTACATTGTTTTTTAGACATAATGCTATCGCACACTTAATAAACTACAATATAGTGTAAACATAACTAGGAAACCACAAAATTTGTGGGACTCGCTTTATTGCACTATTTGCTTTATTGCAGCGAGAACTGAACTCCAGGATCTCTGAGGTATTCCTGTAGGAATTATAATTATAATTTTCCTTTTATTAACTGCTCCAGGATTCCAGTTATTACTGAACAATTAAAAATCTCTGAGAGTCTGCATCTTGTGACTGAAAGTACCTTTGCTTCCTATTTGTTTCTTGGTAAAATTCTTAAGCTTAAAAAAGTTTTCTCTCATTTGATTTTCATATTTCTTTTTAAAAGTAAAGGATCACACTCTTTCACATACTGTCTTTCCAGATGTCTTGCCTCTTTGGAAGAAACAGAATAAATATTTTCCATTTCTTTTATTTAATGAACTCGTTAAAGCCTGTATTTAATAGAAGACCTCAACTGGAGGTGAATATTCAGATTGCTGAGCTTCCTACGGTTTTCTGATTCTCTCAGAGCCCCTACTGGCTTTTCTTCTTAGCTTCATACATAGCATAAAATAGTAGAAACCATTAAAAACAGGAGTCGGCAACTGTAGGTGGCTGTGAATTCTCCTTCCTAGCTGTTCCTAAAATAGTACCAGTAATCAGCTTTCTGATTATCATCCCCGCAGGCTCCCTCAAAGCCCCTTCAGTTATAGAATTTTTTTGACACTATCTGTACCATTTCAAAATAATGAATTGCAAAGTGAAGAATTCAGTCAAACCTCTTTTTGTCACTTTTGCTAAAATAAGTTTTTTTAAAATGAAAAATTATTCTGTTGTAAGCTATACTCAGAGTATGGTTCGTTTAGATTCAATATGGTTTTATTTAATGGCCAACACACTGCGGAGTCAGACCACGCTGGAAGTGTTGCTTAGGGATGGTAGTGAAATCAGGAGGTCAAAAAGGCCAGTGGCAAAATGCCCAGAAGACATTCGTGTTGTGAATTCCTGATACGCTGACTGACAAAGTGGCCAAGGCTGTGCCCTGGCAGTGCAGGGTAGAGCGAAAGGGAGTTCTCCCCTCTTCGTTTTAGTCTTTATATTTCTACATTATTTGAATGTTTATAGTGACAATGTTTTCATTTATTATCTGTCTAATTCTGTAAGAGGTATAAGTTAAAGAAGAAAGACTTTGTGGTGTACACATCTGAGACTAAGAATGCATGACAATTTTAAAGGATGGTGATCAGGTCGCCCAGGGCAAGAGCACTGAGATCATCATCTGGCTGATGAATGAAAGGAAAGCAGCTCACAATCAGCAGAAGGTACCTAACTGAAAGTGGCTCTTGAGTCTCTCTCTGATCACTCTCATCTTATGACTCAGAGATGGACACTTTCAGAGAACTGGCACCACCCCAGCTGGTGTGTGCAAGTCATACAAAACCAAACATATTGTGGGGTCTTCCTTGCAGTATAGGAATACGCAAATCTTACACTTTAGTCGAGGTATCCTACTAAGTCATTCAGAGTCAAGGCAGAAACATTTCTTTACAGTAAGGAATAAAATGAATGTGTGATTTTTATCTCTCAGTAAACAAAGAGATCTTAGTGTGCTTCAGTAAGCAAAGAGACAAACACAAATTTGAGATAGGATTCTTTATTCATTTTAATGTTGAGGCCAACACTTCCCATTTTCTATTAATAAATGTCCTCAGAGGTTAAATGATGGTGCTTTGTTATGGGTATACGGTTTGTGTCTAGTGATGGGGTTTGATTAACTAGGTTTCAAATATAGGAGGTAATTTCTACTCCACTGTACTTAAAACAAATAGAATTGGTTACTAAGACCATGCACAACACCACTAATTATATTATAAAGATTATAGGCAATTAAACAGATGTATATTTGTAATTTTGTACCTTATGCAGTAATCCTAAACTGTTATTACTGCTTAATATAACTCTGGCTTTATTTTAAAAATATATTAAAAATATATTTTATTATATTTAATTTCATATATATATATATATAATTTAAAAAAATAACACACTATAAATTCTGATCTAAGAGTGCAACTTTCCAGCATAGTTCTAGATTAACTTGGTGTCTGGAAATCTATTCTCATCTATTTGTGGCTTTCCCTCAACTCATTCAAAGGATCTTAGGGAGGATTTAAGTTGGAATTTACAGAACTTAAGAATCAGCTCTTTGAGTTCTCCTGACTTCTTCACACACCCGAAAGAGAAAAATGACACAATAATATTGTTTTGCAGTTACTTTAGTTTCTTTTTTATTTGTCTTACATTTCTCTGATTTTACCTATCGTTACCTGGCTTTCTTTTTTTTTCTCATCTAAGGGTGTTCACTCTATCTCTGCTCCTGATCAATCTCATTTTGTAAACCACTTTCTTTAGCTACCCAAGAACCCAGATTTAACTCAGTGATTACTATTTGCAGAACAGAGCAGTGTCTTTTTTTTTTTTTTTAAAGAAAAGTTAATCAGAAAATCAGAAGGATTTAAAAAAAGATTTAAATGTCAGAAAAAAAAGACCTGACACAGCCAATTTCAGCCCCACACTGAAGTATCAGGTGCTTTGGCAGTCCCGCTCCGTTAGATGCTGCGGTGGAAAGCACTTGGGCTCCAGGGCAGTTCTTCTCATAGATAAAAGCGTACCAGAACTGCTGGTACTGAAGTACTTTCAGTTTGAAAGATGAAAAAAAAAATCCATTGTTTTCATGGTAGTATCCCGGACACCTCTGGGGACCTGCCCCGATTCCCTTCATCGGATTGGTGCTCTCATCCTGCACGAGCTGCTGACAGCTCACATCTAACGCATCTTTTGAAAATTACCCTCAGCCTGGAGCCTTCTTACTGGGAAATGCTGGGAAGGTTATGCTCCTCCCCCTGCAGCCAATGACGGATACCAGGGCCCAAAAGGCTGCTTTCCTGTTCAAGGTGAGACAACTCTGTGGTACCACGAGCACCCTGTTTGACCAGGTTTTCACTAAATCCCTATCCTTGCCCAATTTCTTCGCCTGCTCTTCCTGGAGTCCTCATTCCCTTATAGATTTTACCTGAGCACAATTCTTCAATTAACCACTTGTACAAAAATCCTCTCTCTGGTTCTGCATTTAGAAGAACTGACTTTATAGACAAACATAAACTACAAAAATTGAAGCCCTGCTGTCTGCCTGCCTGGAAGGGATATGTAGATTCTATGTTTTGCTTACTAGTGACTTTTTGGAAGCCAGTACGAGGAGACAAAATGCACCTCTCCTCCCCCAGCATAGAGCAACGTTGGGGGTGAAATGGGGAAAAAATGGGTAAATTGTTATTAAAAACATATAATTGAGATATAGCTCAAATGTTATATGGGCAAAGTTTAAAAAGTTAAACTATATTGCTATAGGCACAGAAAAGGAAGATATTACTTTTTATTTATTTTCATTTTGTTTTATTTCTGTTAATTTGGCTTCATAATATTTTCATGAATTCTAGTTGGTTACAACATTTTCAAGCAGAAACTAGAAATACTATGAGGTCCCTGGAATACCACTTTAAAACTTATGGTAGTAACTTTATAAATGGAATACGAAAGATTTCACACTTTTCCCAATGATCTTTTTGACCCTCAGTAATTAACTTTCCCTCATTGATGGACCTGTCAATTCTTGTTAGTTAGTACATAGGATATTATTTATAAACTAATTTCAGTGCTTTCATATTTTGATCAAAAAGTCTCACATTTTTCCAATGAATAGCAACAAACCTAAAAAGTCTCTAAATCCTTTCCCACACGAGTTTCTGTCAGATGTTCAGCTTATTTTGTTCCATGCTAAGTGGCTAAAATGATGCAGCAGACAGAATATAAGTAATATTTAACTCTAGCAACTAATATAGTTCTCTATGCATTTGGGCTTTAATTTTATTGAAAGATATTTTACTGATTGTTAAAAAATATCACAAAGCGATAGCAATCTCAATTCTAGTGGTTTTCTTTATTGTTGAATTAAAATGTCCTGATATTCTTATTATTTAAAGTGGTACTTTTTAATTGCCTTACTTTTTCATATGCATGATGGAGTGATATTTTCATAAAAAACCAAGCCTGGGTTGAGTTATATTTTATTATATTCTTTCACAAGCTGAAATCTTTATATGTCATCTTTATACTAAATGTGTTGACATCGAAATTATGCAATTGACTAAAAAGCATACTGCCATGCCTTCTTAAAAGGCCTCACGTAAGTTGTCATACCTGTAGGAGTCCTATTAATAGGAGACTGTGAAGACTACTTTTCTATCAATGTTTCTGAATAGACTTAGGATTTTTTTCCACATAGAAGACAAAGAACAGAATAAGCAAAAATACATTTTTTATTATGTCCTCAACCAACCAAGTGGCATTCTGAACCTTAAATTACAATGTGACTAAGATGCAGCTGAAATAATTCTGTTGTAAATTAATTTATGCTTGTTATTTATTTTTAAAAGTTCAGTTATAATATATATATAAAAGATCTGTTTGAATCCCTTCCTAAATTTAGTACAAAATGCAGTGTATAAAAAATATTATCTCTGCCCTTACTCCTGAATGCTACTTTCATATAATTAATAGATTCTCCAAATTACTTTGCATTACAAAATCACTTGAAGTAGAAATAAGAATGGGACAGATACGTGAATTATGTTGTAGAATTAATTTAGAAATAAATAAAATAAATCATACTTGTCTAGTAGTTGTACAGAGTGAAGAAAATGTGTTATATGTAGTTTAACATATATGTAGTAAATATAAATCTTACGTTGTGTGGAGTTCTAGACAAATGTGTTTGCTATTCTTGCTTTTTATATCCATGGAGAATACGTGACAAGAAATAGACATATGGTCTGTACCTTTTTCGTAAGTCAGGAGCATATCTTTTGCAACCTTTTATTTATGAATCACCCAATGTCATGAGCCTGAGCAAACCCGGAAAATTATTCTTGTGCATTTTCAAATTTGCCACTGCCACACATGCTTCTGGGTATTGTTATCCCTGGGTAAAGGTATCAAATAAATGCTTTGAATCTACAGTCTAACCTTTCTTCTCTTCTTTTTTTTTTTTATAAGGGAGTAAATTTTATTTATAAACCAATAGATGTTAGCCAGTATTTTTGATTAAAAACATACAAAATATTATGTAATTTACTGAAACAACAATTTCAGGTTTCTCACTGTTACTAGAACAGGTAACAGCTATCTACTGCCCAAGTCAATTGAATTCATATTTCTCATCTACTTTCTTCCATAATTTGCTCTTCTCTTCTTAATATTCATCATATAGAAACTTTTATTTGATGCAATACCCATCTCCACACAAAGAACAAAGTCTAATATTTTTTCTAAGGAAGGGGTGGAAAGTGAGGTATAAATAGGAAGAACCTAAGTCCTGTTGCAGGTGGTTTAGCATCTGGGGGTCAATCTTTTAGAATTTAAGTAGAATAAGATACAGTCATTTATTCTGAAATTGCACACCATTTATTTAGAGTTTCCTTGTGGTTACAGTGTTTTACATTTGCCACGCATCCAGTACTCTTCCTGGGCTTGGGACTGTACCAATATTACAGGCAAATTAAGACATTTGAAAAAGAACATGGATTGTTTCTTCTGTTGTTTATGTGTCTACCTGCAGATTGCCCAAATCAGTGGAAATGTGGGTGGGCTCTTGGGCATTTGCTGAGCATGAATGTTTATGATAAAACTGTAGAGAATAAGTGATTCTTTGGTCCCAACGTCCCAGTATATTTTCTGCTGTCCAGTGATTTGAGGATATCCATAATATAGCTTCTTTTTTGATCCTGTGACTAGGTAATTGTTTATGGGATTGTTCAGTGCTATACTTTTAGAGTACATAGAAAAAGGGACTATGAGTTTTCTTTAATATCTTTAAAATTAAGAAGCTTAACCTTTCCTTCTCAAATGAGGCTAGGAGGGATATCAGTCCCTGAATGCTGAGTTATGTGAAGGCAACATTAAAAATTCATTCATTTTTCAAAGTCTGGAGCTACCTTACAGAAATCACACAACAACATGGTATCAGTTATCCATTAATCCAGTCCCTTCTTCCCAACAACATCTGGTGGAAATTGTATTGTCATATTACTTGAATTTTGCAATCATGAATTATTATTTTATGAACATTTAAATATAGACTAAGATTATTGTGATTTGTTCCACTGGCAGAATCACCACTGTAATAATATCTTAGTCTAAAAGTTACAATGCTTAGCAATCCACTGCGTACAATATACTTCTAATTATCTAGCTTCAACAGAGAATACCTGCTGACTTCCAAGGACTTGTTGAAGCAAATATCTAGACTATAACTAATTATAATGTTTTGTAATTCTTTATATTAGGTTGTTATATTAGTCTCAATTCTACAGGGTATAAATTTGTCATGTGGGTCTTCTACTAAGTGGCATTTGCAGACAGAGGTGTGCATTTTAGTGCGTATTAAGAGAAAAGGATTTGGAATCAGATCAATTTGGATTCAAATCTTATCTGCCACAGGTCAGCTGAATGACCTTGGGCAAGTTAATTAACCCCTCTGGGCCTCAACAAAATAGGGACTAATAATACTCAACAAACACAAGTTGTTACGAAGATCAGGTGAGTTCATGTACATAAAGAGCCTAGCACGGTGACTGGCACATTATAGATACTCAATACAAAGCTATTATTTTTATTACTTTTATGATTATCATCAGATTTTTTAGATCAAAACCTTTTATCTCTCTGGAACATCTTGCCATCTTGACAGCAGTGTTTCTCTATAATAAACTAGATAAAGGCTTCCATCCACTTTATTGGAAGGGGAAAGGCAGCCATTATGTGAGGCCATTTTTGTCTGGTTTTCTTTCCAAGTACATCAAAGTTTTCATCTGGCAGTCAGCCCCAAATAATGAACTCCATGATGAGTAAATTGAGTTGTTCAGCTACTAAACATCATTCTGACAGTGATATGAACTGCACGACTAATCGTGCTTCATCATTTAACCTGAGGAGAGCATATTTGATTGGGACTAACCTGGGGTTTTTGAGAGGAGTTAAATTTGCAAGACCAGATGCTGTTCTAAGCTTTCAAAGTCTGTACAAAACATTCCTCATACCTGGCTTAATCCTGAATTCTCCCTAAAGCCTCCGTTAACTTTTGGGCTGTACCAAGAGTTTTTCTCCAATAGTCTCAGACTACAACAGAATTTAAATTGGAACTTCCGCCAGGCTGAACAACACAATTCACTTTTGTCCCAGTTCCATACTCTCAGCCCTGTGGGATAACTACTCCATGTTTTCCCTATCTGACTTTGTACCAGGTAATCAGTCAGTTTGGATGCTATTTCACATTGGTCCTTGGCATTTGACTGAAGCAGTGGTTTTTAGCAATCATAATGAAGAGAATGGAACAAGTTGATTGGCTGCTTTACTACAGAAAGTCTTCAGTGACTCTAAGACATTCAGATATCTTGGATACTTAAAATTGTGAGTGGCATTACAAAACATGTAAACATTCACGAACAGTAAGTAAAATAATATAGTATGCTTCTGAGACTATTTCTAATCCATAACTTGTTTATTGGGAGAGGGAATGTATAATATTAAAGTTTAAACTTTTGCATGACTAGCATTCCTTATAAAGCATCTACCTCTGACCCTGGTACTATCTGCTAGTTAAAACATCCGTTCAGTTTAGTTCTCCACACCCTCAGCTGTAAATCCGCCAACTCATGAAAGAACAATCTGTTTTCAGCATTGGAGAGAGGAGTATTTTTTAAGTTTGTTTTCATTTTCTTACTGTTTGATATTTTTCAGTTAGAATAGGCACTGGATCCTACTTTAAATTTTATGCATCCACTACAAGAATAGGGCCCTGGGGCTAAAGTTGAATTTCCTAGAGATTAATTCCTTTCCTTGTGAGTGGGTTAAATTCTTAGAGAAATTGTCAGAACCAATGTCTTTAGATCCTCTCAACACTTTTAACTAAGTATCCACCATATGTTTGATGTGACACCAAAAGTGGTCAATAAATTAAGGGCAGCCTGAGTGTCTTCTGCAGATTTAGAACTTCTAATTACTCCCATCAATTCTGCAGTAAAAGAGATCCACTTTTCAGATTTTGAAGTGTTTTAGAGAGTAATCAGGCAAAGAAAAGTGCTTTTGAGGGGAAATCTTTCAGTGGACACATTTTATAATTAAAGCTCCATATCAGTGGCATTTAACCCAAAGATAAAGTAAGATCATAGAAATAGTTCAGTCTCACTAGAGTCATTAAAATGTTACAAATGAGAAATGAAATTAATAGTTTTAAAGTGTTCATATGCATCATAGTGGAAGAATTACAATGACTTGAAAGCCTCACATCTATTGTCCCCTTCAGTTGAAAATACTAGAAAAGCAACAGCATTCAGACTTCTTGACTATTTAGCAATTTGTGCATCCTTAAAATTTTTTTTTACCCTATGCCTTCCGAATATATAGTGAAGAGATGTACATGTAGTGAAAAAGGAGAGAAAACCATGTTTTTTGAATTTCAACTATCTTATGAATGATAAAGTTATTAACTTTCCATTAAAAAACTTATGGAGGAGATATAAAACCAGAGACAAAGAAGAGGGGTCAAGATGAATAAGACAATGATTTGAGGCTTTTAAAAATATCATCATATATTTCTGATAATTTTGAACTTTCATACTTTTGTCTTAAGACATATTAATAATTTATTAAAATTCAGTAAACACTTAGTTCCGTTGTAAGCCATGAATACTGAAATTCTACTAGGTCAGTGATTATCCCCCAAATAATTTCAAATTGGAAATGCAGAAGTTTCCTGTGTACAGACATTTCTAACTAGAATTCCCCTAATTATGTAGGGCTGCTTCATACACATTCCTTTTGTATGAATAGCTGCTCCAACCAGTTGACCAAAGGACTTCTATCTGTGGCCACGGGGATTTCTTTCTAGTGCCTTCCATCCTAATGTATACAGTATGGACAATTCTTCCTCTTAGTCCAACCTCTTCCTTTCTTCTCAGAAAAGAAAGGAAGAAGGGCATAATGACTGGTGGGAAACCAGAAGGTTGGGAAGAAGTGAAGGAAAAGATGGGATTCAAAGCTACAGAAATCGCCAGAGGAGGGGCATCTACATTTTTTCAAAAATATGTCTTTTGATCATAAATTGATATAATAGTGGTGAGTCGATAAGATTTGCACCAGCTTGTGACTCAAAGGTAAATCAAAAGCCTGCTGAGGTTTTATTCATATCTAATTTCTGTCTTTCTTCATCATCCCAAGATTTTATGATGTCACTTAATGCAATTAAATTTGATAAGGTCAAAAGAAGAGTTTCAGTTATCATCAAATTATAATTACTAATTGATTAAAAGCTGAGAGTATAAAAACCCTGATGGTAGAGGGCAGGCTATGTAGCTTAGGCTAAACTTTTTTTAATAAAAATGTCAAATGGTCCACAATGGGGTCAGACAGGTGAGATGTAAGCATGGTGGATGGTCTTTCAATTCTATGGTCCTATTAGTGAAATACTTTACAACATGATGGATTAAAGAGATGTCAGTCACTGGCCCTGGCATTGAATCATTAGTTAATCATTCTGTTACTATAAGAAAACATTTTCCCAAATAAGTGATCTACAAGTAAACTTTTGGAAACAACTTGTTAGAAATTGCCTAAATAGCTTTCTTTGCAAATATATACAATTGTGAACAAAACAAAAAGCAAGAAACAAACAACCTTCCTTTCAAAGAGAATGTTTAAATCTATTTTTTCTTATTCTTAGGATTTGTCAGGCACTGTAATGAATTCTTTTTCTCCTGTGCTGAAAAAGTTTTTAATTGGCTTCATAGTTAGCTATTAGCTAGCACAGTAAAAACACTTAAAATTTATAAAGTCTCTTGTGGTTTTTTGCTGAAGTAGAATGCAGTGTTTTTCTAATTAAAACTGCTAATAAGAAATTAACTTCTTACCTTGTCAGAAGGTTTAAATGGATTTCCTTGTCCGCTAATTCCACCACTGATACTAAATCCAAGGCCAGGATTCTTTTCTATTCTCACACAGAACTATATAAAAAAGATATAAAAACATAATCAAATACATATAAAAGCTAAATATCTTCAAGTAACTGTATCCCAGTAGAACAGATTCACATTTCACTTAAGTTTGCAGGATTAGCCTATGTTAACTTGGTATACAAAAGACACTATAAACTCTGACAAAACATTTAATGTTTTTATAGGCATCAGTTATGATTGGAACTAAATTAAAATTAACCTGGGCAAGCAGACATTAGTATTTATTCATTACCATGTGCAAGACTAAACTTTGATTAGCAGTTTTTAAAAATTAAAAAACTTATTACAATGAAAAAGGTGATGTGTTATTTTAATTATTTACTTTAAATGCACATATATTCTGACTAATCAGGAAGGACTGCAGGAATAAGTGAAAGAAAATTTACAAATGTAGAGTGAGGGAAAAGATGTCTAAATAAGTTGCTACTGCTTTCCAGGAGAGTAAAAGGATTCATCTCCTCCATAGATAACTCTAGTGTTTCGAAACAGCAGAGTTTTTAGTCTGAGAAAGGGGAGAAGTTTTAGCCATAGTTTTAGTGAAGGTGAAACAAAGGAAGGATGAAACACTCAGTAAAAAGAGTTTTTAGTTTTGGCAACAGCTCCTGGAGAAGCAGTTACAGGCTTTAAAGGAAAGAGGAAAAGACTGTGAAAAAGAGAGAGGTCAGAAAATACTGTGAAAAAGAGAGAGGAGAAATTGTTTGTGATAGGGAAGAGTCAATAAATGTTTAGGACTGTGAAGGATGATGTTCTAGTATTCTGTGCTGTATTACCTCCCCAAACCCCATATCATCAGTGAAATCTGTTAAACACCAGAGCCTTATGCTTTGCAGGATTATGGGGAAATGACAGCTGTAGGAGTAGGTCCACCTTGGGATAAGGCTATAGTAAATAAATAGCTATTATAAGAATTGATACATAGAATGTAAATCAAGAATTCAGCAGAAGGGAAGTCAGTACCAGGAATGACCTAGAGAAATTATAATAATCCTAGGAATTCTTGATGATCCTGAGCTGGGGATGTGTGTGCCGGGGCTGTTGTGAAAATGCTAGTTTTCCAGGTAAAGTAAGACAGGGTGACTTCAGATGATGAAAGACTTGGGATCCCAGAGGAAGCATACAGTTTGGTTACGTAAAGAAAAGAAAACAACTGTTAAAACTTTTAAGTACAGAACAAATACTGGAAACTACGGTGAACCAAGAATTACCAGAGATTAGCAGGCAAGAAATTAATAAAGAGTTATGAAAAAACTAAAGAAATACATTGGCATATATTTTTGTATTTATATACATATACACTGGAAATGTTCTTAAAGATGATTGGAAACGTTTGCTTTCTTAAATAGCTTAATGTTTTTCCCAGCAGTATGGCTTAGCCTATTAATTTGCTTACGGGGAAATGCAAATGCCCCAAATGCTCTCTACATTTTTATTTTCACGGTACATTTAATCCCTACCTCTTAGATAGTTCAAGGCAAACTTGAGTCCTATTCCTGACTTAATTAGCATATATTGTGAGTCTGTAGGAACTGGGTCAAATAGGTTTGGCTGCTTAATGGGACTCTCCTTAATTCACTGTTGTATTCTTTAATAGTAAATATGATGTTTAAGTATTACATAGTTCACTTGCAACGCAAGGACAAAAACCTATCTACTAATGTGATTTTTATGGTACAGCCATTAATGGACAGTTTCTAAATGATGGGTAATTGCGATTACCTTAAGTATTCTCCTATGTTTTTATTTTAAAGATAGGTTTAATTACAACTTTTCCTTTAATTGAGCTAGCCTTGTTAAAACTAGTTATCATAGGGTGGTAGGAACTGCAGTTTTGAATAGTTTTGTGTTTATATATGCTCGCAGTCTGTAGGTATGAACGTATGATAGCTTGATGTAGCTCGAAGGAATATTTTAGCTTTATTCACTACAGAGTTTACCTTGTAGTGCTTTTTTGTTATTATTGGTAAATTAGAAAATGAGAGGAAAGAAACTAATATGATTTAAACATTTTACATTTGCATTTTCCCACGTATCTGTGCATTTACAATTACATTTTAAAAAATTCAGGTTATAGCTTTCTAATGTAAAATTTTATATTGCAGAAGGTAATATGGGGACGGTATATAGACTTTTGGCTTTCCCCGGGCCACTGTAAAATCTGAAAGGAAACATGTGCAACAGATTTTATTTACAGAGTAAATTGCTGAGAGTACTTTCCAGTCATTTCCTTTCAAGGTAGTGACAATATCTATTTTATATTATTGTCAATCTGGAAGGCACTAAAAATCTAAGAAAAACAAATTTCATATTTGCTGAGTATATGAAGAACTGCCTCAGTATATTTTTTAATAATAGAAATAATAAAGATGACATTGTGGTTTTATAAATGTGACACATGGCCATAAATTCGGATCTGAAGCCAGACTCCCCTTGGGCATGCTATGGTATGGCTAACGGGTTGTGTTGTGACTGTTGTGTCCCAAAAAGCATGCCAGAGAGAGTACTCATCTCACATATAAGGAGCTCCACCTGTCTGTTAGGGCCCAAAGGGGCCATAAAATCTAAGAGGAGAGAATGCCCCCAGCCAAGAAGCAGTCTGAAACTAAGGAGGTTTAGCAAAGAGGAGATGCAGTGTTCTAGCAAAAGGTCAGATCTAAGAGACCAGTAAAATAGCTTACTTTATGAAAATCAGCATTTCAGTTTCTATTAAGACACTGATATCAAGGAATGAAATTTCTAGTTGAAAATATAAGCAACAGCTTGGCAGTAAACGGTACATTTGCTTCTTTCACAGTCTGCTTTCATCGTTTGACTTGATACTTCTGGTCTCTGTTCATCTTGCTCTAATTTAAATACTGGGTCTTATATTGGAGAGGCCCATGACAAAATCAATTGTTCCGTAGCAGTGAGGCTCTGTGAAGTCATGATCGATAATCTCTAAAAGGTAGTGATCTGATTTAGTCTTGCACTGCTCTAAAACCTAGTAACAGGAACAAAGGAAAACGTTTCGTGTGTGTGTGTACATACAAAAAATGTGTGTGTGAGTGTGTATGAGGTGTAATTCAGGATTAGGGAGTTGCGTTACAGAAAGCTACCTGGTGATGCTGTAATTACCTGCTTACTATGATTTGTTCTAGTGACCATTCACTTTCCTAGCAGTATGTAAAGCTTTTAGTGGACACCTGCTGTTTTTGCTGCTCAAGATCCATTCATTTTTTTTTCTGGTACCTGTAACCTCAATTTCTCTTTGAAGAACCATCCACTCTTCTATTAAGAATATGAGACTCACGTGTATGCTTTTGGTAAGTCATGTTATCTAGACCTAAAACAAAGTACTATATCCCCTAAAAATATTACTGTTTATAGGATGGGCAGTAACCCCATTAAATAGGAGTAATGAGATGCCTACTAGGATTTTCAGGAAAGACAGTTTGCTCTTTCTTGCTGGCTTTAAATCTGAGAGTATCTGGAGCTCTTCAGCTATCTTTCTACCATGAGGGGAAAGCCTTTTTGAGACAGGAACCAATTCACTTAGAGAGAAGCCATGATTTCCACTCAGCCTAGCATTAAGGCTGTCTGAAACTTTCCCCATCCCTGGAGTTTCATGAGTTATATGATTTTAAACATTCTCTTTTCACTTCAGTCTTACTAGGTTCAGGCTCTCATAATCAAGAGGCATAGTTGAGTAAAAAAGTAGAGAAGAAACTTCTTTATTTGTAGATATAAAACAATTGACTTTTATTTTCAAAAGAAAATGAATTATATACTTGTTTGAAAGTCCTTCTGTGGAGTAAAACCAGCAGAACTTCAAGTATTCTGTACTGTAGGAAATTCAAGGTAAGTTTTTGATCTGTAGGAGGATTGTTAATTGCTAAAGTATCAACAAGGAACCTTGTAACCAAAAAACACTCACTTCTGAGGAACCTACATCCACAAGGGTTTTTATGCAAGTGGGCACCTCAGTCACCTCCTTATATCTATTATGTTACCTCTTCATTGACTATCTAGAACAATGGCTGGCACATAGTTAACACTCAATTAACTTTTGGTTGAAAAAAAAAAAAAAGGTAACATGCCTGTGTGACAAAAGATACATTCAATTATTTCACTGTCAAAAGTGTATGATGACTCTTAGAACGAGTGATGAGTTTGTAGAAGGTATGCCAGTTATTCAAAGAAGTGCTTCAATGATATAATTAACTGCCTGGAAAAAATCATTGTAAATGAAAATTGTGATAGAAATCACGATTCATGCCTTTATTCCACAAATATTTATTGAGCAAAATATTTATTTAGCAAAGAGGAGATGCAGTGTTCTAGCAAAAGGTCAGATGTAAGAGGCTAATAAAATAGCTTCCTTTACGAAAAGTGTCAGGTCCCTTACAGACACACACAAAAAAACTGTGCCCTCATGGAAGTTACATTCTAATGGGGAAGACAGATAGTAAACATGTGAACAGTAAGTAATTTCAGATAGTGAGAAAAAATAAAGCAGGAAAGGCAGGAGAAGAGTGATGGAACTAGAGTGTGGAGCTATTTTAGATAAAGTAGCTAAGAAAGGCCTCTCTGAGGATGTGACATTTCAGCAGAAATGTGAATAAAGAATTAAGCAATGGACAGTAAGAAAAAAAGGAAAACTATTCCAGGGAGGGAGAACAGCACTTTTAAATGCCCTGAAGACCCATCGGTCTTTGTAAGGTCAAGAAACAACAGGATGGCATCTGAATAGATATAATGGATCAATGAAATAGGATTGAGAGTCCAGAGATAAACCCTAACATTTTGTGGCTAACTGATTTTCAATGAAAGGTCCAAGGTAGTTCGATGAGGAAAGAAATATCTTTTCAACAAATGGTACAAGGACAACTGGATATCTAGATGCAAAATAATGATTTTTACCTCTACCCCACACCATACACAGACATTAACTCAAAGTAAATCAGGGACTGAAATACAAGAGCTCAAACTATAAAAGTCTGGGAACAAAATACAAGGGTAAATCTCCATGATCTTGAATTAGGCAATGATTTCTTAGATATGAAACCGAATGTTATAAAAGAGATGGCTGACTTTATCAAAATTAAAAACTTTAGTGCTTCAAAGAGACCATCAAGAAAGTGAAAAGACAACTCAAAGAATGGAAGAAAATATTTGCAAATCATCAATATAATTAGGGTTTTGTATCCAGAATATAAGAACAATTCTTACAAGTCAAATAACCTAATTTAAAAATGGGCTTGGAGGGCAAAGAATTTTAACAGATATTTATCTAAAGAAGATATATGAATGACTAATGAAAGGCACTCGACATCATTAGTCGTTAGAGAAATGTAAATTAAAAACACAATGAAATGCTACTTCACAAGATGGCGATAATAAAAAAGACAAATAATAATAAATGTTGGTGAGGCTGTGGAAAATTTAGAATACTCATTAGAACACTCATTCATTGCTGGTGGAAGTTCACAATGTGGCAGACACTTTAGAGAAGAGTTTAGAAGCTCTGTAAAAATGATAACCACTGCAATCTGGTCTATGAGAAAGAGGAAGCAAGGATCTTTGGCCATAGCGACAAATGAATAGAAGAGTTACTAAATGAAATGGGGAAATCTAGAAGAGAAGCAGATTTGGCAGGTGCAGGGCCAGGAAATCAAGAGCTCCCTTTGACCATGTTAAATTTAAGGAATTCATTGGGCATCTAGGTTGAACAGAAACATCTGGAGTACAGGCGTGAGGTCAGGGCTAGAACGAGTTTTGGAGTCATCCATCCTGGAACTGAATGAGATCATACAGGTAAAAGTATGGATACCAAAGAGTGGGGGGTCAAGATCAGAGCACTGGATCACTCTACCATTTAAAGGTCAGGAACAGAAGAGGACCCAACAGAGAAATCAGGAAAGAATGGCTAGTGTGGAAAGAGGAATACGAGTCAAATAGTGTTAGCCAGGTGAAGAAAATGCAAAGAAAGAGGTCAGTCAAGCCACGTGCTGGGAGATCAAGTGAGATGAGGGTGGAGATTTGATTATGGGACTTGACAGAAGCAGAAAAAATGCTTCATGGTACTGAAATTAAACTTGAACTTAAACTTGCTGCTTCTTTTACTTTTAGTTCCTGGCCTTATGAGTTATTATATAATAGTGCTTCTATGATAAAGAGTGCTATGCAATTATAGGTATTATAATTTTTGTTGTGACTACATACATTGTACCACCATACAAAATCTACATTAAAACTTCTCTGCATTCCCCAAATCTCTAATGAGCCTGAATAATAGGCTCAAAAAGGTAATAATTATAAAAATACATAAATGTTAGTATTCAAAAATAATTAATATTTTTGACCTTTCTATTTTTATATCTTTTTCTGTTGTGAATTAGAAATGTAAGGCCAATTCAAAGTGCTAATTAAACCTACCTTTTGAAGAAACATACTAATAGGAAGATTGATGAATAAAATCCTTTGAATAGCATCTTCTAGATCTTTCAGAAAAAAATAGCTGACTCTATATATATTTAGGAAGTAGGTATGCAATTTTTTTTTTAGTCTGTAAATAAATTTTAAAGGTTATTCACTTCATTTCCTTTATTTTACACCTAAGGAAACCAAGAAAGTTATAGATTTATCTAGTGGAACACTGAAAGAGGCCTTCTGATTCCTAACTGCAATGTTCACTGAATTCTACTATTCTGCACAAAATTCGTAAAGTCAGTTTGTAGAATTTGCGGTATTGAATTACACATTATTTGTGTGAAGCTATGAATTATAATTTCACAGTTGCAGTATTACTTTGTTTGCCGGAGAATAAAATTCTCTGGGGAAAGTATGTATAAGAAGCAATACTCTAAGTGGAGCAGGACGTAGTGCGGGATGTCCCTGAAATCATTTGAGTAAATAATACACATTAAAGTCATTTTAATACCTATTTTCTAACCACCTTTATTAAATTATTGCCTTTTAATTTTAAAATTCATAATTGAAAACCCCAAGTCTTTCCAAGTTTTCCTTCTTATGTGGGACACTCAGCATAATGTATTTTTCTTCACTTGGTCCCGACAGATGAAACCCTCACCTGGAGCCCCCATAAGCCCTTCTGGCAGCTGATCTAAAGATATGTCTGAGGTCATGTCTCTTACCCAACTGCTCCATGTACCCTACATTTTATTAAATATCAAAATGATTTCTCCAGGGTACACTACAAGGTCTCCTTCTAGGAAGGTTTCAGAGCATTTTTCCCCCTTGAATATGATGGGTGCAAATCACTTTGTATAACTCACAAGGCTGATTCTAATGTAATTCTAATGTCATGTTGTAAGTTCTCTTTCAGGCAGAAACTTTAGTGAATGTATACTCCCAGGAATTGGCAGGAGATAGCCATGGTGCTCCAGCCATCCTGGTACGTTAGGTTCATTAACGGGTATGTCCTCTTGTCTGGGGCAGACATGGACTTGAGGGTGCATTTTTCTGTTGTTTTACTCTTCCAGCGTGGGCTTACCCTTGACCTCTATGTTTGGTTATATTGCAGCAGGCTGCAGCATGTAGGGTGGTAGACTCATGAGACTGGATTCTAATTCCAGCCCAGCTTCTCCAAATCTTAGTTTTCTAGTCAATAAAACAGGACCTTCTCTATCCATCACAACATTATTGGTTAGATAAAATCAGTTAATATATGAAAGGGTTTTGAGACATTTGAAGCGTCATGCTGCTGTTTTTCCTTCCTACTTCTGCTTTGGGGTCTGTATGTTCCATACATATAAATATATGTTGCCTTGGATTATGCATTTGTGAAAGAGAAAAGCTAAGTTTATGTTAGTTTCTATTAAAATATTCAACAGTTATGGATAACTTATGTATACTTCTAAATAGTGTTAATAATAATGTTACTCAGTTGATAAATTGTTGAGTTATAGACTGTCTCAGGCACAGGTTCTCAGCCTTCGCTATGCAATAGAATCACCTGGGGAGTTTCAAAAAAATTCCTATCACCTAGGTCACATCCAGACTAATGAAATCAATTTCTTTGGGAATGAGGCCAGGGCATCAGTGTTTTTCAAAGCTCTTATGCAACCTTCATACTGCAGTATGAAGGTTCCTCAAAAAACTGAAAAACAGAACTACCATATGATCCAGGAATTCCACTTCTGGGTGTATATCAGGAAAGAACAAAAACAGTATTTCAAAAAGATACATGCACCCCAATGTTCATAGCAGCACTAATCACAATATCCAAGATGTGGAAGCAACCCAAGTGCTCATCAACAGACAAATGGATAAAGACGTTTTATATACATGTTTGTATGTGTGTATACACACACACACACACACACACACACACACATACATACATACACACAATGGAATATTACTCAGCCATAAAAAGAATGCAGTTCTGCCATTTGCAGCAATGTAGCTGAACCTAGAGAATATTATGTTTACTGAAAAAGGTCAAAGACAAATACTGTATGATATCACTTACATGTGGAATCTAAAAATTAGTACACATGAATGT
Organism: Camelus ferus; assembly: GCF_009834535.1. Lineage (NCBI taxonomy): Eukaryota > Metazoa > Chordata > Mammalia > Artiodactyla > Camelidae > Camelus > Camelus ferus. Next base: position 52,159,018 of record NC_045708.1, on the reverse strand, counting down.
ATATGCAAAACAGAAACAGATTCACAGATACAGAAAACAAACTTATAGTTACCAAAGGGGAGAAGGGACAAATTGTGGGTAACAGATACAAACTACTATGTATAATATAAATAAACAATGATATATTGTATAGCACAAGGAATTACAGCCATTATCTTGTAATAACTTATAATGGAATATAATCTACAAAAATGCTGAATCACTATGCTGTATACCTGAAACTGATGTAATACTGTGAATCAACTGTACTTCAGTTAAAAAAAAAAGCTCCAAAGCAGATTCTAATGTACAACTGAGGTTGAGAATAATTGATTTAAAGTGTTATTTTCTTGTTAAGGGGAGAGTAAGGGGAATAGGATCTTTAAGTTTCTTCACTTGGACTGGGAAACAAAGGGAAGAGCCGATACGATGGATATGATGGCTGAGAGTTTTTCATGTGAATGGGAGCAATCAAGTCCTCATTTTCTTCATCTCACTACTTAATACAATTTGGACTATTTTTCTCAATCATGTTCATCTATAATCAAAATGGTTTATGCATTAAAATCCTTTCTATAATTAAAATTCCCTAATAATGAATTTCAAGTGACATGTACATGATTTTTTTTGTTACAGATAATTTATTAAAAAGAATATCCATTATTACAAATCAGATTTCTAGTCTGTAGAAGTTAAGACCCTGAATCTGGGCAGTACTTTATGGTTTAAAAATCACTTCCATCTATTTAATATCATTTAACCCTAGAGTTGAAAACAGACTTGAATACTTAATGTCTATGAAAAATAAACATGTAAAAAATAAGTGTATTAAATTAGAATTCTTAGATATTTTGTCCTGTTTTATTGTGATGGATAGTTTGAAAATTGAGATGTTTCATCACTGAGGAAGAACACCAAAGTTTACTAAGTATTTTTTCATGGCTAAACAAAGTTAGTATGCTGCTTAGGTCAAAAATGACATTCATTTTAATTCAACAATGAATGTCAGTAGTAGCATTATTGTATATGTTTATTGCTAAATGGAACTTATTAATCAGATTAGAAATGTATTAGTTCTTTAGGTCCCATTAAAGGATACAGAGGTATACTTCTGTTAATAATAATACTTTCCATTTGTACAGTTACTTTTTGCTTTCAAAGCACTGAAAGTGTTCATGTGAGTTCAAGTCAGCATTCCATCTGCATCAGGCAATTTTATTGTAGTTGAAACAGGTTTAATATTATTTGACAGAAGAGGACACTGAGGCCACAACAGGCAAGTATCTGAGATTATGTGATTAATTTAATGGTAAAATGGGACACAGAACTTGGATTTGGGGTCAGACAGATTTAGATTAAAATTCTAGCTTGATCAATTATACTTCTCACAAGTTACTTATATTCTCTGTGCCTTGGTTTCTTCATTTATAAAAAAGAAAATAAGATTATTGTGAGGACAAAATGAAATAGTATGTGTAAGCAGGGACAGCTATATAATTAGTGGGTTCTGGTGTAAAATGAAAATGTGACATTCTTTGTTCAGTGATTATTAAGAATTACAAGTTGGTGGCAGAAGAACATTAAACCAAGCGTGGGGCCCCTTCTAAGTGCAGGACTTGGTGCAATTGCATAGGTCACACACCCTGAAGCCAAGACCTGTGTGTGACATACATGGTGTGTATAGCATAATACACCTATATATGGTGTAAATAGCACAGCAGGCAGTCGATGTATGGTAACCTTTGTCCCGTCTTTTCCTATTTTCATTCAGACTTCTCTTCCTGAATTAAAAAACGTGGATTCATTATAATCAGTTATGTTTTTCACCTATAGCATTACAGTAAGTGACTGCTTTTTAAAAAGTAAAATCTCCAAGCTTTACTTTAATAGAAATATTTGTGCTTTATCATGCTTACATAGCATGTCCATTTGTACTATGTTAAAGATGTTTCCTTGCACTTAAAAATGATGAAGGATTTAGGTTTTTTCCATATTGTACTTGATCAAAGTTAACACCGTTGTTGCAGTCAATTAAGAAAACTCTGTTTTCTTCTTTATGGCTCTTTTAATTCACTACTACAAATGTCTTATGAAAATAGAATATCTTGATTTAAATGCCTGAAACCCATATTAGACATTTTCAGTTATCTCCTTGGTCTTTATATTTAATCATTACTCTGATTTTCGTGTGAAACTATACTGTTCTTAAATGTTTAAAATATTTTTCTCCATTTTTTCTTGTTAAATATGGAAAAATATCTTGTTTATAAGCACACACATATTAGAAGTAACTTAGGAAAATAAAAATACATGAAATATTTTCATTTTGAGAGTGAATTACATAATCTTCAGCCTCTTTTTGTTTTTCTATCTATAGATGAGGGAGGTGCAACTAATAATCATTAAGTTCCCTTCAATGTGTTCATTCTTAAAATCTTGTATTTCTATTTCTTCTGTTTCCTATTTCTTTACTCCTAGTGTCAGGCTTACTATGTGTGTGTGTGTAGAACTGTATCATTCGACTCACAAAAACTTTTTGCATGTTGTTGGTGGGTAGTACTGTTCTCATTTCATAAAGTGAAAAACACCATCTTGAAAGAGTGAATGACTTGGCCAGGGTCACACAGCTAATAAAAGTTAACATGAGACTTGAATTCCACATTCTGAGACCGACTCCTAATTTCCTCTTTCCTGAATGCTATAGAGCTAAACAAAGAAGTGGAGAGGTTAGAAAAAGAAAAAGAGATGAAAGAAAACAGTGTAGTACTTGGAAAATGTACGCTGGAAAATGTTCAAGCGCTGACTAGGGAAGGGGAAGCCCGGCTCTGCAGTGTTTGCTGGCTCCCTATGTAATCATCCCCGCAGTTTCAACCGGTCAGTGTGATGTCACTGAAGGTGGAGCTGGGAAGAGATGCACACAGCAGCGGGCCAGGGCGAGTCAGCCCCAGCATGCCGCGGGTAGTGGACAGATATTACGCTGAGTCATGAAAAAAGTTTTGAGAAACTATCTCCAGATTGATAACTCAGGGGAGAAGGTGAGCACAGTTTGGGAACTAGTGCTGTTTGTTTAAATGCTCCCTAGGCTTTCTCGTGGTCACTCCAAAGTTTTCATCTCAGCATTCCAAACCATTTCAGCCTCAAATCAAGGCAGAAAAAAAAAAAAAAATGGGAAAACAGAAGGAATTATGCTTAAGTAGCTTCCTGAATATAGCCATTCAATGTTTAAGTTTTCACCTCTCAGTTTGAAAGACACCTGATGTTACAGCTGTGAATCAAGTAACTATACATACATTCTCGGAAAGAATCACAGAGTTTTAAGCAAGCATGTAAACTAAAACTTAGTAATCCTCTCATTAGGTCAAGCTATATAATTTATGTATTTTTTAAGAAACAATGTAAAAAAGGCCTTTAAATTTAGAGTGTTCAGAATAACTGCATGCTAATACTAAACCTACTATTCAAAGTATGTGAAACAGGGGGCACTGATCTCAGTGGATTTTTAAAAGTGCTGATTCTGGGAGAAAAAAAATTTGCAATAACTTATTTTATTAATTATTGTTGCTAGTAAGAATAACTAAATCAGAGGACTGGGCTGAGGTTATGATATTTGTGGGGGAGAGAATATGAACAATTTTTAAACTAAGATTCTAGGGTAAAGCATAACTTAAAACTTTAACTTTTTAGACTCTCTGGAGAATTAGGAACCTCACATCATTACCTGATTAATGATACCTGCCTGGTTTATTTTACCTTAAACCCAACACTTGACCTACATCAAGGCAGGATAGGAAGAAAATTGTCTTAAAAACTCATGATTTTGAGAATGATTAATATGTATCCTCAGTTTCAAGAAGGGTATTAAGAAACAGAGGAGATGTCTAGAGCAGCTGGGATCCAAGGAATAAATGGCTCTTAACAGCATAAAGGAAAAAACTGGAGAATGAAGATAATCTTATCTGATATGTTTAAAAAATAAGGAGGGTGATATGTAAAGCTTTGAGTAAGCAATAATAAATGGAACCTTTATAAACCATGTTAAGGGGTTAGTGAAGTCAGTGGGAGCTTTCCCTAATTATCTGAAGGATGAAATAAGAGAAATTAATTTTCTGAGGCTATTAAGCTCTTAATGTCTTACTTTCTAAGCTTAATATAACTCAGTAAATGAGATCCTATTCAGTGTCCTGCTCTTAAGGAAGAAAAACAGATACTACAATGGAAAAGCAAATCTTAATTTTAGATAGGTCAGAAGAGTAGCATTTTTAAAAACTACACGGCATTTATTAGTGGCTTTTGGAGCATTCAGAAACGCTTCCCTTCTAACTGCTGTTTATCATTTTCTTCATAGCAAAGTTTTATCTCTGCACTATTCAACAATCAGAAGGCAGAACTTTTAAAAAACGTTCCCACAAACAGACAGGAATATACAGGTTACTTTTTACTCTCTCAGTTTCACCAAAGTCCTTGGTAAATACACCGAATCCGTTGAAGCTCTTTGTAACATTTAAAAGCTGTGCTATTGAGCTAAACTGGAGTTGGGAGTGGGTAGAATAAGCTGTCAAGTAAACCAGAAAGACGATTCCAATTCATCAGTTTTTCCTTATGTGAAACGGGCATTTCACCAACCATCAATTCCTATACGTTGTAGTTCTTACCCACTGAAAATAATGATAAAATTCCTACAAAGAGTGCCCCACCTCACTGGACATGGCGACAGTATCAATGTGTTCCAAACTACATTAATGAGGGAAGGCAAACCATGGATTGATGGGGCTTTCCCGAATATTTCCTGAAAAATGATCAATTGTAAAAGCACTTCTCACCTGCTCTGGATACCCATCCATACTTCTTTGCCCTTTAGTTTGAATTAAGCACCGTCCAGGCTGAGGTCCCCGGGTGGCCTGTGAAGAGGGGATCTGAATAGGCAATGGTGACTGAAACTGCTGGATGGTCACTTTGTTTATGTTGCCCTCGTACGGCTGCTGCTCCCGGCTCCGATGCTGAAGGCTTTGGGACCCCATCAAGGTCTGGATATGGCTGCCTGCCTGTGGAGAAGATAAACCATCAGAGGATTTGTGGTGTTGAAAGGATGTGATTAAAGTAGAAAAAAAAATGTACAGAATACCTCTCTGGTAAGTTAAGTGGCGTCATTTGGGCTTTCAGCCACAGCTGGGAAGGATAATGAAAAAACAGTAAGGGTCTGCCTACTGTGGTTTGTGACAATATTAATACCAGAGCAAGGTCACATTACATACACTCATAGTCAACTGATGACTTGCCAAAGATGATTTTAACCCCATTTCAAGAGAACAAAGTTTAGTCTGACAAATCTCAAGAAGAAAAAGAAGTTACAACTTAAAAATAAAGTGGGGTTCTATCTGGCATTTCATTTTGAATAACAGTAGGAAGAGAGATGTAATATATGAAACGGGGAAAATGATGGGACCTGGTTCCTTAATTCTGAAGCAAAAGAATTGCATGTTTTCCTTTATGCCACACGCATGCATAGTAAGCTTATTCAGGTGAGTATAATCAGTATTTATTAATTTTCTTCATTATTAAATTAAGAATATAGTTTTTAGAATCTTTGAGTTACATTAAAAATGAATCATGTGATAAATTTCTGCAAGTATCTGTAGCTTGTGGAGTCACTAGATATGGAAGGGTCCTTAAAGTGAGCTTTGCATGCAGATCATCTTGATATGAGCCTTCAGATTCATCAGTATCTCATTTAAAGTAATCATTTATCAATCCTTAAGGGTGGTTGTTGGAGGAGAAAGGGCATGCTTACTTTGGGCTCCCATCTTTAAATGACATGGTGCATACCCCTGTTTCTCTGTTCACTCTGACTTTCTCACCTTCATTCTAGCATCAGCTCCTTGAGTCATTCTACCTGATATCTTTTCTATTTAACTTTTTTGAACCCAGGACCTCATGCATGCTAAGCACGCACTTTACCACTGAGATATTCCCCACCCCTACCTGACATCTTTTCAATCAAGCAAGCAGTTATGTTTGTGAGCTAATAACCTAGAACTTGCCTTTTAAAATTAAGTGGCTTTAGCACGGGATCTAACATGGGAAGTAAACACTTATCATTAGTACTTTTAAACATGTGCTTTAGTGCTGTGCTTGGTACTTCACCCTTTACTACAGAAGGATCTGGGGGATTACTTCATGAATTCATTTTCTTTCTTGATCTTTTAAGGGTAGGTAGCTTGAAATTCAAAACTAAATTTCACCTTAGAATTCATTAGTTGGGAATGTTTGTGAGTTTTCCTGACTAGTCAAGATTTTTGATTACTATGAAAAAGCCAGACTGGAGGAATAAAGTTAAAATTATTAAACAAATATTCAAGGAAAAAATGAATTTCGATAATTTTAAAGTTCTGAATAGCTTTAAGGAAAGTTCATGAGAGATTTAAGGAAATGACAGTGATCATGGAATATCGTTTGGAGAAGACGAGAGGCATATTGCTTGATTCAAAACAAGAAGTAATTTCAGTGAAGAAAATCTTCAAAATTATCATTTGGCAATATGTAGGGCAAAATAAACAGCCATTTGATTATATTTTAGATGTCCAAAAGAAGACCAACTGATTGTCTCATCATGTACATTATTTTTACATTCAAAAATAGCAAAGATAGCCATAAGAAACTGCAGAAAAAGACGGGAAAAAAAGTTCCAAGCTGTAACAGTACAATATCAAAAAATTATCAATCCAATACTTTCCAACACAATTAACCAGGGATTACAAAACTATGGCATTGTAAGCACAACTAAGATAACCTCATAAAGCACAAATGTGTGTTTCTCTAATGCATCTATTTACTTCTCAGAAATCTAAATGAAAGGAGGTATCATAACTTTCTCAGCTATTCTAGAAGACTGAACACACTTCTGGTCAAGTTTTTCCTAACTGCAAGTTAAATTCTCTCCTATCTCCATGGATTTCATGTTCTCTTGTTTGGTAGGAGAGGAATGCCATGATAAACCCAGTATCACGTGTTGAGCTGCTGTACTTTGAATGAACTCACTGGAATGCTAAGATACTTAGAGAAAATGATTTCCTGGAGTCAGAGGAGCTGCGGGTGTAAGCTAACTAAGGCTGATTGGCTTGGCTACTGAAAAATCAATTGATCTTATTTTTATACCTGCTTTTCACTTCCACTGGTATAATGTTCATGAATCTTTTAGTTGGTGCTTGACCCAGTGGGAAAGAGGAAGACCGGATGTTTAATTGAAACTGACCACATAGCCCAACAAAAAATTTTTACACCCAGAAAAACTAAGAGGGGTCCAGATATAGCTTTAGTCCCATGATGCACAATCCACATGAGAAAATCCATAACGATTGCTTAATAGTCTTTTCATTGATTAGAATATTCTGGTAATGGTATATCCAAGAGTAAAGTTATCTATATAATTACTATCTATATATAATAGAACTATAGTGGCCTTTAGACTTTTATAATTTATGTTTTCATTCTGATGGGACAATTTGAGCTTCGATTTGAAGTTCTTTGAGGGTAAGTACTACATACTATTTACCATCTTTAATAACTGGCACGGTAGCTGGCAATTAATAAACAATGACTACCATCCAAATACTAGATGCCAAACAATGTGCTAAAATTTACCTTACACATATTACCTCCTGTAATCCTTACAATACAATGGAGAGACAATTATTAATAGTTACTATTATTTAATTTCACTGAGAGGAAACTAAGGCTTGGAGAGGTTTGGTAACTTTCCCAAGTAATTTGCACAGCTGATAAACTGTCAGGACGAGGATTTGAACCAAGGCTGTCTGACAATCAAAGTTTATGCTCTTAAACACAAAATTATATTGTAACCACCCTTCCCCCTAAATTATCTCTCTTCCTTTAATAGTTGAACTGTGAATTAAAAAGGAAACATGAAATGGAACAAAAGGATCAAGCTGTTGAGGAAGGACATATTAAACTATTTTAGCAGCTCTTTAATTTGCAAAAGGTCCATTCCTACTTATCTATTTAGGTCTATTATCTATTTTAGATCCTATGTACGTGACTTAGAACTTTGTATTGAAGCAAACAGGATGATGTTCTGTGTATTTAGTAATCTTTCCATGATTATGAAATAATGCAGCTCATGTTCTCAGATGGCTTGGCAAAACATGAAGTGGACATGGGAGGAGCATTCTGTTAAACGGTTCTGTTCCCCTCAGGAGCAGTTCTTTCACTCTCTATTGGGGCGATAGCCTGCAATGAATAAGGATGGGGAATGACAAATGTAGAAAGCAAAGAACTGACACTGAATTTTGCATGAAGTTAAGCAAACACGAATGACAAAAGACATCTAGGGGACAATTATGGTGTGGAGGGATTGTTAAGAGGAAGTTTTTTCTGATTGCCACAGAGGCTTAAGAAACGTAATATGGACGTTTATGATGAAGTACAAAGGGCTGATGAAAATGTAGAAAATGTCAAGAGACTGAATTTGTTCAAGCAGAAGGTTAGCTATGAGAACACTGACTCACACTGAAGGGGAATTTAAACATGAAGATTTCTATAAAGCCTGAACTACACATCTTGAATGATAAAAAGAAATAGAGACAATCTGACATTTGTTTTGAGCTTTCAAGGGGATGTTGGACAAAATAACATGTATTTGAGAATAGCGATGGAATATGGTATTTTCAAGTTGACCCAAAAAATACTTTCAAGCTTTACAGGGAAAAACTTCAATATCCATAGGACCCAAGGAAACATTAATGTCAAAGCCATAGAAAAGAAATGTGATTTGATACCAAATGACATTGTTCATATGAATTTCATCCCACAGCTTATCAAGATTATTGTGTGAAAATTTGAAGTGTTTGGGAGGTTTTGTATGATATAAAACAAATGACTTTCTCACTACAACAATATTTTGGTTCACATCATTCTCTTAGAAAACAGTGTTAGACTGCGAAGTGTATTACCCAATTTGGTTATCTGTTTTACTACCCATCTTGGCTCTTAGACCACTTGGGTTGCTTCCAAAATTCAAACATAACTTCAAAGGATGACAATTTATGCCACTGAGAATAGCCAAATGGACACAATTCATTCTCTAAAATTAAGTTCAAAAGGGTTCTAAAGATGTTTGGGAGTAGTGTCAAGAACACAGAATCATCTACAAAGGATAATTAGGTAATTGATTTCAAGGAATCAGTAGCACTTATTTAAATGAGTCAGTTTCAGTAATTTTGTAAAACAATGAAACAGTCCTATTACTTTCTATCTCTACCATGTGTATTCAGCAGCCTTTCCTTCTTTCCTTTCCTTTCCTTCCCTTCCCTTCCCTTCCCCTTCCTTCCTTCCTTCCCTCTCTCCCTCTCTCTCTCCTTTCTTTCTCTTTCTTTCTTTTCTTTCTCTTTCTCTTCTTTCTTTTCTTTCTTTCTTTCATCAACATGCAGGTTGTTTTAGAAATCAAGACAGTAAGACTTCTGCTTCCAGGTAAAAAGAGTAGACATACTTTCCCCTATTTCCTCCATTAATAACAAATAAAAACTCTGGATATTATATATAAACAAATAGAAGAAAGCTCTGGAAAGTAGATGGAAGAAGCTAGACACCTGGGACCAAGTAACTACGTGGCGGTAAATTTTTTGGGCGGTAAATTTTATTTTTGTGTCATATATCCTGGATTAGAAGATAAAGAAGTGGATAGCCCAAGAATGCAAACAGGTGCAGACAAGAAAAGCCCAACAAAACCCTACTCTCTCTAGCCAAAGAACCAGGAAAAAGGGGCAGCCTAGCACGACAGAAAAATTTAGACAACAACTACTTTGCTACTGCTAAACTGTTGTTTCACCCCAACAATGGCAGCAAAGGCCAAGTGGGAAGCCTCATAGGGATGTAACAAGGCATAACAACACTCCTGCTGGGGTGTTGTCAGAGAAATCCAAGTAAAGTGTCCCTGTATTCATACCCATCAGCCAATAGTAAGCCACTCCTCCACCCCCCCCCCATGGTGTCAGTGGAGACCACACAAGAAGCATAGACTTACACTCCCACCCAGCAGCAGTGAGGCACTCTGCTATCTTCCCAATAGGGTGGTTAGAGAAGGTCTTAGTAGAGAATCAGGACTTCCTCCATTACCCAATTATAATGAGGCTATCCCAGTAAAGTATCAAAGGAGACCATCTTGGGAGCTGGAACTTCAATCACTACCTAGCAATAATGAGCAGACTTTGCCTCAAGTGTCACTGGAAGCTAAATGGGAAAACTGGATTTGTATCTCCTCTTGGCCAAGGTGAGGCAGTGCGCCACCCTTCCCCAGCTGGAGTGTGTCAGAGAAAAATGACCTCTTACCTATAGAGGAAAAACAGTTTGAATGACAGTGGCTATCTCATCAAAAACCGTGGAGGACAGAAAGAAATGGCACAATATTTTTCAAGTGCTGAAGTAAAAGATCTGTCAACCCAATATCCTATTCTCGCGACAATATTCTTCAGCAATCAAAGGGAAACTGGAGCGTTCTCAGATGAGGGAAAATGAGAATTTGTCCCCACTAGACTTATCCTAAAATAATGGCTAAAGGACTTTCTCTAAATAAAAAGAAAATGATAAAAGAAGAAACCTTGGAACATTAGGAAAGGAGAAAGAACATGGTAAGCAAATATATGCGTAAATACAATAAACTTTCTCTTCTTGAATTTTCAAAATTATGTTTTATGATTGAAGTTAAATTATGGCACTATCTGAGGTGATTCTAGATGTACTTAGAGTAAATATTTAAGACAACTATAAACAGAGGAGGATGAAGGGACATAAAGGGAAGTAAGTTTCTATACTTTACTTGAACTGCTAAGTGGTAACACTAGTAAATTCTTACAAGTTATGTATATATAATGCAATACCAGGAACAAGCACTAAAAAAGCTACACAAAGAGATATACTAAAAACACTACAGATAGGTCAAAATTAAATTCTAAAAAGTATTCAGATAACTCAGAGGAAACAGGAAAAAGAAAACAAAGAGGCAAAAAAAGAGAATAAACAGAAAATAAAAAATTAAATTAAGACTTAAATCTTAATGTGTCAATTATTAAATTAAATGCAAATAGACTAAGTACACAAATTAGAAGACAGATCTTGGCAGGGTGAGTCAAAGAACATTACTCAACTATATGCAGACTACAAACAAAATCACTTCAAATATAATGATATAAGCAACCAGAAGTTGAAAGGATAAATAAACATCATGCAAGTATGAATTTAAAAAAGAGAGGTGGCTATATTAATACCAGATAAAGAAGATTTTAGAGCAAAGAAAATATGCTAGGAATAGAGAGGAATATTATATGATGAAAAAAGAGTCAATCCACCAAGACGATATAGCAATCCTAAATGTATACACAGCAAACAGTGGAAGGGCAAATGCGTACAGCAAAATTGACAGGAAAGAAATAGACAAATTCATTATTGTTATAGCTGGAGATTCAACACCCTTCTCTCAACAATTGATAGAAGAACTAGACTGAAAATTAGCAAGAATATAGAGGAACTCAACAATACCATCAACCAACCAAATCTTATTATCACTTACAGAACATTCTACTTGACTGCAGCAGAAAACACGTTCTCTTCAAGTTTGCACAGAATATTTACTAAGATAGACCATATCTTGATTTGGAAAATAAATTTCAACAAATTTAAAAGAATTGAAATTACACAGAATATGTTCTCCAGCCACAATAGAATTAAACTAGGAATCAGTGACAGAAATACAAAAGAAAAATTTCCCAACACTTGGGAACTAAACAATATAGTTCTAAATAATTCATGGGTCAAAGAAGGAGTCTCAAGAGAAATAAAACACTGTGCTGAACTGATTGTAAATGACAATTTGTGAATATAGCTAAAGTAGTGCATACACTAGAAAAGAAGCAGCCTCAAATCAGTAATTAAGGTACTACCTCAATAGCTTAGAAAAATAGAAGTCAAATAAACCTAAAGCAAGTAGAAGGAAGGAAATAATAAAAAGAGCAGAAGTCATTGAAACTCAAAATAAATAACAGATAAAAAATAAAACAAAGAGCTGGTTCTTTGAAAAGATCAATAAAATTGATACATTTTTAGCAAGACTGAAAAAAGAAAAAAAGAAGACACAAATTATCCCAAATCAGGAGAAAAGGGGGTCTCACTACAGATTCTGCAGACTTCAAAAGGATAATATGGTAATACTACAAATAACTCTACACAAGTAAATCTAGTAACTTATATAACATGGGTCACTTCCTTGAAAAACACTAACTACCATAATACACCCAATATGAACTAGATCATTTGAATAGCCCTAATAGACAAAGTTAAGGCTGACAGTTTCTCCTGCATTCCTACTTAAAGTTAAAAAAATTGCAAGACCTTAAGAACTAATAAAAATTAAAACTTTTTTTTTTGAAAACCTAGTGCATAGTTAACTTTTTATGTATTACTGTAACCGTCATTTTGTGGGCTTGCCTCAATATTCAGTGCAGTTTTATCACTTCCACAAGTGATTTTGTTGGCAAGACTTGGGTTATTTTGCGGGAAATGGAGATAGTTTTAAATAGGAAGGGGTAGCATGAATCTTAGATGATATAATCAGGTAGTTTATGAACTAAATTATTGAGAAACAAAATTAACAAAATGAACTAAATTCAATATAATGGATGGATCTGTAGGTGGGTTTCAGTAATGCTTAGAACTGATTCTATTCTTTCTGAGATTCATAAAGGTAATAAAGAACTTGTAAACGTTGCAGATTAAATAAAATGAAAAGCTTGGAAAACAAGCACATTTAGGAATATCTAAAATATTTGATTTGTGTAGGGTCAATAAGAATAAGTTGATGAGGACTCAAAAGTTCTTTTTAAAATACATGACTGGTGCCATGGAGTTTTTTTTCCTCTCTTCTGAACAATGAGCAGAAGAAACAACACCAAGTCGTGGCAAAAATACTAGTTAAATATATCAAATATATACTTGATGTTGAGGGTTATTTACTACTGTAACAAGACTATGCTGTAATATTTTCTGAAATTTTTTTGGTTGCATCAGACAGGTGGGATACAGTATATCAGTAGTATAATAAAGTGGTAGAACCAGACATTACTGGGCTCCAGTTCTGTGTTCTTCAATTCCATTCTCCTAGCTCCTTTACCCATGAGGTTGTGAAGATAAGGAAGTATGTCAGGCACCTTAGTACAGTGCCTAATGTGTACTGTAGATACTGTTTTATGATTATGACACAAACCTACTAAGTTTTATTTTTTTCTTCTTATTTATACTCAGCTAGGGCAATTTTGATGCCCAAAATCTATATCCTCCCACTGGGTATTAGAAGACAAACTAGCACAAATATGTGAAAGGGAGCTCTGAAGCTTGAAGGAGACGGGGCAGGGAGATGTTCTTCCTCCTGCCTTGGGGATCTGGTGACCGTGCAGTACTGGGGAGAGGGGGGCATTCAAATTATTTGCTGATCTTAAATTTTTTAGAGTCAAATACTGACAATATACTCCAGTGCCTCAAATGAAGATAAAAAGGTGAGGCAATAGGGCACTGAAGGGAAAGGCCCTATGTGCCTTCGGATGGCAGCCGACTGATACGTGCAGCCAGTCATTTCTGACTTACGGAAGCTCTACAAGCACATTCTTCTGTGATTAAATCTCAACTTACAAAACATAGCTCTAGAATTGGAATTTATTAACCAAAATGAATAAACAATAAACAATAGAATTCATAATAGTAAAAGTGATGAAATTAGTGCTAATTCTACATTTTTCCACCTATGATTTGTTGTGTGATGATGCTGACTTATACATTCCTGATATAAAATAAAAAGGAAGATGTTAACAATAACAAAAAAACTTTGACAATCATTTATTTCACCTTAAGGTTCCTATCAACCTACGGATAGTGGAATAAGTTAGATAAAAATCAAGTGGTAAGAAACGGAATCTTACCATTTTGACATCCTCTATTTGGCAACAATCCATGATCATCTGCCAGTTACACTGCTTAGGTCTGCAAATTACATACTCAGTCATAGACATTTTCATTACATTGGGTTGATTTTGCATTTTCTTTTTGCTTTTAGATTTCTTTCCAAAATGAAGATAGTATAAATGTTACTTGAGTTACCTCAATTTTCTGAAGTAGAATAGTCATTTGTTTTAAGGGACACTTATGTTAAGAATTGATGGAATAAGTAGTTTTAATCTGCCACTCTTTCTGTTTCTTTATTCTGTGGCAAGTTTTTTTTTTTCTACCTCTGACTTAATAGCTATTTGATAGACACTCTGGATTTACACTTTTCTTAAGGAAATAATTTAGAGTCAGTCTGGATGAGAACAGTCTTCTGATTTTATGACAGTGATGTCCCTTGCTACTGGAGACAGCTGTATTGTTGCACTGGTATTAGGAGATAAAGGGATGTGCTTTCTGAGTTAAAGAATTAATGTTGTACTAAGTAAGAAAATCCAATACACAGGCTACTGTGAAACTAAACAATGTTTTATAGAGCTGTCACTCTTGCTGTAACTTAGAGAATAATTTTTCCACAACTTCCTATCTGTATTATTTTTGAGAACAAATTTAATTACATAATAGAAATAGAGTAAGTTTGAAAAATATCTATGAATTAAATAAAATGAAAATCAACTGATTAAAATGTATCATCCTGGCTGTTCAGATTAATAAGATAAATATTTGAAATGGGTCATTAAATAGAGAAATTATTTCATTGATTTCTTCAAACCCTTCTTTCTGATTCATCTACTATTTCTAAGCACATGGGACTGCCTCTGTAGGATCCCATTTTCGTGAAATTTTGACTTCCTATGGGCTACATACTCTTTCTTTGGCAATTAATTCTTGTTTAACCAGCAAGTCTTTACATATTTTCAGCCTTTCTCTCTTACATCAATAATTTTTTAATTATTAGGGGAATTGAATCTAATTGGATGTATTCGTTCTTATTTCCCTAGTATAGCAAAGAGCTTGACTGTACTGACTCACTAGAAAAGGTAACAGGATAATCAGTCAATAAGCTTTGTTTTAAAAGAGCACATTTAATTCATCTGAATGACAGTTACGATCCTGGTAACCCAAAAGAAGTGCAACTTGAAAGTCTTAAGACTAGATTTTAGCCCTTAGCTTCTCATTGTTCTTTAGAGGGACTGTTTGTACATGTTAATTTGCACAATCTTAAGCAGTGCATTTTTATCCCGTTCTAGAACAATTATGTTATTTATTCCATAAAGACCATACTGAGGCTAGTACAGTTAAGACAGAGGCATAGATTTGTTAGAGAGAGGAAACCAGTGGATGTCTTGACATAGTCATTCAATATAAGCATTAAAAATTTCAAAGAGCCTTCTACAGGGGTTTGGTAGATGCCTAAAAATGTCATCAATAATTGATCCTTAACCACAAAAGTCCCATAAGTTGTAATTTTCACCTACCTACTTCTCCTGTTCCTAACCCTTCCAAACCTAGAGTGATATTTATGACAGTGGGTATGCTCATCTCCCAGGCAACTGGTGTGATTGGAACTGTTGCTTAAAACTCCCTTTTCAACCTAAGGATGAAATTAAGGAATGAATACTTAGTATTTACACAGATATTCAATTCCAGATTATTTCTGGACACCAAAACTCCAAGGAAAGTAGAGCTGCATTATTACAGTTCTAGAGAGTCATTTTCAAAATTCTGCTAGGAGTAGTACCTACTTTTATATTTGGACACATTTGGTATCCTCCCATGATTCCACTCTACTTTTTTAAACTTATGTGCCTTGAAAAAAAGTGGCTTTTGGTCAAGAGAAAAACTGCATATATTTATGTAAGAAACAGATTGTGCTAAAAGTTGTTTGTTTTTGGTAATTAAAAAAAATCTATAATTGTATGACTTCACCCATCTTTTTGTGGACTCACTTTTTGTTTTTTCAGCAGCGCTCACTGACAGAAAAGGCATTGGGCTGCTATTTCTTCTTGAAGTTCAGCAGCCTTAGTCGAGGTGACATCAACATGAGTGGGGGTGACAGGAAAAGGATGGTGGAGGGAAGCAAAGAGAATCTCAACCCACCAACTGACTCAAAAGATCGCTTGTCCCAACGTTTATAAAAATGTTTGGAGTTCAAATGACTTTATATAAAGGATTCCAATCTGTTTTTGAGTTTCAGTGATGGCCCAGTCTACCAGAAGAAAACTCCAACCAGTGCAAGATTTGCCCCAACAAGGAGAAAAGTGAGGCTTAGGAAAGAGAATCAGAAAAGGAGAAGCCAGGATTGTGCTTGGCATTACTCATAGTAATAGAAAACATTGTTCTCATTTATTTATAGACTGATGAAGTCACGGCATTGTTCCTGGGAATTCTTCACTGTTAATAACGTATACTGTTCTAGGAGGGAAAACATACGAAGGCTCCGGCAAAACTTATACTACTTAGCACATTTCTTTCTGTACAAAAGGAGACCTGACATTCACTGAAGTGTCAGTCATTTTTTTAATTTCAATTTTACTTTAAATTAGTACAGATATTCTTGATTCTTACATTATTCATGGAAATAAGAAACATCTCTATTTCCCTGTCTCTTATCTCTCATACATAAGGTTTACTCAGCTGGTTTTCATATTTCCCTCTTTCACATCTTGATCTGTTATCATATAGCCTCAATATTTATTCTTTCTGCCATCCTGATATTTTCCAGTAGTTAAATCTTCATTTCTCTTTCTTATCTATTCCAGACTTTTCTCTATTTCTACGTAACTGAGCTATATCCACCCTCCACCCCCGCCCCACCTCCTGCCCAATGCCTCTGATATAAGGGATTCCAACAGCAATGCGGCTTAGTCTCAGTCAAGTTACAGAAGCAAAGAATTGTAGTTACTTTTATTCCAGTTTCACATATATAGAGTAATGATAGCAATATTTGTTTTTAATGGCAAAAGGTTTGGGGAAAATTACTTTTCAATGACTACAACTTATAGGTTATATATTTTAGATAGGATTTTTATAGTATAACAATAATATGATTTTATTTAAACTACTAAATGTATAGATTAAGTTGATTTTTATTAAGCTGATTTTCTTTTAAACATCTACTCATTTAAAAGTGACATTGATTTATTCTTACCCTGTGAAAAATTCTGCAATAGGCTGATTTTTGTTACCGAGTGAAAAATCAATCCCAATAGTAATTTGATTCAGTTGTTTTAATACAAGTGATGGCTTAGTTTTATGATTAATAACAAAACAATATAAGATTTTCAAAAGACATGTCAGATCTTATATTTCTAAATATGTATGAAAATAAATAGTAAAATGCATACTAAGAAACATTATAAATGCTAAGATTATAATAAGGAATGAATATTCCTTCCCAGAAACAATACATTTTTAAAAAATACTTCATATGGCCTTAAAAAATTCTGATGTGGAGGCCTGTAAAAGAAAGGATTAAAAGAACAGGAAAATAACTAAAACCCCACATAATTTTCACATTTCTTTTAGTTTCTCCTAATGAGTTCCTGGGTATGCCTCAGAGATGACAAGCATCTGGAAATCCTGAAGCTCTTAATGACTGAGCTGGCATTACAGATGTGAGAAAATCTTGGGCAAGCTCAGCATAAGGGGCGAGTTTATGAGCCAAGACTAAATCAGCTGAATTTTATACCTTCAACTACGTCCATCCTCATGTTGACCCACCTTTATTACTCCAACTGCCAAGTCATTATGCACTTAACCTAGAATAACAGACACTTGGGGAAATGCGGAAAGTGATCTTTGAATGTCTAGTCTTTACATTTTAAAGAATTTTCAGAGTTAGTATCACTAGACTTTTACACCATCACCCCCCTCAACTTTCTTTAGTTTCTTTACTTAAATAAGTGTCCTTTCCAGGCACTCTCATAGCCCTGTGTCCCATTTTCACAGGATTAATCACACTATATTATATTTACCTGCAGTGCTGAATATTGCCCAATAGGCAGGTTAATAGTGTGTGTAACACCAGCAAATCAGGGTATGAACAATTACTTTGGATAAAATAATTTGATATTTAATATATAAATATTTTCAAGTGCTGAAGTAGTAATCAAGGGAAAAATCACCACCCAGGTTACAAGGAAAATATGTTATTATGTACATGTAAGTTATGAAGCACAATTATGAAATGAACATTCATGAGCTTAAGAACTAAAGTGTAAGAACTGCAATTCAACTTAAGAAATAGAATGGTACTAATAATATCAACTTCATCCCTCATCCTACCTCAGCCTTCCCTTTAGAGATAACTGTGTATTAACCATTCCCTTATAAAATTAGTTTTCTCACTCATATACTTATGCCTGAATTATATAGTTTTAGTTTTGCTTGTTTTTGAGATTTATAAATACGGTATTCTTGATGTGTGCCATCTTCTGAACCTTGTTTTTCACTCAAATTACGCTGCTAAAGTTTATACACATATCTTAATTGTAATTAACAAATTTTCATTGCTGTAAAGTATTTCTTTGCATGAGTCGCAGTTTATTTGCACTCTTGTGGTAGACATTTAGGTTTACCCAGTTTTCTACTACTGTAAACATTACAAGTATCTTGAATGAGATGTTTAAGAATTTTTCTAGGATAATATCTTAGGAAAGCAATTATTGGAATGTGGGGTATGTGTATGTTCAGTTTTATAAGATAATTTATTACCAATATTATTGTTTATATTCCCACAAGAAATACGAGTTTCTATTGCTCTTATACTTGCAAATAACTTATATTTTCATGCTTCTTAATTTCTGCTAGTCTAATAGGTATAATGTAGCATCTTTTTGCATTTCCCTGATTGATAAAAAGATTCAGTTTAATTTTAGTCTTTACTCTCCTGATTCCCTTGTATTTTGGTATCGTATTACATGTCTTTTCTCACTGATTTATAAGTGTTTTAAAAATATATATTCTGGAATACCAATTTCTCATCCCTCATATATGTTGCAATTATCTTCTAGGTTGTAGCTTTCTTTTTATTCCCTTTATGATGACTTAATTTTTACATTTACATTTTACAATTAACTACTTATCACTCAGCCTACCTCACTGAACTAACAGGTCCTAGAGGTAAGACACCATACCATATCTTATTCATTTTTGTTCCCTAACATCTAGAAAGTACTTAACACATAGTAGTGCTGCTTGGCACATACAGTTGCTCACTGTTTGTTGACTGAATGACAGGATAAATGAATTGCTGTGACTTTAGAAATGGTGAATTTTCTGGTCAAATTTCATTTTATGCAAATCACCTACACTATACTGCTGAATCCAAGAGAGAGAGAAGTATATGTTATACTTTCCTGTACTTGCACTTCAAAGGTGGGTGTCAGGCACTAATAAGAGGTAATAGATCTGTAGAGAGGTGGCAGGATGTTGTTTATAAAAATACATTGCCATCTCTGAACATTTGGTGATGTTCATTTTCATTCTTTTCAATACACTTATAGTTAACCAAACTCTCTATAGAAGGATAATATTTAGCCTAAATTTATCACAAAATTAGAAATGATGTTAAGACACAAGATATGAATTACATATTACAATGGATATGCCAAGTTCATGGTTTGTGTCATTAATTTGAAATTGGTTACCTTTTTAGTAATGGTGTCCGGAGGTACATCTCGCCTCCCAAGAGGATAAGGATTCCACTGGCCACTAGGAGATACATCTTCTTGTCCATTGTCTAAAATGTTGCTTTGCTGGGACGGGGTCTATTGCAAAAATGGTATGGCATTCTTTAGTGATGTAATAGAAGTTTATCATAGTTTTCTGAAAAGAGTCCCTAATGAGTATGTTAAAATTAATTTTGTTTAATTGCAGAAAAACATATATCCTGAACTGGAGGTATTATTTTACACTATTTACTTGGTAAGAATTCTAAATTAACAGCTTTTTGGAAGCAGTGAGAAATTCAATTAAAGTAACCACTTATAGTTATTTACTGAATTTTAAAGAGAAGTTTAGATTTACAGTACTGGAATAAAAATAATCAGAATAAAATTAACCAATTGTTAAAAACTGTAACATTTAAAACTTGCTTAATTTGTTTCTTTAGTATGATCTTACCATTTAGAATATAAACTAAAACCCAATAATACATAGTATGTAATTTCCTTAATTTCCAATACTCCAAACCATAACCTAAAACACATTTTATAAGGCTGCATTGATTCTGCAAGGATGTGTCTTGCACTAATCCAAAATGGTGTTAACACTAGCATAGTGTGAGATTCATGGTACTATGACATTACCTACAGATCACTTTGTGGGAAAGATTAACACAACATCAAAAAATATCATGCTATTAGAATTACAGTGTAAATAAATCATGACTGTTTTGATTCCAAGTTTATTTATATAGATCACTTATGCATTAAAGTTTATATATATTTAGTTTTGGCTGATTTACTGCTTATTCTTTTTAACAAATAATACCCTTATCTTTATTATTATTAATACTAGATATTTTGGGAGGCCACTGTATTCTGATCCGAGTAACAGAAAGTAATCGTATACCATCAAAAGACAGCCTCCAGTGGAGGAACATAGTAATGGTTTATTTTTCCTGTGGAAGCAGGTTAACTTTTTGCACAGGCTTTCTCTTCCTCTAACCTATAGGACATACAAGTACTGCTTGATTTCCTGGAGAATTCTTATGTGGATGAGATTATACTCAGTGTTTCCTATGCCATTTTCTCCTCTTGTTTTGGAGAATTCCTATGGATAAGTAAAGCCTGGTTAGAGAGCGTATGTGTGAAGAATTGTCTTCCTACCCTACAACGAGAGAACTGGACCACTGTCTTCATCAATGGCACAGATGGGCTGCTTGCCAGGCTTTGTCTGGCTGTACAGAGTGGTCCTAATCATTCTCCTTTAGAAAACAATTATATAACCACCCTATTTGCACTTTGACTACATGCATTTTTAAAAAGCATTGCTTGGAACTACTTAAAAATAAAATTTATTATGACAAGATGAATTAAACAAAATTAAATGAAGTTTTCCTAGGGGCTAATGGATATAGTGGAAATTAAGGAGGTAACTCAATTTTATTCTTGTACTTCAGTTATGTGATTTCCTTTTCCATGAGCCTATCAGAAAATGTGAAAAAAAAGAAAAAAGAAGAAAAGTCACTGACCTGAAGCTCCTGTGTTAGTTAAGAATGAATTTATGTGTGTTTGTTTGAGAATCAAATGTAGGTGGCACATTTAAACTACGTATCACTTGAAAATAACCAGACAGCTATTCAATGCCCATCTGTGTGTTTTCAAGTGTTAATTTTCCAGTCTTCACCTTTTCCAGATTAATATGTTTGCATATGTTCAGACACAACTTTTTAGATATTAATATGACAAATCACATTGTTAAAATTAAGTACTTAAAATATAATGATGCAGGGTAGGCACTGCTGACCGGTGTTTTCCTTTTGAATTTTTAGTACTCATGCCTCTTCTGGCTTGGTTTCTTTGCCAGTGAAGTGGGATAATAAATATGTTCATCTAGCTGGGTTTGTGGAACACAGATTTTTGAGAAGTGGCCATAATTCAACACAGGTAATCTTTTTTTTTCTCCAAATCATCCCCACCTCCATGTCTGTTTCCTCCACTAAACTTGCCTCAGTTGCCCAGGCATGACTCCTAATCACTGAGAGCAACAGAGAGTTGCAAATTTTTTTGTTGTTGTTGTAAAAAAAGCCTAAAACTCTTTAGTAAAAATCCCAATATCATGATAATATAGTTTTTTGTTAATGTAGCAATTAATCTCGCTCTCTTTCTTAAAATTAGAATTAAAACCACGTCAATTCCTTTATATTATAGGGGCCAAAAAAAAAAACCATAAATATGCAGACATGGAAAAAAATGCTTTCACTAGATAGAAAAATTAAAGGAATTTCCTGAAAGAATTTCCTGTATTAATTTCAAGAATGCTCTGGCTCTGGCCTCTTTTTCTTAAATGAGACACCCAAGGGGTGACAAAGTTTCAGAAATAGAAAGACCATGAAAACAGTTTATTAATGTTTGGGAGGGAAAAACCCAAAAGAGAATTATGTAGTGGGCCAATATCCTTTCCCAAAAGGAGTATGGCTATTTGCAAGAAAATGAACTTTTGATAAGGTACGACCGAACTGTATATAAATGCAGTTGCTTAGTTGTTGAAATTCTATGAAATATTAAAAGGAGTAACTAAAAAATGTAAAAACAAGTAATGAAGCTATCAGTTGGAATTTATTTTTTAAAAGAAAATAGCAAACTGAGGTTTAGTCATTCAGTTATTTTTAGTACCACATTCTAGCTATTTTCTTTAGACACTTTAAAAGATTAAGAATGAGTTTTCTTTTCCTCACCACATATGACCAATCAAATATAAAAGACATGGAATACCATCACAATGTACCACTTCTTTAGCTTCTAAATTCTGTAGATCCTTAATATTTCAAGATAATAGAGAAAATGGTCAGTGAGATTTAGTGAAAAATCAGTTGTATTTGTTAAGAAATTCAGTAGTGCTGGTAGAAGTTTTGCTGAAACAATGCTAGTCTCAAAGAGGACTGGACACTTGTAGATTTAACACGTATGATTCTGATCACTGTGAATGATCACAAGTATCTGCTGGAAGAAGTAATTTCTAATTTTGCTGAGACATAAATGTGCATGAATATGTGTGTCTATATATCTGTGTATGTATGAGCATGTATGTGAGTGTGTGCGTGCAGTGTATATGCATGTCCATGTGTGAGAATGTGTATGTACAAAATTCACATATATGAGCAAATGAGCTTAGTTGATCCAGTAGTTTTGCTCTTGTCTGTTAATTGATGAGAGCTCTGAAGGCTTGGGAAATTCACTTATTGCATTTTTGATGAAGAAATTATAGAGAGTAGTATTAGAATTTGGCACTGGGTAAAGATCTTGGACTATATCCCTTAAGAAATTAAGTATCTATTTTTCTTAGTAATTGGCAAATAGTTCAGAAAAGGCATTACTATATATTCAAAGAATGCGTTAAAAACAACTTTCCCCAAAGTATTTCCAGTGAAATTACTGTTATATTATTCTTTTCCTGCAAGTCTTTTGAAAAAAGTAGGTGTTATAAAGACAAATATACACCAAGCTTGAATTTAAATGATTATGGCTTCACAGGGTTTCAATCTGAAGATAGTAATGTAATGTCCAGATGATTTATAAACCAAAAAGTATTTCATTACGATGGTGAGAAAGCATCTGTATGAATACTAAGATTATTCCTGTAATTTTAGTCACTATATGAAGATTTATGTGGATTTATAGGCTGAAGGGTTTTTTCATAATTAGATAAGTGAATCCTTCTTGAGTGATAGGTAGCCAAAACAATAAATAAATAAATAAATAATAATTAAAAAAATAAATGGAGAAGACTCCACAGAAACTATAAGCCTAAATTGCCCTAAAGTGCTATATAAATCTTGCTTTGCTTTCAGTTAAAAAAAACCCCCAAAATCCCCTCCTCCAAACTGGAACTAAGTAAGTAACCCTTGGAACTAGGACAAATGAATGCTTATTAAACATTGATATTATCTAATCCTGAATCATTTGCATAGATTCATAAGAAAGGACATTAGAAATTTAAAGAGTTTAGGTTTACTATCTAAATTTCTCTAATTCAAAAAATGATGGAATGAGTATCAACTAATAAAACAGATAGTGAGGCCACCTTCTTCCAGGCAAAATTCTATGAAAACATTATTTAATGCATGTATTTCCATAATTTCAACTTCATTTCTCCTGAAATCATAATTTATATTAGTGTCTCTTTTAATAAGTTAATAAGCAGGAAGAGTTATGGTATAATATTATGGCTGTAGAAGTTAAAAAAAAGAACAAGAAAAAACCTATCAATTTCTCCATTGTAGAACAGATCACTGTATTTATATTGACAGCTGGACACCTGCAGGTGGGGAGTTAGAAAAGGCCACTGATTTCTTCCCCAGCCCAGCTTGTCTCTGGAGCAGTAGTAGCATGGATGATTAACTTGTGATTTTCTTTAGTTCACAACCTTTGGTCTTTCACTGCTACCAACCATATTTCTTGGTGATACAGAGTGCTCAGGAAATGCAAGTGGATCTTAAAGAGCACAAGGTAACTACTAGTATTTATTAAGCTCAGGCAACTAAGAGAGCATTGTATCTGTAGCACACAGGGAATGATTTGGGTCATGATACGTTTTGGATTAGTTAATATATTTTACTTGTGCAGTTTTCTCCATGCTATAATATCTACTTTTCTGGATTGCTGTGAAGATGACGTGAGATAATAATGTATATGAAAGAGTCTTATCAACTATTGCGAGTTATATTCTATGAAAATGTCAGATTTTATAAACATTTGAGAAGGTATCATCATATAGTAGAAACAGCAGGGACTTGGGTACTAAGCAGAGTCAGATTCTAATTCTGCCTACTATCATGCTGGGTGCAGGGGTTATAATAGTAAAACAGTAAAAATATAGGTGATTTCCTTTGTGTAACACATGAGCCTTATTTCTTCATCTGTACAGTGGTAATAAATATTTCCATTGAGGGTTTTTATTAGAGTTGTACAAAAAAAATATAGTTAAAGTATCTCATGGTACATAATAGGTGTTTAATAAATCCTAGTCTTTATTCTTTTCCTATCAAAATATTTATTTTCCTACTATTAATCCCGATAATAAAAATGAAAGTTTGAACTGGCATTTCATAATATTGTATTTCTCTTTGATTATGTAAAATTTCAAAACAATAGTTAAACTCAATTACAACAGAATACATCCAAAGAAGCACATGGAACCATTAATAACATCATAAAAAATTGCCTTAAATGCTTTTTGGAGAGGCAGTGAATAAATGATTAATGAATAAATGAATGAATGAATAAATAAATAAATAGAAAATACTATAATTTATAGTTTAATAGCTGATTTATATGTCTTAGATGTTCTGGTTATAAGTACTATTAACATTTTTAGGAAATTAGAATAAGCATTAAAAAATGAAAACATTAAAGGAAGTTATATTTTTAAGCTAATTTTGTGGTTGTATTTATTTGCATTCTGTTATCATCATAAGAGTTTCTATAAAATTACCATAGAAAATGTAATTTACTGTTTATAGTAATAAAACCTATATTTAGCTCATAATCCATGAAAAATGTACAACAGTTGCTCTAAAATGTAATAAATATGAAAAAGATAGAAATATTCAAAACACAAAGCAAAATCTGGGAGAATCTTTTCTTTTTATCCACGTAAGTCAAGTGCAGAGTTCTTTAATCTTCATTTAAAAATAGTTATATCCTTTCATTATTTTATTATAAATTTGTTTACAAAAAATTAATAAATAATAATTCGGTATGTTTTGGTAATCTAAAAATATCCCAAACCAAAAAAACAAATAATGTGCTGAGTCAGGACCTTAGGTAGCACAAACAGTGCCTTTTTGACAGTTATCTTCATGGAGGGGTGATGAGGTAGGAATCACATAAAGGTGCTCTCTCTGGGTACATACCTTGCAAAAAGACAGTCTCAGTGTAACAAAATACAAAAAGGTGCTCTTGTTTCCTATTTACAAGAAGTAAGTCTTCCCAGCAGAGCATGTGGGGAAAGGGTCTGGATTTCAATGCTTGAATGTTCCCTGGGGAAGGGACCACCATACAAAATATGCTGCAACTCCATTTCCAGTGCTTAACTGGTAATATGCGAAAACTTTCATTCAGATTCCTTAGAACGCTACATTCATTCTTCCTAAGGCACCCCAGAGTTATTTACCACAGCACCTACTTAAAGATAGCCAGTATTCTCATTCAAGAATTTTATGAATAAAAAGACAGCTCCAGGATGTCCACAGAAGAATGAACAGTTTTGCCAATTTTATCTACTGAAAATGTTTATATTTTCATCTTACTCTATATTTTAGTCCAATTTTCATGGCTGACAAACATTTAGGGGCTGTCATGGTACCTCAAATAGCTGATACTGATTTTTATTATCTTAAGTAGCAAGACAGAAGTGTTATAATATATTTTTATGCATTTGTAAATCAAAGGACAATAATTTTTGCCTATTTCCTCTCCTGGTGAGAAGGGTTCCAGGAAACAGCCTCAATCATAGGACCAGTTATCAATGGTCAGTGGCGCTAAGAAGGGAGAATCTGAGGGGCTTCATCTGGAGAGAGGTTGACCCTAAAGCTTGGTGGAAAAGTCAAACCTATTTTCAGATTAAGAAGCTCTGCAGAAGAGATGCACTTGAGCACAAAGGTGAGGGGGCAGAGACTCAGACTGGAATCCTTGGGAGGAGTAAGAGCCTGGAGTATTCCTGAAACTGATTAAGCACCCAGTGCCCACACCTGATAAGATCCCTGATAAGCGTCAGGGTAGGAAAGTTGTCCCAAATGCCTAAATGCCTACAGTTTATAGGCCTGAACAGATCGTTTGGGTCATGAAATCTTTCGGGAGCAATAGAGTAGTTGCCCTGACTGTTCCTTTCCCATCTCTTGCCTTCCCTCTTCTTTTTTTTTTTTTTTTCTTGATGTGGATAATAAAATACTGATGATAATTCATTCTGAGAGAGACTCTTTCAATACTTGAATTCTTGGTTTGCAATTTAATGTAGTTTCCAAAGAAAATTCCTCTGGATCATCTCTGTGCCCAACTGAGGAAGGCTGAAGCGTCTCCAAATATTATAACTCTGCCATATAAATTGTCTTAGAGCTACAGCAATAGCTAATGAATCCATTCTCCAGGGCACCCCAAACAACATCATAAAATTAATATAGCAACACAGAGGTACCTAATTTATATCTGGACAATAACTTAGACATTGGGAAACAGTGCTTCAAGTGTAGTACCATTTTTCAGACACTGACAAATTTATATTATTCTGTAGATTGATGGGAAAATAGGGCTAAAAAGTAAGCAAAATAAGAGACTAGCCTTATTCAAGGAGTTCAAGCAATAGCTTCTTTCATACCAAAATCTCTCTAATCTGCATTTTGAAAGTCCATCACTGGAGTTTAAGAGTTTGATTTATATTTAATTGCCAAGCCCTCCAGGAAAGGTGCCTATGTAAGTACTGATAGCTTGTCTGCTCCTTAGTGCAAGTAAGTTTCAAGCCTTTCTGAACACTGGTTTTGTTAGGACGGAGATGAGAGCCCTGGGCATCTGAGAGGACATGAAGCACAGGTTCCATTAAAACAGGAGGGTCTCACTGACAGCAGTGTGCTGGAGCCGACCTGTGCTAGCTCAGTCGCTATGCTGAGTTCAGTGATGTAAAGTTACTACTGTGACACTGGCCAGAGAGGGAGCATTTTATCACTGAGGTAGACAAACACCACAAATCAGAGCCTCGTTTTTCTCCCTGGAGAGAAAATTACCCACATACCACTCACTGATCCTGCAACAGGAGACTGTGGACAGGAACAATAACTTTCAAATGTCCTCAATGTAGTTAGTTTTTGTTTTCTTCCAGAGTGATCATGGGTGATTAAAAAAAAAACTGAATATAAATGTCTCTTTGATTTGATTATTCTACTCAGCAGGAAGCAAACTCTCTGGAGTTAGGGATTGTTATTAAGTATAATTTGACAATAAAATATGCGTTCTTATGAACCTCATTCTACTGGGATGGGAGTTTGTTCCATATGTTCATTAATTTTATTAAGAGAAGAGTTTTTGGAGGTTACCATCATTTTGTTACCCCTACTTTTGCATTGCTTTTTTTTCATGAAAACTTACTAGGCAAATGACTGTATTAATAATATAGTCATAATGACATATTGTGTGAAAATCCCTCATTAGTCTCCATCGAAATGTAACTAAGACAGACAGCATTAATCAATTTAAGCAGGTAAAATGTACATTCTCTATCTTGCTTGAATAAAACAAGCAGAAATGTTCCTTTGACAATGGAAGTGTTTCCTCTTACAGTATATTCCCTTTCAAATGAGCCTACATTTTCATTTATAAAACGATGTGAACTTACTACTTTTTCACTGACCCAGGATGCGTAACAATTTGCTAGCTAAGTCACACATTTGTTTCTCACGTTTCACTTCTGCATAATATTTCCCACAAAGAAAATGGGTCGAAGAAGCTTTTAGAAATGCCAGCCACTTAATTTTTATTCTGATTTAAGGCTCTATGTCTTTTCCAAAGGAATAAACTGAAATCCAATAATAATTTCTAGTTCTATTCTCAGAATGCATCAGCAAGATAATATAGGGCTGTCTCCAAAAAAGTGAAAAAAATGTATATGTATATATATACACATACATATCTATGTATATATACATATATATACACACACACACAAAAGAAAGAAAAACAAAGATTAAAAGAAAAAATGAATAATAAGAAAAATGAGTCTTAAAGCAACACAAAAAGCCATGTACCTGCTCAATCCAAAAAGCAAAGCTGTTAAGCAGGAACCTGAGAAATCAGTCTAGGTATACATATTCATTTAGCAGCTAAGAGTTTGGGCTCTACATTATTCGCCCTTGTGCTTTCTGGACTCCTGAGAGTCTCTAAGCAGGGTTGTATGTACAGCCTAAACACATTATGTGAACAAACAACATTAACTGGCTTTGGTATGCTGACACATGTAGGGCAGTCCATACTTACTTTCTGAAGAGGTAGTTCTTGTAGATCAAATTTAGACTTAGTCTGCAAGTTTAAAGTCATGCTTCTGCCTGCATGCATTGCTGAAATACCTCCATAGGGCAGCATGCCAAGGTTAACTGTGTTGTGTTTGTAAGCAGCATTCTGAGTAGAGGAAATAATCATGTGACAGGATGTGAACACATGCTCAACAAACTGATTATTACATGAACATGTTTAAATTTATAACATTTAACTTTAAGCAGGCAAACAGTAACTTTCCTTTTTAAACATGCACTTGATCAGACAAAAGCATACAGTAAACAGTGTTAGTTATGCACATAATGAGTACCATTCAAAACTACAGAAAAGACAAAAAGCAAAGATAACATTCTGTTTTAAATTTGCTGCTAACTCAAAGGCGTAAAACCGCTCTCATATATTATGATTGTAGTGACTCTGGACAAACGTTCATCGGTGGTGGTCCATTAATTTAACAATTCAAACAGTGATGTCTTAATCAAATTTTGTCAGCTGCAAATCTCATGGTCTCTTTCAGATTGTGAGATTATCACTTAGAAAAGACCAATACTAGTTTCTAATCTGCCTTAAAACGAATGCACTGCAATGTTAAAGCTAACATTAATCTGACCATTGCCTGACTGAATTTACTGATTAGTTAAACCAGTCAGGTAGTATGTGAATTCAAATACTCTAATTTTTTTTGTTTCTTAAAAATTATACTGGAGAAAATTCATAATGAAACTAAAGGAATTATGATTTGAACTATTAAGGTTATCTGATATAAATACCTACAGAACACTATGGTGATAGCTGCATTGTGGCTAACCTTTAACAGGTGCATCTAAAGTTATTCCAAATGTCTGATAGGTAGTTCACTTTTTTTTCTAAGAACTTCATTTAAAAATTAAAACATTTTGTTTACCTTGTGATCAAATAGTTTCCATCAGTACAATCTCCACTTTCCACCTATTATGCAAATGTAATAATTGACAGCATTTGGCCCTTTTAAGTAATTCTCTTAATTTGAAAAAAAAATCTGCAGAAGCTAACTTAGTTCACTTTTAAAAACTGGATACTGTTGAACATTGACAGTAGGTAACTATTCTATCCTGAGGGCATTATTTGCAAAGAGGTGATTTTTAGCATTAGAATTTCACTGAACTCAACAGAAAGACTCCTATGGTGTGCTTGGTTACCAATCATATTTGTTATGGTCTCTGATTATTTCATCCAGAGATTCCTCATTTTCACCATGCCAAAACTGAAAAAGACACTCAACATTTCAACCTAGCACTTGAATGATTCCTTAATGTTTAAAATTACTCCAATTTAGTGCTCTCTCAGCTCCTTTGGAAGAGTAGCAATCTCAGACATATGCATCCATGTTTTAAATTCTCTCAAGCGGGGGTCTGTAGTGGAACCAGGAGCCTTGAGGTTAAGTCAAAGGAGAAAACAAGGATCTTTTATCTAGGTCAGTACTTGGAGCTGTCTCTCCAAGGTCAACACTGAGCAAGATCATTAACCAACATTATGCTGAATTGTTAAACTTATCCAATGTCCAGGCTTCTAGGTAGTTTCTTGTAGTTTCTAGCATAACTGTCTGATTTCCAGGGTTCAAATTGCTCAACTAAATTTCACTGGGAAGGAAGCACACTGTCTGGTGCAGTCTGACTTTGGACAGAACGTTAAGCACAATGGCTACGTCAAAACCAATTTTACATAACATGTCTGTGCTCCCATATCCTGAGTTTATCTTGTTTGAAGTTTTAAGTAAGATACAGCCTGAATAGCTCAGGAACTCAATTGAGAGGGGGAAAGAAAAGTTACTGGGATTCGAGGATTTGAAGTAACACTGTCAGGTAATTTAATTTCTTGGGATTAAATGAGAAACTATTGAACATATACTGAAATTACTCTGAAAAGTGAAAGACAGGCCTAGGGAATTATAAACAGACGGGACATACGAAGACTAATTAAAAAGGGAGGTGTTATCACAGCAATGGAAAATACACACGCGTTTACTTTAAGTTATCTGGCAGGGCCTCCAGACTTCTGCTGATCCAAAGCCCCCGCCCCTGGTCCTATTTTCCTCCCTCCAAATTCCTGCTCCAACAAGAGGAGTCATCAACTTTTCAGTAGCTCTGATAGAAGGAAAGGAACCATTTATCTGGGAAACTAGTAAATAAATGATGGTACCAAATACATAGAATTTTGTCTTTTCTTTTTCATGCTTGGTTTTCACTCATTCTTCTGTTGCCTCAAATTACTAGTCATTGTATATACGTTCTGAAAAGCTTCTTATAACCTTTCTTGGCTAGTTCATCTTACCCTGTTACGTATGGTCGTGTCTACACGAGGCCAGAGTTCCCAAACTGTATTGTATTATTTGGCCCCAAATATTTTCGCCCTCCAAGTTATCTGTCTACATGGAGGGTATAACTTGAGGTAAGGCATGGTGACAACCGACCAGGTGTCTCCCACTGACAGCCAGTCATGAGGCTTTGATGAGGCTCCCTTCAATGGGACTGAGCACACCTATTTGAAACAGACATTCCGATGAAATATTTTGCAAGGCAGGACCAATTTCCACATTGAGAAACTAACACCCACACCCACATTTACTAGTTCACCCCCTTATAAATAGTTTTCTTGTCATGTAGACACGACCTACAAACAATATAATTATTTTTAAGAGTACACCTGAAAACATAAAATTCAACATTAAGAAAATATATAATAAATGCAGTGACCTGCACTTTTAGCAGGACACCAAATAAAATAATAAAACTACTGAGTGAAACATTCTAATGGTATATTATTACCCAGATCCCCCATTTACACTGAGCATTAAACCTAGAAAATGAGAACAAAAGGCCCTATTTTCACAAAAGGGACTTTTAAGAGTCTAAGGTCAATGCAGAGCACACAAAGCCCTCTATACCAAAACCACAAAGGACACTCAGTGATGATGGTCAATTGATCATAGTTTTAGAAAATGAAATACCAGATTTCTCTTAGAGAGACACAAATGGCAACAAAAAGTAATTCTAGACCTTATAGAATTTTTTTTAAGTCTCTTCAGTGACTATGCATTCCACGATCTGTTGTGACTCAATTTTTAACTGAATTGGGATTAATCTCCCTTTGTCTCTTTGCCACAATGTACACACTAATTTGTACATTTGTAGTCTTCATACAAATATCATCTATTTTTGTTGTCTCTAGTATGTATGACTTGAATTTAAACATTTCTTTCTATATGAAAACCGACATTCTAAGTGGCAGGATTTTCATTAAATAAAATAATGTGTAGGAGGGCATTCAATCTCTGCTTATTTCATTTTCCTGTTTCTTGCTGGGCAGATTATTGCTCATTAGAAGTAATAACTTCAGTCGTCCCATAGCAGTAACTAAATGCAGAATTTATAAACAAATTAGGTCTGACTTTAATATAAATGAGTCGGTGCAGAAAGGGGCAAAATACTCACTTTTTATGGATGCAATACAAATCATACTCTTTAGGTCACTAGAGAACAGTTTTGTGTCCTAGGAGAGGAATTGTGCCTTAATGGCTGGAAAGCAATTGAAGCACCATCCCACATATGAGTTGAATTCTGTCTTACTAACCGTATTTAGGATAGATTTGATAAATTATTCACCTACAGGTTATGGACTCTCAAAGAGCATTCAACAATATCCATGAAACACTATTATGATCAATTTCCCCACAATATAGAGATAAATGAAATGCTGATCGTCTATTCATTCATGTCATTCATGCTTCACTCCATGTGCTTAGAAATGCCAATAAAGCAAAACTAAAGGCAGGAGGGATATTCTTACAGAGAAATGCCAAACATACCCTGTCTAACCTTCTAGCTTCTATATGTCTAAGCAGCTGTTGTCTCCAGTCTGCAGGCATTTTACCACAGCTCTCCTCTCCCTTCACAGGAGTGGGCCTCGTCTTTATATCACTGTTATCTGATGGCTTGTCACCATAGTTACCCAAGTTATAGTCAGACGGTATTTTTTCCAAAAGAGCTGCCATAGTAGGCCTAGCTGAAACTGGCCTGGTTTGGGAGGCACCGTAACTCTCTGTACTGTAGCTTCTTGCAGACAGTGGCCTCCTCTGGGTAAGGTTTTTAACTGGAAAACTTCCCGCCTGAGCTTTCACTTCTTGATATGAAGGGTGTTCATCTTCATACCTGCCATTCCTTTTCAGGAACTGGGACTCAGTCACTGACACGCTGCTCTGGCGATCCAGACCTCCCCTGTATGGGGGCCTGCCGTACCTGTCACTCGGAGGCAGCTCATGAGGCTCACTGACCCTTCTAAACATGGCCATTTCTGTGGAACTCGCCAGGGAGTCAGCCCTTCTCAAGAAGCCGGCCCTGGCACCTTGGCTTGCAAACTGGGCATTTACCACAGCATCCTCATTGACAGACGGCTGAGAAAAGGAGAACATCTGCTCCATTGGTGGGTATCCTCTGTAAGCTCTCGGGCTAACCAGATCCTTGGCGATGTTTTTGCCGGGCTGCTGCATGTACTCAGAGTTGGGTTGAAAAGGGGGCGGTATCCTCTTTTCAGCTTTAACTTCCACTGCTCCTTGGGGATTGAAGCTTTGGTCAAATTGATAGACTTTTTTTGTCATGGAGGCTTTTTGCTGTTGTGGCCCTTTACTGCTTCCATACGTTAGCATCTCGTCGTCCAGCATTGGGACCGACTGGCTTCGAGACATACTGGACATACCATGCTCTGGTCCCAACATTTTATCTGGTCGTTCATGACTTCCTAAGTGATCACTCCCAGAGGCATAGTTTTCTAACGGTATGTTATAGACCTTGTATGTGCCAATGTCAATCTCATCGATACTCTGTGACTTTTTGAATTTATTGGACTTGATATCTTTCATTAGTGGGGAAAGCCTCTCTGTGCTTTTGCTAATGGAAATAACACCTTTAGAAGATTCTGGGCGGCAGTGGATTTGAGAAAAGACATTACTGAGACTCCTGTTGGGGTTGGAATCGTGATACTCCCACGGGACTCCTGGAGAGAAAGGACTAGGTGTTTCAGCAGGTTCTGGTATGTGTTCTTTCCTTTCAGGCAACGGGCTGGTGGTAGGGGTCGTCTCTAATTTGGAAGGGAAAGCAGTCCTGTCTTCAAAAGGACTAGGGGTTCTGGTCCAATTCTGCCAAGGATTGGAAGGAGGCACTTCTGTTTCTGGTGTGTGTCTGTGTGTAGACTGCTCAAGTTCCAGGGGAACACCGACAATCCTGTCCTGCCTAATCAAAGGCCTGCGTCCATGAGAAGATGTGCTTCTAGATTTTGAATTTAGGAGAGGATTACTGTTGGCATTCTCGCCCGTGGTCTCCTCTGCAACAAACCCTGTGTTATCATAATGGGAGCCATCAGTCCAGTTGTCAGTGAAAGCATCACTCATTGGCAGCCGATCAGGACGCTGTGGTAGATTCCCTGGGGGAACAGCCTCCCGCTGGCTGAGTAATGGCTTTGCATCAAGAGGCTGTGGGAAAGACGGCGCAATCCTGCAAACACAATGGGAAGAAGAAACATGAAAATGAGGAAGATCTGGGCCTTTGCCAGAAAGAGAATAAGCAGGCAAGAATGCCACCATCCCCAGAAATTGGCACAACATTGTAAACCGACTATACGTCAATTAAAAAAAAAAAGAATGCCGCCATGTTTTGTTTAACTGATCATTCATCCACACTTCACTTATGATTAAAATGGCATTACTATTTCATGTCCAAAAAAGTTACCCCTTTACCTTACTTTAACTTACATTTCTTCTCGGTAATCATCACCTTCTAACATACATAATTTACTTACCTGTTATATTTATCGTGCATTGCCTTGTGTCATCTGCTAGAATATAAAGTCATGAGGGCAGAGGCTTTTTTCTCCTCAGGCCTAGCGTTGTGCTTGGTACACAGTAGGTATTAAAAATATATTTGTTGAATGAATGAATGAATGAATGAATGAATAAATAAAATATAGAGGTTTTCAGTAATGGTCCTGAAATGAGTCTGACAATTAGAACCACCTGATCCCTGGTCCCTATCTCTGGAATTTCGGATTCAATATATTTCCAAACTATTGGTTGAGAGTATCTTTCTTATAAATGCTTGAAATAGCGAATGAGCCCAAAATTTGTCTTCAAATAACGTATTTGAAGGCCAAGTATTGAAAGATATTGAATCCATTGTATAGGGAAAACATTAATATATTTTTTTTGTAGAGTGTAAATTATATTACATATTATATTCTGACTTTTGGTCATTGGCATGTATATTCCAGTGACCACAGTATCTCTAGAAGATGCTCATTTTTCTAAGTTTATTCTTATCCATTTGCACACTCATGATATTGAATTATATATCTTTTATCAGTGAGAGACTTAAGTGCTTTTGCTAAATTGGAAAAAAAAAGTGCACTTAGAAGGTATCTTCCAAAAGTACCTAAGTCAGTCTCAGCTTGTATAACAAATAATGAATTTATAAACTCAAAGAGTTAAGGTTTTTATCATGGGCATCAATGAGTAGAAATAATTACTCATCAACTACCAAAGAATATATTGCTAACAGTAGTGATATTATCAATAAAATATGCATAAAACTCATTGATCACTTATATTACAAAATAATTTTTATTTGTTATTTGAAGTGTAAAACATATCAACAAGTTACAAAACAAGGGAATCAGAGCTGGGCAAATATTACCTCATTGAATCGCTTTATTGCGCTCCATGGCTTTTGATTTTGATCTGCAAAATGGAAGTAATACAGAGTAGGAGCCATTGTGGAAAGACTAAACATTTTTACTTACAGTCTAACTTTTCCAGGTGGTGATAAAATGATGAGGATGAAGGTGCTGATGAAAAATGTATTGAATGTTTGCTCTGTACGAGGCACATTAGTGTTTTCCATGCATCTTACTTTAATGCATAACACCATTCTGGATGGTGACTGTGCAAATGTGTCAAAGTTAAGTGTTGGGCAAACACAATTTTTGATTTGAAAAACTTACTATTCTGTCATTTCAACCTGTTAATCTCCTACCATCTCTCCCTTAAGCAATGGTTTTTTTCTGTGTAAAATGGAGTCACCCACTCTTGGAAATCTCAGGGGGACTACATTTACTTACCTGACCCTTCTGTCTTCTGTGCTTCTCATGTGCTGAATACAATTCCAAAGTTAAGAAGATTCCATTTTTAAAAAGTTGCTGAAAAGAAGCATTTGGGAACAGAAAAGAGGGAATTCTAAACACACCTGTTACCCCACAAAGAATTATGTACTGCATCTTTAGCTGTCGTCTGCAAGGACCCCACTTTAACCCGGGCATTAGAGGATCCTGAGGAAGCCTGGGAAGGCGAGTAGTCTGAGTAAGTGCCTGAGGAAACACTGTTATTCAGACAGTGAGTTTTGTCAACTTCAGACTCATCAGTTGATTCTGAAATGTAAAGGGGAAAATATTATACCGCAATAAACAGTGACAAATACAAGCACAGAAAAGCAAGTATGAAAAACAGCATACCAATTAATGTTAGAAATACTTATTTGTAAAATATTTCTATAGACTATGGTGTATCATAATTTACAACTGGTGATTCATCATGCACATGCATTTGTGGCATATTTTCCACATCAGGTTCACAATGTTACCTTTTTTGTCCTTCCCTAGCAGAACAAGTTTGGGTGGGTACAGAGGGGTCTCAGCTAATGAAGGGTGAAGTTCCCCAATCCTCATTTCATTAGCTGGATGAACAAAAGAATCCTGAGAGATATAATAATATAGGACAAGGAAAGTAAACATTTAAACATTGGTTAACCAAGGTGGCAATATCTTTATTTGGCTCAGATCTAAGATGGGGCTCTCGAAAGTAATTCACTTGGTGCACTAGGAGAAGTGAGTCATATGTTATCTCTGAGATAAAGGCTATAATTTTTTGTTTCTCTAATTTAAATGAGTCCATTTATTCATCAGACATTTTCTGAAAGCTCTTTATATGCCTGGCACTGTGCAAAGAACTGTGGAGTTTCCAAAGAAAGACAAAATGTCACTCTCTGGGAGTTTACAATCTAGTTAGGGAGATGAGATACAACTCTTAACACAGGATTGAATTATGATGTCATATATGAGTAAGACAGTACATGCATATATAATATATAACATGTAAGAGTTTTAAGGGGTGAACTCTTCTAAGAGTTCTAAGAGGAAAGTATATCACTGACCAACTGGACCTGGGTATATCTTTTAAGAAGAATATTGCCATGGAAGAAGACTAAAAGATCAGATAGTCCAATCCTTCTGTTTCCTAGAGGTGGATTCTGAGACTGAGGCCCAGGCTCACGCAGATAATTAGACAGAGATTCAGTGTGGAGGCAGGATTCTTGGGCTCTAGTCCAATGATCTTCACTTACATGACTGCCTTCTGGTGAGCTCAGCTGTGAGCTCAGCTGTGAGCACGCTGGAGACTTAAAATGCAATATTAGATTTGAAAAGGAATAGGAAAGGGGGGAGAGTATGACCAGCAGTAGAGTGCATGCTTAGCATGCACGAGGTCCCGGGTTCAATCCCCAGTACCTTCTCCAAATATAAATAAATAAACCCAATTACCCCCCCCCATAAAGAAAAAAGAGAAAAAAAAAGAAGAATGAAGAGGAATAGGAAAGAGAATGGAGTTGATGGAAGTTCTGGAGGTGAAGAGGAAAATCTATGTTTTCATGAATTTGAAAATTATTTCAAAGGTTTAGCATAAGAAACTTATGATAAAGTTTTAAGTTGACAGACTAAAGAATAAAAGTCTTTACACACCTTTGGAGAAATTCATAAGTAGAAGCAGATGCAAATTTGAGAAATGGTACTATGAAAGGCAATAAAATGTTAAGACTTTTTAAAAAGAAATTAGTTACAGAGTGGCATATTTCTGTTTCAGTCCTGCTTTATCATTTATTAATCAGAATACCTTGAGAAAGTCACTGTAACTCTCTAGATCTTACTCAATTTATCAATAAAATGAAGGTAATAAATAATAGGAATTAGTGCAAATTTCTATCTAGTATTAACAGTCTATAAATCTAAGTATAACTTATTGGTTAAAATAATATTTTAGAAAGGAAATATTCTTATTTTCATATAGAAGTAAAAGCACATTGCTTCAGTCAATAACAAACAAAGAAACAAAATAGTTGTATAAGTACAGAAATGGAAATATAATTAAGGGTTTCACTGTTTTTTTCTTATGCC
Source organism: Camelus ferus (assembly GCF_009834535.1). Lineage (NCBI taxonomy): Eukaryota > Metazoa > Chordata > Mammalia > Artiodactyla > Camelidae > Camelus > Camelus ferus. Next base: position 52,121,087 of record NC_045708.1, on the reverse strand, counting down.
TTACACGGTCGGTATTCAAGTTAATTTTGTATGTATAGATCAAATATTCACACTAGTATCCCAAAATTGTGTCTGGAGCTCTGCATGTAGCTGTAGCTATTTGACTCAAATTCAAGTCTCTGGCTGTTCAAGAATTTCTATTTTGAATCACAAGAGCCCTAGAGACTAGGAAGAATGACAGCAGCTAACAATGAATTTGAATCTCTTCCTCAGAATTCTGTGACCCTCCACCTAGGTGGAGGACTAATAGTGAGGCAAATATAATGGCTTTACACTGATCCAACTAGACTCTCTTATCTTTATGAACAAAATAATGATGATGATGATGGTGGTAGTGGTGGTGGTGGCAATCAGTTATGGAGAATCTATCACATGTCTGCTATTGTGCTACTATGCTAAACATTGCATATTATCCCTGTTGATTATTTAAAAGATAACCTCATTTTTTAAAATTATTTTTTAATTGAAGTATAGTTTCAGGTATATAGTAAAGTAATTCAGTTATAAATATCCATATATTCGTTTTCAGATTCTTTTCCATTATAGGTTATTACAAGATATTGAATATAGTTCTCTGTGCTCTATAATAAATCTTGTTGTTTATCTATGTTACATATAGTAGTGTGGATCTGTTAATTCCAAATTTATTCCTCCCCTCTTTCCCCTTTGGTAACCATAAGTTTGTTTTCTATGTCTGAGTCTATTTTTGACAACCTTATTTTATATTGTTATTTATTATTTAATTTTATTTATTATTATCATCTTTGCTTTATAGATAAAGAAATGGAAGCTCAAAGAGGTAAAGTAATCATTCCAAGTCACAAAGTTAATAGGTGGTAGAGCCAGGATTTGAATTGGGATCTGTCCTTCCTGAAGGTGATGTGGTGCTGGATATGCTATATTGTCTAAGCTAAGAAAATGTCACTTCTCAAATGAGTTTCACAGAACAAAGTTAACTGCCCAACAAAGGAAATTAATAATTGATTTTGCCTCTATAAAATCTTTTATAAATAGGGTGGTAGAATTAAGTTCATGTTGGAAAAGTAGATGAAGCTTTTGCGACTATTTCTATGAATGAATCTGAGTTTTTGGTGGTGGTTGTGAAAAAACATCAAGTGCCACTGGAAAATCAATGTGAAACAGAAATTAAAGTTGTAGTATCCAATATGATTCCAAAATTTGAGAAGGTAGGTGATGTACAACAGGTGCACACATTCCATTAGTACATAGTTTTGGTTATTTAAGAATGAAATAAAAATATTATTTTCTCTTTCAATTTATGTGTATTATTTTTCAAGTAACCATGAAGTAGGGCATATGTGTTTATTAAATTGCTCAGACCTGACAACTTAAATGAACAGCTAGGTATTTCTTTTGGTTTAGGGTCACTGTAACAAAATTACTAAGACATTAAAGGCATTTGTGTACCAAGAGTTTAGGAACCTCTGGACTGTACTTATTTTATGTCACTGTACCATTATCCTTCCTTCTTTCCCTCCTCTTTCCCTGCCTTCCTCATTCCACAATATTTTCCATCACATTTTACCTCTACTCATGCTATTATATTAATATGCAAATTATAAATGCATTAGATCATCAGATTCAAGAGAGATTTCATTTTATTGGCCATTTGTGGATTGTTATTGCTAGAACACATGCTATTCAACACACAGGTGATAAAATGTGGATAGGTAAGGTAGCCAAAAATCAATCATTCACTCAACAAACTCAGAGAAACTGTCCTTGCCTTCAATCAACTTCTAATTGAATGAAGAGTCAGACATACTACCAGGGTTACAACAATGGATGGTACCAGTCAATCACTTATTCAACAGTCATTTGCACCTCTGTTCCATAATAGGCACTGTACTCCACGCTGAGAGGATGATGGTGGGCAAGACAGATGGTCCCTGCCCTCATCAAACTCAGTATCTGAAGCTAATTAACAAAATAATCAGAAATGTTTCTGTTATATTTAAATGCTAACAAACAAGGTGATGTGTTGGACAAAATCAGAGGGTTCTACTGGTCAAAGTGATCAGAGAAGCCCATCCTGTTGAGGTAATCTTTCAGCTGAAATTTGAAGGATGAGGAAGTGCTAGCCATACAAAGAACTGAGTGCTATAGACTGAATGTTTGTGCCCTCCGCAAATTTATATGTTGAAACCTATGTGTTGGTACTTGGAGGCTGGGCTTTGGGGAAGTGATTAGGTCAGAGAGTGGAGCCCTCATGAATGACATTAGTACCCTCATGAAACAGACCCCAGAGGACTTCCTGGCCCCTTTTACCATGTGAGGTCACAGATGGCCATCTATGAAACAGGAAGTGGGCCCTCACTAGACGCTGAATCTGCTGGTGCCATGATCTTGGACTTCCCAGCCTCTGGAACTGGGAGAAATAAATGTTTTTGCCTTTAGTGACTGAGAGACCAATGGTCAGCACCTGGCTCTAACTGTATACTAACCCCTGATAGCTTTCAGCCTTTGAAATTTTGATTTTTAAGTCTCTTGAGCTTTGATTTTTACACATAAATAAAATATGGCTTCTTAAAAAGAAAAGTCTCTAAGTCACCCAGGCTACTGTATTCTGTTATAGCAGCCCAGATGGACTAAGACACTGGGGAAGAACAAATGCAAACTCCACAGGCAGGTATGAAGGGAAGTGGGGCAGTTGGAGCCTTCATATCTCTCTGCCCTCCTTTGTCCTTATGGCTCTTCTGGCCATATTCTCTGTCTAGAATAACATGTGTTAAAACTCTTGGCGTAGGGTTGACAAATAGAAAGTGATCAACAAGCGCTGATTTATTTTTCCTTTTCTCTCTTACTCTACTACATACATAATCTATTTACCTTTTTTCCCCCTGTTTTCTGCTTCTGGTTCTACCTACCTCTATTTGTTTTTTCTTGGTTTTCCATATTTAACCGCATGGATAAGTATATTACGCAGTGTGCGATACCCTCTTCCACATTCTTGGCAGTATGATCTAAATAATGATGCCTCAAGAATGGCATACACACGCAAAATATATAACAACAATGCATAACATACACTGATCAGCTAGGCACTTGTTTATTTTTATTTCTCTCCATTTAGGATCCACTCCAAAAGCTATACATACTTTTTGCTCACATCCAGTTGGCCCAAAGTTAGTCACATGATCACCCCAGCTACAAGGGATGCTGGAAATTGTAGTCCTTGGTTTAGGCTGCCATGTGTCTAGTTAAATTTTAGAGTTCCTATTATAAAAGGAGGAAGGGAAGACTGGATATTAAGGAGCAACTATAGCCAGAGATTAAGAAAAGAATCTAGAAGCTCACACAGAGAAACACAAAAAATAAACCATCAACAACTAGTTACATATAAAGGACTAAGGAGAAAATGATATTTGATTTCTCATTAGCAACACGTTAAGCTTAGAAGACCATGGGACAATTCTTTGCATAAATGGAAGGAAAGTATCCATCCTATATAAAGAGAAATTAACAATCAAGTGTGCGGGTTGAAATAAAGACATTTTCACTGATCATCTAAGCACTTGGTTATTTGTATTTATTATATCTGGAAGTTAAATAGATAGAGTATGACACCTTAATTTGGATGCAGTAATTTGAGAGGGGAGGATGATACAGAAAGCAACATTTTCTCCTTGCTCTAGGATGGCTTAAAGTTGGAAAAAGAAGCTCTAGAATCTCAATTTTAGAAAAAGTACTGATATTATCAAGGAAATTTCTATTCAAGAGGAAAGGCCAGTAGAAGAAAGCTAAGAAAGTGGGGCGAACCACAGAAATAAATATAAAGCTGAAAGTTGTGCTTTAATCTTATTTAGCTTGACTACTGCAGCTAATTAAGAAGTTTAGATAGGCAATATGAAGTCACTGTAGTGCGCTAAGGAAGGCAAGATTAGATGTGCCATTAGCAAGGCAATGAGGGGGCCTGGGGACAAGGTAAGCCAAGAAACTGACAGTTTTTACAGAAATGCAAGACAGAGTTGAGGGCCTTAGGAGATAGAGGAGATATACTTAGATGAAAAAGTATAGGTGTTGGTGATCGTTTGGAAGGGGTAGGAAGTGGGGAGAAAGAAGGAAAATAAACCAAGATATCTCCCAAATTTCTAGTTTGAGTGAACTGATAGATAATGATGCCAGCTGAGATTAAGATCAGGGAATATAAAAGCGGAAACAAGTTTGAGGTGGAAACATTAAATTTAATTTTGGATTTGTTAAGCTTGAAGTGCTTGTGGGACGATTTTAAGATTTTTCTCTGCTGTCGGGTTATTATTAAATTCAAGACCAAAGCCATCTTTCCCTTGCCTCCTTGCCTCACCTTTCCCATCTCTGTATTGAACAATTTTAGGATCTACTTATTTTTTAGCACAGTTATTCAGTTTATAGGTTTTCATGACCTCACAGTTATTTTGATGTTAAACTGTGATGACATGGGATCTAAATATAAAGTATATGTCTATGTAGTTTGTATCTGCTAAATACCGCTTTTCCTCCTTTACGTATTATTGCAGTTATCTTAGAGATAAAAAAAGTCTGTTGCTTTGCTATAGCATATCTGTAATATTTTGGGAAGAAAAAAGTACAATAATACTGATTTTTATAAGAAAAATGAAAAAAGAAAGAAAAAAAGTACAATAATATCGATTTTAAAAGCACAATGAAGAAAGCAATGAAAATGAACATTTACTTAAAATTTCTTCCCTAGACATCCAGCTGTATTCCTCTCTTCTGGGGCAGGCTGGTACCACCCACTGCACACCATGTTTATTTTTGCTTAAGCTTTTCTTTTTTTCTTTTTTTTTCTCTTTGCCTCCTGGAGTTCCTTTCTCTCTTTTTTACTTTAAAAGAATCACCCAATCTTTAATATGTGATTCAAACTTAAACCTGTTTCACGTAATTTTTAAACTGATTGGCAAAGATTGCTTACCTCTCCAATTTCTTAGAGTATTTCTTAGAGTATTATATTCTACATCATGCAACCAACCATGTTATCCTATTTTATATAATATGTTCTCTAATTGCTTCATCTGTCTTAAGTTTACCTGATTAGGCTCTAAATTAGGAGTTATTCACACATTTTATATTTCTTTTCTCTCTCTCACAGTGTTTAGCACAGTGCTAAATATACAGTTGGCGTTTAATCAATGCAACAAACTGGTGCTTTGGAACGTAGATTTGTAAAAGAGTTTTGTTAACCTAGATTTCTGAGCAGCAAGTATAGGAACTTCCAGGTGTACTCATACCAGTTATGTTTCTAATGAAGATAAAAAGATGATAATCAAATTAGTTGAAGAGTAGATGAGATAGTACAGAGGTGGCACAAATGTAGTTGAATTCTTTTCAGACCACATAAATTGATAAGGATATCTAATTCATTTTAAAATATAGGAACTAAGCTTCACATAGTTAGATTCCATAAAGCTAAAGTTATCGCCCCTTTTTTGTTGTTTATACATGTGTTACCTACAAAGGGTGTTCCCCAAACACAAAAACATTAAAAAAAATTAGCTCTAAATCTGATTAAGAATTTTCCTGAGATTTGCAAAATTAAAAAAAAAAACACTTCATTTAGTCTTTTCTAATGACTCATACAATGAAAGTTTGGGGTAGTCAAGGAATACAAAGAAAATGATTTAATGCACTTACTGGCCAGGCCTAGCTGGGTGAGTAAATTATTCCTTCTGTGTGTATTGGAACTTTTGGAGCTGTATTAGTGATTTTAGGCCATGAGGGTGTCATTTATTAAATGCAACCCTCATAGTTTGAAAGAGTAAAAAGATTCATTTACATATTAGGAAAAAATGCACTTATCAAAGAAGATCTATTCAATTAAAAAACATATCATTTACTAATTCCAAAAAATCCAAATCACACTGGCAATTACCAATAACCTTGAAATACCTCCACTGTAATTTCCTTTGGGGCTACAGGCCACTTGTGTTCATATTTTTCTTTCACAGTTTGCTCCGTATTAGCAGTTGGATTTGAATTCTCAACACGCACTCCATGGCTTGGCTTACCCACCAGATTTTGAACAGATTTTACCATATTCTTTAAATCCTCTGGGTAAGGAGTTGGGTATCGTTTTAGGTTTATTTCAACCTAGAAGTTTATAAAAAGAAATTTAACATAAAAATACTTTCAGCAGGCATGTTCACAAAACTACTCCATTTTACGTGCAGCAGTATAACCAAATGCAATATAGTGAGTGTTGAGCTGGCTGAAAAACAGTACGGCAGAGCAGAACACAGTGTTCTTCTTACATTGTGCCTCCTGGGACTTCTCCCCATCCCTAACCACCCTTCTAGATTAAAAATAATTTTTGGATTTTTTAGACCTACTCTGTAGATGGTTGAAATAGCAGTAGGTCAAACACTGAAGTGACTGGTAATGTCTGAACATTTAATCAAGTTACTATCAGCTGCTTTTATACTTTAGAGGCTATTCCCTTCCCTACCTCAATTATTTATAAGTAATTATTTTGACACTAAAAATATCTTTGGACTATCAATGCAGGGGATGAGAGGAGACCCGAAAAGATTTACAAGTAGCGTTACCATGTATTAAAAAAAATGGGGGGTTGACAGTATCTGCTATCAACTATGTGTCAGCTCTATGTTAATTAGAATGCTACATCAAAAGGTAGGGTAGCAAATTCTTGTTAATACCTAAAAAAATATCTTCAGGGAGGCCTTTATAAATAAATAAAATAATAAAATAAACTTATAAAGTAACATGCTTTATAGGTTATATCTCACAATAAAGGGAAATGAAAAATCATGGACATTGTCTAAGATAGTCTAGGTAAATATGTAAGTGTTGACTTATATTTATCCAGATATTTACTTCTCTTCTTGAATTCATTTTTGGTGTATCAAGCTGACTTTAGGGAATATATATATATATTGCATGCTGATTAAAAGGGAGTGGGAGGAAAAATAAGGGGCAAATTTATTTGGCCTGGTTTATTCCAGTAGTCATATCTTTTGTCATCTGAGTAGAACCAACTTCACAAAATGGAATGGTTTATGTGATTGTGAGTATATGCTGTGGAACGTGTGTGCGAGAGTGGGCTGGGGGAGGGAAAAGGCGGAAAAGAAAGAGGAAGAGTGGAAATGAGAGATAAAAGGAGAGAGAGGGTGGGGTGCACACGTAGCCACCCCTACACACCTATGTAACACATGGGATGTAAGAAACTATGATGGTGGTATAGATCTGAGGATTATAAATATGAATTCAAACACTCTTGCTCATCTGCAGTTTTAGCAAATCCATCAACTTTGTTATTCTAGCATTTCATCTTCCTTATAGCTCCCTGTCCGTATCACATACTGGGACTGAACTTCACTAGATGATTTCTAACACTCCTTTCAGTACTAAAAATACAAAATTATTTTTCCAATAAATTTTTGGCAAGCTGATGAAAAAACCAGATAATTTTGTTAGTATAAGTATTATTGAATACAATTTAATCTTTAATATGCTGAAACAAATAATAAAGTTAATAATATATAGAAATAAAGCTACAAAAATATAACCTAAGAAGAAGTTAGACTTTAAAGGAAAAAAAAGTATAAGTTGTTAGAGTGTAACATAAATATATCTAAGGGTATTTTATAATGCATTCTTAAATAAACATAAAAAGAATGATAGCCATGCCACAAAAAAGTCCACTGGGATGCATGCATTCTTGGATCTGCTGTTTAAGTTGATATTAGAAATTTTAATCACAAATTAAATCTAATTTTTAAATTATATTGTTGAACTTGTTTAAAAGTACTTGATATCAAAGGGCTAAAAGTCAAAAAGCTACATTTAAAAAATGTAAAAATGTAAATTGTAGAATGGTATGACTGTTATGCCAATTAAGAACATTTTAAAATTTTAATAGCTAGTGGTACATGAATGAAAAATAATTTTCAAATAGGGCATTAAATTATAATTCTACACACCTTAAAAGTCATCAACGCTAAAATTACACTTCCGAAATGAATCAAAGGCAAAAAATGGGAAGTGTTCTTTCTTAACTGAATTAAGTACTTCATTGAATAATGTAATCTAATATTTGTAGACGCTGTGTCTCATCCGACACAATAGATGACTACTTACTGATGGGCATGGTTATTTTATAAACAAGTTAACATGATACTTTGGTCATATCAACAGGATATATTTAGGTATTTTATCTCTGTAAAAATATTTAACTCTAGAAGCAGAAATGAATATGCCATGAAGCTAATGAAGCTTAAACTTTAGGGTCTGTCACCTGCATGGCTCTTCCCAAAGCCTTGTAAGGGGTCCTACTTATGTATTTACATGGTTATTTTCTATTCTTTTCCTCAAAGAGGCTGCTCTCTAAACTGCAGAAGCTTTCAGTCTCATAAAACTTGGATTTGTTCCACGTATACAATAAGCTCCTTGCTTCTCACTTTCTAGTCTCCTGGCAGAATTTACTGAACTTGAAGACAGAAGAACTAAATTTAAGCTGGAGGTTTATCCCCAGCTAGCTACCAGCCACAAATCTTTCTGTCCAGTTTCTACTCATGTAAAATGGGAGTGATAATATCTTGGGTTAACCTAGAGCTCAAATGAGATAATAAATGCGAAAAATTCTTTGAAAATTTATAAGTCCTATGCAGAGATTATGTACCATTTTTGTATCAGACTTAAGTTACATATTTTTAAAATCTGGATTCTTTTGGCAATCTAGTTCTAATAGATAAATGTCTAACCATAATACCTGTAACTGTCTGGAGTTTTTTTCAGATTGTATGCAGCAACAACTACCATTTATTCAGTATCTGCCATGTGCCAGGCACCATGCAAAATGTTTTATATGGATATTTAATTTATTATGTTATTTATATGATAAACAATATTTATTTTATTATTTACCATATTGATTTAAATATAAATGAATAATAAACAGCTATAATGACTAATATTAATTAATTAATAATCTGTAACCAACTATAAATAAATATCATTTAAATTCCACAACCCATTGTAGCATCTGCTCCCGTTTTACAGAAAGAAAGCAGGGACCCAGATGGTGTAAGGTACTTGAAGGCCGTACAGTTACAGGTAGAAATGCTCAGATTCAAACTCAGGTCTTTGACTCCAAAGTTTATGCTACAGAAATGTCACTTGGTTCAGAGCTGTTCTCTGATATCGGTGAAGCATATATCTGTGCAGTCTTGTGGGAGAAATGATGTAAATCTAAAATGTGAATTTTAATGAGTTAAGATAATTTCAATTTTTTAAGATGTAAAGCTAACACAGTATTTTATTATTTCTTTTTAAATGAAACTGTAGTATTTTATAATCCTATATGTTTGTAAGTTCTGTAAAAGCATATCAAATATGCTTTTACAGATTGTTTTGCCTCCCTATTTTCCAACTCAAGTGTGATGTGATTCAGAAATGAATAAACATGATCATGAACACAATTAAAATAATAGTTCAATAATGTCCAAATACAAAAGCAGTTTCTTTATATTTCTAAATATATAGGCTATAAATATGCCATTATTCTAATATGGGATAAAAATATGTAAATTCATTTACTAACACATAAGTGGGAAAAATCTGTCAATTATGTTCTTATCTAAATCTTTTATCACTCACCATAAGGTATTTGCTCATTTTACATATACATTTTATTAAAATGCACCATTTTTACTGAAATGTTATTTTATTTTAATTTTGAAAAGTAGAAGTGTTTCACATTATGTACATCTCAGATCTCAATAAAGTGCAGTAAATGCAAATAGCAGCTGCAAGATGTTGGAGACTCCCAAAGATTTAGCAATGAAGAAAGAATTGCTGTTCACAGCTAAGGGATTTAGAAATGATATCTTGAATTCACACAGAACTATGCTTTTCTTGTGTAATGATTAAATTTTAATTTGATTTGATTGTAAATTCCAGTAAGAGAAATAATAGTTAATGCTTTGGTTATGAATTGTTAAATACCTTATTCTAGATATTAATCAGAACATTTTACATAGAAAACCTATAGCACTTTTATTAAGGATTCTCACCTTGCCTTATATTGCAGAAAGAATATAAGACACAGAATAAGAATCTAGTCCATTACATGTGGATGATAAAGCTTACCAAAAAAATAGTGTTCTTTTATATCCCATTACGACTTTTTTTTTCATCAAACTCTTAAACATCCCACCCACTGAGATAAGGAAGCCCTATTTGCCACAACTCCCAAGCCAATCTTCTCTTACAGGAATTCTCATTATCTGTGCCTTCAAATTAAAGGAAAATTGATGCCTTTCAACAGATGTCCATCTTTGTGTACAAAGTCTACTCTCAGCAAATTTCAATTCAAATCTCATGCTGTTTTAAGAATCAAATTTTAGTTATTTAATCTCCACCAGAATTGATATTATTAAAAAATAAGTGTGTATGTCTGGGGACAATTTAGATTGCATCAGTAGTGTCATCAACATTCTGCCCGACTATTGGTATTCCCACACTTTAAATTAAATTAAAAAATCTTTAAAAATTAAAACATAAATAAAAATGAAGCACTCAACTCAAAAACCATGCCAGATATCCCACCAGATGGCACCTCAAAATGATGTTCCCTCCCCTCTGACTCAGTTCTCCCCACCCCATTGCCAATGTCAATGAACAAGAAATTAAATTGGGATCAAACACTGGCAATTGATAGGTTTCTATATGATCAACATTTCTTACCCCAAATCATGCAGAACATACCCCATAAACCACTGTTCCAAGGTTGCCTCTACATAGGGGATTCTCCTACCCCAAACACCTAGGCCTACCTGTCTGCCACTTAGAGAGGGAAGAGTGGTGGATTGTGCTGCAACTGGCAATGGAGTACACATGCTCCTTTCCTGCTGGAGGCCACTTATACAACCCCATGCCAGCTGTGGGTCATTCTGGGGGACGGGCATATCTTGGATCTGCTGATCACACCTGGCCCATGGTGTGCAGCAATCGCCAGACAGTCTGGCAGGTTGGAGAGTAATCCCACGCTGGCCCCTTTCCCAGGGGGCTTGGCAGGAGTGATCCTGTGGGAGAAGGAATCTCCATTTTCTGGGAGAAAGAGGAGCACTGTAGCAAAACTATCATTTATCATTTTTCTATTCTTGATTTTCTTTTTCATTCTGGGTAATGCATTTAAAACAACCATTAGAATATTAGTGTTAACTCTGTGTATTAAAACAATACCAATATCATACAAAGCTAACGGATCACAATTTCTTCACACAAGGCAGCATTCATACTACACTAAATACTGTAAGTAGGGCATTATACTCTAGTCCGTTTAGAAGTTGATGCCACAGGTCAGCTATTCCTTTTAAAATTTTATGTAAATTAAAGGTAAAATGGTGCTAAATTTAATGTACATGTAATGAACCAGAAAAGTATAATTAATTTAGTGTAAGATTTCAGCATACTCCATTTATCATACTTCCATGATGATTTACTTGGAAGTTTGTGTTCTAATTTATCCAATAGCCAATGGCATTGGAAATATTCAAATTAGTCAAAACCAAGTAGTTTGACATTCTGGAAACACATATTGTTTCACTAATATATAAAATAAATCAAATATAAATAAACATAGAAAAAATGTACTCTAAAGTATAATGAACCTACTCTAATTATAATCAAACCTGATCACATAACACACAAACAGGGCTTCTAAATAACTGTTTGCATTTACTATATTTTATGTTTTCATTGACCCATATACCAGAGTATATTAAATGCACTCTTTTCTTCTTGGAGCCCTTGAATATAGAGGTTTTTAGGAAGAAGTATGTAGTTTTTGACATTCAATGAGGTAAAAGAATGAATCAGAGGTCCAGTATAGAATGCATCATCCATTGGTTCTGGATTTAACATACAAAGTCCTTGAAAGAAGAACTGAAACACTCTAAAGATCTTTTTTTGTTTATTTTTAGTTTAGCATTATTTTTTCTAGGAATTCACAAGTTAAAAAAATGTCTCTTTGGTTATTAGATGGCACTAATCAACCATTCAGAAACATTTTTTTAAAGCCCAAATCATCACCAGAACTGTCATTTTGATTTGGGAATCCATTTTGGGTTCTCCACAATGATATAGGTAGGGCTTTTCAATTACCTTACTAATTCTAGTAAGGTTCAAGAGTGTGTTGGTTTAAGAAAAAAGTTTAGAAAATGTGGGAATGAGGGGACAGAAAAGAAGAACACATCACACAGTCTAGATCTATTAATAGGATGCATATACAATTACTTAAGTAATTAGTCACCAAGCGTGAGAGCTGTTAGTACTCATGATGGAAAAAGTGCAAAAATAATACCATAAAAATTAATGAGAGATTCAAGATGATGATGATAACATGAAGATCTGATGTTGATAAAATCCATATAAATTCTGATATTTTAAAATTTATACAATGGAAACATATAGATTTTAAAATTCAATCCTGTTACTTGACTTAGATTGGTTCCAATAAAGGACTTTTTAAAAAATATGCTTTAAGGTAAAAAATTTCAAGTTATTTTCCTAAGGAACATCACCTGCTGTTTGGTATGCACCTCTATTAAAACTTGTCACATTTAAGAAAACTCATAAATTTCTTCTCAAATATTTAAGAGAATCTTTCAGAGATTTTAATGCCAACGTAATATATTAATCCACTGGCACTTTCATAAATGTGTATTTTGGCCTCACACAGTCTGCATGATGCCTTGCTTTGCTCAATGATTTAAAAAGACACATTTCAGAGTTTCAAAGATGTAATAAGGTGCTTAGGTAAAGCCCATTGCTCAGATTTTTTTCTTTGTTTCTTGTTTTTTTGGCTTTCTCTCAGCTTGAATCTCTTTCATGTTGCTATTTGATAAGATGGTGTGGCATATCAAATTTGCTCAGTCAGAACTGGGACATTAGTCTCATTCTGAAGCACAACAATGCTTCCAAAATCACCATCCTCCTATAATGAAAGGTACCACCATGAGACTTGAAGATGTATCTGACCTTCTAGCAGAGGTCACTCAATTAGTCTGAAAGTCAATTTAAATAATAACAATGGACAAACAAAAATAATGAGAAGAAAGAAGAAACAAAAATTAAAAGGTTCACCTTAACTTTCCCAGCATTTTCATCATCTTCCTTTTTTTCTTCAAATTCAAATGCAACAGTCATGCGTTGTTGTCTCTGCTCTTCCCACAGTGTAGGGTTAAAGCTGTCACTGTCTGACTGGAAATCTACAGTTAGATTCCAAAGTATTATTGCTTTTTTTCTACATAAATTGTTATTAATAGAGCTTAGTACACTATGCAAAAAAAGGCAACAGGTACTACAAACAAATACAAAAATAAAAAAGAAAGAAAAAAATAAATAGAAGGAAAGAAGAAAATACAGAAAGGCAGAAAGAAGGAAAGAAAGAAAAAGAAGGAATAAAATTCCCTTGGTACTAGTTACAAACTCTTTTAACATCTTAACTCAAATTCAGCTTTGCTAATGACACATCAATTATATACTGGGGTTGGGAAGTTTTCCAGTGTAGAGAATGGACTCTACATAGCATAATTATGATGATAGAGAGTTGGACTAAATATTTTAAACCATTATCTCTTTTAATTTTCAGAACAGCACAATGATAGTACTAATACAATCCTCAATTTGATAATGAGAAAACTATAGCTGAGTTTTAAGAGACTAGTTCAAAGTCATGCATCTTCTCCATGTCTGTGTGATTAAAGAGCCCATAACTGTAACCAATAAACTCTATCAGGATTTTATAAAGGGTACTACATAACTTTGGTCTTGCAATAAACAAAGATTGCAAACTTTGTTGTTGTTGTTTTATGTGTCTGGTGGGAGACAATGTAAGGTAAAAAACATGTAGAAAATTTAGTCTTTAAGATCTCAACTAGTCTAAATGTGTCTCAAATTGACAGGGAAAAGAAATGGCTTATTAATCTTTAATTTATATCAGAATGTAGGCTAATGGTAATATCTTCTTTGGAACATTATTGTGAACATCACATGAAAATGCAATGAAAATACTTAGTTTAGGATAAATTTTTTCCTAAAGAAAGAATTTTATTATATAAATCTCTGTTTGTTGCAAGGTATTCTGAAAATTCATTTATTATATTTCTGCTTCAGAAACCAAACAGTGACTTGCTTAAAGTTCAAGAAAACTGTTCTATGACCAATTCTGATTTCCTCAAAGGAAAGCAAAACTAAACAAAAAACAAAGCAAAACAAAACAAAAAACAAACTAGGCTGATTCCTGAACATCATACCTTACCTAACTAGATCTACCTCATTACCTGGAACAAATTAGGGGTTTAATCTGTGAGACTAGATATGAGAAATGACCAGTCAATATGAGACACTTTTCATTTTCCCCTACATCCTTTTGTAGTGAAATATTTTGTTAATCTAGGGATATTAAAATGCAAATATAAGTAAAGATACATGAATAAAACGTAATCCTTACTTAAAACTTTTTTATGCCATATGCAAACCCAATGGCTTTTCTTTCATAAATTCAAAAGATCAATTTTACTGAAGCCTGAAAAATACATATGAAACAATCTTTCTTTTTCCTACTACTGTAAGTCAAAATTTGAATAAAAATATCCTAAAATATCTCAAAATAATTCACTTGCGTTTTAAGTCAAAGACTATAGACATTCATTATAGTTATCCTAAAAATGAGAAATACATAAAAAATAGTTTCTTTTGCAAGTTGGTCTCATTTAAATGGATTGGGAAGATTTAATCCTTGAGTCAAATGAAGTGGGCTTACTCTTTCAAGAACTGTTGTTACTGTAAGACTGTGGTACGTGTGCATGGTAGCCTGGGCTGGCTCGGGCTGAGGAGCCCATGCTGAATTCCAAACAGTAAGGAATAAACCTCCTTTAGCCATTTTGTGAGTACTGTGATCATAAGATAGAAGATTTTATTCTTGAAAAAGGTTTCGGTTTTTCAAAAATTATTCCTATCATAACTGTGGACATTGTCTAGGGAAATTAAACTTGAAAAAGAAAAACTGGTCATTATTTGCAAGTCATCTCTTTATGGTTGGCTCTTAACATGAAATAGTTCTGACCTAAGATCACAGGACTAAATGCTTAAATTGTGTTCATGAAATTAGTGAACAAGGAAACAAACCATCTTATTGACCCTTCCTTAAGATCTGACTCCTAGCTCATTTCAGTTAGCTGGGTATCACATTTGGTTAACTAGTTCGGTGCACTGCAATTCATCAAGAGAATTTGCTCCTAAAAGTCAACATTATTGTCATGAAAAATGTAAAGAGGTGTTACGTTTTACTTAAAATATTATATGGAAAATAGGATTCATGCTTAGAGTCAACTCCAAAATGATTTATAGATGTAATGTAATTATCTTTACAGTCTTGCCCATGTGCCAGTACTGTCCAGAAGTCAGAATAAAATTAACCCCTTTTATCCATAATCATAAAAGTACTAGGAGAAATTTCTACTGACAGTTTACCTTCATCACCACGAGGTTGCTGGGGAAACATGTAGTTAGTCAATACTCTTTGCTTTGTTTCTGGGTGGGCTTCAGTTTGTAAAGGGATAAGGGCTTTGGACTGGAAGCAAAGGACATAAATTACATTAATAAGATAGCAAATATGAAGAATATCTCTTTTATATAAGAAGGTCAATTGTCTGGCCTCACTGAGCTGAATGAAAAATTAAAAGAAACATAAGGAAAAAGATAATGAAATAAGAAAGTATAACATAAAATAAGATTATTGTAGAAGAATATTTTCAAATTCTAAGGTCTTAATGAGATTTTTTTCTCCAATATATTATTTTACAAAACCTATTCATCTTCACGGAGCAATATCAGTTTTAATCTTGAATAGACCAAAATGTGTTAAATTGTTTCAACTAAGTAAACTTTTGGTCCAGTTCTTTATGCCCATTCAGTTTTACCAATTGCCCTTCAAAAAGGACAAATGGAATTTGCTTTCAAATTCATACTATACAAGATCATCTATGAATTTAATTAGGTTAAAACATAAGCATTTATCTTTAAGAGATACTTTTGTAACCCAAAACAGGGTCCACATACACATAAGCCACTATACTTGTATCTAATATATCACAAGATATTTACCAATGGATAGTAAAATTTAATTCTCTATTATTAATTTGATTTATTAATTTGACTTCAGAAATACTATTTTTGAAGAGCTTTTTTAGAACTTTGATATTAAATACTATATGTAAATATATTGAAAATAATCATATTACTTAACGTTTTAAATCTTATCTCATGACATTTATTAATAAGAGCGAAGCACAAAGGGGATTTGGGATACCAACCTGTCTCATGAAACTGAGTCAGAAACTTATTAAATCACTGTTCTAAATAAAAGTTAAATGATGCACCCACTGTTCTGTTCATTCATCCACAAGAATAATAAATCAGGATATTAGGGGATGTTTTTTTCACAATGCAAGACTGTAGAATAGCCTCTTCCATTAGCATAATTCACATTGATTCCAGAAATGATTTATTTATAATGATACACAGATGCCTCAAAAAATCTATAGCCCATTGATAAGATTTGAATTTGAATGACAATCTAATTTGTTACTTAGTAGATGGAAGAAAGTGTTGTAACAATAATAGGAATACAAACATTATTCTTACAATTCCATTTCACGTTTTGTAGAGATTTATTTTAATTTTCATGAAAGTAGCCCAATACCTATCTCTGAACAATTCATTTACCAGTAATGCTGCTTTTATGCTCAGAAAATAACGGTAACAAACTAAATTCTAGATGATTTGTTTTCACTTGGTCATTCATATTTTGGGATAAGATGTTTTAAAATTTTAGAATTACAAGAAAAAAGTAAAAATTGTCTGTCACTCGTTTTTCTGGTGGCAAATCAGGTGTCTTCAACTATTTATTTTTTCTAGTTAATAAAATTATTCATTAACACTCAATTACTGATTCTATTATAATCTATGTTCGTAAGTATAAGAAATAATATCAAAGCAATTTCAAAGAAAATATTAGAAACAGCAACAAAAGATATATGCAAATTTTTAGAATAAAGTTTTAGAATTAAGTTGATTATAATTAAAAGTATGAAGGAAAAAGGGAACATGGAGGCCAATAATTTCCTCTTGTGGGGATTGTGGTAGTAATTTCTTACACTTCACCTTCAGAGATGTAATTGAAGTACATCCTCTAAGGACATGCATGTGCCACCCAGGGCTGAAAAGCTACAAAAATGATTAGGTTGTGTATTAGAGCTCTGAGAATAAAGTAGATGCTAAATTGAAGTATTTAAAGGGGGTGAGAATTTTAGCACTGTTTTGTTCACAGCAATGAAATACATATTTGAATTGCTACCTTTACCAGCGGATAAAGAATTTATATTTTGCAGTAATTGTCAAAGGTAAATATTGAGAATAAGTTAGTCAGTCAAAATTTCAATGATAGTCCATTGTAATGAACAAAATAAATCAGGATAATTAAATTTTTTTACCTGATTGTCAGAAAGCCATAAAGCTGCAAGCTTCCTTAAGTTTGGTAAATGAGAATGGTAAATTCTTCAACCTGTAAAAAATAAGAACATTCTAACAGCATTCACGAAGACAGGTAAAGTTTACTTTTATGAAGAATTATTTAAAATACTGTAACTTATTTATTTCATTCTTGTCGCCATTTTCTCCACTGAGCTAGCCTGAGCAATCTTTAACAAGTGACAATCTCCAGTTTACAACTCTTCAAATGCTTCCCGCTGTATCTAGGATGAAATCCCAAACTGTTAATTAACATGGCTTGCCAGCCCTTACAAGATCTGGTCCCCCTACACCTCTCCAGAGCTGCTTCTGCTGCTGGTCTCCTGACTCGGTCCCCTTGGCGCTACTGGCCACCTATCAGCCTGCTCTGAGCGCCAGCCAGCTCCTGTTTTTGTCTGGAATCCTTCCGCCCGTACTTCACTAAACTAAAATCCCATATATTCTTCTGCTTTCAGCTTAAATGCCACTTTCTCAAAGAGGCTTTTCTTGACTCCTCACTTAAATTTCTTTCCCCATTCTCGTCTCAAAGCACCTGTATTTTCCTTCATGGAACATATCATGGTTTGTAACTATGTATTTATTTTTGTAAATTTTTTTTTACTGTCTGATAGCCCCACAAAACTGTAGGCTCGATGAGGGCAAGGGGCCATTTCCATCTTACTACTAACGGGATTCACAGCTCCCAACTTTATGTTGACTCCTAGAAGTGTGTCCTTTTGTTCTTTACCCTTCGTATATTGTGTAGTAGGTATTCAAAGAGGGAATCTTTAAAAATAGCATTTTGAGAAATGTGAAGCTGCTATCAGTCTTGGTATTCAATCAAAATTACCTATTTAGCCTTGGCTCCAGCCTGTGGAGAGCCAAATCACCAATGCCTACTTCAACATACTATCTGAGAGCCCTGAAATTGTGCATGATCAATATGCTGTCATTACATGGGTTACCATTGTGACTAGTTGGTATAGCGAATAATTCAAACAAGGCACCAATAAATTTATTGTTACTTTCTGCATGTTCACTTTTGGGCTACAGATAAACATTTTAGATATAACTCGGAATGAAAATTTCCTTAAGTCTTTAATATGTTGGAATTCTATCAGCCAAATGATAAATAAATAAATTCTGATAACAGAAGCGAAAAATGTTACAATCATTAGGATTGTGAAAGCAGTTAATTGTATATTTGAAAGCAGCTAAGCACTATCAAATAATTAAATAAATATGAAAAGATATTGACAAGCCAATAAACATATCAACAGAGTGTGCATTAGCTAGGTAACTTTAGGAAGGATATAATAACCTTTCTGAGGTAATAAATATTTGTAAAACATAAATAATATAAAGAATAAGAGATTAAATTATATCATAATTCTTTTTTAAATAGAATTATTTGTTGTACTAGCATTTATAACATTAGACAAAATTGACTATAAAAGCTATTTCTAATTTTAAGTTATTTAATTTCATTTAAGTAAGTCAGAAATTGTAAAGCAAGTTATTATGAGGAGAATTTTTTACAGAGATAGATTACGAATTAAATTGCAGAATGGAGATGAATTAAAAGTAGAATATCAATTCTGCCCCATCAAAATTACATGAGGGGAAACTCTCCAGAATCACATACAATATCCATGATAAATCATCAGTTAAGTAAAAAATGTAGAATATGGAGAAAAAGAAATTGTTAGCGAAGGATAAGTTACCCTCAATTTTCCTTGCTCTTCCAGTGATCACCATTGAAAGGGAGCCTTTAGTATCACAAATGTGCAGTAATTTGATCACAGGAGTAATCCTACAGTTGACAGTGTAAAGCAATCATTGTTCCTGAACTATAATGCCAAACTTTAAAAATCTATTATATTCTAAATATAAAATCAGAATAATCATGACTTTTGGATAACATTTAATATTTAATCTTTTATCCAAGCAGTTTATTCTCAGACAGTAATGTTCAATTTTGGCCTCAGCTTTGACTGAATATTGATTTTAATCTCAGGTTAAAATTCATTGATTAATTCATTAATTTAAAAATTCTAATTTGGCTCTATATTATGTTCCAATCACTGCACTAGGAGATAAATTAGCTTGCATTTCTGGCCTAATAAAGTATTTTAAATATTATGAGATTCTCAGTGTCTTATTAATATTTTTTGCACTAGCATTAAGCAATGTGTCCATCTCATGGTAGGTACTCACATATGCTGTATTTGTTGAGTAAATAACTCCATTAATCCTAACTATGGGTCATTGAAAATATTTATAAGCATATTTTCTGTATCATCATGAAGATTATTAATGTATAAACTTTGAGCAGACCAAGAATCTAGGAGAGACTTCTAGCTCATCATGGAAACCCTCCCTCCAGGTTGCCAATAACAGAGCTCACTTCCATAGAAGACTGTAACTGAATCCACTGGGAATCCATTTTTCTACAATATCTCTTTGACCATATTTCTAATCTTATTCCCAAGAATATAATTAGAAAAATTTGAAAAAATGTCTTACTGAAAGTTTGGCACAACAATTAATGCGTTTTCCTCATTTTTCTGTCTGGTAACCCAGTCAAAACAAGAAATAGGGTTGATTCGACGTGACTTACTCTTGTTGCACCAAACTATGAAGTTTCTTTGTCACCTTGATTTTAAAAATTCCAAAGCTTTTTAAAAAGTGTTTTATTCCTTACGTGGGAATATGACTGAGCTACTAAGTGAATGGTTTTTGAAATTCGCATCATTATTTTTTTCTTCAACAAACTAACAAATGATAACTCCTACACTTAGTGAAACTTCAAACTCTGAACATTCTTCATGATTCCATAAAAGCTAATCTTTGATAGTTTTACTGAAAAGTCTCTTAGCTTCTCATGTTATCATTTATCTGTCTGAAACTTAATGAAAACAGTTCAAGTGTTTTATTCTACTCCATAATAGCTTTATCTTAGCAATTATTTTTAGTCAATATTTATTTTTATCCTTTCCTATTTGAGGACACTTGTAAGAGAAACAAAGATGAATTGCATTTTCATCTTTTCTTTTTACTCATTCACCAATATAACAACTTTGTCACAAGAAGAGGACCTATCCTTTCTTTGTTCATCCTGTTCTGAACATGACTAAATAACTATTTGGCTGTCCTTACTATAATGTACAAACCTTATGAGTTTTGACTACTAGCTTCTTACCAGTGTTTTGGTGGTTTGGACAGTATACATATAGCCCAGTTAATTTACTGGAGACATAAATATATACATGAAAACATATATGTATGCATACACACATACCTATGTACATATCTATATTAATAAATTTTGTAGCTTTTTATTACAATAATTTCCCATGTCTTCATAATATTAAGATTTCTGCTTATGGGAGGGTTTTAGTATATAAATTTGGGAGTGTAAATTTTATATAACTTTAATATATAATATATGATTTTGTATAATCAAATAATAAAATTTTGAAATATCAGTTTAAAAATTAACTCTATCATTTTCTAAATGGGTATTTGTACATTCATATAAATATTTGCATTCCAAATAATTCATAAAACAGAAAATTTTTTCAAAATTATTAATAAGAAACAATTTGCTTTTAGAAAAAAAACTACATATGATTGTCAAATGTTGCAGGAATACCTGTTGTCACTCAAATTTAAGACTCTTAGTTTCTGCATCTGTCCAATCTCTTCAGGAAGAAATTCCAGTTTATTGGAACGTAGAGACATAACTGTTACATTCTTACAGCTTCCAATCTATGGGTAAAAAAAAAAATAAGTAAAGAATCACAGTATAAACTATGTCTTACGCTGATTTTGATAATTTATAAAGTAATTTAATTAATTGACAGTGATTTTCTTATTACTTTTGAGACTCTTGTAGTATGTGTATTATTTTATTTTTTATAATTTCACTCTTTAAAATATGTGTATAAAATATATATTCCTTTAGATATTAAGGCAGTGTCTGTTTTATATTCTTTTAAATATTAATGAAGGGAGGATTTTCTTTATAATTTTATGAGTAGAATACTTGTTAACTTCATTGTTTTCATAAATCACATTGTTTTTGTCCATCCAAGTAATTACTAATACATCTATCTTTGTAACAGATCATACATACTCAGAAATCAAGCTGTTGTTGACATTTCCTTGGCAAAGTTAGTTTTACTTCATGTTACAATGGTATTTATCATTTTTATTTATAACTTTTGGTTCTAAAATAATGATATATGGATTATTGTTCCTGTATTAGAGAAGTGTTTAATAGAAAATGTTCAATTGAAAGTATATGTCACAGTTTTTTTCTTGAGATTAATAAATTAAAGTCCCAGTTAGAGATAAACACTAATGGACCCTTTTGGTGGATCCTGAAGTTAAAACACTATTACACAACAGGATACTTTAAAAAACTTATTTACATTAAGAAGCTTAGAAGTGGAAATGTAATTATCCCAAAATTTATTTATTAACTGTTCTTAAAAGCAAAATATATAAATTAGTTAAAATTATATCCCTTAGCATGAATTAATATATAATTTTATTACTATTTTGGCAAGTGATAGCTTAAGTCAAATGCATTTTTCTGAGTCAAACATAAGAATTTATCACTTGTGATTTAAAAAAGAATGATTAACAAATATATATGTAGATAATTCCTACATACATTAAAAGCTCAACTCATGTAGCTACACTGCTTTTGCACCTGTTAAGATTTAATCACAAAACAGTTTCATTGACAGTTAATTAATAGAAACAGGTTTATTCCTCACTTCTCTGGGTAATTCTGGAAGGAAATTCTCATCGACAGCTAATGTTCGAAGACTGTGAAGGTAGCCAATGGTAGAAGGCAGTGACTCCAGTTCATTACAGCTACAGTCAAATTCTTCCAATAAAGATAAACTGAAAAGTTAAAAACATTAGACGTTTTAAAAGGTGAGATGGAAGAAATGTAATGAAAAAGCCACATATTCAAATTCATCAAAGTTATTTATCTGGTGATTGCATAATATTATATATGTTAATTCATCAGTTCAGCCAAATGGTTCAATACCATTTAATAAGTGGTTCAATTTGGTAAAATAGATATAGTTCCTTGTTTTCCCCTTTCTAAATTCACTTGTTATTTAACTGAGCCATTGAGAATGACAAAAAGTTTTGTTTGTTTGTTTTTATGTAACTTGGATGTCATTTATAGTCAGATGCTCAAAATGAATATCCTTGGAATTCATATGACAGTAAGGCAGAAGGGTATTGAGGGCAGGTCCAAGAGAGGATAAGGGGGCAAAATATGAACAACAAAAACACTGCTTAAATGCTAGCTATTTGATCAAGCATTTTAGAAATAAAAACAACTAATCTTTTCCTTACAATAACTCTGTCAGATAGCTATAATTTTAAACCCACTTTACAAATAAGGAAATTGAGGCATAAAGAGGCCAAGTTACTTGCCCAAGGCCACACAAAGCAGGAACACCAGTACCTAAATGCAGACAATGTGGTTCCACTGTATCTTCTTGCCTCTCAGCCTGTGCATCAGAACCAGAGGCTATGGATGGGCTCATTTCAACCAGCAGATATGTTTTGTTTGGTTTACAAAGTATTTTAAAAAGTGGTAAATTCTACATAATGACCTAGACTTCTGGCACCTTTTGAGAAAAGGGAATTCTTCCATGACAAGTAATGGAAACAGAGTAATGCCTGCTGCCTTCAAATGAGCACAGTTCTCCAGTTTGCCACAATCCCCACCATGCCACACTTGGCCCGCTTTACCCCCAATCTGCAGAAAGGAATTGTATGAATACACATTCAAGTTATCACATGGGAACAAGACATTTCATTGCCTGGTTTGAGATAGCTGGGAAAAAAAGAGGGCCTGGCACAGAGTAAGCACTAGCTGTATTTAAGTTGTCATTGATGTTAATCTTATTACACTGTTATTACCACTCATATCATTGCTTTACTGTAATAGGAAGGAACCCCCAAGGGTGATGATCTCATCACTGTAAAGGGATGAATTAGAGCTAGTTGGAGCAAGGCGATAGACTCAGCTTCCTTTTTTGTATCTCGGAAATAGCTGACTTGAATGCAATTTATTAACATCATTTAGTTAATAAGTGAACAAGAAATGAATCATTTGGGTTTTACGTTAGTCAGAATGGGCTTGTGTCCCAGCGCTGTCACTTATTAGACAAAAAATCTTGGGTATCAAAAAAGAAAACAAAGACAACAGCTCAAAAATCAAAGCTGATTTTACTTACTGACAGGTGAGGAACACACCCTGTTCATACCCAGAAGAAATTCACTCAGCTGTGCTCTGAGGGGGAAAAGTCAGGGCCAAAAGCGGGTGGTGACATGGGGTCATGATGATTATGCTCATTCAGGATGTAAAATGTGCATTTTGGAGAGGGTGGGTAAGTTCACAAGTCTGTGTACAAGTAGGTAAGTCAGGAAAGACTCTAATTCAGCCAAGTTCAGTCTGACCCTGGTGAGGGTAACTCACGATTCATGGTTCTTTGCAGCTTCAGCTGGTTAGAACCCAGAAGTGGTGAAACACAGCATTCAGTTGTGAATAATAGCTCTTAGGCAAATACTTTTCCTTTGACTTAGAAAAGTCCTATTACTTTTCTATAAGCCTTGGTTTCTTTATATTTGCAGTGAGGATACTAATAATTTCTGCTTCACGGAGTTGCTCTGAGTATTTCATGAAATACTATAAGGAACTTAGCGCGATACCTGTCGTAAAATACCCACGAAGGAAATATTTTCTCTTTTTATTAAAGAACTCTGAGAAATTCACTTCTAAATCCTTTGAGACCCTCACATGAAGGAGTGGTCATGTCACTGGGTGCCAAGTGTCCATGGCCACATGACTGTTGTGTACATATTGGTGGGGGCAGAAATCAACATATGTGGGAAACCCAGTAACAGTTTGTTTCTTAAAAAAAGTCCAGCACAGTGTCTTACGGATATAATACACTAAATAAATTTGGTGAATTGCATGAAAGAGGTTTCTATCAATGGCTTGGGGGTCATGTCCTCAGCAAATGGTCATAAAAGTACCAGAGACTTCTTAAAATGAAAATTTTAGCTGTGTGTTCAGAGGTAGAAGTCAAAGAATTAAACAACTAAAAAATATAATTGAAATTTCTTATTTTTTCCTTCTATTATGAAAACGTGCTTTGAGGTTAGTCTTGAGTCCCAGTAAGGCAGTCCTTACTTTGCATAGCTTCAATATGTGCAGATATCAGTTATCATGGTTTCCTTAGATAACATTAGCCCCTCAACAACATGGCTCAAATTTCAGCTACCTCAGTATATTCACTGTAACTGTGTAAACTATACACTTGGCTGCTGACTCTTCAGCCTGCAAATCACAATGTAAGTAACAGATGTGCGTCATAATCAGTGACTAGTCACATTACTTTTTTCAAAGTCTATCAGTGACCAGTCACTGCACATCTGCTACTCAGTTCACACACACACAGCAAATATTGTAGGTGTGGTGCCTTCTTGTCAATCAGCTGTAGATACTACAGGTATAATAATTTAACATTTAAGGCACTACTGCTGTTGGATAATGCTGTTGATCATCTTACTTTTCTTGTGTATTTAAATGAAAATGTGAAAATTTGCTTTTAGACACCAAGAACAACTTCATTAATCCAATCAATAGATTTAAGAGTTATTTCAACTTTGAAAGCCTATTATTTTACACAGACTTTTGAATAGGCTATTGATGCTCCAACTGGATGTCATACAGTTTCTTTAGCTGAGTTTTGGAATAAATATGACATAAAGTATACATTTGAAAATATTCAAGCATCATGGCAGGAAGTAACAGCAAGTAACGTGCATGCAGTATATCGGAAACTTTCAGTACACTGTGCAAATAGCTTTGCAGGATTTGAACTGGACATAAATGGAATTACAGAAGAAATACTGACTGTGGGAAAGCCGCCTGCCCTTATTTGAGAGCTTGAAGATATGCTGCCATAGGAACTTAGTGAAGGTAAACTTGCTGACATCAATAGGAAAGCAGATGTAATGAAAAAGATGAAGATGTACCCGAGGAATTGACCCTGGCAGTAAACTTTACATTAAAGGATCTCCCCGAGATATTTCATGATATTGAAAGCACAAAGGATAAAAGTTTGGAAGCTGATCCAAGCTTAAAAAGAGTATGGCAATTCACTGAAGCATAGAAAAGATGTTCACTCTGAATTACAACTTACACAATGAAAAGAAGGCAAGTACTATTCAAACTAATCTTGATAAGTTTTCTACAAAAAAACGCCAGTTTAATTCTTGATGTTCCTAATGTTTACAATGACAGTGTACTGAATACATATTGATTTCATTATTTTTCCATTTCCCAATACATTTATAATCAACAGTAACATTTCAAAATATATTTAATGTTGTGAAAAGGTTCAAAGACCTTTTGCCAGAACAATCATAATCTTCTCCATTGATTACTAGGACTATCTTGCACAGTTTCAGCATGTGTGGTTGTTGTCATGGTCCCTTATTACTATGCAAAGTGAGGACTTCCTGCAATAAAAAGGCAACATTTTTACTACACGATGGACTAAGCTGAATCAATAATTCATAGCTTGAAAGTATTTTACATCTTTGGGTTACAAAGAAAAGCTATTAGGTGCAATATATACACCCTTCAATGATCTCTGAAATTTAAAAGTTCAAATTCAAAATGTAACATTCTAGCTGCCTTTACTGATGGCTATCTTGTTAGAAATCACTTATATGAGTGCAGTTGTACCACACTTATTCAAGTTATCACTGGTATTTAAAAGACAGACCTAAATAAGTGAAACAAGTCTGACAGAGGAAGACAAATACCACCTCATCTAGCTTATTTGTGGAATCTTAAAAAAATAAATAATCCGCCCCCCCCACCTCAAAATAGCAAAAAACAACCAAGTTCATAGATACAGTGAACAGATTAGTGGCTGTCAGAGGTGGGGGTAGGGGTGAGCAAAACGGGTAAAAGTGATCAAGAAAAACCAACTTCCAGTTATAAAATAAATAAATCATGGGGATATAATGATATAGAATTGTAACTATAGTTAATAATACAGTATTGTATATTTGAACTTTGCTAAGAGAGTAAATCTTAGAAGTTCTCATCACAAGAAAAAGATTTTTGTAACCATGTACGGTGTCGAATGTTAACTAGATTTACTGTGGTGATCATCTTGCAATACATGCAAATATCGAATCATCATGTTATACACCTGAAACTACATTATCCTTTGCACAAAAAAAATTGACAAAAAGTTACCTTTTTTAGAGGTGTTTTTCTGTAGTCTATATAGTGAAACCTAACTGTAAAAGAGGTGTAAAATACTGTAAAGCAGGGCTGCCCAAACTTCAGTGTGCACATGAATCACCAGGAGAACTTACTAACACGTAGATTCAGATGCAGTGATTTGAGCTGGAGCCCCGATTCTGCACTTGTAACAAGTGATGTAGAAGCTGCTGGTCCTGGGACCACAAAATTTTAAATAAAGTCTTTGCAAATATTGTTAAGAAAAACATTAAAACACACACACATCAATAAGAACTAAAATCCATATATGAATATCACAAGAGTTGTGTTCAGTAAGGTTTTGCCTTAGATCACATAGCAGTACAAGTGACACTTACTGGAGATAGTAATGCTTGACACTAAGCAACAACAACAATATTGAATCAATTTTCTAAAACTTCTCTACATTCTTCTCTAGTTCGATCTCCACAAATTAGTTTTGGATGAAAAGATATTACTGTACCATTAACCTTCAATTACCTAGCTAATAGGGAAGAGGGGCTGTGGACATATTACATAGATGACCTATAATTTCACTTTAACTTCATTTATGACCATTAGAAACCATTAGGTACCATTAAATCTTCTATTAATGTAGATGCTAATAAACATAAAAATACATGACTTTGGGCTTCACTTTCTTAGTTCACTTTTAACTCTTTAACAGAGATAACGTTATTCAGTGGAAAATGTTCAGACAGGCTTGGGTTCCAACTCTCGTGAGGCCACTTAATAGCTGAGTGAGCTTTATCTATTTCCTAAGCCCTGTTTTCTTCTCTATCAAACTGGTTGATAATGTCTGATATGCAGAGTGTCAGTGAGGATTTAATGTATACTAAGCCCCTGGCATGGAAATGGCACTACATCAAAATAACCTGCGAGCACTCTGAAAAAAAATTTTGAACACTGTTTCTGAAACATGTGAAAGTTATTCTGTAATATTCCTTTTTAAAAATTGATTGTTTCATGTAAATAAAACCTTCTAGCAGACAAAATATGAAAACCAGCAATTGATTAGTAAGACATGGGAACTAGACAAATTTCAGATGACTATGAGCAATTATTTTAGCAGAGATTTAATAGAAAGGGATATAATAACTAAAGAGAGAGCAATGAAACTTGTTTAGAGGAACAGTTACTGCCTAATAGTGCCAGTATCCAGTACAGACTAAGAGTTAAGAGACTAAACTTTTTTTTTTTTTTCTTGTGAGGATAATTCCATCACTTTGGGAAATACACTAATTCTTTTTTCTCTTGTGCTTTAAATTTCTCTCTCTAGGTCCTTTGACTTTACAACTAAATACTGCAATTCCAAGCAGTTTATTCTCAAGGACTCTGCCAAAAAAAACTGAAATAATTTCAGTCTAAGGCAGCTTTATTTTAACCAGCATCTTAGGTAATTCTGATGTAGGCACAATGGAATAGGGTTTGAAAAGATAATTAGCTGGTAACTGTATAAATAAGCTGAATCCAGGTAGTGGGTCTCAAAACTTAGCATGCACCAGAATCCCTGGAAGGGCTTGTTAACACACAGATTGCTGGTCCAATGCCCAGAGTTTCTGGTTCAGTAGATATTGGATTGTCTCTGAGAATTTGCATTTCTAACAAGTTCCCAGCTGAAGTTGATGCTGCTGGTCAGGGAGACCGCATGCTGAGAACCACCAGTCTAGACTAGACTATGGAAAAACTTGAATATTAGTGTGGAGGAATTTGCATTTTATCCAATGAAGGGTGTGTGTGTGTGCGTGCGCACTTTGCTTTTAATAATTTTTTGACTAGAATAACATTACAGGATACGAAATTCAAAAAGCACAGAGGGTACATGATAAAAACAAGTCTCCCTATTTACTCTATTGCCCAGCCCCTAAATTCCCCTCCCCAAAGCCACGTACATTTCCAGTTTCTTGTGTATCCTTCCATGCTTAGGGAACAGAGGGAAGCATAGCTTTTAGCATTCAGGTACCTAGAACAAAGTTCACTTAATTTCCTTGTTATTATGGCCGTCTAGTAAGTAGACTACTGAAACTTACTATCTAAGGTATTGACATCATATAAACCAACCATCTGGATCGAAGAATTAGAAGTTTAGACATAGGCGGAAATTATAAATGAGGAAGCTAAGCCACAAAGAGTTTAAATAATTTGTCCAGGTTCACATGCTAAGTGGCATGGCCAGGGCTCACACCCATGCTGTTTGACACCAAAGCCAGTGCTCAGCACAGCTACCCATCAGGAGTGGGAGGCCCACCGGGAAGAAGGGATTTACCCAGCTTTGCATAGTTGCTTAGATTTTCTGATTCTAGCCAGCAACCTTTCTCATGACCATATTCTATTATAGAATGACTTTTAAAAATAACCATTCAGGTTTTTGAGTTTTTATTGCTTTTCTGCAAAACTACAAAGCTAAAAGAGAGAAGGCTTAGCATGTGGTTTCTCTTTCTATGGAAGATTCTTTGCCTTTAGAGCAATAGGGCCCTGAAATGACCAACTATTACAAAATGTGTGACTCAACTATCACATATATTAAGAAGCATCATAGATAAATTCACAGCTTAGCTTTGAAATCTGCTAACTTCTCTCAGCCTCTGTTTCTGCATCTGTTGATGGGGAGATAACAATACACATCGAATAGTGTTAATGGGGCTTTTAAATAAGATTGCATGTAAAGCAGTAAACATGGTATCTGGCACAACGTGAGCACACACAAAAAGTTGTTTATTATTATTTTCATGGCACATTCAATTCTTAGAGTAGCTGGAACTCCTAGGCACAAATTAAGGTTCAACAATAAAAATAATCAATTTTACAAGTCATTTTGCACAAATGTCATGGAATCTATTTCACTTGTGCAGGATGTTGAAAAATGAATTCTTCCCACAATTTTACTGGTTGGGCTATTAAAAAATTACCAGCAATTTTACTGGTTAGGCTACTAAGTTTACCAGCCATTTTACTGGTTGGGCTATTAAAAATTACAAAAGAGAAGTCTAACTTACTGAAACATTCTATGTGCAGAATGAGAGTATTTTTGTCACTGCAGCTCATCTTAACATTTTGGTGCACAGAATTCTAGATAGAATGTCCCATAATAAAACACACAGACTATTCCACTATTTACAAAACACTTTCTGTGTGTGATTTAGGGTGCCATTAAATAGGATTTTAATCAAATTTCATCTCTAGCCTTTGAACTAAACCTCTGAGCTATCAATTCTTAATTCCTTAAAGAAAGCAAAGCCTGTATATATATTTTTTACTTCATACAGATTGCTTATTAAGGTATACTACACATTTTAGAGATTTAGTATATTTTTTGCTGTAGGTTCTACCTTGAAGTGAGAAAGTTAAGTTTGACAATGGCTGTCATAATTTTACTATCCAAACCATGATGCGATAGAGAAAGGACATTTTCAAACTTTCTCATTTTAGGACCCCTCTATACTCTTAAAAATCACTGGTAACCCTAAAGTACAATTGTTTATATCATTTATATCTTGTACCTCTCATATTATAAATTAAAACAGAAATTAAAAAATAATTAATTATTATTCACTCTTAAATAACAGTAATAAACCCATGACATGTTAATGTAGGTAACGTATTTTATGCAAAGTATATTTTCCAAAACGAAAACATTTAGTGAGAAGAGAGACTGTTTTTATTTTTTCCAATCCCTCAATGTTTAGCTTAATAGGAGGTAATTGGATTCTCATATCTGTTTATGGATTCAGTCTGCTGTAGTATGTTGCTTTGATTAAGCTATGTCAAAAAATCCAACCTCACACAGATACGTAGTTGGAAACTCATATCAGGTGGCAGTTTTTTAGGGGGTAGAGTAATTGCAGTGTGAAATCTGAA
The DNA here is from genome assembly GCF_009834535.1 of Camelus ferus. NCBI lineage: Eukaryota > Metazoa > Chordata > Mammalia > Artiodactyla > Camelidae > Camelus > Camelus ferus. The sequence continues at coordinate 52,090,333 of NC_045708.1, read as the reverse complement.
ACATATCAATGCACTTTTCTTACTCTTCATACCAATACATTAAAATCACCTAGTCTATTTTACTTTAAATAGGTCTATTACTCATGTCTGATTTGGTAGCTCATGAATCGGTCATTTGGGAAATGTTGCTTCACTGAGTTAAACAGATTTTCCAAATGCTGGCACATTTCATAGCACAGTATCAACAAATCACATTCATTACCACATCAGTGGTATCACATTAGTCTTATCAGAAAAGCCTCTAAATATCGGAAGCTGTCAAACTCACAATGGCAGATACAAATTTTCCAAAAGTCTAATTTTTGCTTGACAGCTCAAATTTCCTTGTTGGCAAAAAATACTGTCAGTTGTTTTCCTGGAAGTGACAGGCCCACTTTGTTCATTTCTGACAAAATGTCTGCCAAATACACAAGTCTGAATAACCACGGTTTGTCCTTCATTCTTCCTTTTCTTCTTCTTCTTCTTCTTCTTCTTTTTTTTTTTTTAAAGATTTTACAGCAGTTTTAGGTTCACAGCAAAATTGAGCAGAAGGTACCGAGATTTCCCCTGTACTCTCTACTGCTTTTTAAAATTCTGCTTTTTAAATTGTAATAAAATAGAGTAATGCAGTCCATTTATTTAACACTTCCCTTTTATTTCCCCTGAAACAGTAAATCAAAGGAAGATGATGGTACTTAAAAGTAACTAAAAAAATCTTTTACTATAAGATTCTTAACTTTGATCCCTCTACACTAGTAATCAACTTTTGGATTGAATAGGTACATTTATCGTTGATAAATCTTTTAAGGGAAAATAATTATGAACCTTTAAAAATTAAAATGAAAAGAAAACTAAATATGTAAATAACAGCAACCAGATTTACTCGTATACTAAAGAAGTAACTTTTCTTTGTCTATTTTTAGGTTATCAAACCTCTTTGTCTTCACAGAGCTAAGGTAATTAGTTTATGAGAGTTTATGTAAGAAATGTAAACATAAGAGTGAAAGTATCAATTATGGCCATAGTAGGGATAAACAAAGTTGAATTCAGTTTCCCCTGAGTTTTGACCTGAAAAGGAAAAATTACTGCCTAAGAATATAATTAGATAAGAAGAATTTTAAAAAAGCATCAGACTGATACAGATGGTTACTTATGTGCACCCAAAAGAAAATAAATTTCTCTCTACTTTGTATTGAAGAAAATGGAAGTAATTGAAGAGAAAACATACTGAATGGTGTAGACATTAAAATATTAAAAATGGTTGAGACTTTCACTACTTCACAAAGTCTGAACATTAGAATTTGAATTTAGTCAAACTGTTTCATTCTTGAAAGTGGAGTTTCTCATTTGTGATCACTTGCCAAATTGGGGCGAGGGAGGGAGATAGTAAAGGGCATAAGAAAATCTTAAGGGATATGCTCACCATCTTGACTGTGGTTTCGTGGCTTTCTATGAATGTCAAAACATCAGATTGTAGACTTTAAATATGTGAGTTTATTGGATATCAATTATACCTAATAAATCTGTTTTTTAAAAAAACCCAGACTTCACCAACCACTACCCTAAGTATACCCAAATCTGTTAAATTATGGATTTATATAATTTTTCACAGGAGATATGGGACAAAATTCCTATAAAAGACCCCACATAATTTTAGAATGAAGACAGCTTATTGATTTCTCATTTTATACAAGTTGTAAACAAAAGCATCTCTGCCTGTCACTAATAATTATATACATTTCTTAAAGAACTGTGAATCAAATGTTAATGGCAACATAAAATTAGAAGTATATTGCTCTAAAATAAGATATATTTTTTCCTTAGAAGGCAATGCTGACTTTTCATCTTGGAAATTTCAAAAATGCAAATTAAAACAGATGCTTATCTCCTTAGCTTCTAAAATAATGTTAAGCTTCTATAAATATCAGATATTACGAATAGTGCAATGGTAACATATACATAATACAGATCTTTCTAAAACTGATTTTGTAAGACATATTCAAGTGAATTTTGAGCTGCTACTCCATCAAAAACATCACATTAATGGTTTCTGATAAATTATAGGCAATGATATAATTGAAGATCTTGGGTAATCACTTTGCTTATGAAAGAGTCATGGTTAATTAAGTATTTCTCATGGTATTATATAGTGGGGTGTCAATGTAATGTTCAGATTTAAAACTAAATTAAGCTACATTATATAGAAATTTATAACTAAATAAAATATGGTCTAAAATGAGTTTACACATGAACAAGATTATTGGTATCTCTAGTAGAAAATGTGTTGAAGTAGAAAACTCAATATATTCTTTTGTTTCTGGCCTCAGAGAGGCTGACTGGCATGCAACTTTGGCACTTACCTTCCAATTGTGTTGGGTAGCATTGTAAGTTGATTGTCATCTACTTTTAGAGTAGTTAGTTTTTTCAACAATCCTAAAACAGAGGAGAAGATTATTAATACATGAGAACAGATTTCTGAAAGAGAATACAATACAATAATTAAAGGAATCACTTGTGATGAATGTTTGTCATGCTGTTTGGATGTACTCTGCTTATATCAACCTACAAACTGATAAATATGTGTCTAATTTTGACTTTCCAGTTGCAAAACATTTACTTACATCAGTGGGAGTTGAAGTATATTGATGGAGACAGGTAAACAAAACATAAGGCTCTCCAGAATCCTGAGTTGGTGGTACCACTACCACATTTTTTGTTTCTGTTATGCAGCCAATGGACCAGATGAAAATTTTTAAGCCAGCTGTGATTTAATATTTAATTAACTCGTAAGCACTAACAACTAACATTCCTGTTGTGATACAAATTGAAAACAAATCTGAATTAAGCCTAATAATAACAAATGAGTACTGAAATACTGCAGTGTAGTGGTTCTCATTATGGACTTGGAAAATTACAATATGTGACCTCATATTCTTTCTTGTTATCATAAATTCTTGACTTGAATCAGCAGTACACAAAAACTTACGATTTTTTGATACACCAAGTAGAACTGGCCAAGAATTGAAGTTCCAGCTATTTATATTTCAGTGTCTGACTTATGCCCTCTATAACCTTACTGCTTGATGTACTCCCCCTAATGAGCAACAACCATGGAGTAGCTGAAGAACAGTTTCCTTTACCCAGCCACCACATAACCCACAGTATCAACGTGGCTTCAACAGCCACAATCCAAGAGCAAAGCATTAACAGTGACTAACTTTTGTTTTACACTGAACTATGGATATATGCTATAGACGACTTGTTTTGCAAGAAACTTATTCTGATAGACATAGTAGGCTCCATGGTCAAATGTGTTTGGGAGATGCTAAAAAAAAATCAACCAGATTTCTTTAATGAAGTCTTTTGAGAAATTTTTAATATACTAATGTAGCAGGGTGGCTCTCCACAGTCATCATGGAATTCGTGTGTGCACACAGAGAATCCTGTACAGTGGTGTTCTGTGAACATGCTTTGAGAAGCATTGCTACAGGTCATGCTTATCCCCTCTCAAGCATTTTGAGCATTCCTTAAAGGAAAAACGCAAGTGACAAAAAATCTAAAATAAAGCTGTTGCTATAATTTAAGTTTCATTATGCTCAGTTATATATTCTGCAGAAGCACTCAGAATCTTTAGTGGAGAGAAATGTTATCACTATCAGACTGCTGTGAGAAAATACCTGCAATATTTGGAGCTTAATATATCATCTTGTGCCCCTAGGATACGTGGCTGAAAACAGTAGCACCTGGGAAATAGGACAATTCTCACTGGGGTAATTTATCTCTGAAATTTGAACACCCACTGCCATATTCATCTGTGTTCAAAGGGTGACTGACTCACTTCAGCTTCTCTACAGTGTGTGTATAAAAAACTATCGATCCTAGAAATATAAAAGAACTCCTGAGCTTGTTCATCAATTGTGCAAAGAAAACAGAGGACTATGAATTACAGCTAAATTCTTTATGAGTTCGCAGTCTTGGTCAAACTACTGCCCCTGCTCACCAGGGGAGCCAGAGGAGGGTGGACAGTCTCAACATCACTTGATTAGGTCATGAGAAGTTTGGGGCTGGGTTACAGATGGCTGTGCAAACTTCATGAAGCCAGGCTGCAAAGCAATCTTTAAGTGAATCAGTCCTCAGGTCTGCAGTGGTAATGAGAAAACCCTGGGACAGGTTAGGGAATAAGGTCCAAAGGTTGATGCAACAGATTTTTCTGAAGAATGGAGTAGAGGCCTCTACAGCTTTAAAGGCTGAAATGAGCTAAGGTTCCCCCTTCTTTGTTCCACGTCTGTGGACTTCAGGAGACCTCACTCGTGCGTAAGGTGGCTACTTTGTCACCCACATAGTCCATCCAAAGGCACGCTCTTTGGACAGATTCTGGCACTTCTGCAGGAATCTGATGGTCCTTGGAGTGGAAAGTGGCCCTCGGCCTCAGCTTTGCTGCTCACGGCCTCCTCTGGCAAATAACTCCTTTACTGCATTTCCATCATATCTGCCTGGACTCTTCTACCCTACAAGAACTAAGGGTATTTTATCCTGTTCCTTCCTCAGTTCTCCACTTCTTTATCCTATGTTCCCAACTAAGAAGTACTGAAGAGAAAGGAAAAGGAGGTCCTTACTATGATTTTAGCTACTTACATATAAATATATAATAAGCAGAAATGTAGTAAGCACCAATATTAATACAATTTGTTATCGAAATAGATAATATTTACATGGCATTTACACATATATAATAGAATTTTGAAAGCCAAGTAGTTGTGCACGCATCAAATCTAAGTTTATACTAACAGTTACATTATAATACTAACTAACATTGACTGAATACTTCCTATGTGCCAGGTATTGTTCTAAGCAATTTTACATATATTACTCCATTTATTTCTCAAAATAATCCCATGATGCAGGTACTGTTACTTAAAAAATGGTGAAACTAAGGCACAGCTAGTAAGGTAGAAAAGCCAGAATGTGAACTCAGGTACTTGACTACAAAATACGCGTTTTTAACCGCTAATGAATAAGATAAACTGTTTTGGAAAGTAAAAAATATATATGTATTCCCTTTTATTGAGTTTCTCTGCTATCCAAAGAAACTGATTGTTAAATTAAAGCTCTATCTTGAAAAAGAAAAAAGCCCCCTTCGTTTGCCCTGGAACCAGCACAGGAAAGGGACTCAGCATACAGGGTTTGTTGTTGACTGTATCACTCCACTCAAATACCCCTCAGCTGCAGAACTAAAATAGGTGTAAAGCAAGTAAAGATTTTTAAAGTTGCTATTTTCCTTTATGAACACTATGACATTTCTTGTCTTGTGTTCTTTTAGGTGTTGGTAGTCCAATAGACAACCCATGCTCAAATAAAGAAGGCAAGATGCAATTTCCCATCCAATCAGATCAATAAATTATTTCAGAGCCTTAGAACAGAGTTGACAGTCCCCCATCCCTGCTATTTCTCTTGACCAAGAAGGAAATTCCTGGAGGAAAGTCAACCATTCTACATGCACAATGAAGTACTCTGGCAACTCTGCAGATGTGGTTTCCCTAAAAGGTCGATAGGGTCCAGAGATAGTTCGAGGAGTAAGCCACTAACAAAGTTGCTTTCTTGATTTGAGAACCACTCAGAGTCTAAGAGAAGGTGTGAAATACATAAAACCACCTGCCTGTGCTAGTCTGTTCTATGCCAGCCAAGTACCTAATCTGATATTTTCTATCACCTCTACATGCTGTCTTCCCAGACCAGAAGGCTAATTTCCTCGTCTGCTTTCTTCATGGTAGAGATTTGAAACAAATTGTTTAAATCATCTTTTATTTCATTATGTGACATTTTCATTTCCAGAATTTCTAACTGGTTCTTTTTTTTATAACCACCTGTTCTTAATCATAGCTCCTGCTTTTGTTTTGTAAGTTCTTATTGTTTTTACAAATGTTATTGTTCCTTTTATTTGTTTGAGAATCGGCACATACTTAAAATCATTTTTGACATTGCTTGATAACTTTGGTTTCCCTTGGGGTAGACTTTCCTATTACTTGAGTTTTTGGTTGTTGTGACATTCATTTTCCCTTAAAATTTTTGTTTGCATGCTCATTAGTGAAGGTGAATACTTCCTCCTTCACTATGCTCTCCTCTCCTTGTCTGGCACTTTCATGGTTACCTCCACCTGACCCTCAAGTGTCTGGAGTTTAGAACCAGGTCTTACACTGGCAGCACGGTGCTGTCATTTGATGTGAATATTGTAGATCTAGTCCAAACCAGCTTGTGACTTGCTGTAATTTTCTGCAGCGAATCTGTATCTGTTCTCTCCTTCCACCCTAGCTCTACATGTTAGTTGCAGGTTTTTTTCAGTGTCTTTTTGCAAGAAAAGGTTCCCTGCCGCACTCTCTGTAAGTTTGTATTCCCCTGGTATGCTTAAGGCCCTTTTTACCCACTGCAGGAATGGAATTTATGGCTGTCACTGCTGTTTGTGGTCTGGAGGCCACCAGACCTGGGGTCATCGCTGTGTTTGCATTATATCTCAGGCCCAGGTATATGTTCATTCTTCTTAAGTAGGGCATTTATTATTTTATTTACTAAATACTTAAGGAGGACTTACCACATACCTGGCCTGGTTCTTTGTACTGAAGAGGCAGTAATGAATAAAAATATGTTCTAATATAAGTAGTTTTTCTATTCTCAGTATGCCTTTGAAGTGGTATGGAGTGGTGATTGAGTAGAAGAGTAAGGTGTGTATTCTGACCAGAGGATTATCATCTGGACCAGAGGGTGCTTTTTTAAATCATGTTTCCTTACCTTCTACAACATAAAATAGTTTTTCCTAAGCTTATCTGATCATAAGTTTCATCTAGGATGTTTAATAAAAATATAGAACAGAGGGCTTACTACATACTTACTAAAACAGAATTTTCACAGAAAGAGCCTGGAAATGTGGACGTGTTTAATAAAGCTCTCACATTAGTCTTAATGACGGTGTAAGTTGGAGAAACACTGTTATAAAAATATGTAACTATATAAACAAAAAAGTCACCAAATCTATGAAGAAAGAAAAGCTAACCGCTTTTGTTAAAACTAGCATTCTCTATTAGCCTGAAAGAATTGTGAAAATGAGAACAATAAGATACTGAAGAAAAATTTGGGAGACCGACTTGTCTTCTAGCTTCCCTTAAGTCAGACTACCTAGGTTGTGACTTAATTTTCAGAAGCATCAATAAGTTCCAGACCACATGACACACCTAATTCAAAGAGTGTTAAAAACTATATTCCAAAGTTAAGTACTTTGATAATTACTCTCCAGGCTGAGTTCTGTCATAAATAATAATAGTAGGATATCGATACAAAAACGTTTACTCATTATTTCAATTAGAATCTTTCACTATTTTACTCATGCAAAAATTTATGATAAAAATGGATCGAGTAGTTAGTACATACTAACAGACAAAATATCTGCCCTCAAATACCTTAACATCATGTAAAAGGTATCACTTTTAAATACTAGAACTATTCAGATATTTTATATTTATTATGTTATTCCTAGATGATAGTCATGTTAACAATATTATTAAGGATAGAATACAGCAATGTTCTGTGGATAGAAGCTACTACAATTCTATAATAATGTAAGAAAACATACATGGTTATCAAATTACTCTAAATCTCAGATATATACTCCTTACAATGATATTTTACAACTTAGAAGATCTACAGTTTTTTAAAAGATATCAATTTGGTAGGATCATTTTAAGAGGTGAGGCTTCTTGAATTTGACAACTTGAGTTATTAGAGTTACCATTTCAAGATGTTGGTAAAATATTTTACCATCTTGAATAATGATCTTGCTAATTTATTAATATCAGGCTCACAGTATACTCCCCACATCTGCAGAAAAACTATATTGCCAAAAACAGAAAATGGTATATTTGACATAAACATTCATGACAGAATATTATGTTCTCACCTATAGAGTCAGGCAACTGTTGCAACATATTGGATGATAGTAAGAGGTCCTCCAGGGCTTCACATCCAGAAATGTCCATGTCAACCGTTTCTATTCTGTTTTTTGACATATCCAGGTATACCAACAACTTTAACTTCCCTATAGACTTGATGACATTGCATAAACTCAGGGTTAGTTGAGAAACTTTCACAAGATATTTTAAAGCTGTAAAAACCAAAACACTGTAAAATTAATTTTAAAAGCAAATGCAATAATAACAAGTGTTGGTGAGAATGTGGAGAAACTGTAACTCTCATACATTTCTAGTAGGGATGTAAAATTATGCAGCCACTTTGGAAGACAGTTTGGTCATTTCTTAAAATGTTAAATATAGAGTTTCCACATGACCCAGCAATCCCTAGGTACATACTCAAGAATGAAACATACATCTGCACGAAAACACACATGTTCAAAGCAGTATTATTCACAACGGTCAAAAAGTGGAAACCCAAATGTCCATCAGTTGAATGGATACACAGAATGCGGTATATCCATAAGCTGGAATGTTACTTAGCAATAAAAAGCAACAAAGTACTGATACAGGTTACAAAATGGATGGACCTTGAAAACATATGCAGTGAAAGATGCCACAAAAGACCATCTATTGTACGATTCCATTTACATGAAATGTCCGGTATTGGTAAATCTATGGAGGCAGAAAGCAGATTAGGGCTGCTAGAGGCTGGGGGGATGATGAGGGGAAGGAGTGACTGCTAATGGCTTCAGGGTTTCTTTCTGTCCTAACAGAAATGTTCTAAAATTAGATTGTGGTGATGGCTGTACAACTGTGTTGAGTATTCTAAAAACCACTGAACTGTATATTTTAAATGGGTGAATTTTATGATTTGAGAATTACATCTCAATATAGAGATAAAGATAACACACTCAAAGTTGCCACTGAATTGAATTAAATAGATATAAATAAAGTTGCCACCAAAACAACACATGCTGACATGCTGATTCTTGCAATTTCAAATGTGTAAGAAAGGTTTCAAATCATGATTCTGATTTTATTCTACTAAGCAGAATCAATATTATGTTCACTCAACAGTTCCTTTTGAGGATGTGCTATCTGCCGGGGCTTGTGTTATATACTGAAGAACAATCAAGAGTAAGTCAGCTAAGTATGGGGAGAGACTTCTCATGATACAAAGTCTTTATCTTTAAGGAGCTCATAGCAGTGAAGGAAAATGTCAAATGAACAAATAATCATAATACCCCATGATATGAGCAATTAAAAAGCATGTAGAGAATGCCATAGAAGCACGGGGCTGCAAATTTCCTAGAAGACACTGCTTATCAAGAAAGAACCTGTACATGGAAGAGAGAACAGCACATACCTTCACAGAGAAGTGTGAAAAAACATGGTGTGTTTGAGAAAGAGGAGCATATTCAAAGTCACTGAACACGGTGATGAAGTCAGGACTCTAAGAAGCCAACTGTTAAGAGGTCTTACATGTTATGTGAGGATTATGTGAACTTTATCTTACAGGCAAGGGAAGCTATTCAAGGCTTTTAAGATAGCGAATGACATAATCAGATTTATGTCTTGTAACTTTGGGGAAAAGTGCAAGGAAGATCCATGACTAGAGTTAGAATAGGTATGGAAGGATTAGAAGGATCTGGATGCAGTTTGGCTGAGGAGATGAAAGGGACCTGAGTTAAGGCAGCAGAAGTGAGGATGAAGAAGGGACGGGTTCCAGAAAAATTCAGAAGTGGAACAACTGGATTAGTAACTGATTGCTGAGGACAGGGGAGGAATCAAGTCACACACTGGGCAGAGATCGACCAGTGATCCTTTAGCTGGGACTTGAACACAGGAGTTAGAGCACGATGACGTTCTTTATCTTCCTTTCCTTTAAGGGCATGTTTTGCAAATAAATGTCCACACCTATCTGTGCTCAGTGGTTCATCTGTTTGTTGGTCTACTGTGTACACTTTACTACATTGTCTCTATATATTGGACAGAGTATAAAAAGTAAATAATAAATAAGTTCATTACACATGCAGGCACACACTTGGTGCTGTGCTAAGTACTTTATATATAGTACTTGATTTAATACTTTGTACTCTTGCTACTCAAAATGTGTTTTATAGACCAGCAGCATTGGCACAAGCTGGGAGCTTGTCAGGAAATGCAGAATCTCAGACCCACTCCAGGCCTCCTGAATCAGAGTATGCACCTGGACACACGCTAAAGTTTAGAGGCTAAGCGATGCCTGTACACTGTTGGGTTCCCTGCCAAGTGGAGACAAAGAGATGTTTATGAGAGATTCTTGGGATTAATATCAGTGGAAAGAAAGAGGGAAGGAAGGAGGCAGGACTGGGCAGATGAAGCAGCGGGGCTGTGATGAAGTCTGAGGATTTCCTCAGTGTAGTAGTGCTGACAGTGGGACTGCCCTCAGTCGTCCAGAGCAGGGGGTAAGGGCTTTCATACTCCTGCATGGACTGACCCCTGGCTGGAGGTCTCCTGGAATACAGTGTAACCCTGCGTGAGAAAGTTCTCTTCTACCAAGGCACAATTCCTGAAGAGGGTGGGGAGCTGCAGGCAGTATTCCCAGGGGCGGGAGGAAGACAGTAAGTTCTTCATTTCAAGAGGATGATAGATGACAGGATCTACTACAGGTAATACTCCAGGGTTACCCCATCAATAGCAGTGGAGCTAAAATTCAAACTCCTTTTATCAGATTACAGACTACAAAGCCTATTGATCATATTGACACTCCCTGAACTCTAAATCCCTAATTACCCAGCACATGTCTGTAGTCCTGCTCCTTCAGATCCCCCTGCAAGCAGAGGGTGTGAGCCCCTTACAGTAGGTGACACATGCTGTCACTTTACTTATAGCTCTCCGCTCCAAGGAACTATTATCTTATCTTACTCATTCGTCTCTTCTGGGGAGCCCAGCAATAAAGATGTATGTGTTTATGTGTGTATGTGTGTGTATATTTCTTTTTTTTTTTTTTTGGTTCCTTTATCGTGAAAAAATTTCTTTTCTCTTTGAAGCTTCCTGAGTTGCTATTTCTAGCACAACTCAATATTTCGGTGTGAAGTTTCTAAACATCTTTTTTTGGAAGCAAAATAACACTTTGGTGTTTATTTTTGAGTCTTTCTAAACCCTCACTTTCAAACACCTTATAAAGGCAGTAGTAGCCTGGAGTGATAAAGGCATTTGAGGCCCAATGCCTCAGAGTTCTTGAGGATATTGAATATTGCTCCAACATCCCTTTGGACATAAAGGGGTCTACAGATGGGCGGTGGACAACAAATAAAAAAGTGGAAGCCATCACAAGCACTATCAAAGATACTGGATTTTGTTGTTTAGGCATATTTTGATTGATTGATCTTAGAGAGATGGTTGCAAGACAGAGATATGTAGCAGACTAATTTTTGATCATTATCTATTTGCTTCTCTGATTTATGAAAATCACAGTGGAAAAATGATAGCCGAGGCTTCCAAAAGGATTTAAAAAGTATGATACATGAACTAATTATAAAATGAACTCTTTTTTTCCCTATGTCTTATGACACTAAATATTTAGGATGAATCATTCTGTGAAATGATAGACAAGGGCTGAAGATTGCAATTTCAAGGCTGGCCTTTCAAAGTCAAGTGTTTCCCGGTAATTGCATGATAGCTATTGCCAGCACTGGACATCCAGAAAGCCATGCCTGTTTAAGGCCGGGAGGCATAGGGCACTCCCACAGGAGTATCACAAAACATAGAATTCAACTGTACTAACTAAGGTAAGAAATCGACTTAAAGCTGGCAGGATATAAGAAAAATCCGCTTTTGAAACAGACACATTAGAGAGCATTATCTGTTTTACAGGTTTAATCACTACCTTTCATTTAAATAACATACTTACTAAGGAATTCAAGGTTTGAGTTTATTTGCAAGGTTGGACTTAAGGAAAGTAGCAACTGTGAAACGTAAGACGAGCCTAATTCTCGTTTGTACGTTTTATTGATTCTCTAGCAACAGCATTTTGGTGCATCGTAGTGAACGAGAGCCTCTGGGGCAGGTCTGAATTACAGTTCCATCGTTTACTGGCTGTGTGATCTTGGCCCAGTTACTCATTCTGTTTCAGCTTCCTCGTCTATAACACGGAGATGGTAATAAACCCTACTTCATAGGGTTGTTATGAGGATTTGGTGAGTCATTTGTTAAAAAAAACCCAGATAATGCCTAGCCCTGATAAATGCTAAATGCTAAATGATAAATGGTTTTTAATAACTAAATATATTGAAGAAGTAGGTATAAATTTTTCCAGCTAGACATACATTCTGATTCCTCAACTCTGCACAGGGACTTGATCTGTGTCTTACTTGTGTTGTCTCAGGATTAGTACACACCTTGAATATGGCATAAATCTAGCTTTACTATGTGGAGTGGAGTCCAGATTTATCTCTCTCATTATATGTGAGCCCCTCAGACAAATACGCTCAAGGCCATTGAATATACTACCTGTGTAGCCCTGACATTATCATGGTTCCTAGTTCATAGAGGTATATTTGTAAATGGTTTTTGAATAAATCAATGAATACAAAATGTTCATGCTTTTCTGTTTTGCATCTGTGATGATAGTAGAAATGTATTCTTTTGGTAAGAGATGAAAGTGTTTTTTTCCCCCTAGTCTTTTGCCAGATTTTCTACTTTATGGGGGTCTCATGCTTGTTCAAAAGAGAATAAGCTTACTGTTTTTGTTGTTTTTGCCATCATTTTAAGAAATTTTTAATGTCAGTTCAAACAAGGAATAATGTTGGCTTTGGGAACACATGTCTAAATCTCATTGGCTGCAGAATTAGTACACATCCAGCCGTCCTGGCTACTTAGCTCAATGCAAGGAGTTTAGAGTTGGCTTTCACTGCTGGGAGCCTGGTGGTTGTTGTTGTTGTTGTGTGTGTGTGTGTGTGTGTGTGTGTGTGTGTGTATGTACATGCTTATATTTGAGTGCATGTGTTATGAGTGGCAAGAGGCAGTGTTTTATCAAAAGCCATTCTTTCCCAGATGGAAAAGGAAGAAATAGTCACACTCAGTGAGTTGACTCATGAATCTATTCAAAAGGTATTACTGGATTGTCTGTTAGTTGAGAAAAAATTTGACTCTTGTTTAACTTTCTATTTTTAACACTTTATGCTCCTTGCCTTTTTCAAAAATTCAGATAGGTTCTATTGGAAATCACCTGAACTGGCTGAGTTTTATTTTGTGGAACAGCTCTAACAACACGAGCAGAAACCATTATCTAGTTACCTATAAGAAGACTGATTTTGCAAAACTAAGACTTGGTATATTATATAGAGCATTTTCTTTATTTTCACATAATAATATAGAGTTTTCAGCTTTTGAAAAACAGTAAATATGGAGAGATGAAAAATATACTCCTAAGAGAAAGAGATACATTTTCATACAATTTATATACCTATGACACTTTCAAAAAGTATATGAAATATTGAAAAAACAAATTACTGAAAACACTTGATGACTGAACACTCCTAACAGATGTTTAACTTTGAAATGAAAACACTGAGATTTAAGGTGTAAGATTAATCATTATCAGTTACAATTATTACACAACATGGATGCTGGACAACATGGCATAATAAAAACTTACATACCCCAGGGAGCACTTGCAACGCATTATTATCCATCCACAACTCCCTTAAATTTTGTATTTGATCCAGAACTTCAGGCTAGGAGAGTGGTAGGGAAAAAGGAGAGAGAAGAAGAAAACTAAATTAGTCTTTTCTTATCACAATATAAAATGTAATTTTTGGATCTGGAACTTTTATTTGGGAATCTAGTGTTAATCCTCTAAGAAATTCCAAGTTTAGCAGACCTCCTGCAGCAAAATTGTAGTCCCTGAGGTAGGCAACCTAGAATTCATGTGGAAACAATCAGAACAACAATCATAAGAATTAAAATTTATTACTCTCCCTTAATACCCTACAATTATCCTTTGTAGTATTTATTATATTCTGTCTTCTTCATGAAAGTATAAGCTTTCGAAGAGCAGAGTAATGTTTGGTTTTTAATCACTGTATCTCATATCCCAGTTCTTTGCCATGGTACTTGGCAAATAGTAGGTTTTAACATGTGCAGTATTAGCACCATACACGTGGAGAACCACCGCCCCACACAGGCATTGCATTACCATAATGTGATAAAAGTATGAATAAGACCCACGCATTTTATCTTTCCATTTACTCAACAAATAATTATTTGTTGAATAGTGCAAATGCCTACTTTGTGAAAGGCACAAAGCAGGATCCACAGTTATTCAAACCCAGTTCCTGCCTCGAAGTAGCTGATGGTCTAACTGGGGAGACAAATGCATGTAAATAACTAAAACACAAGGCAACGCACGGAAGAAAAGAATAACGTAAGGAAGTTCAGAGAAAGGGGAGAATATGATCAAGGTGTAAACATATAGTGCATAATGAAACACCTTCATTCCTTAACTAGAAGCTGTTTCTAAATTCTATCTCCTGGGCAGCCGACTATGTAGAGAGGATAGAGGTTGCCACTGCTGCCAGCATCATTTCTTGATTTATGGTGACCTCTTCCCGATTTCTTTTCAGAAATGATCCCTTCCCTACTCTAAGGCCACCTGCTTCCCTTGAAGTTGATTTCTCTTTACCACTCCAGGGAACTGACAAAGTCCTAAGCTAATTAGTGCGTTGTATTCACCCGGCCGCAGGGTTAGGCTCAAGGATCCATTCAGAGCAGATAAGAAAGAACGGTTCTTTGACCGGGACTTCTGGGAAAAAGACACTTGTTCTGCCTGCTGGATTTGAAACTGGGAGGGTACAACCCTGGGAGCTTCAGGCTTGAGGAAAGGGGAAGGGCCTGTCTGAGTTAAAAGATGTAAACTGTTACCTTGTATAAGCCTAGAATTAAGCCACACCTGAAGTCAGATTTTTTTGTCTTTTCCAATGGGAAGAATGATCACTGAAATAAGATACAACCATAGTTCAATAAAATTTGAGATCCAATTAGGAAAGCCAGTGTATTTGATAGAATACTAGTGGAAAAGAATGGAATTGTATCAACGTGACTATTAGAACACTGATAATTGTGGGTCAGTACCATACATCTCAGAGACTTCCAGGACTGCTTTGGAGACAGTCTCTGATATCTTCAGCCTGCAGTTGCAGCAGAACGAGGCACTATTCTGGGGAGAAGTCTCATTTACAACAAGGATCAAAATCTAAAGTCAGGTCATGGCATCCTGCCCGAGTAAGTGGGGGGGGGGGGGCGTATTTTTGTGTAGGAAAATATTCCCACTGTCACTTAGATCACAGGGAACGGGCAATGAGCTACTCTGCCTCTGTCTTGGGAAACATCAGTCCTGTGGGGCAGTTTTTCTAAGCCTAGGCATCATGCAGACTTCAGGAGAAGAGGAAGAGTTGCATACCTGGGAAGTTCAATATAACCTTATGTTGTAACAAGACGGAGATTAGCGTATGAACTTGAGACTGAGCATTATTCAGGAGAAACTAGATTGGGCTGTGGTAACAAAATAATCCTAAAATCTCGATGGCTTAACACAACAGGATTACTTCTCACTCCCACTACAAGCCCAGTGTGCTTTTCTGCCCCCATGATCTTGTGTTACCACATCTCAAGACTTCCAGGAGAGTCAAAGCAGAGAACAGAGGACATGGAAAGTTAGCCACTGCTCTTAAAGATCTCGGGCTGAAAGTGACGCTTATCACTTCTCCTATAGTCCATCGGCTAGAAATGTTTCTGTGGCCTGGACCTAAGTTCAGGGAAGGCTGGGAAATGGAGGAGGAAATTCATGGAACATTTGGGGAACGCTACTGCCCCTGCCACACAGTGACACTGTATGAAAAAAAGAAGCACGGGAACACACAGTCCTTTCATAATTTAGTCATCCCTTCATTCAGCAAGTGCTCATTAAACAGCTTCTAAGTTCCAGGCACTGCACTGGAGTCATAATGCGTGGTACGGTCTCTGCTCTCACGAAACTCACGGTCTGTTTCTGGGTCAAGCATACAAAGAGCACACACGTGACATTATGAAAATATAAAAAAGGGGGGACCTCTATGCTTTAGCACTGAGGGAAACCAGACAAGGATTCACGGGGCTGAGATGAGAAGGAGGGGGTCAGAAGAGAGGAGAGGAGAGGAAGCACATTTTAGCCAGAAGCTGAGTGGTGAGAAACAACATGATGTATGAATGGGAACCACAGGCAGTTTGCTCTACTGGAGTGTTAACTGAGTAAAGTTAACACTGAAACTGAGTAAGTAACAGAAAATGAGGCTAATAAAGAGGGGGTGGGGTCTATGATGGCCTCACGTTTAGTTAGGGAGATAGGACTTTATCTTACGTGTCAAGGAGCATCACTAAAAGTTTTCTAATAGGAAGTGATTTTGGCAGGTTGATGTTGTATGTCTATCTATCTATCTATCTCCTTCTATTCTGATGGAAAAAGGAAAAGGAAAAAAAAACAGAAAAACTTGTTAGGACTATTAATAAACGATATAATGAGGAACAAAGAGAAGCTGGATTCAGGAAACATTTAGAAGATGCATGTCCCCCAGTTGCCCAGCTTGTGGTGGTACCACCAATGGTGATGCAGAACCTGGAGGTAGGAGCACATACATGAAAGAGGCTGAATTCAGCTGTGATCATGATTGGCTCTAGGTTCCTGGGAGACACAGGTAGAGAAGTCCAGAAATCAGTTGGCTGTTAAAATCTGAAACTTAGGGAATAGGTCTGAGCTAAGAATGTATGACTTAGGTATTCTGTGAAAGGAGAAACCCATGTGGATGAGCTCCCTGTGGGGAATGTGAAGATGATCAGAGGGGCAGCTGATTGAGGAAGGAACCCTGTGGAACACTATCACTTGTGAGTTGAAAACAGGAAGTGTTACCAGCAAAATCCATTAATAATTCCTGGGAAATAAAAACATAATCTGGGTAATAAAATAAAGCGTAAATTTTTTTCCTTTGTGCTTAGTCTAGTCTCACTTGCTCACATGGGACTACATGCAGAGGCCTTGCCCCCCAGCACTTCAGACAAAGTTCCAGTGCCAAACGGCTGCGCCCAACACCTAGGCTCAGCAGGCCGTGTGCAGAGATACCGTGCCCATACTGAGATCTGCAGCCTGAGCAGCAAAGCTGTGCCTACCAGTGAGAATTCTGCCCCCGCCCTGCTGTCGAGACCCCTGTAAAGCAGCCCTGCCTACGGCCTTTCTGGGAGACTA